>NC_083681.1:60644000-61290000 GCF_033118175.1 Dama dama | reverse complement strand
TTTGGATATTTTATCAGAAACAAACAAATGAATGAGCAGCTATTTTATAATTCTAAGGAGCATCTTAATGGACTTAGAGTAGATAAAATTTTCAAAAAACTTGAGACCTAACTGAATTACAGAATATGTAGCTTAATTCCTAAGAGGGTTAAAGGTTCATAAAATACTTAAAAAAATAAAGTCACATAGTTCCCCACTTTTGGGGATGTACAGTTAGTGGGAATATCCTAAGCTAACTTGTTTGACAGTAGTGGTGAATTACTAAACCATATCAGTTCTGGACTGAAAAAAATATTGTATCATATTCAAAAACATAACGTTCTGGTAAAAAGTTGGTTGGGTCCTCCTATTATGATCATAATAGAAACAGGTTAAAGACATGTCATAACTATTTATAGTTAATTTTACTCTAGAATTATCTGGAATATCTAAGGAAGTCTCCAAATGACAGGGGTTTACAGGGAGTTTTATTCATGAAAAGTGATATCTAAAATAAGTTGTTATGAAGTGAGATATACTATTGGACTTAAATAGGCTGTATTATGAATCTTGCATAAAGTGAAAAGACCTTTCAAAAAGCACATATCCTTTCCTAATGTTTTCGGGAATCAATATTTTAAAAATATCTAGCATACTTAAAATGACATATGCTTGCACTTCAGGGAAAGGTACTGCCAAAGCATGAGCGAGAAAATGAGAGTGGCAAGACATAATCCACGCGATTAGGCTGGAGTTACAGTGATTTTCTTTCAAGGAACAGAGGCATCCTGAAAAGATCACAAAACTCACAGGAAAAAAGAATGGGCTCCTCTGGGCCTGGAATAGCCAAGTTACATTGAACATGGTGATGCATGTTTTTAAAGTTGTACGATTTGGAAACAGTGGGCCAGAGATACTACCTAGTCAAAACTGGAGTTTTTCTAGTGTGCACGTGGCCAGGGCACATTTCTGTTTCCCTAGTGTTAGAGAAGCTGGGATATGATTTGTTGAGCATTTAGGTGATAACACAGTCCATCCCAAGGAAAGTGGACATAGGGTATATCATTTAATTATGGTAGTCAGGCTCATCAATATTTCTAATGACTTAATACAGGCACTAAGGCTGATGAATACAAACTATCCAAGTTGGTAATTAGAAAACACTTAAAAAAGGTATGACATATTACAAGGAAAACAATGTCACTGGTGCATGAAAATAAACATTAATAAAAACAAAGCAATAGGCTGCTTTGTACTTAGCAGAGATTTATGAGAAGACATATTTTACACAGTACTAGAATTATAGATTTTTTTGCTGCTTAAGAGGAGGACAGTGAATTCTTATTTCAGGCACCTTTTATGGTAAACTTTTTAAATGAGAAGATACTTTGAACATCCATAAATAATATATTTTTCTTACCCTCATAAGATAATACTAATGTTAATATAACTGCACCATTCAGGATTAGATAAATTATTTTTATATATTTAATTTTGGCAGCATCCCACGGTATGTGAGATCTTAGTTCCCTGACCAGGGATCAAACCCACATCCTATGCATTGGAAGGGTGGAGTCTTAACCACTAGACTGTCAGGGAAGTCCCAGGATCAATTATTTTTAATTTTTATTTTTTTCTTTTAAATTTATTTATTTTAATTGGAGGCTAATTACCTTACAACAGTGTAGTGGTTTTGCCATACATTGACATGAATCCACCACGGGTGTACATGTGTTCCCCATCCTGAACCCCGCTTTCACCTCCCTCCCCATCCCATCCCTCTGGGTCATCCCAGTGCACCAGCCCCGAGCACCCTGCCTCATGCATCGAACCTGGACTGGCGAGGATCAATTATTTTTAAGCAGACAATTCCTGTGGAATTACACATTGAACATTCATGACAGAACAAAGGGAAAGACTAAAAATAACTCTCTAATTTTGCTTTTTTACTACAGGGAAACATGAACGGGGAACAATTTCTTCATTTGATTACTTGAGAGAAGGATTAATGCATTATGTGGGCACACTAGGTAAAACTTCTCTTTGCTATTTGGTTTCATAGGCACCAGAATATAAGATTAATTTCTTAACATGTATAGTCATTTAAATAAAACAGTATTAAGCAATTTTGCTAATTTTCACTGAACAGAATGATGGACAAAAGTAAGTCACAAGCTGTTATCTCGCAATAAGAAGATGAGATATGTTACATAATATGACATGGGCTTGTTATTTAAGGTCTTTAAATGTTATTTTTTTATTAAAATGTTCCACCCTTCTTGTCAACATATCATTAGCAACAGAATGAAAATCAAAGCGTGATCAGTTCATCTAAATGTTTTAGTATGAGGTGAGGGCTTACCCAATACCTGTGACACATAACTGCTTGACCAAACATGTGCTGGATATTGTAAGCAGTGCTGCAGTTAACACTGGGGTGGTGTATCTTTTGGAATTATGGTTTTCCCTGGGTAATACACCCAGGAATGGGACTGCTGGGTCATACGGCAGCTCCATTTTTAGTTTTTAAAGGAACCTCCATACTGGTCTCCATAGTGCCTGTATCAATCTACATTCCCATCAACAGTGTAGGAGGGTTCCCTTTTCTCCATATCCTCTCCAGCATCAACTGTTTGTAGATTATTGGATGATGGTCATTCTCATCAGTGGGAGGTGATACCTCCTTGTAGTTTTGCTTTGTGTTTCTCTAATAATTTATTGACTACGCCAAAGCCCTCGACTGTGTGGATCACAATAAACTGGAAAATTCTGAAAGAGAAGGGAATAACAGACCACCTGACCTGCCTCTTGAGAAAACTGTACGCAGGTCAGGAAGCAACAGTTAGAACTGGACATGGTACAACAGACTGGTTCCAAATAGGAAAAGGAGTATGTCAAGGCTGTATATTGTCACCCTGCTTATTTAACTTATATGCACAGTACATCATGAGAAACACCGGGCTGGATGAAGCACAAGCTGGAATCAAGATTGCCGGGAGAAATATCAATAACCTCAGATATGCAGATGACACCACCCTTATGGCAGAAAGTGAAGAGGAACTAAAAAGCCTCTTGATGAAAGTGAAAGAGGAGAGTGAAAAAGTTGGCTTAAAGCTCAACATTCAGAAAACTAAGATCATGGCATTTGGTCCCATCACTTCATGGGAAATAGATGGGGAAACAGTGGAAACAGTGGCTGACTTTATTTTCTTGGGCTCCAAAATCACTGCAGATGGTGATTGCAGCAATGAAATTAAAAGACGCTTACTCCTTGGAAGAAAGTTATGACCAACCTAGATAGCATATTAAAAAGCAGAGACATTACTTTGCCAACAAAGGTCCGTCTGGTCAAGACTATGGTTTTTCCAGTGGTCATGTATAGATATGAGAGTTGGACTGTGAGGAAAGCTGAGCGCTGAAAAATTGATGCTTTTGAACTACGGTGTTGGAGAAGACTCTTGAGACTCCCTTGGACTGCAAGGAGATCCAACCAGTCCATCCTAAAGGAGATCAGTCCTGGGTGTTCATTGGAAGGACTGATGCTGAAGCTCAAACTCCAATACTTTGGCCATGTTATGTGAAGAGCTGACTCACTGGAAAAGACCCTGATGCTGGGAGGGATTGGGGGCAGGAGGAGAAGGGGACAACAGAGGATGAGATGGCTGGATGGCACCACCGACTCGATGGGCATAGTTTGAGTAAATTCCAGGAGTTGGTGATGGACAGGGAGGCCTGGCGTGCTGTGATTCATGGGGTCACAAAGAGTTGGACACAACTGAGCGACTGAACTGAACTGAACTGAATAATTAATAATTAATGATGATGTACATTTCTTCATGTGTTTGTTGGCCATCTGTATGTCTTCTTTGAAGAAATGTCTATTTAGGTCTTCCACCCAGTTTTTGATTTGGACTGTTTGTTTTTTGATACTGAGCTGCTTGAGCTGTTTGTGTATTTTAGAGATTAGCTCTTTGTCAGTTGCTTTGCGTGCAAATACTTTCTCCTATTCTGATCGGTATGTGAAGTGAAAGTCATTCAGTCGTGTCCGGACTGGACACGACCCCATGGACTGTCCATGGAATTCTCCAGGCCAGCATACTGGAGTGGGTAGCCTTTCCCTTCTCCAGGGGATCTTCCTGACCCAGGAATCGAACCGGGGTCTCCTGCATCGCAGGTGGATTCTTTACCAACTGAGCCATCAGGGAAGCCGAGCGGATTGGTATAGGTGAACCTATGTGCAAAGCAGAAATAGAGACACAGACGTAGAGAACAAACACAGGGATACCAAAGGGGAAAAGGAGGAGTGGGATGAGTTGGGAGATGGGGATTGACGTATATACACTACTATGTATAAAGAGATAACTAACGAGGACCTATTGTATAGCACAGGGAACTCTTCTCAGTGCTCTGTAGTGACCTAAATGGTAAGGAAATTCAAAAAAGAGAAGATATACATGTACATACAGCTGATTCACTTTACTGTACAGCAGAAAATAACCTAACACTGTAGAGTAATTATACTCCAGTAACTTTTTTTTTTTTTTTTTTAAGGGCTGGATAAAAAAATGTAAAAGTGGAGAAGTTTCTAGACTGACAACTTTTAAGTTCAAAATGGTCTAGTCTGGTTGAAACACACAGTACAATTACCATCTATGAACCCTTGGATTTATAAACTGAAGTTCCTACAAGTCTGTCTATTTCAACAACCATTAACCTCTTAACTATATTACTACACAACTCAAACAGATCTTACTGCTGGATTGATAAAGAATGAACGTGAGTGAGATCCACAAATTCAAATAGAGACTGGATGTTTTAATAAATCCTTGAGGAATTTACTTGGGGGTAGACTCAACCCTGGGGTGTCCTTGGTGGCACAGATGGTAGAGAATCCTCCTGCAATGCAGGAGACCTGGTTTACTCCCCGACTCAGGAAGATCCCCTGAAGGAAATGGTTACCCACTCCAGTATTCTTATCTGGAGAATTTCACGGACGGAGGAGCCTGGTGGGCTACAGTTCATGGGGTTGCAAAGAGTTGGATATGATTGATTGACTAACCCTTTTACTTTTTTTAGACTTAACCCTAGGATGGAGTTGTGAACACTCTCTGAGATTAGAAGATGAAAACTAAGTTGAATAACTTGAAGCTGTTTGGAAGACTTTCAAAACCATATAGTAAATTAACAATATTAACCATAGCATGACTTAGAATTTACATGAAGTTTACCAAAGACATTAAACATAAAATTGCTTCAACAGTTTCCTGGACTTTGGTGGAAAATGATAGTGACTAGCTAGGCAAAACAAATAACCCTAGACAGGAAACTCAGAGCAGTAAGTCAAATAGTTTGATTTCTTATCTAACCACACCCACCCCCCTCCAAAAAAAAAAAAAAGAGAGAGAGATGCTTTTCTTGTATATAATCTGTAATATTAATAAGAAATTGTGTTACATTTCTGTTTTAAAATGACATATCTGGCACATATTTTTATTAGAAATACAATAAACTGTTAATCTCCATTTCCACAAGCCATTTATTTTTTTTAAACCAAGACATTTCCTTTTCTTAGACCAAAGTTTGAGCAAACAGTTAGGCCTGGCATCTTGTGTAATGAGTCCTATCAAAGCCCAGGATTCTTTTAATCACATTCAAGTGGCATTTGGAAGTACTTCACCTCTGACAAAGTTTAGTGTGCATGTGTGCACATGCATGAGTGTTTTCAACTTCAGAAAAGGAGCACTGAAGAGGGATACTGAATAACCCTAAGAGCTTATTAACCAGTACTCCTTGTCATCTCCTTAAAGAAACATGGAAAGCTTAAGAGCGTCTGTAAGGATGAGTGGAAATAAAGATGTGTGGCATGTTGTGTGTAAGAGGAACAGTATGCTTATTTGTCAGCTTCCAAGTGACAAGCTGCTGCTCTGTATTACTGTTACTAAAAATACTGTGTTTGGTGTGATAGATGTGAGAAAACTCTATAGTCTTATTCAGAAAGAATTCACTGAGGTAAAAATGCAACCAGGACCTTCCCTTTTTCACTAGCCTTAGACTTCCACTTTTTTCCTTTAGAAATTTCTCCTCACTGCATCCTGAAGTAGACCCCAAACTCAAGGGCTAATTTATTTAACCCCTTCCAAGGCTTTCCCCACTCTGGGAATAGCAAATAGATACCAATTAAACTTCTCAGTACATTATAAAGAGGAAACATATCAAGTAAGCAACCCCATAGACTATACGGTCCATGGAAGTCTGCAGGCCAGAATACTGGAGTGGGTAGCCATTCCCTTCTCCAGTGGATCTTCCTGATTCAGGAATTGAACCGGGGCCTCCTGCATTGCAGGCAGATTCTTAACCCACTGAGCTCTCAAGGAAGCCCAAGTAAGTGGAAGATGTACTCTAAATCTTTGTATTCCTTAAGATGACATACACTGTTTTAAAACTCACTTTGTGGTGCTATTTTTAGATTTCACTAGATTATCAGATTCTCTGAAGGTTGAAATGAGAGAAACATTCCAGTCTCAATCTGGTTCGGTATAATCTTTATCAGTAATAGCTTATAGCAAAGTGGAAATAGCTTTTCAATATTTCTCATTAATTGATATTGTTTCATCTATGTCAAAGGACAGGCAGAGAATCAGGTCAAATAAATTGTTTACATATGTAAGAACTGAGGTCATAGAAATACAGAAGAAGAAAGAGTGAGGGAAGAGTTTATTATATACAATATATACAATACATACAAAATTTAAAAAACACCCTTCCTGCTTTCTCATTTTTTTTCTTCTCTCCCTTCCTTTCTCAACAAACATTTACTGAGGGGCTACTATGTACCAGCCAACAAGCTATCTGGAGGTTCAAGGAGTCCTTGCCCTCAAGAAGGCGTGATAATCAATGAGAAACTTTAGTGGATGAGCAAAGACTGAAGAACAGGTACTGCTCCGGCTGAATTTTAAGGACAAGTCAGAGTTAGGCAGAGTCGGAGAAGAACAATACCAGCAAATGCAAAGTCAGAGACAGGATGTGACAAGCAGACTGGGTTGTTTGGTACAACTGAAGTTTATGGTTTGCATACAGAAACAGTCAAAGATAAAGATGGAGAAGTCAGGAGGAGGCAGCATGTGTAAGGCTTTCATGAAGTCAATGGAGAGTCAGGAAGGGTTTTAACTGTCGCAAGTGACGCAATCAGATTTATCCCCTGAAAATATTACTCTGGCTTTACTGATAGATACCACTGTTGTGGGCAGAGGTTTGGAGGCGTAGAGAGGGAAAGGTAAAACTGGAAGCTGGCAGACCAACTGGGGGCTAGTGAAGCAGTTCAGGCAAATGACAATGAGATCTGAGATCCCATCCCCTAAGCAGGCAAAGCTGGAGACTGTTAGTACTTATCACTTCTGTTTTTTGTTTTAATAAATCTTCCATACCCTTCAAATACTTACTTCTTAAAAGTAAAATCTTATCCTGGGACTATAGGGAAATTCACATTCGTTCAACCCAAAAGATGTGCTGCTGATATAATTTTTCACGTAGTCTCTCTGCATGAGGAGATAGATGTTGAAAGAAATGAAGATTTGGTGAGAAGTTGGATGTGGAGCATAAGGAAAAGAAAGGTACTGAGGATAGGATAGGATAGATGGATGATGGATGGACATAACCAATTCAGCAGAAATTTATTAAACTCCCACTAAGTGCCAGATATTATTGTGGGTACCAGTTTCACTTATGTTGCAGGTTGGTGGGCCGGGGGAAATGAGTTAAGATAGGAAAAAGAACTTTGTGAGCCATGGTGAGTGTGCGCTAAGTCACTGCAGTTGTGTCTGACTCTTTGTGACCTATGGATTGTAGCCCTCCAGGCTCCTCTGTCCATGAGATTCTCCAGGTAAGAGTACTGGAATGGATTGCCATGTCCTCCTCCAGAGGATCTTCTGGACCCAGGGATCGAACCAGTGTCTCCTGAGTCTCCTGGGCTGGCAGGTGGGTTCTTTACCACGAGCGCCACCTGAGAAGCCTGAGCTATGGTTACGAGGATAAATATTAACTTCTATGGGAAGCCACTGGAGTGTTTTGAGCAGGAGAGAAGCATAATCTGATTTATCAATTGTTGTTCAGTTTTTAAGTTTTATCTGACTCTTTGTGACCCCATAAACTGCAGCATGCCAGGCTTCCCTGTCCTTCACTATCTCTTGGCATTTGCTCAAACTCATGTCTATTGAGTTGGTGATGCTATCCAACCATCTCATCTTCTGTCACCCCCTTCTCTTCCTGCCCTCAATCTTTCCCAGCATCAGGGTTTTTTCCAGTGAGTTGGCTTTTCGCATCAGGAGGCCAAAGTATAGGAGCTTCAGCTTCAGCATCAGTTCTTCCAGTAAATATTCAGGATTGATTTCCTTTCAGACTGACTGGTTTGATCTCCTTGCTGTCCAAGGGATTCTCAAGAGTCTTCTCTAGCACCACAATTCGAATACTTGGTGATAAATGACTATTTTGAGTAATGTACAGCAAATGAAATGTGGGCAGGCAATTTAGGAGGCAACTGCAGCAGCTTTGGTAAATGATTAACAGTGGCAAGATGTATGGGGTTAGGGCCAGGACTTCAGCTGCAGAGGTGGTGAGAAGTGGCTAGATTTGGTGCATGTATGTATTCATATAGAAATACTTTAAGCATATAGAAAACTCAGAATATAACACTAAAGGAAATACATATGTACTTGTCACTAAACTTTATCACATTCTAACATTTGGTCACTTTGGCTTCAGAATAAGACAGTGGTGAAGACCCTTGTATACCCCACTGTAAGCCATATTGCCCCAGAGGTAAGCACTAAAGTAGATTAACATTTATTATTCTTATGGATGGCTTTAAGTACAAATAAACATATAAATATAATATTTCATGTTTAAAATTTTATACAAATAGTATCATAATGCACATGTCATTTTGCACCTTGTTTTAATTCATACAAATTTAAGAGTTGGAGATTTACCTGGTTGATGCACGTAGTTCTAGCTCATTTGTTTTATATTTCTCTTTCTTTAAAAAAAAATACATTAGCTCATTTATTTTGAATTGCTTTACAATGCTGTTTCATTGTGCAAATATATAAAATAATTTATCTAAGATATTTACATTGTTTCAGTTTTTCTGTCTTACAAGAATTGCCATATTGAACATTCTGTTCTTCTTGTGCCTATGTTGAAGTTTTTCTAGAGTGTGTATCCAGAAATGCAATTTGGGTCAAAAGATGTAACAGTATCGATATAACAAGGTATTGCCAACTTGTTCTCAAACATAGTTGTAGCACTTTACAGTCACATCAGCACTGTATGGAAGCTCCTGATTCTCTAAATTCTCAACAATTTACATGACTGCCAGACTTGAACATTATTTTAGTTTTCATTTTCCTGGGCTACCAGTGACTTTGAACACTTTTTTTCATTACCTCTTCTGTGAATTATATATGCTCATTTTTTAATCAATTGGTTCATTTATGACATACTCATTTCTGGGTGTTAATCCTTTGTTGGCAGTGTGTGTAGCAAATTCTTTACTGTTTACTTAGTTTATGATGCTTTTTTTTTTTTTTGATCAACCAGACAATATGTAACATAGTCCAATACTATTGCCCTATTTTTTCTCCCAGATGTTTTAAAGTTTGTCTTTTCACATTTAATCCTTTAACGGGGAATTATTTTTTGTATATATAATAAATATTTTTCATACAAATAACCACTTATTCCACACCAGTCCTTCCTTACCCTACTGATAGTGTAATGCCACATCTGACATTTAAAAATTTTCTTTATTTGAGGGGTTCTGTTTTTCTAAGTTCTTTCTTGTCCTTTATTGGCTTATTTGTCCATCCCTGGACTATTAGATATTAGATTGGTTTAACTCTTTATGCCTTTGGAGAAGATTTGATATTTGGTAGGAAAAGTCACCCTCCATGTTCTTCTTTAAAATTGTCTTACTCTTGATGCTTTGCTTTTCCATTTGAAATAAGGGTCAGCTTGTCAAATTCTAAGGCAAACTCTGTCAGCAATTTGGCTATAGTTGTGTTGAATTTCCCATTTTTATGACACTGAGTTTTCCCACCTATGAATATTCCACCTAAATGGTCTTAAAGGGTTTTTAAAAAATAGTTTTGAAACTTTTTTCCAGAAGAAAAGTTGTCCATCTTCTGCTAGTGTTAATCTCAGGTGCCGTAAGAGAGTGCCCACACTGCAATTAACCAGCTCTGTGATCCCAGGATATAGCCTCTCTGTGCCTTGATTTCCTCCACAGTAAACTGAGTAAATGCTTACTGGGCTTCCCTGGTGGCTCAGATGGTAAAGAATCTGCCTACAATGCAAGAGACATGGGTTCAATCCCTGGGTTGGGAAGATCCCCTGGAGTGGGCATGGCAACCCACTCTCAGTATTCTTGCTTGGAGAATTCCATGGACAAAACAGTCTGGTGGGCTAGAGTCCATGGGGTCACAAAGAGTTGGACGTGACTGAGCAACTAATGTACTTACTGAGTTCTATGATGTATTACAACTTCATGATGTATTCTATGATGAGTTAAAGAGATGGGAATACCAGACCACCTTACCTGCCTCCTGAAACACCTGTATGCAGGTCAAGAAGCAACAGTTAGAACTGACATGGAACAATGGATTGGTTCAAAATTGGGAAAGGAGTACGTCAAGGCTATATATTATCACCCTACTTATTTAACTTATATGCAGAGTACATCACGAGAAATGCCAGGCTGGATGAAGCACAAGGGGGAATCAAGATTTCCGAGAGAAACATCAATAACCTCAGATACGTAGATGATACCACCCTTATGGCAGAAAGTGAAGAGGAACCAATGAGGTGAAAGAGAAGAGTGAAAAAGCTGGCTTAAAACTCAACATTCAAAAAACTAAGATCATGGCATTTGGTCCTATCATTTCATGGCAAAGAGATGGGGAAACAACAGAAACAGTGACACACTTTATCTTCTTGGGCTCCAAAATCACTGCAGATGGTGATTGCAGCCGTGAAATTAAAAGATGCTTGCTCCTTGGAAGAAGGAAGCTGTGGTACATATACACCATGGAATATTACTCAGCCGTTAAAAAGAATTCATTTGAACCAGTCCTAATGAGATGGATGAAACTGGAGCCCATTATACAGAGTGAAGTAAGCCAGAAAGATAAAGAACATTACAGCATACTAACACATATATATGGAATTTAGAAAGATGGTAACGATAACCCCATATGCAAAACAGAAAAAGAGGCACAGAAATACAGAACAGACTTTTGAACTCTGTGGGAGAATGTGAGGGTGGGATATTTCAAAAGAACAGCATGTATACTATCTATGGTGAAACAGATCACCAGCCCAGGTGGGATGCATGAGACAAGTGCTCGGACCTGGTGCACTGGGAAGACCCAGAGGAATCGGGTGGAGAGGGAGGTGGGAGGGGGGATTGGGATGGGGAATACGTGTAAATCTATGGCTGATTCATATCAATGTATGTCAAAAAAAAATAATAATAATAAAAAAAAAAAAGAAAAAAAAATAATAAGAATTATAGGGACTTCCCTGGTGGTCCAGTGGCTGAAACTTTGCACTCTCAATGCAGGGGGCCCAGGTTCCATCCTTGGTCAAGGAACTAGATCCCACATGCTGTAACTAAGTTTTCAACTAAGAATTTCACATATCACAACTAATGATCCTCCAAACTGCAATAAAGATAGAAGATCCCAAGTACTGCAACTGGGACCCAGTGCAGCCAAATAAATAAATATTAATAAATAAGAATTATAGACTCAGAATCATAGGGAGTCCCTTATTTCTTGGTGGGATGCTGCATAAATTACTTCTGACATATGCTTATTCAATTTGTCTTGTGAAAGACAGAGTATACAAATGGACAATGGCCAGACCAAATGCAACAACAGAACTCTGATCCACAACATCTGAAGCAAAATGCCCAGGGTGCTCAGAACTTGGTCAATGACTGCCAGTTTTCTTGCCCCTGCTTTCAACTCAGGACCAACCAGAGAAAGCCAAATGGTTTCCCAAACCGATCACCTTAGATGCTCTACTTCTAGAAGCTCATCTCCAGATTACACATGCCACCAACCACCTTTTATCAGAGCAACCCTGAGGCCTCCCTTCCTTTTTTTTTTATATAGTGTTTCCAGTCCTCTGTCCACTTTTGTGTTTTTGTCAGATGCATGAGATGGTGGCTGGCTCTTGCTGTAGCAAGCAGAATAAATAATCTTCGTTTGCTCTCAAAAAAAGAAAAAAAAAAAAAAGCTATGACAAACCTAGACAGCATGTTAAAAAGCAGAGATGTTACTTTCCCGACAAAGGTCCGTCTAGTCAAAGCTATTGTTTTTCCAGTAGTCATGCATGGATGTTGGACCATAAAGAAGGCTGAGCGCCAAAGAACTGATGCTTTTGAACTGTGGTGTTGGATAAGACTCTTGAGAGTCCCTTGGACTGCAAGGAGATCAAACAAGTCAATCCTGAAGGAAATCAACCCTGAATATTCAATGGAAGGACTGATGCTGAAGTTGAAGCTCCAATAATTTGACCACCTGATATGAAGAGCCAACTCATTAGAAAAGACTCGGATGCTGGGAAAGATTGAAGGCAGGAGGAGAAGAGGATGACAGAGGACCAGATGATTGGATGGCATCACTGACTCAGTGGACATGAGTTTGAGCAAGTTCTGGGAGATGGTGAATGATAGGGAAGCCTGGTGTGCTGCAGTCTATGGTGTCACAAAGAGTTGCACACGACTGCTCGACTGAACAACAACAGTGATGTGTTAGGCACTGTCTCTAGCACTATGGATAGAGCAGTGAACAAAATAGACCAAGTTTTTCTCCCATCACGTAAATAACTCATGTGAAGGACTCTTTAGGTCTGGCACTAAACATACAAAAGCAGCTGCTGTAAGGTGATATCTGAGACCTACAGGAAGCAAGCCATTTGGATATCTGGAAAAACAGTGTCCCAGATAGAGGGAAGAGTGATGCTAGGGCCCTGAGGAGGTGGATGGCTTGGTGTGCTCCAGGAACAGTAAGGAGGCCGGCACATCTGAGGCGAACACAGCCGGGAGGAGAGTGGGGGATGAGGACAGACCCAGGGTGGACAGCAAGACCACGCAGGTCTTATAGGCCACTCTAAGGACTTTTATGTTGGGTGTTTTGGTGAGTAGACTAACATGAGCTGATGAATACTAATTAGCTATTATTATTATTCTATTTTTTGATTAGGTTTACCTTGTGTATAAGAAATTTATTGAATACAGGTCATTAATTTAATGGTGATAATAGCTAATACAGATATAATGTTTATAAGGTACCAGGCACTTTACATAGTTTAAGTCATTAAACCCTTTCAACAACCTTTTTACAGATAAGTTAACTGCAATATAGATAGGCTAAGTAATGACCAAAGTTACATGAATGGTGAGTCAGTTGTAGGTCTGAGATCTTATAACTGGTGACCCTGTTGATTCTCTATTAGTTTTGGATGCCTTTGGATGTAAACGATCATATTATCTGATGGTAAGTAAGGATAGCTTGGCCTTGTCTTTTACAGTCCTAATTCTTTTCCTTTATTTTTTTTTGGGGGGGGTGTTATTAAAATAGTGTTTCTAACACACAGAAATCCCTTGCATTCCTATACACTAACAATGAGAAAACAATGAGAAAACTAACAAAGAGAAATTAAGGAAACAATACCATTTACCATTGCAACAAAAAGAATAAAACACTCAGGAGTATATCTACCTAAAGAAACTAAAGACCTCTATATAGAAAACTATAAAACACTGATGAAAGAAATCAAAGAGGACACAAATAGATGGAGAAATATACCATGTTCATGGATTGGAAGAATCAATATTGTGAAAATGACTATACTACCCAAAGCAATCTATAGATTCAGTACAATCCCTATCAAGCTACCAACAGTATTTCTCAGAGAACTAGAACAAATAATTTCACTATATGTATGGAAATACAAAAAACTTCAAATAGCCAAAGCAATCTTGAGAAAGAAGAATGGAACTGGAGGAATCAACCTGCCTGACTTCAGGCTCTACTACAAAGCCACAGTCATCAAGACAGTATGGTACTGGCACAAAGACAGAAATGTAGATCAATGGAACAGAATAGAAAGCCCAGAGATAAATCCATGTACCTATGGACACCTTATCTTTGACAAAGGAGGCAAGGATATACAATGGAAAAAAGACAACCTCTTTAACAAGTGGTGCTGGGAAAACTGGTCAACCACTTGTAAAAGAATGAAACTAGAACACTTTCTAACACCATACACAAAAATAAACTCAAAATGGATTAAAGATCTAAATGTAAGACCAGAAACTATAAAACTCCTAGAGGAGAACATAGGCAAAACACTCTCTGACATAAATCACAGCAGCATCCTTATGACCCACCTCCCAGAATATTGGAAATAAAAGCAAAAATAAACAAATGGGACCTAATGAAACTTAAAAGCTTTTGCACAACAAAGGAAACTGTAAGCAAGGGGAAAAGACAGCCCTCAGAATGGGAGAAAATAATAGCAAACAAAGCAACAAAGGATTAATCTCAAAAATATACAAGCAACTCCTGCAGCTCAATTACAGAAAAATAAATGATCCAATCAAAAAATGACCAAAGAACTAAACAGACATTTCTCCAAAGAAGACATACAGATGGCTAACAAACACATGAAAAGATGCTCAACATCACTCATTATCAGAGAAATGCAAATCAAAACCACAATGAGGTACCATTACACGCCAGTCAGGATGACTGCTATCCAAAAGTCTACAAGCAATAAATGCTGGAGAGGGTGTGGAGAAAAGGGAACCCTCTTACACTGTTGGTAGGAATGCAAACTAGTACAGCTGCTATGGAGAACAGTGTGGAGATTCCTTAAAAAACTGGAAATAGAACTGCCATATGACCTAGCAATCCCACTCCTGGGCATACACACCGAGGAAACTAGATCTGAAAGAGACACGTGCACCCCAATGTTCATTGCAGCTCTGTTTACAATTGCCAGGACATGGAAGCAACCTAGATGCCCATCAGCAGACAAATGGATAAGGAAGCTGTGGTACATATACACAATGGAATATTACTCAGCCATTAAAAAGAATTCATTTGAATCAGTTCTAATGAGATGGATGAAACTGGAGGCCATTATACAGAGGGAAGTAAGCCAGAAAGATAAAGACCAATACAGTATACTAATGCATATATAGGGAATTTAAAAAGATGGTAATGATAACCCAATATGCAAAACAGAAAAAGAGACACAGATGTACAGAACAGACTTTGGGACTCTGTGGGAGAAGGCGAGGGTGGGATGTTCTGAGAAAATAGCATTGAAACAAGTATACTACCAAGGGTGAAACAGAACTCCAGCCCAGGTTGGATGCATGAGACAAGTCTCAGGGCTGGTGCACTGGGAAGACCCAGAGGGATGGGATGGGGAGGGAGGCGGGAGGGGGGATCGGGATGGGGAACACATGTAAATCCATGGCTGATTCATGTCAATGTATGGCAAAAACCACTACAATATTGTAAAGTAATTAGCCTCCAACTAATAAAAATAAATGAAAAAAAAATAGTGCTTCTAGTAACAATGCTAAATAGGATTGGAGAGAATGGACATGCTTATATCTGACTTTAGTAGAAATGTTTCTAAATTTCTGCCATTAAGGAAAATGTTTTCTCTTTGTTCCTGAGGGTCTTATCCTCTTATCAGGATAAGAACTTTTCATTCATGCTCAGTTTCCTAGGAAAATTTTAGAAAAAAAATATTCCCAAGAAAGAGTACTGAATTTTACTATGCACCTTTCTACATTGTGATATTGAAGCACTCCTATTTTTACAAGAGAAACCATATCTAGTAATGTGTGTGTGTGAGAGAGAGAGGATAAACTGCCAAATTCCATCCAATAGTGTTTTATACAGGATTTTTGTACCTATAATCATAAGTGAAACTGATCTATAGTTTTCTACAGTTTGTTTTGTGCTATTCTTGTTTAGTTTTGATACTTGTTTTATAATATGAGCTTTTCCTTTGTCTGTTCTCTTTGTTAGAAAGTCATCATTGAAAATACACATATTTCCCTGAGTTGAGGAGGGTTTAGGAAGTGAAATGTGCTGTGCTCTGGTTAGTCACTGAGCTGTGTCCGACTCTTTGTGACCCCATGGACTGTAGCCAACCAGGCGCCTCTGTCCATGGGGATTCACCAGGCAAGAATACTGGAGTGGGTTGCCATGCCCTTCTCCAGAGGATCATCCCAACCCACGGATTGAACCCAGGTCTCTCACTTTGCAGGTGGATTTTTTATCAGCTGAGCTACCGGGGAAGCCCAGTGAACACTATTTAATCTTCTCACACATAAAGTAAAAGGTTACAGCATGGTGACATCCTAGATTCTTTCAGCCTTTAAAATTTTATATAGTTTAAATGCAGAGATTCTGACAATGACATATTAGAGGATGAGGAATTCTCTTCTGTGAAGGTCTTCAGAAAAAGGTATGTTGTTTCTGCATATTTCAGTGACATGCACACCGCCTAAACGCTAGAGAAAGGAGAAGCAGATCATGAATGCAGGGAACTAAATGTGGACACAGAACTGAACAACCAGGGAAACCACAGGGACTAGAGACAAAAGCCTGGCTTTCACCACAGAAGACATTTAAATGAGCCCTCTGAGAAACGTGCTATCAGAAAGATACGCTGGCAGAAAGAAGAAATCGGAACCCACACATTTCTTAACTCTTTGAGGACTCAGACTTACTGGACAGAAAGCAGAAAATGTAAAAACAAAACAAAAAAACCCAATACTTCTTATGTAAGAAAACCTCTGTGGACGTGAACTGAACAACAGGACAAGGGCACAGCTCACATCTATCTAGGTCAGGCTGTACCTCCAGGCAAGACAATCAAGGACTTTGAAAAACCAATGACTGCATCCCAGGAAGCCTGAAGGGAAGACCCTTGTGACAGGGAAGACCGACCTAACTGTGACAGGGAAGAGAGAGTGCTTTTGAGTGAGAACGAGCTAACCATGTTCTAAGAAGAAGGCAGTTGCTTTCCTGAAGGTTTCAGTATGCTGAAAAGCTTCAGGTTTCTCCAGAGTCCAGAAAAGGCCTTATGGTAACCCCGGGGAGCCTCTGTTATTCACCTGGGGGTTGACCTTCATCACAAATCCAATCCCCCTTCCTGCAAGTGCTGTTGGGCCAGCAACAAAATTGGGAGAATAAATACCAAGCAACCAATCTACTTCCGGGATGTATCTCCATCAATATTTTAACAGCCGTAAGGGTTCACAGGGGCGTCCTAGGTGGCACAGTGTTAAAGGATCTGCCTGCCAATGCAGGAGACACAGGAGATGCAGGTTCCATCCTTGGGTTGGGAAGATCTCTGGGAGTAAGAAATGGCAACCCACTGCAGTATTCTTGCCTGGAAAATTCCATGGACAGAGGAGCCTGGCGGGCTATAGCCCTTGGGATCACAAAGAGTTAGACCCAACTGAGCATGCACGCACGCATGCATGCAAAAAGGTTCACAGATGCCAACAGGGAATAAAGCAGCTTAAATGACTCTGACGACGTCCAATAAAATCACCCATATTTAGTTTTATTTTCTAGTTGCAGGAACTGCCATGTAGTTAAATTTACATTTTTTTTTTTTTTGAGTACTTTTTCTCCTTCCTTTCCCCCTCACTCATAATTTCGTCCCTCTTTTTACCCTTACTCCAGAGAACTTGTTTAAATACATGTAAAAGCCTCCAAATTCATATGATAGACTATAATTAGAGATTAAGTAATGGATGTTTCAAAGATCATTTGTTAGAATTAGAAATCACTGACAGAGGACGTAATTTGGAGTAATAGCTGTGTGGATATGTATAAAAGGTTTAGGTCCAAGTTGCAGAGAGAAATGGCTCTGAGAAAAACCAATGTGATGATACACGGCCATAGATAACAGCTACATTTTTATCATATTTTTCTTCACTGTGTAACTGTATAATCTCTGTCTGAGCCTTGTTGATTATTTATCAAAAGTGAATTGCTGCGTCTCTTTCCTTTCTCACTTTTAATATAGTTTTGAAACTTTCATAACCTCACACTTACAATAACTACATCCCCGACTCTTTTCTCTGCTTTTATATGTCTTGTATACTTCCACCAGACTAACATTTATTAAGTGTTGCTTTTAGCAAACAGCATTGCCAAGACCTTGCAATGACTCTCCATAGCCCCTTTGGTTTGCAAGGCATTCTACAAATCATTCCCATCTCAGCCACTTTCCCCAACACAAGGTTTCTTCAGTCAGGCAAGTTTCTAGACTTCAAATGTGCCATTGGCATTCAAACTTCCCTGCTTTTACTTATGCTCTTCTCTTTCAGGAAGACCTTCCTCTTTCAATGTTTTCTTAATTCTACCATGTTTCATGTTTGGCCTAGTCCTAGCACCTTCTTTATTCGAGAACTAATTGACTTTCCTTGCTGACCTATAATCATAGACTACTCTGTACAGTTTACATTTCTTTATATGTGGCTGTTTCTTACCTCCTAGCCTTTTCTGCCCTGTATGTAACAGAGATAGTCTGATAGCGGGGTGGGGGAAGATGCTAATAATACAGTTTGAAAGTGTTAGTTGCTCAGTCGTGTCCAACTCTCTGTGACCTCATGGACTATAGCCTGCCAGGCTCCTCTGTCCATGGGATTCTCCAGGCAAAAATACTGGAGTGGGTAACTATTCCCTTCTCCAGGGGATATTCCCAACCCAGGGATGGTACCCTGGGTCAAAGTTTGGTGTTTATTAAAGTAAATATCAACTAGAAATCTATGCTATGAGATCTGGGTTTACTCTGCTGAAGAGGAACTTATTTAGATGTATAAGAGAAAGAGATACTACTAATAATATTAACTACTACTGTGATGAAACACAATTAAAGAATCTGTTCACTGCAGAAAAAGAAAACAATTGGAGGATGATCTAAAATTATCTATAGTTGCTTATCTCTAAGAAAATTTATAATCTACAACTATAAAATATTCTGTTTTGCATATTATAAGAAAAACTTTTTTTGGATAGAGTCCAAATATAATTTTAAGTCATAATTTTTATGCTTTAATTTGCTTTGTCTTGAAGAAAAATTGTATTGCATTAAATATAAAGAAGGCTCTCATGACTTTATGCTAACTTATCTCCCAACTTTATTTTCTACTACCTGGCTCCTAGGTTGCTTGCAAAAATCATTAATCCTTGTTAAAGAAGCAAACCTCTTATGCCACTCATTCTGGAGTACACTACAAAGAGTTGCCTATGAGAGAAGCAGCCAGATTTAGAGCATCTCTTCTTGTGACTTTTTCTTTGGGGTTCATATTTAAAATCACCGCTGCTTTCCTCTATCCATGATGATTTATTACCATGGCAAGTCTCTCTGGAAAGGCAATCACACTACCTCCTCAATGCACCTCAGTTTTGGCTGTCTGGAGGATGACTCTTGGAGTGACCCCAGGTTACCCAGAATGAATTTTAAGCAGGCCATGAAATGAATATCTTATGATCATCTCAAATATATCCTACATGTGATGTAAAATTGCATCCAGTACTTTCCCTTGATTCCAGAGAGAAACATACCTTATTTCCAGAACTTCCATCTCTTCCCTTCCACCTTCCCCTTTCCACATCTGTGGCTTGTACACTTCTGTTTCTTTGCTTTCCCCACCATGAGGATCAATGGGTAAAGGTTATTTACACAAGTCACTTACACGAGGCTCCTGGGTCATCCTTTCTAACACAACCCCTGCCAATATTCAAATTCTCTTACTCTCTTATGCCATACTAACTTTTGGTTTTTATCTATGTTAAAACACAAGAACTGTCTGCTTTGTGTTAAAGTTAGTATTTGTATTAGCTGCATGGCTTCCTCATTTGATTGTAAGCTCCTTAAACAAGGTTATATCATATCTATCTTTTCATGTTTATCTTTCCAACCATGGTTTCCATAGCATCACACACATATATATGCATATATACTCACTAAATGTTGATACAGTTAAAAATGAATAATATATATCCTTCAGAGTCTGGAAATAAAAGAAAATCTGTAATATATTACTCCAGCTCACTAAAAGTCCAACCTTATTCTGGCAAAGGAAGTTAAGAGGTTCACTGTCAACAATCATCAACCTCAAAGTTTATTTTCCTGGTTCACATTTGTTGGTAGTATAGAAGCTGCTGAAGCGGCATTTTGCATTAAAGCAGTATTCTTACATTTTATTCAAGTCTGGAATGACGAGCATTTCCATATTATTTAAATCTGCTTATGCAAAAGTCATGGACAACTTGCTTCTGTTATTAAGGCACCATAAGGCATAATTGTATCTAAATGATTCAGGATAAAACACACACCAAACTGTTTTGCTGAAATCAACTTATGTAGTTGAACAGTTATTGTGTACTATTAAACAGTTGGCACATTTTGCATTTTTGGCATGTAAAAGCCAATTTGGGTTTAGACTTATGTTGTTTAAATGATGCCAATGTGTACTTCTCACCTTCTTAAATATATCAAAATTCCTCAGGATGCCAAACAAAATCTATCCTCTGGGAGTAAAATGTGCCAATAGTTTAATGGTACATGGAAGCATTACGGGATTAACTTGAGAGAGGAAAAAAGACCTTTTCCCCAGTAACTGACTAAGGTCTCATAAGTGAAAATGAATTATAACTCTGTAAATTATTCTGTTAGCTTAAGGCCAGAAAGCCGAATCAGACAATCTAGTACAAATATCAGAAGGATGTCTGTATAATTCCTTCAACTTTTACAGCCTCTAGGTATAAAATCTGGTTTCTTAAATCTTCTCTTGGCAACTGTATTTGCTGTTTTAAAGCCTGAGAGCAAAGCATGTCTAAGAATTTGGAAAGAAAAATTTTCTTCACTTTCATAATCTGGTCTATGTGGTAGCGATTAAGGAAATGGGGACTCTGTGAGTAAATAGTCAGATAAGGACGTGCTATACACTCAAAATAAAGGGAAATTTTGATACTAATCATGCAAATTATGGATTTGTTCATGGTCTGGAAAGTACATGCTTGTTTTGCACACACAGAAGAGGGAGTTTAGCAAGCAATAAACAAAACCTAAGATATCGGTAGATGAACATGTCACATTTGAATATCACTATCTATTGGTATTTAGGGCGTCCCAGGTGGCTCAGATGGTAAAGAATCTGCCTGCAATTCAGAAGACACTGGATCGATCCCTGGGTTGGAAAGTTCCCGTGGAGAAGGACATGGCAACCCACTCCAGTATTCTTGCCTGGAGAATTCCATGGACAGAGAAGCTTGGCGCGTTACAGTCCATAAGGTTGCAAAGAGTTGGACACAACTGAGCGACTAACACACACAAACACATAGGTATTTTAACTTGTTTAAAAACTTAAGTAGGAGGATAGCCTGAAAGGCTTGTTATAACGCAGACTGCTGGGTGGTCCAATGCCAACAATTTGTGTTTCTACAAGTTCCTAGGTGACACTGATCCTGCTGATTCTCTGATCACACTTTGAGACCCTCTGTCCTAGAACGTCAGGAGCAGGTGAAGTGACTGAATCAAAAGAGGAGATGAGATGTGGTCAGATGAAGTAGAGTCGTCCCTCCTTACCTGTGGTTTTACTTTCAGTGGGTTCAAGTTGAAAATATTAAATGGAAAATTCCAGAAATAAGTAATTTGTAACTTTTAAACTGCCGGCAATTCTACGTAGCATGACAAAATACTGTGCCTTCCTGTTTCCTCCTGCCAGGGATGTGAATCATCAACTGGCCCATGAGTCACTTAGCAACCCTCTTGGTTCCCAGACTGACCATCGAGGGTATCACCATGCCTGTGTTCAGGTGGCCCTTATTTTACTTAACGGCTCCAAAGCACAAGAGAAATAATGCTGGCAATTCTGAAGAGAAGCCATAAAGTGCTCCCTATAAGTGAGAAGGTAAATGTTCTCAACCTAATAAGGGAAAAATGTATGCTGAGGCTGCTAAGATCTACAGTAAGAATGAATCCTCTGTCCATGAAATGCTGAAAAAACAAAAAGAAATGTGTGCTAGTTTTGCTGTCCCACCTCAAACTGCAAAAGTTGTAGCTACCATGCAAGATAAATGCTCAGTGAAGATGGAAAAGGCATTAAATTTGTACAACAGGATATGTGGAGAGATAGAGCATATGCACATTACTTTTATTATAGCATATTGTTATAATTGTTCTATTTTATTATTGGTTATTGTTGTTATTCTCCTATTGTGCCTAACATAGAAACTTTATCTTAGGTATGTATGTATACAAAAAAACAAAGTATGTATACCTTGGTGTCAGGCAGCTCTTGGAGGTCTTGGAAAGCATTCCCTGCTGATAGGGAGGGACTGCAGTATTCAGTTATGAATCCAGGGCAGCGGGTGAGATGAAGTGGGTATGGTCCCAGGCTGAGGCAGTAGGAATGGAACACTGTCTACCTGAAGATGGCCCCTGTGCCGGCTGTGAGAGGTGACAGAATACGGGGGCTCAGAGCCTATGTTATGAATGAGGGAGGTGCTCCACTGAGTAGATTTTGTACATTAATTTATTTTTAAATAGAAGGATAATGGCTTTACAGTACCGTGTTGGTCTCTGCCAAACATCAACATGAATCAGCCATAGGTATACATATGTCCTCCCCGCCTTGAACGTCCCTCTCACCTCCCACCCCATACCACCCCTCTAGGTTGTTACAAGAGTCCCAGTTTGAGTTCCCTGAGTCACAGAGCAAATTCCCATTGGCTGTCTATTTTACATATGGTAGTGTATGTTTCCATGTTACTCTGAGTAGTTTTTGAGCTCACAATTTGACTGGCTCTTTGGCTGGCTCTTCCCTGCTGTGAGGACTTCCCTGGTGGCTCAGCCGGTAAAGCGTCTGCCTACAATGTGGGAGACCCGGATTTGATCCCCGGGTAAGGAAGATCCTCTGGAGAAGGAGATGGCAACCCACTCCAGTACTCTTTCTCAGAAAATCCCATGGACAGAGGAGCCTGGTAGGGTACAGTCCATGGGGTTGCAAAGAGTCGGACACGACTGAGTGACTTCACTTTCCCTTCTGTAAACTGAGTTAACATTAATGCCTTCTTGGTAAGGTTTCTGTGAAAATCAAATGGGTTAAACCCATAAAGAAATCAGCATAATGCCTATTATGTGGAAGCATTTAGCAAATATTATTCTTTTAAATTATATTAATAAGTGGGTCAATTCATCATGTAACTGAAGCAATAATGCATACAGACCTCTTCAAAACTTTTCCACTGTATAAATTACCATGATAAGACAACAAAAGGGATAGGAGAGTATAACAAAAATAATTTTTTTTGAGATCTGAAGTCTATTTCCCAGTATACCTGAATATCTACATCTATTATTATTAGATATTTTTTCATAGGTGGCATTTTACATCTCACTCCTAAATTGATTATCTATTATTTCATTTTTGCTCACCTCTGTGAGGTAGAATCTGAGGAAATGGGTCCATATATTTTTTAATTGCTAACTTAGTACATAGATACTAATTGTAGAAACAATCTGTGTAGACATGGTGGAGATTTTATACTGACTGTTAATACGGTATACAACAACTGACAGTAGATATCATATCTGATAAAACACTTGAAATACTGCATTTGTAATGTTCTTAGCCCTGTGTATAAGGGCACAATATAACTGTTATTAAAACACTCTGTTTCATGGGTTAAAAAAAATTTCCCTTGGATTTGAATATCCTTGAGTTTTGGTAGAGAATGAGAGCCAAGAATAATTTGAGATTTTCTCCTTTAAGTGTTAAGATTATTCTGAGATTTAATAGAAATGAATTATTCTATTTATTATTCTATAAGTGAACTATTCTATTCTGTTAGGAAATAATTCAAATAGAAAACCCAACATAGCTTCCTAAGATTCATGGTGAATCTATTTATCATGAGGCTAAGGAAATTACATTATATTCTTTCATTCTAACTTTAATTTTGGTTTCCAAACAATCTATATCTCTTTCAAGGTTAAAAGCATCAAAAGTACACACAAAACACTAAGGAAAATCTTAAAATTTCCTGAAATGCATTAGCCATCCTGTTTGTATAACAAGTATCTTGTTTGTTTATGATGGTCTACATCATTAATCTAGATAAATAAATGTAGAAGTGAAGGGAGCTGCGTTTGCTGTTTTGTCCATTGCCCAGCAACCGACGGTTACAACTGTGGTGTAGCAGGCACCGCGGCAGAAGACAGCACTATGGTAGCATATGCCATTTCTGTAACAATGCTGATTCAGGCAGGAAGGCCTAAGAACTCACATTTATTCTGAGTCAACAGCACAAGTCTGTGTTATTTACTTGTTAAAAATTTCACTTCCCTAAAATGTTAATGTTTGTCATAATCAGGTGATAGGTACATAGAAGATTTTGTACATTTGTATGCTTTAAATACTTAATTTTTGACAAAGTGTAAATGTTCATAAAGTTAACTGTATGCCTTCGTCCTTTAAAACTAATTTTTATGAACTTCAAAAAAAATCAGAACAGTTCAGTTCAGTCCAGTCGCTCAGCTGTGTCTGACTCTTTGCACCCCATGGACTGCAGCATGCCAGGCTTCCTTGTCCATCACCAACTCCAGAAGCCTGCTCAAACTCACGTCCATCGAGCTGGTGCTTCCATCCGACCATCTCATCCTCTGTCGTCCCCTTCTCCTCCTGCCCTCAATCTTTCCCAGCATCAGGGTCTTTTCAAATGAGTCACTTCTTCACATCAGGTGGGCAAAGTATTGGAGTTTCAGCTTCAGCATCAGTCCTTCCAATGAATATTCAGGACTGATTTCCTTTAGGATTGACGGGCTGGATCTCCTTGCAGTCCAAGGAACTCTCAAGAGTCTTCTCCAACACCACAGTTCAAAAGCATCGATTCTTCTGTGCTCAGCTTTCTTTATAGTCCAACTCTAACATCCATACATGACAACTGGAAAAACCATAGCTTTGACTAGACAGACCTTTGTTGGCAAAGTAATGTCTCTGCTTTTTAATATGCTGTCTAGGTTGGTCATAGCTTTTCTTCCAAGGAACAAGCGTCTTTTAATTTCATGGCTGCAGTCACCATCTGCAGTGATTTTGGAGTCCCCAGAAATAAAGTCTGTCACTGTTTCCATTGTTTCCCTATCTATTTGCCATGAAGTGATGGGACTGGATGCCATGATCTTAGTTTTATGAATGCTGAGTTTTAATTTATTTTCCTCTTTCACTTTCATCAAGAGGATCTTTAATTCTTTTGTGCTTTCTGCCATAATGGTGGTGCCATCTGCGTATCTGAGGCTATTGATATTTCTCCCAGCAATCTTGATTGCAGCTTGTGCTTCATTCAGCCTAGCATTTCACATGATGTACTCTGCATATAAGTTAAATAATCAGGGTGACAATATACAATATATAGTACTCCTTTCCCTATTTGGAACCAGTCTGTTCCATGTCTGATTCTAACTGTTGCTTCTTGATCTGCATACAGATTTCTAATGAGGCAGGTCAGGGAGTCTGGTACTTCCATCTCTTTAAGAATTTTCCACAGTTTGTTGTGGTCCACACAGTCAAAGGCTTTGGCGTAGTCAATAAAGCAGAAGTGGATGTTTTTCTGGAACTCTTGCTTTTTTGATGATTCAATGGATGTTGGCAATTTGATCTCTGGTTCCTCTGCCTTTTCTAAATCCAGCTTGAACATCTGGAAGTTCACAGTTCATGTACTGTTGAAGCCTGGCTTGGAGAATTTTGAGCATTATTTTGCTAATGTGTGAGATAAGTACAATTGTGCTGTAGTTTGAACATTCCTTGGCATTGCCTTTCTTTGGGGTTGGAATCAAAACTGACCTTTTCCAGTACTGTGTCCACTGCTGAGTTTTCCAAATTTGCTGGCATATTGAGTGCAGGACTGTCACAGCACCATCTTTTAGGATTTGAAATAGTTCACCTGGAATTCTATCACCTCCACTAGCTTTGTTTGTAGAGATGCTTTCTAGGGCCCACTTGACTTCGCATTCCAGGATGTCTGGCTCTAGGTGAGTGATCACACCATCGTGGTTATCTGGGTCATGAAGATCTTTTTTGTATAGTTCTTCTGTGTATTCTTGCCACCTCTTCTTAATTTCTTCTGCTTCTGTTAGGTCCATACAGTTTCTGTCCTTTACTGTGCCCATGAAATGTCCTTTACTTTTCATGAAATGTTCCCTTGGTATCTCTAATTTTCTTGAAGAGATTGCTAGTCTTTCCCATTCTATTGTTTTGCTCTATTTCTTTGCATTGATCACAGAGGAAGGCTTTCTTATCTTTCCTTGCTATTCTTTGGAACTCAGCATGCAAATGGGTATATCTTTCCTTTTCTCATTTGCCTTTAACTTCTCTTCTTTTCTCAGCTATTTTTAAGGCCTCCTCAGACAACCATTTTGCCTTTTTGCATTTCTTTTTCTTGGGGATCGTTTTGATCACTGCCTCCTGGACAATGTCATGAACCTCCATCCATAGTTCTTCAGGGACTGTGTCTATCAATCTAATCCCTTGAATCTATATGTCACTTCCACTGTATAATCATAAGGGATTTGATTTAGGTCATACCTGAATGGTCTAGTGGTTTTCCCCACTTTATGATAAATTAAAATACCATAAAATATAAAAAAAAGGTAACTAAAACTACAAGTGCCCTTCCCTACTCCTAATTTCCCAGTTCCACTCTCTGAGGTAACCATCCTTTTTCTGAACAGATTAAATATTCTTCTTTACTATTAAAAATATTTTTCTGAATGAATAGATACATAAAGTAACTATAAATCTGATCATGGCCAAACAGATTAGAAATAGGTTTCATAAGTGGCACTTCAAAAATATGTAATATGAGAAAAATGATTCACAAAACCACACCTTTCTTCTTATTAACCTTATATTTGAGTATTATTAAGATAAAAAGCTCTAGATGACTTCTAAAACCTATTTTGCCAATTTTCTGTTGATGGAAGTAAAGCTTATTTCCTTCATAAGCTTTTGTTTATAAGTTTAAAAAACTAACGTGGCAATAGTTCGAACTTGATTTAAGGTCATAGGCACAACTATTTTTGAGATAAATGAGTCTTTTAGTGAGAAAATATACAGGAAGCAAATGAATAAGATGCTCATTACTTCAGTTTCTTTATTATTCGACTGGGCATAATCTCTGCCCTAAGAGTCAGAGTTTACTGGTACTTGATATTGTTTAGTGGATACAGTGAAAAGTGTAAAGATAAGAAAGACACATTCACTAACTTCAATGATAAAAATAATTGTGTGGAAGGCAGGGTCCTCTGCCCAAGAGTAAGTGTGAACACAGTAGCTTTTGTGGCTAGGCCCCCTTAGAAACTTGGAATAATGTACAAACAAAAGAAAAGACCCTTTGACATTCAACAAAAGAGGTCATTTTATCTTTTATTCCTTAAGGAGGTGTGTTTTACTAGAAAAACCATGAGCTCTGATTCTCCCCAGTCTTGGTTCTATCACAAATTAGCTACTTCGAGCCAATAAATTATTTGTGTATAAAATATAATATCTGCCTAATTGTCATAATCCAACACACTTTCAGTTAGCAGTTATTATGTGTAATAACATAACAAATGATACAGCTTTTCTCTTGCTATTCTTCCAAACAAAACCCTAGTTTAATATGTGCTCACTTAAAAAAAAAGCTCTCTAAAAAATAAAGATCACGTTCTTCTAAGCCCAAAGCTAAGGACACAGACGCTAATGTACTTAAATCTTAAGGCCAAAGAAGTCAATCCCAGAAATTATTATAAAATTGGAGCTACTCATTTTTGGTCTTATACTACAAAAAGCTATTTTATTTTGATATGAGATAAGGTCAAGTCTCAAAAGATATATAGCTCAAGCTTAGAGAGTCCAAGAACTATTCAACTCAGAATTTATCATAAATTATGCATTTGTCTTTTATTGTTTACTAAAGAACATTGCACTATTAATGTACAAGTCCATATGTCAATCTATTCATAAAGTATAACATGATTAAGTGGTTTCTCAAAATGTGCTTTTTGGAACACTGATTCTGTATGATAGGAGTTACAAACAAGGCGGTTCTATGATCAAATATAGAAATGCTGGGTTAAACAACGTTGTGTCTGTGTGTGTGTTTCTTTAGGATTGCTGCTACTTTAACGAGGAATTTCTGAGTAGGGACCATATTTAGCTGTTTCCTCAGCTCATCTGACCAGAGAATCCTCTGATGACTTGGGGCATCTGCCAGTAGTAGTGTTACGCAGCACGCATTGGGACATGCTAGCACATCCTATCCTCGAAGACTAGTCCTCAAAAATCACAAATGATCCCAAGATGGCTTGCATTCTCCCTTTCCGTGTACTCCCCAGGACCCCACATCCTTATTTCTTTCCCTTTAAACTGTTAACAAGACTACTTCCCTGGTCTCCTTTCTTCCACCCCAATCTGCATGTTGCCTGACAGTCAGCTTTCCCAAGTTTGCCACTTTCTCTTTGCTGAAAGATCTTCCCACTGTACCTGAGTTTAGACTCCCTAAATCTTTCCTCACTAACATCCTGATCTGATGTTCCCAGGCTGCTTTTCTGATTTTACATTCTGCTTTTTTGCTAACATAAGGTTACTCACTTTCCTCAATCTGCTCTCCATTTTTCATACCCCAACCTCTGTTCATGTGCTCCTTCTAACTGACATCTTTTTTCCATCCTATCCACTTTGTCAAAGTCTCTTCGATGCCCCCTCCTCCTTTGTTAAGTCTTCTCAAGCCTTTTTGGAAAGCACTAGGGAATGAACATGTATTTTATTTTTACTGGGTGCCAAGAACACCTCAAAGACTTTGTGCTCCATTAAAAATTACCCTTTTATCAGCATATAAATATAACAGCATAGTGAGTGGTATTTTTATTGTTGCTTGAATGGATGGACCCACGCTTGACAACAATAGGGACTAACTGAGACCTAAAGACAGCCTTAAGTAATTGAGCCCAGACATCTCTCAAACCTAAGAGCTGCCAGAATGTATCATAGTCATCACCTCAACCTCCATACAAATATTTGGGGAGAGGTGGGCAAGACTGCTGGGCCACTGGTCTTTGTGGGAACTACAGTGCTTGTGACGAAAGGAGGTTCTAATCTATGTTGCAAAGGGGCTGATGGGGTTTCTAAGAGACTATCTCAAAGACTAGATGTACCTGTGAGATGACAACATCGGTGTTTCATTCTCCACTGGAGATCTGTGAGCAGAGAATGTGCTCGTCTTTCCCTGTGCCCAGCTGAGCAAAGCAGAGAGATCTAGAGGGGAAAGGAAGGGCAGAGAGAAGGGCAGTGGCGGAGCAGCCTGCGTTGGCAGGAAACTCCTGCGGGACAAGGAGGAGCCGCACATGAGTCAGCTCGCTGGTGTTCTGAGATGATGACTGCCTGGGCCTGCGAGGCAGAGCACAGTGGGCAGGGAAGGAGGTGGCATGAGTGTGCTCTGACCTCAGAAAACACCACAGTGTAGACAGCCTACACTGAAACTCTCATCCTTCCAGGCTTTGAGAGGGCCAGCATTTGGAAGCTGGCCTCACAGGTAGTCAGAGAAGTCATAATGGGCAGAAAACTGAGTGGGCAGCTATAAAGAAACATGTGCCCTTTTACCACTCCGAGTTCAAGCCTGTGTTGGGTAGAGGGCAGATGAAAATTTACACTGCATTTGACATTAATTTTTTTCCTTAAAAATTTTTTTTTGGCTGTGCTGGGTCTTGCAGCATGTGGGCACAGGCTCTAGAGTGTGTGGCTCACTAATTATGGCACGTGGGGTTAGTTGCCCCATGGCATGTGGGATCTTAGTTCCCTGGTCAGGAATCAAACCTGCATCCCTTGCACTGGAAGGTCAAGTCTTAACTACTGGACCACCAGTAAAGTCCCAAGGCTAAATTTTCAATAAACTAATGGCCCCAATGTTGCTGACTATGACAAAGATATACCTAATGAATAGAAAAAGATTTGACAAAGCCAGTTGAAAGCTCCTTAAGAGCACTTGTTTAATGTGTGTACCTCCTGAGTTGAGATTCCTCAATAAACTAGTTAAATAAACAGGTTGGCCTTGGCTCTTTCCCCACCATTTTCTATGGTCACATATTATTCTCCTGAATATTAATTGGTAGGACTGATTCTGAAGCTGAAGACAGAGGATGAGATGGTTGGATGGCATCATTGACTCAGTGGCCATGAGTCTGAGCAAACTCCAGGAGATACTGAAGGACAGGGAAGCCTGAGGTGCTGCTGTCCATGGGGTTGCAAAGAGTTGGACATGACCGAGTGACTAAGCAGCAGTACTGTTCTCCAGAGGAAAAGAAAGTCAGTAGAGGAAACAGAGGTCATGGCCTCTGACCCGGGCACTTGTAAATCCCATAAATAAACTTTGTGAGGGTTATTAGCATCTATTTTATTGGTGACTTGAAGGCATAAGCATCGAGGAATCACACTGCATATTATCTTTGAATTCGCCTATTCTGGAGAGATGGGTTAGACAAAATGACCCAACAATTTTTCCATTATAATGTCAAGATTTTATAATAGCAATTTCCATCAAAATAGTGGCTTTATAATAGCAATTATGATTAAAATGAAATGGCTGCCATCAGAATTTGTATTTTTACACAAAGAAACATGAAATCACCTTCAGTAAGGGAGACAAAAAGAAAAACAGAGTCAATATTAGGGGAGATATTAGAAGAGAGTGAAAAAGCTGGCTTAAAACTCAACATTCAAAAAACTATCATGGCATCCGGTCCTGTCACTTCATGGCAAATAGATGGGGAAACAAAGGAAACAGTAACAGACTTTATTTTCTTGGTCTCCAAAATCACTGCAGATGGTGACTGCAGCCATGAAATTAAAAGATACTTGCTCCTTGGAAGAAAAGCTATGACCAACCTAGACAGCATATTAAAACACAGAGACGTTACTTTGTCGACAAAAGTCTGTCGAGTCAAAGCTATGGTTTTTCCAGTAGTAGTAGTTATGTATGAGAGTTGGAGTATAAAGAAAGCCGAGCGCGGAAGAACTGATGCTTTTAAACTGTGGTGTTGGACAAGACTCTTGACAGTCCCTTGGACAGCAAGGAGATCCAACCAGTCAATCCTAAAGGAAATCAATCCTCAATATTCACTGGAAGGACTGATGCTGAAGCTGAAACTCCAATACTTTGGTCACCTGATGCAAATAACTGACTCATTGGAAAAGCCCCTGATGCTAGGAAAGATTGAAGGCAGGAGGAGAAGGGGACGAGAATGAGATGGCTGGATGGCATCGTCAACTCGATGGACACAAGTATGAGCAAGCTCCGGGAGTTGGTGATGGACAAAAGAGTCAGACACTACTGAACGACTGAACTGAACTGAACTAGGGTATATATTGGTGGAAAATACCCTTTCTCCCTGCCCTCCACACTTTTCTCCCTAAGTCAGGCTTCTCAAGGAGGCGTCTAAGCATGTATTAAGAATAGAATAAAGGTGCCTGGCAACTGTTTTTTTCACTTCCTTCTCTAAGACAAAGAGATTTGAGGCCCTAGTCTGTCCTTAATTAGCTGTACAACCTTGGGCAGGGCAATGGAGACTAGAGTAGACATCTATAGAAGATTCTGAAACATCACAGTTCTATTATCTACCAATCCCCACTGCTTTCTAGAGAAGCCTATTTATTTGACAGTTGCTTTTGATGCTCTGCCTAGACCAAGGCAGCAGACTGCTAGAGAGAACCCAAGGTACTTGCAATCAACTAAGATCATGGAACCTGGTCTCATCATTTCATAGCAAACAGAAGGGGGCAAAGTGGAAACAGTGACAGATTTTCTTTTCTTGGGCTCCAAAATCACCACAGATGGTGACTGCAGCCATGAAATTAAAAGATGCTTGCTCCTTGGAAGAACAGCTGTGACCAACCTAGACAGCGTATTAAAAAGCAACAACACTTTGCCAATAAAAGTCCATATAGTCAAAGCTATGGTCTTTTCAGTAGTCATGTATGGATGTGAGAATTGGACCATAAAGAAGGCTGAGCGCCAAAGAACTGATGCTTTTGAACTGTGGTGCTGGAGAAGACTCTTGAGAATCCCTTGGACTGCAAGATCAAATCAGTCAATCCTAAAGGATATCAGTCCTGAATATTCATTGGAAGGACTGATTCTGAAGCTGAAGGTCCAATACTTTGACCACCTGATGTGAAGAGTCGACTTACTGGAAAAGACCCTGATGCTGGGAAAGATTGAGGGCAGGAGAAGAAGGTGACAGAGAATGAGATGGTTCGATGGCATCGTTGACTCAATGGACATGAGTTTGAGCAGCCTCTCGGAGATAGGGCAGGACAGGGAAGCCTAGCGTGCAGCAGCCCATGGAGTTGCAAAGAGTTGAACATGACTGAGCAACTGAACAATAACCTATAATCAATCAGGATTTTATGTTCTAGAAATTTGCTTTAAGACAAAGCTACCAACACTGCCCGGTGTTTACAATCATGATTTGCTTTTTTGAGTTAGTGTCTCAGTTATTTACTCTTTCAGTTGTCCAGCAAAGACCTCTGGGAGCCAGACTTTCTGGGTTTGAATTTTCAGTGTACCCTTTATTACAGAGAGACCTTAGATATCAGTTATTTCATCTGTAAAATGGGGATAAATGATGGCACATACTTCATAAATTTTTCTGAGGTTTAATGAATTAATACCTGTAAAGTGCTTAGAACAGTACCTGGCATAATTGACGTTAGTCATTATCTTATTATACAGGGAGATTTGGTTTAGCCTGCAGGCAGCTTCATAGATGTCACCAAGAAAGGCTTGGGGTTTAATGCTCTATGATTGCCACCTTGAAATTCTTAATTCTATCTTCGAATTTGTATTCTGTAAGGCACAAGTCTGGTGGGACAATGGAGAATGTGCGGAGGGATGGCTACACTGCAGTCTCCTCTTCCCAGCCTCTAGCTCTCTGCCCTCTCTCTCTGCAGTGAATGATGTTGCTTTCTGCCCCTGTTCAGGCAGACTCAGGATATGGATATGGAAAGCGTCAAGGATGGTGTGTACCCCATGACATTGTGAGGTGGGAAACAGTATCAGGCGCTGGGCTAGACACACAGAAACCAAAGAGAAATAATTCTGATAAATTATCTCACAGTGCATCAGCTGTCTCACTTAAATCAACTAGAAAGCCTATAATAACAACTTAACATTTTTAAATAAAGTACCAGAGAGCTGTTCCAACATGGGTTTACATTTCTGGCCTTCTGGGTTTCACTCCACTGATACATGAGATGCTTAATTATTAATAATGGAATCCTACACAAAGTTGGATCTAATGAAGGAAACTACTTTATAAGAAAAGAGATGTGGAAGAAAGTCCATGACCAGGTGACCACTGGTTATGAAGTGGGGACATGGACACAGCTGTCCTGTCCAGGGCAGGCTATGCTTCAGAGCATCTGGTGGGCCCCGGGCAAGGGCAAGCTTCTTGCCCACCTCTGACCCAAGTGGCTGTCATGGTCCAGTGTAAAGTCTGCAGTTCCCATCCAGTGTGGGTTGCAGCTGTGGGGCTATGGGAAGGGGAGGTACCCAGCTCATTTTCTCACCTCTGACCAAGATACAGTCTAAAGTGGTTGGAGGAGGGAAAACCCAAAGTCTGATGGGTGGTTTATGCCTTAAGCCGTGGGCTGAGACCCCCGGGGGCCCCTGACAATCTGTGCTCTGACAGTAACCATGTGCCTGGAGGAGCACACCCTAAACTAGCAAATGCAAACCCCACTACAGGCTGAGAGAGACCATGGAAGAAAGAAATAAAGCTGCACATTTTAGTACCTTTAATGGTACTTTTTTCCAATTTTTTGAACAAGGGCTCCACAATTCCATTTTCATTGGGCCTCACAAACTGTGTAGGCCTGTCCTGCCTGCAAAGTTTATTTTCTTCCATAAAAGGCTTTTGTAGTAGGCACTTTTACAAAGCATCATCCCTGAGAAGTCACATATGGCAGGTAACGAAACTATCTGAATATAGACAATGGTAACTGTAAATATCATACATGAGCTTTAAAATGAATGCCTTAAAAAAACTCATACGAGCTCAGTATTTTCAAGACTACCATTCTCTTTAATCCATCTGGTAGAAATCAAGTACTATCTCTTTCTTGATCCCTCAGGTCTTAATCATTGGGCTTCCCTGGTAGCTCAGCTGGTAAAGAATCTGCCTGCAATGCAGGAGACCTGGGTTTGATCCCTGGGTTGGGAAGATCCCTTGGAGGAGGGCATGGCAACGTACTCCAGTACTCTTGCCTGGAGAACCTCCACGGACAGCAGAGCCTGGCGGGCTGCAGTTCATGGGGGTGCAAAGAGTTGGACACAACTGAGTGGCTAAGCACAGCACAAGCCTTAATCATTAGCATTTTGGACAAAAGAATAAAAACTGAAAACAAACAACAACAACAAAATAATATTTTTAAAAGTTTCCTTTGGGAAGTCTTCTGTTCTTTCCAACAGCAAACTGGGATAACTGTACTTTTTATTTAAGGAGTATTTCAGTTATTTATATACTTGAATTACAGGTATGTTTATATCATTGATACAAACTACAGTTACATTGTAATTTTTGACCCCAAATTTTAATCAATATTTTCCACAGCACTCTACTATGGAAGGTGCTGTCAATGGGGCTGTGTATCAGGAGGAGGTGGTCAGATACTAAAAGTGAGGAAGGCAATGGAGAGGACTACGCCATCAGGAAGCAAGTAGTGAAAGTGAACTCATTAGCATTAGAACATAAGTTATTGCCAATTGTTTAGATTATAAGTAATCAGCATCTAAAAACAACATCAGTAGTACCCTGGATCCTGTGAATTGCACCTGCGTTTTTAGTTTGGTCAACATTTGGATGTTTTTTCGTTTCAATATTAGTCTCAGTCGAACCATTTCATCGGAGGAATGATTTGCTCATTTATATTTTCTGATTGATTAATGTCCCTAGGGTGCTGCCAAATTAGAATTTGCTACCCCAAATATTCCCCACAAGACTTGCCACTGGTTCAAAAGTATGCTGAATGAAAGAAGGCAAATCCAGATTCCAGCTGAGCAGTCAGGAGGCATCATCTTGGGTTGAATGGAAAATCAGGAGATGAAGGCACAGTTTTAGAAAATAGATTTTAAAAAATAAAGCCAACCTAGTTAAAAATCCTAACAACCCCAAAGTAACATCAAAGTAATGTTGGGTTACAGTACTAATTATACTTGTGCCTACAACATATGTTACAGACCATAATCTTATAATTTTCTGTTTCTTTTCAAGGCAACAGGTTAGTAGCTGCAAGGAAACTCTTGCACACCAAGATCAAAAGAAGCCTGTTGGCATAAGGTATTTTGGCATCAGACTAGATTTTACACATGCTGACATGTCAAAATCTTGAAACAGAAACTTCAGAACTTCCTTATGATTGCTGAAGGCATGTCACTGACTTCATACTAGCTTCAGAGTACATCTTTCCAGGGTAGCGCTCAACCATGTAAACACAAAACCAGGCAAACCAAGCCTGAATGTGTACTTGGAAGTCAAAGTCTTATGCAGAACAAAATATGAATCAGCTTCCAAAGCTGCCAAGTTTCAGGTATGAATCCAAGACTAATACAGAATCGGGAGTAAGGAGCATATAGAACTGCAGTTCTGGGGAATGGGGCGCTCAGCCCCGAGCAGAAGCCCCCATTCCTGCACCGTGATCACGAACTCCCCTGGCCTGGCTTCTCAGGCTGGGCGAGAGAGCCAGGGGAACATGACTTCATTCCATCTGGTCCTTGGCACTAATCTTCCTTTTGCTTTAGCTTGCAGTGCGAATCTGCTCATGCCCCGGTATCCTCTCCAAATTTCCTTCTTAGCTATGTTGCTTACATTTCACAAGTGCAAGGGTTTTTGCATAGCGTGTCACAGCTGGTACCAGTGGACACTTAAGAGGGGCATTTTAAATGTTCTCAGTGACCTCAACTCATTAGTCAGCACCATTATCAGTTAAGGTGTAAATGTCTCGGTGAGTCCACATTTTACCAAAGGACTGACAAAATTCTAAAGTTTTATTGTTCCTTACCGACTACTCATTCACTTAGCAACTGAAAGACACTTTCAGTCCTTTTATCTTTTTCTGGCCTGACTAGAGCACAAGAGTAGCTGGACTGTGTGCCTGCGTCAGCGGGTTACCACTTCAGTACAACTCAAGCAAAACAATTTGAAAAAGTGCCAAACTATTTTGGGATTGGGTAGACAATAGTGACCCTTCATGATTCCATGAATAATGTAAACAGGGAACATATTGCTGAGGTCAAAGAGAAGGAAAAAAATTAAAAGTAATTGCCTGGAGAGAAAAAAAAGAGGGGTAAGATTTTAGCAGGGCAAACAGCATTTGAACAGAGACCATATTCTGTTTACACATTAAATTCAGAGTTGCAGTTTTTCCAGTGGCAAGTCAAGTTAATTATAATCATTTGTCTTGAAGGTTTCTGACTTTGCAATCACAGAACTGTGCTGAGGTTTTCTGTCGAACTCTTCGCTTCTGTGTTTTACAATTACTTACTTGAAATTTCAATTACTTGAAATTATAATTCAAGTAATTTATACAATTACTTGAATAAAAATGGTGACAGAGTAGTTAATATAACTTAACCTATGTCATCAAAACCATGTCAGAACTTTTAATGAAGAGAATACCTGAAAAGAAAAAAAAAAAAATCAAACTTTTTAAGGTTATCCTAGTGATTATGCAGTGAGTGGTGCTTCCTACTGTTTCCCAGTACTGTACTGTGAAATATCAAACACAGAAAGTTGAAAGAAGTTTTTGAGAGAACACGCATATATGCACCACCTGTACTGTACAATTAACCTTTTTCTACATTTGCTTTATCATCTTTCTAAATACCTATACATCCACCAATCTATCTTATTTTTGGTGAATTTTAAGCTGCAGACATCAGTACACTTTAATCACTTTGGCATGTATATATTAGCTAGAAGAATATAATATATATTAGCTAGAAGTCAATATTTACATATGGGTCCTTTTCTTATAAAAAAAGATTTGTTGTGATATAACTCACATACTGTACAATTCAGCCTTATTGTTACTTAATACATCAAAGCTTTTAGTGGAGAAAAATGGAACTATTTTTTTTTTTACCTATCACTCTTACATGTGTCAGAAAACACTTGTGGCTTTCAGATCTTCTGCTGACAAACATGGTTACAAATTTTGGAAAAATAAAAATTTCCAATTTGGAAAAGACACAGACACTTCCTCCAACCCTAATAAATTGAGAAATTTTGTTACTAGAAATAAACCTCAACTTCAAATCTTATTTGGACAAATGACGTTGCATCTGTAATCATTCCACAAAAACTGTGTCACTGCAGATAATGGGTTCAAATACTTAGAACTACCACAGTTTTGTACCTACTTATAAAAGCAGATTATATTTTCGAAAGATAACTACACCACATCATCCATTCCACATGTTCTTGTACAATCTGATCTTGTGAAGGGGCAGGTTTAATTCTTCTCCCCGTGAGTCTGAGTGGCCTTGTGACTGTTTCAATCAATCAAGTATCATAGATGTGATCCTTTGTGGTGAAAGTGAAAGTCGCTCAGTCCTGTCTGACTCTTTGCAACCCCATGGACTTCTCCGGGCCAGAATACTGGAGTGGGCAGCCGTTCCCTTCTCCAGGGGATCTTCCCAACCCAGGGATTGGACCCAGGTCTCCCTCACTGCAGGTGGACTCTTTACCAGCTGAGTCACCAGGGAAGCTGTTTGTGATGGTTCGCTTCTAAAAGGCCGGGCAGCTTCTACCTTGTTTTCTAGGACATATGCTTTTGGACTTCTGAACTGCCATCTAATCAGTTCAACCACCATATGAAAGAGGCTATCATGTTGTGAGGAAGCCTGGGTCACATGGAGAGACTACACACAGGTGCTCCAAAGGACAGCCTCAACTTTCAATTCACACAGATGGCACCTGTACCACAACATGCTCCTAGTTGATTCCTACCTTAAGTCTTCAAACTTTTCCAACTGGGAACCCAGATGATCATGGCACAGTACATACAGGGAACATAACTGCAGCCCCCTGCTCAAATTCCTGACACACAGAAACCTTGGGTGTAATAAAATTAATTTTTTACATCACCAAGTTTTGGGGTGGTTTGTTATACAGAAACGATAACCAGAACAACCCTTCTCTATCTCCTACCCTACAAAACAAATAGAAAAGCACCAGTGTTTTTAAAAGGAATATATAATTTTTGTTTGGCAGGATACCTGTGTATACTAATTACATTAAAAGGATCATACAATCCCATGGTGAAGCGGGATTTATTTCAAGGATGCAAGGATGATTCAACATCCACAAATTAATCAATGTGATACACCACACTAACAAAATGAAGGCTACAAATGAATAAATTTAACCCTGGAGGTGAAAGATGACCATAAGACATTGGAGAAAGAAACTGAAGAAGAAACAAATAAATGGTATTGGCATAAAAAACACAAAGATCAATGCAATAGAATTAAACCCACATACTTATGGTCAATTAGTTTTTGATAAAGGAGTCAAGAATGTGTAAAGGGGGAAAGGGAGAGTCTGACAAACTGGAGAGTCACATGCAACAAAATGAAACTGGTCCCCTATCTTTGGCCATACACAAAATCAACAAAAATGGACTAAAGACTTGGCTATTCTAAGACGTGAAACCATAAAATTCCTGAAAGAAAACAAAGCGGTTAAGCTCCTTGACCTTGGTCTTGGCAATGATTTTTTGTTTTAGACATTAAAAGCAAAGACAATTAAAGCAAAAATAAACAAGTGGGCCTACATTAAACCAAAAACTTCTGCATAGAAAACGAAACCATCAAGAAAATGAAATGGCAGTCTAGAGAACAGAGGAAAATATTTGCAAATCATAAATGTAACAAGGAGTTAATATAAAGAACTCATACAACTCATATACAAAAAACAAAATATTCTGGTTAAAAAACGGGCAGGGTAACAGAACTGAAGAGACGTTTTCCAAAACAAGACATACAAATGGTATATGAGAAGGTGTTCGACATCACTAACCATTAGGGAAATGCAATCAAAACTACAACGAGATACTACCTCACAACTATTAGAATGACTGTCATCAAAAAGATAAGAGATAACAAATATTGTCAAGGCTGTGGAGAAAAGGGAACTCTTGTACACTCTTCAGGGAATATAAACTGGTTGAAGTATCACATGATCCAGAAATTCTATTTCTGGATATATACTGGAAGGACATGAAGCTACTATCCTGAAAAGGTATTTTCACTCCCATGTTCGCTGCAGCACTTTTTTTTTCTCTCAATAACCAAGACATGGAAACAACTTAAATGTCCCCTGATGGATGAATGGGTGAATAACATGTAGCATATATACACAAAGGAATATTACTCAGCTGTAAAAGAAAAAAAATTTTGCCATTTGTGATATGGATATAACCTAAGGGCCTCATGCTAAGTGAAATGAGTCAGATAGAGAAAAGACAAATACTGTATGATCTCACAAATAGATGGAATCTATAAAAACTGAACTTAAAGAAACAAATATCAGACTGGTGATTGTCAGAGGCAAGGGGTAGGGGGAAATGGGTGAACGTGGTCAAACAGTATAAGCTTTCAGTTATAAAATATATGTTCTGGGATGTAATGTACAGCATGGTGGCTAGACTTAACAACAGTGTATTGTACATTTGAAAGCTGCTAAGAGAGTAAATCTTAAAATTCACATAAAAGAAAAAAACATATAACATGTAAGGTGAAGGATATTAACTATTAGGATATTATTGTGGTAATCATTTTGCAATAAATATATTGATCAAATCATTATATTGTAAACCTTAAACTATTTTTTGTTATTGATACTCTCAATAAAATGGGAAACAAAATACACCTCAGGTCATTAATATTAAGTTCTATATTTAAGTATTTAGAAATTTTTATAAAATGTTGCTATAAGAATTTCATATTTTTCAATTAGTTCCAGCCATTGGCTGGGTAGTAATGCTAGTTGTCTATATTAGGGAATAAATATAGATAGCCTAAACTAATATGCAAAAAAGGGATTTTGGTTGATTGTAAGTTCAAAGAGTCAACTAAAAAACTAATATATTCTCAGGTCCATAAATAGAAGCACTATATATGTGCCATGAATTCCTTTGGCAATGTGGTAAAGCCAATTAACTTCTTTCAGAATAATGATTTTAAATGTATAAAATAAAATACAGATTTTAGATTAGATTAAAAAAAGGAAACAAGCTCTTAAATGTTATCAACTAATAAATGTCTTCAGCACTATCTGTGTTTTTAAAAAATTAACTCTTAAATAACAAGAATAGCAGTGGGACTAATATCTACCAAAGGAGATGAATATAAATGATATTTTGAGATACCTGCATAGTTAAAACATATGTAGACTCATACATAAAAATTTGTGATTTTTATTGACAAAGCCACAGTTACTGCCAATCCTACTGTGGTTTGCTACCTATATTCATAATTAAGAAAATACTAAATTTCAGTGGGAAGTTAGTGAAAATAAAGATGTAAATCTCTTCTACCCAAGTTCCTGGAACCAGTAAATTTTATCCATAAGATCCCTTATTCTTAAATCTCATTTATGATTTCATGGATTTATGACCTTCCTGGCCTCCTCATTCACTTTTTCCTTTCTTTGTAGCTGTTTATTAGAAGCTTTGGAGAAAGACTAGAACAAAAATACATGAGATTCCTGTCTTGGGACAGTCTCTTATATTCAGAATTTTCCACTATCTTCTCTCTAGTCAATAAAATCCCACCCATTATTCCAGGTTTAGTTCAAGTCCTACTGTCTCTAGTAAAGTGATAGGATCTGTAATGATTGCCCCTTTCTCTGACTTCCTACTGTGCTGGAGTCAGTTCACTCTCATTTTAGCACTTAGTCTATTTCATCTGCCATTACTTTGTATCCTCATCTAGGCAAGGACAGAAATTGAGAACGTTTGTCATTTTTTATTACTCAAAACATACTGCTAGGCACACTTGCAGGCCCGTGATCTGTCCTCGCACGATGTCCATTCGATCAGTGATGCTGCCCAGTTGTATAAATCATGTATATGGCTGTGGGAAAGTGAGACCACATGTATTCTTTACCATCACTGTCAACTACAACGTGCCATGGAGGATGGGCTACACAAGGTATCCTTATACTAATAATAACACTGATGTGTCACTTATTATACGCCAGATACTCTTCAAAGCATTTTGCTTACTCATTTAATCCTCTCATCAGTTCTATGATGCAGGCACTATATTCATCTTCATTTTACAAAAATGAGGAAACTGAGGCATAGATAAATCAGTAAAGACATGGAATTTGAAACTAGGCATTCTTTCCAGAGATAGTGTACTACAATGATACTGCCGCTCATGATATTTCTAAACACAAGAAATCCTTATAAATACACTTGTGAGTTTAACATGAAATCACTCAATTGACAATTAGCTTTTCTTTTATTGAATTCCTATTTTCGCTTGTACTGTTAGAATTTTATTAGAATAATAGCAGCTATCATTTACTGAGTCTTACTATGTGCCAGATCCTGGGCTAGCACATACAGCTAATCTGTGAAACAACATTGGAAACCAATCTCCTATACAGTAAAAGATAAACCAAGGCTGCCCGAGTCCATGCTTAAAACCTGATACTATACTACTGTGTGTTTTTGCCTTATTTTTACAAATAGACTGTAAATTCTTCAAAGCCAGAGACTATATCTTCTCCTTGCTTGTTGATTCCATAATACTTTGAATGCCTCGATCCTAAATGATACTGAGAAAATGTTTGTGGATTGATGGATATAATTGATGCTTTATAGAATTCAGCATTCAGACTCTGGGGTCTCTTTGTATGTCATCTGTGAAGTTACCTAGTCTTCTAGCTTCAGCTTCCTTATCATCAGAAGGAGTAAAATACAATTAATTATAGGGGTGTTTAAAGATTAAAGGGCTTCCTTGGTGGCTCAGATGGTAAAGAATCCGCCTGCAGCCTAGGTTTGATCCCTGGGTCTGGAAGATCTTCTGGAGAAGGAAATGGCTAAATGCTTCAGTATTCTTGCCTGGAGAATTCCATGGACAGAGGAGCCTGGTGGGCTACAGTCCATGGGGTCGCAGAGTCAAATATGAATGAGTGACTAAACACACACACACACACACACACACACACAAAGATTAACAGGCAACATAATGTCTAAAATGTTTATTAGAATGTCTGCCACACAGTAAATACTCAAAAAATGCTAACTTCTTACTCACTTCTTTGAAACATAATTTTTGGGTCAAGTCTTCAATGACTGATTTTAGTATACAATTGTGTAAAAGTGCTTACATTTGGTTGTGCAATTATTGAGATTTTTCTTTTTCTCAAAATGAGTTGAAATAACCATTAGTTTATTTTAACTGAGAGAAAAAAATTTCTTTCTGAGCTAATGAAATAGTTCTGTTACAAAAAAAAGTTCTGTCTCCATGGTCTATCACAGTGCATGGCTGTGCTTAGTCACTCAGTTGTGTCCGACTCTTTGCAACCCCATGACTGTAGTCCACCAGGCTCCTCTGTCCATGGGGATTCTCCAGGCAGGAATACTGGAATGTGTTGCTATGCCTTCCTCAGGGGATTTTCCCAATCCAGGGATCGAACCCAGGTCTCCTGCACTGTAGGTGGATTCTGTACCATCTGAGCCACCAGGGAAGCCTACTGATGAGCAAATATGAAATTAATGTATGGGAGACAGAATAATGGTCCCTCAATGATGTCTACATCCTAATTCTCAGAATCTATAATATGTAACTTTACATGGCAAAGGGGAATTGACGTTACAGTTGGAATTAATCAGTTGACTTCAAAGTAGGGAGATTACTCAGGTTTCTCCCAGTGGGCCTGGAGTAATCACAAATGCCCTCAAAAGTGAAAGGGAGGTAGAAGACAGCAGCAGAGTGACGGCAGTATAAGAGGACCTGGTCCAAGGCAGCTGGCTTTGAAGTGGGGGAATGGGGTCATGAACCAGGAATGCAGACAGCCACTAGAAGCTGGAAAAGGCAAGGAAATGGACTCTTCTAGGGCGTCTGGAATGAACTCAGCTCTCCTGATCCCTTGATTTTAGCTCTGTAAGATGCATCTTGGATTTTTGTCTTCCAGAACAGCAAGAATATAAATTTGCATTGTTTAAGCCATTAAGTGTATAGTAAGACCCTGATGCTGGGAGGGATTGGGGGCAGGAGGAGAAGGGGATGACAGGATGAGATGGCTGGATGGCATCACCGACTCAATGGACATGAGTTTGAATAAACTCCGGGAGTTGGTGATGGACAGGGAGGCCTGGCGTGCTGCGATTCATCGGGTCACAAAGTATCGGACACGACTGAGAGACTGAACTGAACTGAATTTGTTATAACAACAATGGTATAGCAAGAGTGTACCAGTATCAGTACAGGAGAAATATCAATAACCTCAGATATGCAGATGACACCACCCCAATGGCAGAAAGCGAAGAGCAACTAAAGAACCTCTTGATGAAGGTGAAAGAGGAGAGTGAAAAAGCTGGCTTAAAACTCAACATTCAAAAAACAAAGATCATGGCACCTGGTCCCATCACTTCATGGCAAACAGACGGATAAATAATAGAAGCAGTGACCAACTTTATTTTCTTCGGTTCCAAAATTGCTGCAGATGGTGACTGCAGCCATGAAATTAAAAGATGTTTGCTCCTTGGAAGAAAAGCTATGACAAACCCACAGAGCATATTAAAAAGCAGAGACATTACTTTGCAAACAAAGCTCCATATAGTCAAAGCTATGGTTTCTCTAGTAGTCATGTATGGATATGAGAGCTGGACAATAAAAAAGTTGAGCGCTGAAGAACTGATGCCTTCGAACTGTGGTGCTGGAGAAGACTCTTGACAGGAAGTCCCTTGGACAGCAAGGAGATCAAACCAGTTAATCCTAAAGGAAATCAGTACCAAATATTTATTGGAAGGACTGATACAGAAGCTGAAGCTCCAATACTTCAGCCACCTGATGCAAAGAGCTGAATCACTGGAAAAGACCCTGATGCTGGGAAAGATTGAATGCAGGAGGAGAAGGGGGAAACAGAATCTGGGAAAAGGTGAAGGAAAGGGAAGCCTGGTGTGCTGCTGTTCATGGGGTCACAAAGAGTCGGGACACAACTGAGCGAATGAACAACAAATAGCAAGAATGCATGTAAATAAGGTCACAGATTTGGAATTGTGCAAAACAGCTAAGTTATGATTTTAAACAACTTTCAAGTAACCATATGAATACCAAGAGTGATATTTCTCTTGATTATACCAGGTACAGAAGTCAAGTAAAATGCAATGTAGTAAAATTATTATAGATTTATTTCTAATATGTTTTTAATTAACTACACTGGAAACAAAATTTTTTCTTTGCAGTTTATTCTTTAGTCATCAGAAATGTCCTCCTATTTGTGAACATGATCAGCAAAGAATAAGGAAAGAATTTTAATTATAACAGGAAAAATTTTTGTTTGGACAAGGAGAAGGTATTTTGGACACTGTCATTCCGAAGCCTAAAATATTTCTTTAGCTAATTAGTAGTAAACTTCATTGTCTAGCTCTCAAATCCCTCCATCTTATCAAACTTAACCACTTTTATGTACAAATACAAAACTTCTGATCAAAGCATGCCAGTTTCTTGTACATTAAACAGACTATTGCAGGCTCTGCTCATTTCTGTTTTATGCTATCTCCAGTCTGCTTGGAATGTTCTGTCTTTTCTTCTCCGCCCCTTCAACACAAACTAATCTCTTTCTCTAAGCATCTGTAGCACTTATATATTCCACCTGCATTTTAGCTTCTATTGCACATTATTCTCTTATTTGCATGTTATTCATTATTATTTCAGGTTGTATGTCTTGTTTTCCTCTTAGTTCCTTTATGACTGATGATACTTGATGGGCATATAGGGGTTCATCCTATTAGCTTCTACTTTTCTCTATGTTTGAAAGTTTCTGTAATGAAATGTTAAAAGAAAGGGAGGCCCCCCTTCTAATCTGTAAAGCATGCTTTCAGTTTCTAGGTTTCTCCTTTCCAGCTTTGACTGTAAAGTTGGTTGAATTGGTTTTTCCTTCAAAGTTCTACCTCTTTTGGTTTAAGAAACATGATGTAAAAGATATGATACTGTGCTCAAAGGTTCATGGCCTCATCTAATATAACAGTGAATTACTGTACATTATTCAAGACAAAACTTTCACTATTGCTCAGAAAAGAGAAGCATGATTAATTCAATTCACCAGTTAATTGTTGCTGTAATCTTTGAAACCTTTGCTTAATGTTATTGATACAGGATTCCTTGTTAGCATATTTCTGGCAAGAAGTGATTGAGGCAGAAGGTTTTCATCAACATTTAATAAAGAAAAAGTTAGAATAATAGTAAAACTTACTATCGGTAGTTTATACTGCAAAGTATTAACAACACAAAATGTTAATTAATTTCTAATTCTCTATTCTATTATTTAGATTTCATGAAGGTTGATTGGACTTGATCCATCATTTTACGGAAAATTAATTATTTCAAATACATGCACCACTTTATGCAACCTGCCTGATTTGCATTGAGGAAAATTCAGCAGAAGTAATTGAGGCACAAGCAAATACTGGCACTGAGTGAACTCAATTTTCATTCCAAATTTCTGCAAAATCCCAAGGCACAACAATATCAGATGCAAGGGGGAAAACAAACAAAAGCAATGTGAAAAGGGAACATGAAGAGAGAATATTACAAGAATCAGGGAACAAAGGGATTGCAAAACTATTTTAGTGCCATAGATGAGCAGTGAGGGCTGCATTCAGGCAAGGTGGAATAAGATATCATATGGCATCCTGACAATTGATGTCTTCATTTAAATGTAAGAATTTACATTCTAATTAGAAAGAATTTACATCTTAATCAGAGGCAGCTGTATTATCTTGTTACTGTTTTTTTCAAAGGTAATGAACTAAAGTACTGCTGTGCTTTTTCAACCAGAAACTAAATAGACAGCATCCAGTGTTATTTTATAGCTTACCTGCTGTAAGCTGTTATTAATATTTTCAAAGATTAAATTTCTACCAAAAATGTTTGAAAAATGAAAATTGTATTGGGCATCACTAGAATGGTTATGACAAAGACTATTTAAAGTATTTAAACAAATCCTTTTCTAACTTGTATTTTAAATGTGCTTATTTATCAAGCTAATAGAAGCCTCTTATGATTTATTAATATAATATTGTTTTCGCTTGGGTGGATGTAGAAAAGCTACTAAAGCAGATACGCATCACATTCTGGTGAAACTCTGTTGTTCTTACACTTAGATTTGTTTGTAAGATCATTTACTAAATGTAAAACTTTACCTTATTAAAACCATTTAAGGTGTATTCTTTTTTTCTGCCTATGACTTTTAATAAGGAAAGATAACAAATACATACGACAATATGTTGCTTGTTTTATACTGCTTTGTTACTAAACATTAAAAACATTTAAAAATGTAATGCTTCAGAAATATACACAATTCTGATGGTGTCCAGGATTGCTATAGATAGTAAAAGTAAAGGAAACAACACGTTCAAAATGCACACTGTCCTATTCTAGGTTGTTCATAATGGTAGCAAGACGTAGGTATTGATAGTTGGTGTTATCTTTGCAAAATCAAGCCCATCATTCATATGAGAATCAGCACGAGCTCACTGACCCATGGTTTAGCAGAAATTGGGCTTGGCCTAAAAGAAATCAAGCAGGAGAAAATTACAAGTGTTAATAAAAATGTAAAATGCCACCTTTGTCCTTAGCACTAGGCATCTTTAGGTTATTGATACTTATTCTCATCAGCTGTATCATTAATATGAAGTTGTAATATGGGCCAGTTTTAATTTGCAGCTTTATGATTTAATTCATCATATTTTTTTTTATTAAAATGGAGGAAAATAATAAAAAGACTAAGACCTGTATCTACCAGTCTATTAAATAAATGACTAATGTGGTTAACTTGGTCAAAATATTTGATTTAAAAATTACAGAGTCTAAAATAAATCTGAGGTACCAATTTATCTTTATTATCATACTTATTTTCTAGACCTATATGTATAGAAGAAAAACAGATCACATATGAATGTGCTATATTTTACGAAATGAAAAACAGAAAAAATCCAGGTAGATGTTAAAAAAAAAAAAAAGATGGAATTAATTTTAAGGTGGCATTTTCCTAACCTGGGCCACCCTGATGACAAAGAGGAGATAATTATTAGTTCACTGGTGCTTTTTCTTACATTTCCACTAAAGACAATTTATGGAGGAAATGATTCAGATGGGCCTGACTGAATTGCTGGCTCTGAAAGATGGCTTTATATTGCTGTCAGAAACCGTCAGCCCATTTTTGAAAGGTTTGCTTGTCTATGGCTCTTCTGTTTATGATTTGTTCTAAGGGTACCTAACACCATATAGCACAAAGGGTGTCTTCATTTTCAGAAGTATCCCAGATAAGTTTTTGATTATCCCTAGGTTTATGAAAACTGTTTGCCTTTTTGAAAAGGATATCTAGAAATAAGTACATTTTGCTTTTGATATTTACATATGGTTCTGATTTTAATACCATGTCCTTTGAGTTAGAGTGTATCAGAATATTATATCTACCATAACCAGTTTTCTTCTTGGCCCATGGTTATGGTAACCATACATGTTCATATCCAATCTAAAAGAGCATAATAAAACACACGTTTCCTTTTAGTCTGTCTCGTTTCCCTATAACTTTGGGCTTGGATTATCACAATTGCTTCCTAAATAGCTTGTTGCTTGTAGTTACCTCCTCATCTAATGCCTCCTTCCTGAAACTGACAGCCTAAAGTCATGGCCTCTAATCATCCCTATTATAAGGGATGATTAGCTCTGTTAGATACATGGTATAGAAGAGACATGAATTCTAATCCTGATTCTATTGCTATCTGGGCCTCACTTTTCACGTCTATAAGATGAAGAGGTGTGAGTTTACTTTAATGGCCTATTTTTTCTTAAAATTAAATGACTTCATTCTTAGCTATTGTGTTTACTCATTGTGTTTTAGATAATTCATACCTTAACTTATCATTTTCAACTCCAACCTGAAATGCATTTTTTCTTCTCTGGCTATATAAATTGTGCTAATTTTCAAGATTCATTTCAAAACATCATCTCTTCTCCACAATGCTGGTCTGCTAGTTCTGGTCAATCAACAATAACCTCCTTTCTCTAATGCATGTATTCAACAAATATTTATTGAATACCTGGTTTATATGGGGGCCTCCCTGATGGCTCAGTGGTAGAAGAATCCACTTGCAATATAGGAGTTGCAGGAGATGGGGGTTCAATTCCTGGGTTGAGAGGAATCCCTGAAGGAGGAAATGACAACCCACTCCATATTCTTGCCTGGGAAATCACACGGACAGAGGAGCCTGGTAGGCTACAGTCCATGGGTTGCCAAGAGTCGGATACAACTGAGCAACTAAGCGTGCACACATACTTTGTAGTAGCAATGATCTTATTATTGTAGGTAATAAAACTTGAATAAGATATGCCAGTTATTGTAGTGGACAATTCATATGCCTTTTTATCATCTAACGCTTGGAAGAAGGTAGTTTGTTTTTTTCTTTTTTCCATTACCCTTTTTACTCAAGATGAGGAAAAAGGGACTCAGAATTCAAGTAAGATACTTTCTTGAAAGTGAAAGTGTTAGTCACTCAGTCGTGTCTGACTCTTTGTGACCCCATGGACTGTAGCCCACCAGGCTCCTCTGTCCATGGAATTCTCCAGGCAAAAATTGGTAGCCACTCCCTTCTCCAGGGGAATCTTCCTAACCCAGAGAACAAACTTGGATCTCCTGCATTGCAGGCAGATTCTTTACTGTCTGAGCCACCAGGAAGCCCAAGATACTTGCTTACAGCTAGACAATTAGTAAGCGGCAGAGCTGGGACTAAAATCCACATCTGCAAACACCAAAGTGTGGTGTATTAATTGCCTTGATAAACTCCCTCTTGGAGACAGGGAGCAAATTTAGAGGGTTTTAGTATCAGCCACTTGCATGTATCAGGCACTTAACACTTCCTTGGCTCTTTCAGTAGGCATTACACTTCCCTGGAGACAGGCCTCCAAAGACTTTTCTTGGAGATAAAGTCCTTTGGATTGAAAATCCTGGGTAAAGGTATTTCTAATCTGGTTTCTAATGTGGCTCTCATAATTTTATTCCTAATGGATACCAAGTTGTTGTATGCATGATGTGTTCACAGTCACACATCATGATGTGTTCATAGCTTCCAGTGAACCCCATACTAGCAATTGCCCATTTCGAGCTTATATTCTATCAATCAAATGATTTTGACTCAAATACTGAAAACACTGAATGGTAGGAGGTATGGATCCTAGAAGTATTAAATAGTAGGAAATCTAATACAGTCAATTAATTAAAACACCCCTTTCAAAGAGTTGGAATTAGGTTTCAATGTTTTAAAGACCAAAAGAATGTGCTGCCAAAGAAGTCTATATTTTAATTTCATACGCAAAAGGAAAATGGGGAAATAAATCACATTTTAATTTCAAATAAAATTGGGAATGCCAATAACAATTTCCCTTGCATCACACTAACAGTGAAGACCTTAGGCATGAATAATCTAAATAAGCAGCTTAGAGAAAAAAGTATAATTGATTTAAAATGTGCTCTAGCATTCTCTTTATTGTGACTTTCTTAGGAAGAAGTTAGAAGATAGCTGGCTTCTGTAACTTTATTGCTTAAATCTTTCCCACTGCTGGAAAAACTAGCAGTCTCTCTTAGGGCATCTGTACTGATGTGCTAGTTGAATTTAAAAAAGCACCGTTTTGCTGTAGACCTGAAAATATTAATAACACAGCATTGTAAATGAACTATACTTCAACAACAAAATAAAATGAAATTAAAAAAATAACCAGTTTATACAACTGGCATTCACCTTATTGAGACCACCTGATAATCTTTTCTGTTCTAGAGCTGGTCAGATTATGGAAAACAAGTATTTTATTTATTTATTTATTCAGCTTTGTTGAGGTATAATTGATATACAAGAAACTGTACAAAATTAATGTATACATCTTGATGAGTTTGGACATTTGCATACACCTTAATACCATCACTACAATCAAATAACTAAATATAAACATCATATCCAAAACTATCCTTGTATTCTCCTGTAGTGATTTTGTTTGGAGGGGATTGTAAGAACATTTAACATGAGATCCATCCTCTTAATACATTTTAAAGTATATAGTGTAGTATTGTTAACTGTAAGTACTGTGCCTTAATGAGATCTCTAGAACTTACTCATCTTGCATAACAAGAATTTTATACTCACTGAACAATTCCCCATTTCCTCCTCTCCGTGGTTCTTGACAACCACCATTCTATTCTCCCCTTCTATGAGTTTGACTATTTTAAATACCTCATATAATATTTATGTGAAAAGGTCCTCAGTTAAGGAAATAATGTGATATTGTCAATAAAAACTTGAAATCTTTGATGCTGATAATCTGAAATGTGGATAAGATAGTTGTAGATAACTGAGAATTGGTTTTTAAAATTCTGCCTTGAATTGCATGTTGCTAAACATTTAAAATCTAAATTATCTAAATTTAAATATCAGAGATATATATCATAGGTTTATATGAAAAACATCTGAGATGAGACAAAATTCTTTAATGGCTTTGGTGTATATCAAGAACAAAGGAAAAAACTGCCCAGAGGATAACACTAAGCACAAGGAACAGAAAAGAAACTCTTAAGATAAATAAATGAGAAATCAGATTAATAAACACAAAGAGAGCATAGGAATAAAATATGGAGTTACTGATTCACTAGTTTACATTACTGATATAAATTCTTTTTATTTAGTCTTCCATAAATTCTTTAAAAATAAAATTCAAGAATTAAGACAATAATCTCATGTAGCTATTAAATACTAAATTCCCCAAGACACTAAATTCCCCACTCCCAGAAGACAACTAGCTTTTCCCACCTCAGAACATACCCTATCATTCCCCATGACTCAGACAAAGAATAAGACAGGTTACAGTAAAAAGAAATAGATCCACACAAGATCCATATTCACCTCAAATTCAAAGACAAAAATCTAATCAAGAATCACTCAACACTTAAACATATAAGCAATCATGGATACTCAAGAAACAGAACTTATACATAATGAAATAGTTTATATAAAGCACATGGAAGATGACTTCATAATAGAATTAATATCCTCAAATGGTTAATAAGATGTGCTGTTAGGAAAAGAACCACTATAAGCATGGAAAATTAGAATGTGACTGTCAAAATAAAAAAAGTTCAATTGACTAACAAAATGAACACAAAAGAAGGAATTAGTGAGCTAGAAGACACAGAGTAAAAGAATTCTTCTTGGATATAAATCAAAAGGGCAAAAAAAAAAAAAAATCAAATAGAGAAAAGTTAAAAGATATGGACATCTGAGCCAGAAAATTCCACATCTTTGTAAAAGGCATTACAGAAGAGAAGAAAAAGAATGGCAGGGAGAAAGCAAGGGTGATTTATTATGTTAAAAGACAGAAGGAGAATAATTAGTAGCAGAAGAAATACTCAAAAATTCTTAAGCTAGAAAACTGGAAAGTATACCTCCCAAGTACCTAAAACAAATTCTTTTTTTTAATGATAAGACAATACAATAAATCACATTTAAATCAGGAACAAAGACTGATGTCTAATTTCACCAATATGCTTATACTGCAAGTCCTGGACAATGCAACTGGACAAAAAAAGAAACATATGTATAAACCTAAGAAAACAGAGATATCAGAAAACTATCAAAAAAGTAACCAAAGATCAACATTTAAGCATCAATTAAAAAATGTAATGAAACAAAAAAAGAATCCCATTCACAATTGTGAGAAAAAACCCTCACAAAATGTTTAGGAATAATACTTCTATAAAATGTGCAATCAATGACTACTCACTCCTTTACAAACATTTATGGGAATACAAAGGTAAGAAAAATGACAAATTCATGGTGCACACCTTTAAAGAGTTAATAAGGTATTTTTGGGGTAAAAAACTTCAAAGAATTTCACCAATAAGCATAAAAATAACAAGGTGATAAGTGCTACAGAAGTATTTGGTTGCTCTGAGTGTATATAAGAGGAGAAATCGATTTAGTCAGTGAAGTTGCAGAAAGTTTCCTGGTTGTAGAAATTATTCTGATGGGTGTAGGAGGAATTATCTAGGTTGGGGAAGATGTAAAACGTACCTCAAGAAGACTCAACAGCAAGGGCAAGAAGAGAACAATTTTATTTTAAGAAATTAAAACAAAGAAGTAAAAGGATATATGGTAAGCTGTATAATGTCCAGGCTTACCACCAAAGATATCCATGGTCCTAATCCCTGGAAACTGTGACTATGCTATACATGACAAAGGAGAATTTTCAGATGTGATTAAGTTAAGGATCTAGAGAGAGGGAGATTGTCTTGGGCCCAGTATAATCATAAGAATCCTTACACAAGAAAGGCAGGAGGATCAAAGCCAGAGAGAAGACAATGTGATGAAGAAAGCAGAGGCCTTGAGCGCTATGGCCATGAGCTAAGACATGCTGGCAGCCTCTAGAACTGGAAAAGGCAAGAAATGGATTGATTCTTCACTAGAAGAGAGGCTCCAGAAGGAACAGGCCTTGCTGACATCTTCATCTTGGTCCAGTGAGACTGATTTTACACAGATCTTCAGAACTATAACATAATACATTTGGGTTATTTTAAACCATTAAATTTGTGTTAATTTGCTATAGCAGCAATAGGAAACTAGTACAGACTTAGTCATGTGTTAGTTGTATAATATAAAGAGAAAAGAAAGCACCAGTTATTAAAGGAGAATCAATCAATCCTGCCATGAAATTATATGATGATATGTGAATCACAGAAGACATAAAATAACACATTGTTATACAACAGGCAGAAGTATTGATACATGAGTGCATTAAATTTTCCATACTTATGACACACAAAGATAATTCAATATTTGTTGTAAATAAAAGTGTCCTTTCAATAGATTATACCTGGTAAAATGAAACCTTTGACTAGCTGATATCTTCAGCTGAATATCAAGGATATTATACAGTATTCCAAGTAATAGGAATTTTAAGATTTATTTCATATATGTGCATGTGTAAGTTATACTTTGTAAATGAAGTTATCATGAGGCATTATATTTAAACGTACTTCACCCTGAAAATTTGACATGCAGAATGTCAAACATTTGTGATGTTTAAACAACACAAAGATTAATTTAATACATATTTCTTGCCTCTAGAGAAATTAATATTCATTTTGATAATGGTGGCCTATTTTTTCCATCCAAAGAATAAAATTAAAAATAAGCCATAACCATCAGTATCACTTATTAAGAGATAACAATAACTGACTACATTTGCAGAGAAATTTTAACTTAAGTAATATTTTCTGGAGAGATAAGAAAGCCTTCCTCAGTGGTCAAAGTAAAGAAATAGAGGAAAACAATAGAATGGGAAAGACTAGGGATCTCTTCAAGAAAATTAGACATACCAAGGGAACATTTCATGCAAAGATGGGCACAATAAAGTACAGAAGTGGTATAGACCTAACAGAAGCAGAATATATTAAGAAGAAGTGGCAAGAATACACAGAAGAACTATACAAAAAAGATCTTTATGACCCAGATAACCACGATGGTGTGATCACTCACCTAGAGCCAGACATCCTGGAATGTGAAGTCAAGTGGGCCTTAAGAAGCATCACTATGAACAAAGCTAGTGGAGGTGATGGAATTCCAGTTAGGCTATTTCAAATCTTAAAAGATGATGCTGTGAAAGTGCTAGACTCAATATGTCAGCATCAATGTTGTAATATCAATACACTCAATATTCAGCATGCTGAATTTGGAAAATTCAGCAGTGGCCATAGGACTAGAAAAAGTCAGTTTTCATTCCAATCCCAAAGAAGGGTAATGCCAAAGAATGTTCAAACTACTGCACAATTGCACTCATCTCACACGCTAGCAAAGTAATGCTCAAAATTCTCCAAGCAAGGCGTCAACAGTACGTGAACCAAGAACTTCCAGATGTTCAAGTTGGATTTAGAAAAGGCAGAGGAACCAGAGATAAAACAGCCAACATCTGTTGGATCATAGAAAAAAAAAAAAAAACCACCAAGAGAATTTCAGAAAAACATCCACTTCTGCTTTACTGATTATACCAAAGCCTTTGACTGTGTAGATCAACACAAACTGTGGAAAATTCTTAAAGAGATGGGAATACCAGATCACCTTAACTGCCTCCTGAGAAATCTGTATGCAGGTCAAGAAGCAACAGAATTGGACACAGAACAACAGACTGATTCCAAATTGAGAAAGGAGTACGTCAAGGCTGTATATTGTCACCCTGCTTATTTAACTTATATGCAGAGTACATCATGAGAAATGCCGGGCTGGATGAAGCACAAGCTGGGATCAAGACTGCCGGGACAAATATCAATAAACTCAGATACACAGAGGATACCACTCTCACAGCAGCAAGTGAAGAGGAACTAAAGAGCCTCTTGATGAAAGTGAAAGAGAAGAGGGAAAAAGCTGGCTTAAAACTCAACATTCAGAAAACTAAGATCATGGCATTTGGTCCCATCACTTCATGGCAAACAGATGGGGAAACAACAGAAATAGTGATAGACTTTATCTTCCTGGGCTCCAAAATCACTGCAGATGGTGGCTGTAGTCATGAAGTTAAAAGACACTTGCTCCTTGGAAGAAAAGATAGGACCAACCTAGGCAGTATATTAAAAAGCAGTGACATTACTTTGCCGACAAAGGTTCGTATAGTCAAAGCTATGGCTTCTCCAATAGTCATGTATGGATGTGAGAGTTGCACCATAAAGAAAGCTGAGCACAGAAGAATCAATGCTTTTGAACTGTGGTGTTGGAGAAGACTCTTGAGAGTCTCTTGAACTGCAAGGAGATCCAACCAGTAAATCCGAAAGGAAATCATTCTTGAATATTCACTGGAAGGCCTGATGCTGAAGCTGCAGCTCTAATAATCTGGCAAACTGATGCAAAGAACTGAATCATCTGAAAAGCCTCTGATGCTGGGAAAGACTGAAGGCAGGAGGAGAAGAGGATGACAGATGAGATGGTTGGATGGCATTACTGAACTTGATGGACATGACTGTGGGCAAGCTCCAGGAGTTGGTGATGGACAGGGGAGTGGTGTGATGTAGTCCACAGGATGGGAAAGTGTTGGACAGGACCAAGCGAATGGACTGAACTGAACTGAACCCCCTGCAGTATTCTTGCCTGGAGGATTCCGTGGACAGAAGAGCCTGGTGGGCTACAGTCCATTGGGTCGCAAAGAATTGGAAACAACTGAGTGATTGCAAAGAGTCGGACACAACTGCGAGACTAACACTTTCACTTTGAACAGTAATACAACTAAATATAGATACATTTTATATGGTGACTTCAAAAGTCTTAATTTTTAATCATTAGAAAATAATCTTTAAGTCATATACTATTGTACATTAAAAATTTATAATATTTTCTCTCATCTAAGTTAGAATTTGTTTCAAGAAATAAAAATGAGTGTTGTATCTTCTGTTTGAATCAACCACATATGGTTTGTGGTTGTTTTTCTGCTAATTAGTAAGTTTTTCTAATTTGAAACAGATACAAAAATCCACAATACAAGAACAGGATCTGAAATGATAAAGAGATAATTTGCCTTGATGCATTTGCAGTAAGACGACTGCACTGCAGACTAAATGTATTGTTTTTTTTTGAATACTCTATTACTATTGTAAGCAGAACAAATGCACAGATGGCATCGGTCATAAAAATATAATTAAGCTTTACAATATCGTTTCTATCAGATTTCAGAAGTGTGCTCCAGCTTAAGTTAGAGTGCTCAGTGTGTGACTGCATATAACATTTTTGAATTTTGAGTTTCTGGATAAATATATGAAAACTGACATATTTATCCGTTTCATGCTATTTCCATTTCCCTCCATGTGCTTGGCCTTCAGTTTCAGGCAATTTGAGAATTATTTTAGGAGAGACCATATTAACTAAAATGAAACAAAACAAAACAATTGTACTAAATTTTTTGAAAACAGAAAACACTTGATTTCCTAAAAACGGTGATGTGAAACACTGGCATGGATCACCACCAGAGGAACCGCATGCCTGTGCTAGGACACCTGGATGACTTCAGCCAAGGCACAAGCTGCCTGGGGAGACAGACAGAGGAGACAAACTTTTGAGGTCTCTTTTGGTCTAGTTATTTTGCATTTCAATAAAATGATGATAATAGCAATCACGTAACCACCTCAAATTCTCTTGTAAATGAAGCAGGGTATAAGCACATAAATGATGTGAAAAAAGTATATTTATACTTTGAAAAACACTGGTTAACCTTTATGATCAATGTGAGCATGATCAGCTGGGACTGGAGCCCGTCAGGCTTCTCTGTCCATTGAAGTTTTCAGGTGAGAATACGGGAGTGGGTTGCCATTTCCTCCTCCAAGGAATCTTTCCAAACCAGGGCTCTAACCTGAGTCTCCTGAATTGGCAGGCAGATTCTTTACCACTGCACCACTTGGGAAGCCCTTTTGATCAATAGTAATAGCTTAAATCTCTGATGGGATTTATCAGTAAAGAGGCAATCTAAATCTGAAAGGTGTTAGAACTATTTTGGGGACAGCTGGGCAATAAGGGTTGTTTTACATAAATACCAGCATGTTGCATGTCTGTCGTCTTTCTCTGTTTACCTTGCTTCATAAGACTGTTGAGAAAGCCACTGGTGCAAGGCCTAGGAGGCTTGCACCTAGAGGGGCTCTAAGAAATCAAACATAGGGTTCACAGGATCCTCTGTATATATCATGTTTAGCAGTCAAGAAAGCAAAATAAACAGAGACTGCAGGCTCTGACTATAAGATCTAACTCAAATATGCAGCCCTCAAAACAACCAAGAACTGAAAGTAACTTTAGTGTTAATTCATCTGCAATGCTTAATAAAAAGTGCTAGCAGTTATAATTTGAGAGCTCTCTATGCATTTCCTTGTGTGCTAACTGCTTAATATGAATAATATTCATTTTCTTGATAAAAACATTTATATTAACTACTGCTTGTAACAATCTTTTGACTAGGCATTATTATCATTATTTCACACATAGCTCCGGAGTAGAGAGACCTTCATCTGTCAGTGTGAGGACAGAAGGGACTGGTGTGACCCCCAGGCTGCTGTCTGCATGGGGCTGGCTCCTCCTGTGTTTTTATACAAACAAGTCTGAGACAGGATCTGTTGGTCAGCCTGTGTCTAGGATTCCAGGGCTGGAACTAGGGTTCAGGTGAGGTTGGTATGTCTTCCCAGGTGGTGCTAGTGGTAAAGAACCTGTCTGCTAATGCAGGAAACATAATGAGACACGGGTTCCTGGGTCGGGAAGATACCCCGAAGGAGGGCATGGCAATCAACTTTAGTATGAGCGTGGAGAACCTCATGGACAGAGGAGCCTGGTAGGCTATAGTCCACAGGGTTACAGAGAGTTGAACACAACTGAAGCAACTTAGCACACATGCGTGAGTGCCAACAAAAGTTTTGAGGGATTGAAAACCTTATAAAAGATCACATAACTAAAAAAAGCTGGAGTCAGTTAAAAACTATTGTTCAGAAATTTTTTATACATAGAATGTATACCTAACATAGTATATGTATATAACACACACTAAATGAATAAATAGCATACATTATGGTTAAATACTAAATGCCAGCTCATGTCCATGGAGAGGAAGAATCACTTACAGAGGAAAATCCATGAATCAGATTTTAAATATACTGTATATATGTGTAAAATACACATAAAATTTATCTTCTAACCATTTTAAGTGTATATTTCAGTGTCATTAAGTACATTCACAGCATTGTAATACAAATGCTACTACTGTCCATTTCTAGAACTTTTCATCATCCCAAAGTGAAACTCTGTCCCCATTAACCAATAACTCCCCTTTCTCTTCAAAATGTACTTTAATTCAAACCTATCTATTTACTTAAAATCTCAGAATGTTAGTGCATAAAGCTGTTTTGTTTTAACATGTATAAGCATATTATAATCCTAGGTACCTGCTATACAAATACAGGAGACGAAACTGTTCACTTTTGGAAATGTAATTATAATTTTTTTTTTTTTTTACTAAAGAAAAGAGATTTAGAAGGACAGACAGAAATATACTTCATCAATATATTACTTGTTCCCAACTGTGGCTAACAGTTGATGCTTTCTTTAGCTATGATTTAAAAAAACTAAAGATACATATACTAAGGAGTAAAGGTATAACTGACAAGCTAGTTAGAAAATGTTTTTGTTCATCTCCTTTTTGAAAAGAAGAAAAATTCTGTCTTTACTGCTCAGTATTGAAAATACATCTTCTATTTCACTAGATAAAATAAGAATTATCAAGGCTCAATTTAGAGTAATATATTGAAAATGTATATATTTACAATCTGCAAAGCTCTTACATCTATAAAGCTCTTAAGCTAGTAAACTGAAAACACAGGAAAAGAAATAACTGACTCAGTCATCAAGATATAGGAATGAGAGTGGAAAGAAGCAGTTTTGGAACCTAGGAGACACAGCTATTTAAAAAATTATGTTCAGGCCACAGTTTTTGACATTTATTTAAAATAGTTTTGACATTATTTTAAAATAGAACATTGAATAACTCTGCCCCAAGATAAATCAAATGACATTAGAAGTTAATTAAGCCAACTGTATTCTTTTACTCATAAACAATCTTACTTCAAACATGTACATGTTTAAGTAGCAAAACTAGAACACTTGGTAATTTCCAGAAGATCACTTAAAGGCATGTGAAGAATAAGAATGTAAGTAGATTTGGGATAGAAAAAGCTTACTGAAAAGCTACTTAAGCAATGGTGACAGAGTCAAGAATAAAGAATAATATTCAGCCCTCAAAATGGACTTACCTATACTGGCTGTATAACTGAAAATATCTAATTATATTTTCTTTTCACAGCTAATAGCATTAAAAAAAAGTAATGCTTGAACACAAATTCCTTAATTATACCTAAAATGATATGGGCAGACACAGGATTCAGGAAAGACCATTTTCTTATACAGCAGTTCAAGTCAATGACTGTGTGAATTTTTAAAAACACATTAGGCATTAGGCACATTCAACTGATCAGTAAACCACTTTAGAAAAAAAGTAGTGACTTAAGTCCACATGTATGGTATAATTCTGTAAGAGAGAAGGAAATGTTACTGGGTAGAGGGTTGGAGGGGCTTTCCAGGTGGATCAGTGGTAAAGAATCCACCTGCCAATGCAGGAGACACAGGGTGGATTCCTGGGTTGGCAAGATCTGGAGAAGGAAATAGCAACCCACTCCAGTCTTCTTGTCTGGCAAATCCCACGGACAGAGGAACCTGGTGACCTACAGTCATGGAGTTGTGAAAGAGTTGGACACGACTCAGTGACTAAACAACAAAGAGGGTTGGAATGCAGATGAGAGGAAGTTTACTCATTTGTACATTTATACTACCATGTAAGAAACAGATGAGGAAAAAGAAAAAGGTTTCCTTTTTTTCTTTAGGATGCATTTGAAATTTACAACAGAGAACATGCCCTCTTGGTGAAACTAATGATGAAGCTCTAAGAGCCATCTTGTAAATCCGACACTTTACAAAATGAACTCCAAAGGTCAGAATTTGAATGCAAATGTCTCTGTTTTGCCTCAATAATCTGTTATCCAGACTGGCATCCTAGAGGCTACTTAGGATATGGGATTAGAAGACTTTGGTTTTGGACTTTGTTTTGTCACGTTCTATGTGAGACTGGAAAACTTATTTATCTAGGCTTTGGATACCTTACGCAAATCTACAACTTTTATCCTCAAGTCACAAATTTAGAAACCTTTGAAAAACAACTCATTTAGTGGCACAATGTGGCCTAAAATGACATTAAGCTGTTTACAGTTTTTATTAACTCTGTGTAACTACTCACATGTTTTTTGACTGAAATATTAATTTTTGATTATGAGGTATCTGGGCTTCCATGGTGTCTCAGTGGGTAAAGAGTCTGTCTGCAATGTGGGAGAGCCAGGTTCCATCCCTGGTTTGGGAAGATCCCCTGGAGAAGGAAATGGCAACCCACTCCAGCACAGTTCTTAAAAACAGACTCATACAACAAGTAGTTCTTAGAGCTTCTTTTGTAGCTCTATCGGGAAGGAATCTGCCTGCAATGCAGCAGACCTGGGTTTGATTCCTGGCTTGGGAAGATCCTCTAGAGAAGGAAATGGCAACCCACTCCAGTATTCTTGCCTGGAGAATCCCATGGACAGAGGAAACTGGCAGGCTACAATCCATGGGGTCATAAGAGTCAGAGATGATTTAGTGACTAAATCACCATGAGGTATTTGCTATATTACCATTTCAATAAACACTACAATAATTTATTTTGAAATACTTTCAAACAGAAAAGTTGCAACAACAGAACAAAAAATTTCCATATTCCTCTCACCTAGATTCCCTAACTTTTAAATCTTTCTCATTTTAGTGAAATCTAGATATACCTCTCCAAATATGTGTGTACACCCATACTTAGCCCTTTTCCGAACCATTTAAGAACAAGCAGCATAGATGATTCTCATCGTCCCCAATTGCTTTGGTGACTTATTTCCCAGAACAAAGACTTTATCATATATAGTCACAATATAATTGTCCAAGTCAGGAAATCAACATCAATACAACACTACTGGCCATCTGTAGACCCCAATCACACTTTGTAAATCATTCCAGAAATATTAAGACACCCAATCTTTCTCAATATTCTGTTCCTCCCTACCTTTCAGGTTCTCAACAGTTTTTCAACCATACAAGACTCTTATTCTGTAGGCTAATCAGAAATCTAGATCTATCTGATATGCCCTCTTGATCAATGCTTTTGGGGCAGGAGACCACTAATAGAACACACTGCTCTTCTAGTGTCTCACAACAAGGCGAGGTACCACACATTATATCAAATCACTTGTGATGTAAACCTTGATCAGATGGTTGTCCTGTTCATCAAAGTCACCATTCTGCCCTTTGTAACTTATTAGTAGTTTGTGAAAGAAATATTCTGAGATTGTCAATATCCTCTTCCTCATCAGATCTGGTTTAACCCACCAGCCTATCTTAGCCTTCAACTGACAATACTTCTGCCTAAACTGAACGTAACTCTGATTGTTAATGTTAATTTTCTACTTCATCACTCCTTCAATGTTTATTTGATATTCTGTAAGGAAGAGGTTTCCCTATCTATCACCTACCTATCTATCTATTATCTACCTATCATCTATCTGGGCTTCCTTGGTGGCTCAGATGGTAAACAATCTGCTTGCAATGTGGGAGACCTGGGTTCAATCCCTGGGTTGGGAAGATCCCCTGGAGGAGAGCATGGCAACCCATTCCAGTATTCTTGCCTGGAGAATCCCCATGGACAGAGGAGCCTTGCAGGCTACACAGTCCATGGGGTTGCAAAGAGTTGGACACAACTGAGTGACTAAGCACACACATATATCTATCTATTTATCTCAGTATGGATACTTGGATTTTGATTTTACTCAATGGGTTATTTTCCATTATTTATTTTGAAGCTCAAATTTCCAAGATTCGGCTAGTAGGATATTCTTCAAAGTGGCTCCTGTGCCTTTTCTCATGTCCCCATCATTCTTTGAGTACCCCCCTACTTTTGGGCACACATTCTAGTCTCACGTCCCACTTGCCGTGTACCAGTTCTAGAATCAGCTATTTTTCCAAAAGGCCTCCCCTCCCTCCATCTTCTTTTTGGTTGCAGATGATACACAGAAACCAACATCTGAGTGCTTGGAGTGTTCCTTAGATTGTTATTGTTTCCAAGCTCTCCAGAAGACAAAGCTAAGAAATATGTGTATGGATATAGTACATAAACACACACACTTAGATGCATCTATAACTATTTCTACATTTACCTGTATATGTGTGTGTGCAAACATATGTGGTATATACCCATGAGCATTTATATTTGTTTGTTCTAAAATTACCTCTTTCAAATGTCAAGCAATATTCTCTAGTGAAACAGGTTTTGCTGAACAAATTTTTATTCACTATATTCATATGCTACATAGCTTTATGTATTTTGATATTGGTCCCTTTTGGCTTTAGTCTTGTAAGATTGAGAGATGCTGGTCTTTTATTTTGCCCTCCTACAGCAACCACCTGGTCCTCATTCCATTTCTATGATTGTGTTAGTAAAGAAAATCTATTAGGGTAGAGAATTAGCAAGGAAGAAAAACAGGAAAAATATTTAAATTTTCCTATGACTATCCCAAATGCAATTACAAATATATGCATAGAAAAAGCATTTTTTTAATTCATACCTAATACAAAAGTAAAAAAAAAAGATGAACTAAATACAAAGAGTTTAGGACACTTTAATTATTTAAAATCTGCTCAAACACACCACGGAGAAGGCAATGGCACCCCACTCCAGTACTCTTGCCTGGAAAATCCCATGGACGGAGGAGCCTGGTAGGCTGCAGTCCATGGGGTCGCAAAGAGTCGGACACGACTGAGCGACTTCACTTTCACTCGTCGCTTTCATGAATTGGAGAAGGAAATGGCAACCCACTCCAGTGTTCTTGCCTGGAGAATCCCAGGGACGGGGAAGCCTGGTGGCTGCCATCTACGGGGTCACACAGAGTCGGACACGACTGAAGCGACTTAGCAGCAGCAAACACACCAATATAGTTAAGAAAAATAAATAACTCACAGAAAGATAACGGGTTTACTTAAAATAGGCTTATATGACTAAAATTTATCAGTTTAATACAAATATGTGTTTAAAGTTTCAAATTTAAGTATACTATGCATATTTTATACTGAATTAGACTAACACACCACCCCCGCTACAGCTGGGAAGGTTAAAAAACAGTATTCAAATCTGATTTGGATAGAACAGCTGTTCAAATGCCAGGGCGTACTTATCTTAAAAATGTGACCATTTAGTTCTGTTAAATATAAACTGCTGTTCTGGTTATGTTCATGCATTATTTCCCCCCAAAAGTCCTTAAAAAAATCTTTTTTTCCTGATAGAATCACTATTGAAGTTCAATGGGTCTTTTTTTTTTTTTTTTTTAACCTAATTATCTCAACTTTTTGAAAAAATGACCAGGACAATTTTCTTACCTCATCTCCTCTTTCTCACATCTCATTCTCCTCACTGGCTGCTCTTGGCAACACAAAAATAATACAATAATTGGAAAAGTGGTATTGCTTTTGATGGGGCCCTGATTATCTCTTTCAAATCTCAAGCAATATTTTCAAAGTGTAACAGGCTTTGCTGAACAAATTTTTATTCACCTAATTCATATGCTACATAGTTGCATTTAAATTCTTCATTTTTTTGACAGAAACAAATTTGGACATTTTATTTATTTATTTAGGACATTTTAAATTATAGAAAATAATTTCATCATGGCTACATAGTATATATGTTAAATTAAAAACTATGTTAGTACCATTCTCAAGGATAAAACAAAATAAATAAAATCCTAAAGCTTCCAAGAATAGTCACCAATAGTTCATTTAAAGGATGTCATCACCAACCAAAGGCCATGAACCTGTTTGCACTGGAGGAGGCGATCCATTATTTAATTTCTTGAAAGTGAAAAGTGAAAGTGAAAGTCATTCTGTTGCGACCCTGTGGACTATATACAGTCCATGGAATTCTCCAGGCCAGAACACTGGAGTGGGTAGCCTTTCCCTTCTCCAGGGGATCTTCCCAACCCAGGGACGGAACCCAGGTCTCCTGCATTGCAGGCAGATTCTTTACCAGCTGAACCACCAGGGAAGCCCAAGAATCCTAGAGTGGGCAGCCTATCCCTTCTCCAGTGGATCTTCCTGACCCAGGAGTCAAACCTGCATTGCAGGCAGATTCTTTACCAACTGGGCTATCAGGGAAGTCCCCATTAATTTCTTGGGACTTGGCAAAAAAGTTAAGATGCTTTTGAAGAAATTACTTTCTAAGAGAAACCTCCTTCATCTGGTATCCAAAAGAGAACATGACTTCTTCAGTACACTTCAGAAACTGAAGATGAAGCTCTGATAGAGAGAACTTGCACTTAAGCAGAAGTAGACACAGATGGAAGGTATTATCATCCTACTGGGAAGGAAACAAAGTCTTAAGGTCAGAGAGTCTTCCAAAGTCAGACAGGAAGTCAACAGTTGCTACTCAACAAGAAACTGGCTTAAGATTCATACCATTCAACATGTCATAGTCTTTGAGAGGGGTTGGAGTCCATGTTCCTCTCTTCCCTCCCTAGTAAATACAGGGCATTACCCATGAGTCAGAAACTCTGCTAGGCTCGGGGATTCAGTGATGGACTAATCATGTGGTCCCTACATTTATGGAAGTGAGCATGTAGAAGGGGAAGCTATTGCTATGAAAGAAAAGGTACAGGATGCTGGGAGAGCATGAGTGGTGTCTGATCCAGACTCGGTGTGGATGGAACAGAGAAGTCCTCAAGGAGGCCTGTGACACTCAAACCATAACCTGAAGGATAAAGAGAGGTGAGCCTGGTTGAGATGCCAGTGGCAGGAAGTAGAGAAGTTGTTAGATGGAGCTTTCCAACATCAGAGGGAACAGCATGTGTGAATACATTTTTGAGGAACTGAAGGAACTCAGGTATAGCGCAGGTACATTCCTGCCCGCACCAATATGAGCAATGGTGCTAGAAGTAAAGAGACGCTACATGGGGACAGGTGGGACTTTACTGTGTCCTTGAAAGTGGAAACCTATGGCTAATTTTTTTTTTAATGAAAAGAGTAGGTCAATTCAGAAACTGTTCTTTAAATGAAGAGATCAAAATTCATGATGACATTAGTAGGGGAAGAGAGAGTAAAGATTCTACTTCTAAAACTACTAAAGTTTTAGTTTTTACATTTTAGGTCATAGCACTTATTGACCACCTGAACTTAGGTTGGTTACATTTTCGATTTTAGGAACCTCATCATTAAAATGAGGGGGTTGAAAAGATGGTCTCTCCTGCTCTAGTGTTTGGGTCTCTTAGTTATATGATCATCAGGATCATAGTATCAAAACTCTGCTCCTTGACAACCCTAGATTCCTTCCAGTTATTGTAGGAATAAATTTCCAGTCGAGTGGAGCAGCTCCAATTTTGTCACATTTCTTTACTGAGGTTCTGATAAGATTTTTATATAGAAAGGGCTTAAAAATTGAGTTTTTGTCTCATTGCCTTGTTGCATGTGTGCAATTTAAATTCTTGTGCATGTGTGCAAGCTAAGTCACTTCAGTAGTTTCCAACTCTTTGCGACCCAGTGGACCTTAGCCCATCAGGTTCCTCTGTCCAAGGGATTCTGCAGGCAAGAATATTGGAGTCGGTTGCCATGCCCTCCTCGAGGGGATCTTCCCGACCCAGGGACTGAACCTGCATCTCTTGTCTCTTGCATTGGCAGGCGGGTTCTTGCCTTAGTTACTTAAAACATAAGGCAGTTCCCCTACTGGTCTGAATACAAGGCTAAACCTATGAGTTCTTGAATGATTTTTTAATACCCTGAGATAAGATTTTTGTTATTCAGTAAGAAGCTGACTAAGAAATATCATAAATTCTCTCACATTAAACAGCTTTGTGTCATCTCAGGAAATCTAATTAGGAAAAATGGTATTATAAATATTTATATTCCCAGTCATTGTGTTTACTGTCCTAAATTCAGAAATAACAAAGAAACTTGTTCTTACCATTTTATTTGGTAAGGTTAAAAAAAAAAATAACATTGGCAGTTAGTAAAGCAGTCTTAAATTTACTATAGACTATTATTTTTAAGCTTGAAGATAAAACTGAAGCTTTATAAACGAGAAAATGATGTACTAAAAGCAAGACACTAAATCACTTTTAAACACCAAACACAATTTATGCCTGACTTTAAAACTCATCCACAAAACATTAATCTACACAAAGGCCAGAAGCTGAATGAAGCATAATTTGTGAAACTGATACCTTCCATCACAACCTCTAACTGAAAAGGTCATTAGATATATTATATCTAAGTGAGCAGCTTATCCCTGCTTCATTACTGATAATTAAGACAAGTAATATTTTCTTGACAGTAATGTGTCCATTAACAGATACACTCTAGTTTGCATAAAATAAGCATTAATTACCATAGTACTACCACAGATTAAAAAAAATTAAGTACCTGTATAACATGGCTTCATTATTTTTTTCGTTAATTTCCTTAAAGAATTAACAGGCTCAGAAAACATAATGCACATATTAAGAAATCCATCTTTTGTCATGTTTTAAATTCATAAGGTACATAACAAAAAAGGTATTCAGAAAAAAGTGATCAAGGAAAATGAAGGTACTTGTGACTGGGTATCATTTAAAAATTATCTGTACGAACTTGCTTTGCTGAGCCACTTGAAATGCTACTAGAGAAGCAGCTGCTCTTTATAAGACTTCTTAAGTCTTTTTTAAAAAAAAATTATGGGGGTATAGTTGATCTACAATGTGTTAGTTTCTGCGGTACAGCAAACTGAATCAGTTATACATATGCACTTACCTATTCCTTTTTAGATTCTTTCTCCATGTAGGTCATTACGGAATACTGAGATGAGTTCCCCATGCTCTACAGGTAGGTTCTTAGTTATTTATTTTATATATGGTAGTGTGTATATATGTCAATCCCAATCTCCTAATTTACCCCTCAAGACTTTTTAAGTATTACTGTAGAAAACTTGGGGAGTTACAAAATGGCATTCTGGTGTTCAAAAAATTTAAAATAATTTCCAAAGTATTTTCCTGAAGAAGTACATTAATGTCTCAAATGAGAAAGCACACGAGACTACCTGCTCAGTGAAGAAGACCTTGTGTGTGCTCAGCTGCTTCCGTCATGTCTGACTCTTTGAGACCCTATGGATTGTAGCCCGTCAGGCTCTTCTGTCCATGGAATTTTCCAGGCAAGAATACTGGAGGGATTGTCATTTCCTTCTCCAGGGGATCTTCCCAACCCAGGGATTGAACCCTGTGTCTTTTGCATTGCAGGCAGATTCTTTACCATCTGAGCCACCAGGGAAGCCCTTTAACCGTTACCAGTTAATGACTAATATTTACTATGTGACTGACTAGTATTTAAGCATGTGTACAGTGTACTTACAGCATTTTCTCAGTTTATCCTCATAGCCATTTCATGATGCTAATACTATGATTGTTCCAATTTTACAGACAAGGAAAAAAGGAAACAATTTGTCTACATTAATGTAACTAGTAACTGGTGGGACAGGTCCAGTGGACTTGTGCCTGGTACTCTTAACTACTATACTACACATTCTTGCCAACAGATTTACTTGTTTCAAGTGTTCCCCCTTTTCAGGACTGCCAACCAGATAAGATTTCTTAATTACTTATTTGTGTAAAGAACTAGAAGCCACACAGCACTTGTTCAGTAGCTTGTAGGGAAACTCACACTTGAAAAGAAGTGAAAATGGGGGGTAGAAATAGTAATTTATGGTCTGAAATTCTTATCCAGGTGTCATTCCAAATTGCAGTTTACTGGGTCAGCATTGAGTATGTGGTTCACCTTTGTAAAATAAATCGAGCAGTAAGACAGACAAGGTACTTAACTCCTCTGCATCTCAGTAATCAGTAAAATGATAACAGACCCAATTTCAAAGTTGCTGTGAGGATTAAATGAGTTAACACAAGTGTCCAGTACAGTGCCTTGCCGATACTCTTGAGTTGTGACAGCTTCCAACACATTGAGATCACACCAGAGAAAGAGGATTCTTCAAAGTACACTTGGTCCTTATTGCCCAGATCCTGAGTCCTGTCTTTTGAGGAATCATGTTAATTCACTAGTGCAAGTGTATCATAGCCCTCAAGTGTGCTGGGGCAAAAAAAAAGCTGATGACTGTTTAGTGGGACATTATACATTCTCACCTGGGAAAGCAGTTAGCTGGGGCAAAGAAGGGGTGTGTATAGAGGGTGTGTGTATGCTTAGTTGTATATGACTCTCTGCTATGCCATGGACTGTAGCCCTCCAGGTTACTCTGTCCATAGAATTTTCCAGGCAAGAATACTGAAGCAGGTTGCCATTTCCTACTACAGGGATGAATCAGTATCTCCTGCTTGGCAAGCAGTTTCTTTACCACTGAGCCACCTTGGAAGCCCCTGTAGAGGTTAAGTAGCATAAAAAACTCTCCCCAAACTAATGCTCTAGGAGCACTGTGGGTTGAGGAGATATAATATGCTTTAGCGGTGTACAACAGATGATTTGAATCACAAGTGTATTTGAATTCTGCCTCTACTTACCACCCATGTAACACTGGATAAATTACTGAAAATTACTTTGGGCTCTTAGATTTACATGAAGACAAATGAAATTAGATATATAAAGGAGCTGGCACAGTAGCTGACACAGTAAAGATGAAAAGCTAAGGCGCAGTGAGGTCAGGTAATGTTCCTAAGGTTACATGACTAGGTTATACAACTAGTCGGTGGAAGAATCTTCTGCTCTGGGCCGAGGGAGAAACACAGGTGAAGAGTATAAAATAATGCATAGCTATTTAGAGACATAAATGTGGCTAGAAGAAAGATTAGTTTCTAGAAAGACCGGCATAAGCTGGATAAGCATGGGAGGGTTTCAATGCAGGAACATGATTTAGCTGAACAAAAAAAATACTGTTCTTATGCAGCTATGCATCAGTTTGAAAAAGATGTAGTAAGCTTTACTTTGAAATTTGATTCTTTCTGAAAAGCCCACTATGATTCAAGTGCCCTACACATGTACACATTATCTTGATTAATCTTAGGTAGAAAGTAATTATCACTCATATGGCTTTCCTATTTTCAGACAAATTTATTACCAGATAAGAATTTTATTGCTTTTAGTCAAAAGCAAAAATTTTCAGAGCCAACATTTTCTTTAAAGAAATAAAAAAGTTTAAAACAGAATGAGGATAGGAAGCTACTAAAAGACTTACACTTTCTCATTAACTCAGACTTTGTAACATATTCAATAGAAGAGAATATAGGCTCAATTGGAAAAACTGGTTTCATATATGAAATTCTATTTTGAGTTTTCTACAAAGTCGTGGGAGCCCCTATTTCAGTAAGTACAAATAAACCATTGTAATATTAAAGATGAAAAATTTGTATTTTCTTTTTAGGAAAAGGAAGTATTTGACTGGTCTTTGGCCAAACTTTGTTTGAGTGTCTACCATACTTGCTGTCTCTCACTTGAAAAGAGAAGAGGTAGGACTGGACTGTTGTAGAGGTCTCTATATCTGCCACGTCCAGAAAGGGAGGAAAGTAACGATGCCCCAAAAGTTGACAGTCCAGCTAGTAGAGTGAGGTGGAAACAGATGGCCTTTTGAGTCAGCTACTCCTGTGAATGAATCTTGGCTTTGTTATCCATTAGCCATTTGAGCTTGTGTAAGGCTTCAGGTCTCACATGTGGAAATGGACTAATTTATTTTGCAAGAATTGTTCTAAGGATTAAATGAGATAATACTCATGAAAACACATGGTATTTTCTTTTCCTTCCTTAATGAGACAAGCAATATTTTGGTGTTATTTCATAGAACAACCAATAAAGTGAAGAGGAACTAAAAAGCCTCTTGATGAAAGTGGAAGAGGAGAGTGAAAAAGGTGGTTTAAAGCTTAACATTCAGAAAACTAAGATCATGGCATCTGGTCCCATCACTTCATGGGAAATAGATGGGGAGACAGTGGAAACAGTGTTAGACTATTTTTTTGGGCTCCAAAATCACTGCAGATGGTGACTGCAGCAATGAAATTAAAAGACGCTTACTCCTTGGAAGGAAAGTTATGACCAACCTAGATAGCATATTAAAAAGCAGAGACATTTGCTTTGCCAACAAAGGTCCGTCTGGTCAAGGCTATGGTTTTTCCAGTGGTCATGTATGGATGTGAGAGTTGGACTGTGAAGAAAGCTGAATGCCAAGGAATTGATGCTTTTGAACTGTGGTGCTGGAGAAGACTCTTGAGAGTCCCTTGGACTGCAAGGAGATCCAACCAGTCCATCCTAAAGGAGATCAGTCCTGGGTGTTCATTGGAAGGACTGGTGCTGAAGCTGAAACTCCAATACTTTGGCCACCTCATGCGAAGAGGTGACTTGTTGGAAAAGACCCTGATGCTGGGAGGGATTAGGGGCAGGAGGAGAAGGGGACAACAAAGGATGAGATGGCTGGATGGCATCACCGACTCGATGGGCATGAGTTTGAGTAAACTCCGGGAGCTGGTGACGGACAGGGAGGCCTGGCATGCTGCGATTCATGGGGTCACAAAGAGTCGGACACAACTGAGCGACTGAATTGAACTGAACTGATAGAAAAACTGCAGAATTACTGTCTGCTAATGAGTACTTCTCCTGGCTTCCATGAACAGGGAAATACTTCTTTGTCTATGAGAAAAACCACCACCACTACCATCACAACAATGCATCAGGTTTTATGCCAAGTTTTTAGAGGGGTGTGTTGGGAGTGGTAAAGAGAGGCTCAAGATGGAGGGGAGAATATATACTTATGGCTGATCTACATTGCTGTACATCAGAAATCAACACAATTTTGCAAAGCAATTATCTGTCAATTAAAAATTAAAAAAATAAAAAAGATATTACCTTATTTAATCCTCATAACCACACTACATGAAAGGTGCCATTATTGTCCCTATTTTTAAAATTTTTATTGAAGTATAGTTGATGTACAGTGTTGTGTTAGTTTCAGGTATAGAGCAAAGTGATTCAGTTACACACACATGTTTTTTCTTTTCCAGATTCTTTTCTCCTTTGTGCTCAGTCACACCAGTTGTGTCTGACTCTTTGCAACCCCACGGACTCTCTGCAGGCAAGAACTTACCTGGGAGGGTTGCCATTTCCTACTCCACTTTTCTCTTATAAGTTATTACAAAATATTGAGCATAGTTCCCTGTGCTGTATAGTAGGTACTTGTTGGTTATCTATTTTATATTACAGCAGTGTGTATTATTCCACTCAAGTATTCTTGCCTGGAGAATTCCATGGACACAGGAGCCTGGTGGGCTACAGTTCATGGGGTCGCAAAGAGTCAGACACAACTGAGTGACTAACACCACGTGACTACTAGTATGTATTATTATCTCTAATTAATAGATGAGGAAACTGGGGCAGAGAGGAATTATTTGTTTAGCATACACTGAACACACACATACACAACCAAGAAATGGTGAAGCAAACTCTCAAGGCAGGCCATTGGACTGCAGAGCCTCACTCCAGTCACTATTTTAGACCACTTGATAGAGCACATACAATGTAAGGTGCAGACTCCCTGTCACGAGCAAGGAGTTAGGCAGGGCTTTCACAAATGGAGTTCTCTAGTCCTTCTTCCATCTTCCATTCTGACAAATGCTTCAACTCAAAGAGCAGTTAGGAAGGAGAAACGAGATGATTCATCTGAATGGTTAAGCTACTATTTTAAGGTAAACAGGAGCCTACTGAAGGTAAAAGCATTCCCAGAGGACAAGAAGACACAATAAATAATACTTTCATTGGTGCTACATAGACAGTCTATGCATAAAATCTTCTCATGGTACTAAAGTGAATGTTGAGCCAGGAATTTGGTTCAACAGTTGACTCAGTGACAAAGTTAACAAAAAGCCATAAATTACAGACCAAAAAATATTAGTCTGATTCTAATTTGCTGCTCTCCCAGTAATGATAAAAACTGCAAATAATAAGCCTCTTCAGGTTTTTTTCTCCAACACTCACAGACTTGATCTCTATTATGTGTGGACTCAAACTGATCTAATGTGAATGTAGAAGTTAGGGATGCTCATAGTTCCTCTGTCTGTAGGCACTTCTGCACACAGCAGTCACCCTTTACAAGTGAGTGACTAGGCACGTTAGTAACACAGTAGTAACACTGGAAGCTCATCTTCTGGCAAAAGAATATTAATTCTTCCTCTTCAACGTTAATGAAACGTGACAGAATGACTATATTCTATCATAAAATTTCCTTTACTTCAATATATCTGCTAAGACTTACTAGGGGTCAAAAAAAACCAAACAAACAAAAAACAAACCACAAGAGTAGAAAGCGAAAATACTTGGGTTATGACTTTCAAAGGTCAATTATTTTTGGCTAAATAAGTAGAAAATTGGTCCTGGTAAGCAGGCATGTATTTCCTGGGGTGAGGTTGGAGGTGGGGGTAGGGAGAAACCATTGCATTGCATTACAGTGAATAATACAGGAATTTTACATTCATATATATAAACAGTATTAGCATAATACCATTCTTTGTAGGAAAGGATGTTAACATTTAGAGGGTTGTAATTATTTTAGGAATAATGAATTTCTATAAGGCATCTGTTTTTTCCAAAGTATTTTGGTTAAAGCCTGATTTGCGTGAAAACATAAATAACCTCTTGCTCCAGACTGAGAGCATCAGCAAGCTTTAACAGATGGCCTCATTTAAAAATCATTTGTAAGATATCTCACATTTATCCAACATGCTGTCAACTTCTTCTTTTTATTCAATCATGGTTTTTCCATATTTCTGTCATAAATATTTTTTAATCCTGTGCATTCATGGAAATCACACATGTCAGTATTTATCCTTAATTTGGTTTGGTGGTAACCCTGATTCTTTCCAATTTATATCATTGGCCAAAAGTATTATAGAATGATTAATTATAGAAAAATACTAAACTTAACATTAACTCATGAGAATGCAACCAAAAGCAATATTTTAATCAAGGAATAGGGGGGAAAAACAAAAGAACTGAAAAACCCTCTATTCTGCATCTCTCCCAGCTATTATTCTTTCTCCCATTTCTCATACTCAGAAGCTTGGAATGGAGTGGATACCTGCTGTCTCTACTTCTTCACCTCTCATTCACTTTTTAAATACTTAAAAAATTTTTGAATACTCTAGTAATTGCAAGTATTCAAAGCTCTGAACTCAATATCCCTGAAACATCTTGACTGATGGTCACCCATGAGCCTCAGCCTCATACTGCCAAATGAAACACATTTCTCTATCCATGATTCAACTGTTGACTTTTTAGTCACTGTTCAGGGCATTCAGCATTGTTCCTGATTCTCTTTTAAAAATCCTCTCCTCCCTCAACTTCCATGAGACCACTCCACAGGATTCCTCTGTGCCATGTCTTCTGAATTCTGAATTCATGTCTGAATTCAAACATATTTTCTAATCTTGAACTTCAACTCCTAAAACTTCAACTACTAGCTATATAACACTAATCCCCACATCTATATCTCTGGCCCATATACCACCCCAAACAAATTCACACACCCGAATGTTCATAGGTTTTCCCTACTAACATGTCCCATTCTACAAGTCCCCATTGACAGCTTTTCCTTATGGTCCTTATTCTATTAATAGTGAAAGACACTTATCTCATCAAGGCACTCAAACCAGAAAATCAGGAGCCACCTTAGACTCCTCCTTCTCCCTCATCAAGTGACAGTGACTAAATTCAGTTGATTCTAATGCATTTCTGCCAGATTCCTTCCTTAGTTCAGGTCATGATGATGATGATGATAATGACCAGGCATCTTACAACATTGTCCTAACTAGACTCTGCCTCCAGTCTTGTCATCCCTTCCAACTTATCTTTTCATACTGCAGCCAAAGTGATATTTTAAAAACATAACCCTCATCAGCAATCCCTAAGTAAACACTTAAAAGGCTCCCCATTACTCGTGGGAGAGAGAATCCAAAAGCTTTCCTTCTGGAAATAACATTATGATCTGGCTCTCTCTTGGGGGCAATTTCCTTCCCTTATCCTTGTTTAAACTGAAGTCTTAATGAAAAAGTCAGATATTTGTATTTAATTACAGTAAATATATTTGCATTTAAGAGACTTAATAAACATTTACTTAGTACCTATTAATACTATGTGTAAGCAACTGTGCTTCTGAAATGATGAACTGAATTAAAGTCTTTGATAGAGGTCTTCTCTACTTCTGATCAATTTTGCAATTCATATTTAGCCAACTGAATTTACTCAACTGAATTTAGATATAGTAATATATCTATAGTATATATATCTATAGTAATATAGATTTGGACAAATCCCTTTAATTACTAAATAGTGAGCTCCTCAAAAAAGAAGTAATGTCTTATTCACTTTTGCATCACCAGTGCCTCCTCACATAGCAGATTCTCAAACAGATACTTGGCAAATAATTTTCTTATACTTTAAGGTGATTTTAATTCATTTGAAGCTTTAATCTTAAAATGTTCTTGGCCTTGGAAGTAGCAAAAAATGATGATGGGTTTAAATGTTTATAAGATAAACCTCAGTGTTATTCCATGAAATTTAGGAGATCTAGAGCCTATTTTATTCTGTTCTGAAGTAAGATTCATAATATTCAATTTTCCAGTTTGTAACTTTAACATTATGGTAGTTAAGCATGGCTTTTCAGCATTTTTTTTTCTTTTATCAATATGAAACTTCAGCTATTTTGACTTGCTGGAAGAAAATAATAAACTTGAGAATTTCCATAAATTATAGTATGCAAGAGAAAAAACCCCTAAGTTTTGCATTTTTATCATGCTTACAGAAGATACCATAAAAGCTCATAAAGGGTTAAAGAGAAAATATCTCAGTGCTTACTTAGAAGATATAACATAGAAAGAAACTACACGTTTGTAAGTAAAATAAGCTGTTCTAAAAATATACTACATAGTTAACGTTATGTTAAATAAAATGGGATATTAAAATACAAAAATGTATGCTGACTAGTTGGGATCTGGTGGGAGAAGAGAGAAGATAAGGAAATAGAAACAAAGATTTATTTATGTGAATATAAATACTTGGTTAGCACCAAATATACTTAGTGAAATATTATAATATTGTGGATGAAACAATGGCTTTGAACATATAATTCCTGACCTTGAAGAACTTACAGTTTAACAGACAAGAAAAGTGTCAAAATGAATATAAGGAAAATAGAAAGTGAGGAGGATATAAATATTTTACAATCCAAACAACTCTCAAGTTGCACTCAAATATGTTTTTTCTGTAGCCTTTCCTGGACATGGTTTAACAACTACTATAATTACCCCATTATTAGTTTTACATAGTAATTTATACCTAACACTATTTTTATACCAATCAATTTTTATTATGGCTATTTGCTTATATATCAGCTTCTTCTACTAGTCTATGAGCTCTTCATGGGTAGGGGCTGTGTTAACAAACATCTGTATACTCACAAAAACGCCTGGCACACCGTAGGAATTTTTACACATATCTAATCAAATTGAGATAGATAGCACTGTACAAAATCTACAAAAATGAGACAACTGAACAATGAATAGAAAAGTATTTAATTTTATAAGTAACAGAGAAAACAGTACGTGGGGAGAGGGAGGGACGGAGGGAGAGAGGGGAACAGAGAGAGAGAGAGAGAGAAAGAGAGAGAGGTCAATAGAGGATACAGCTGTCAGGTCAGGTTTAGGAAGTGGGTGAGAACTGACATGTGCTCTGAATATGTACATAGAATCTCAAGGAAAGAAAATATCATGAAAGTGGAATTGTGTGATCGAGTTACCAGAATTTCTGCTTCTGTATCTTTTTAACTTTAGCAGCTAGTGGGGAAGACAAATAAATAAGCACTTAAAATTCTTATTAATGGACTACTAATCTTACAGTCTTCATTGGAAAGACTGATGCTGAAGCTGAAACTCTAGTACTTTGGCCACCTCATGCAAAGAGCTGACTCATTGGAAAAGACCCTGATGCTGCGAGGGATTGGGGGCAGGAGGAGAAGGGGATGACAGAGGATGAGATGGCTGGATGGCATCACCGACTCGATGGACATGAGTTTGAGTAAACTCCGGGAGTTGGTGATGGACAGGGAGGCCTGGCGTGCTGCGATTCATGGGGTCGCAAAGAGTCGGACACGACTGAGCGACTGAACGGAACTGAATCTTACAGTCTTAAGAGTCTACTTAGGATTCTTCTCCTCCTTTCATCTTTTAAATCTTGGCAAATATCAAATACAGTACTATCAGCTCTTCATTTACAGTATCTCTTAGATTTGTTAATGAAGTGAAGTGAAGTGAAGCTGCTCAGTCGTGTCTGACTCTTTGTGACCCCATGGACTGTAGCCTGCAAGGCTCCTCTGTCCATGGAATTTTCCAGGCAAGAGTACTGGAGCGGGTTGCCGTTTCCTTTGCCAGGGGATCTTCTCGACCCAGGGATCGAACCCGGGTCTCCCACATTGCAGGCAGATGCTTTACCGTCTGAGCCAACAGGGAAGCCCAGATTTGTCAATAGCTCTATTGAAACTGCTGCATAGTTGGATAAGGCATGCTGATGCCTAGATTGCTGGGTTAGAGAGACCACCAAGCCTGCAAGATTTTAGCTGGTGACACTAGGGTATCCAAACCTTATGCTAGACTGGTGAAATCAACGAGACTGAGTTTCTTAAAAATTTGCTACTAGAATTGGCCCTGGAATTAGGTAGAGAAAAGAAGGCAAGAGGGAGTCACTAAGAGGAGGAGCTTCTGGAGACCAGGAACAATGGATGAGAGGTTAAGAACACATGCATTTGGACTTAAGAGTATCCAGGTTAGAAACCCGACTCTGTTTTTAACTTGTGTGACTATAAGTAAGTTATTTTTTAAAATTTATTTTTATTGAAGTATGGATGGAGGAGCCTGGTAGGCTACAGTCCATGGGGTCGCGAAGAGTCGGACACAACTGAGCAACTTAACTTTCACTTTTCACTCTCAGGCACTGGAGAAGGAACTGGCAACCCCCTCCAGTGTTCTTGCCTGGAGAATCCCAGGGACAGAGGAGCCTGGTGGGCTGCCGTCTATGGGGTCGCACAGAGTCAGACACGACTGAAGTGACTTAGCAGCAGCAGCAGTTGATTCACAATGCTTTTTTAAACTTTTTCTTTTGTATTGGAGTATAGCCAGTTAACAAGGTTGTGACAGTTTCAGGTAAACAGAAAAGGGACTCAGCTGTAGATGTACATGTATCCATTCTTCCCCAAACTCCCCTCCCATCCAGGGGGCCACATAACACTGAACTGTACCTCTCATATAAAAGACAGGGATAGTCATGGAACTAACTATATAAGGCTGGTAAGAGTTCAGTGAGTTATGTGTAATTTGTGCAGTGCCCAGCACTTATAAATACTTGTTAAGTCATGGTTATTGTTGGGTTTAATATTCATTATCAATATTCATTGAATATAATGAATATTCAATGAGTAATAATATTCATTGTTGGGGTTAACATTCATTAACCATCATCGTCATCTTTGGGGGATAAAAAGAGGAAAAACACCCAGAGAAAGTGAAAAAGGGAATATTTAGAGAGGCTGTAAGAGAACTGATAGAGGTTAGTGGATATCTCAGAGAAGAGATCACTTAAAATACACGCGGGGTGAAAAAAAAGATATTTGATACAAACAAGGATAAGAACGCAAAATTCCATATCGGAATAAAATACTTCAGTGTAATAATGTCCTTAAAGCTTTGTAAACGTTCAAAATTAAATAGTGTAAGCCTGGGCACCGTGATTCAGTAAGAGTGTTCTGAGTTGAGGTTTCTTGGGAGATTGCTGTTGGTGTTACTCTGTGAAGATTATAGTGCTATGTAAATGTGGGATTTGTTTTCAGCTCCCAGTTAAAGCCAGCAAACGACTTTTCCCACAAAGCCCTCCTTCCTCGGTACCATAGCAAGGAGAAAATACAGCCTTAAGCTGAAGATACACAGGGGGCATGTGGCCACAGGGAGGCCAATGACAGTGAGCATGGATGTCCGTGGAGGCAGAGAACTGAGGCACATGCAGCTATTCCTGGGGCTGATGAGCAAAGCTGGTTCAGTCTATTCAGCCCTCAGGAGAGACACTGACATCCTCTTGCAGAGCTGACCACCTCGGGCAAGAACAATGTGGGAGCCCTCAGGGGACTCTAGGCAGAAACAGAACTATACCCTTAGTCACATCAGCAAGCCCTGGTTTACTCCTATTGTCCTGGACCAATTATCAGTACTTTAATCCCATAAAGACAGTGAATTATCTTGGTTGCTCTACATGCATAGCATTAGTTCCTAACTAAGGAGGGACAAGAAATATTATAGTCACATGACTTTGTATAATAAATCACGTATTGTTTTTATTACAGTGAGTTCAATCACTCTTAAGCCTTTCAGAAACAAGGAAAAAGAAGACAGAAAACTCTCTCAATGTCTTCTTCCTGCTAGACTATAGACTGATAGCTGGAGCTGCAGCCACCATCTTGTGATCATGAGGCAACAAGCATGGAGATAAGTTTCAGAAAATCACAGAAATGTGGCCTTAACATTATAGATCCACTGAATCAACACCAGCAGCTGTTTCCCTCCAGACGTGTTCTGGCTGAAATAAGTGCTCTATTTAGTTTACTTTTCTATGTACCTGAGCCACATCCTGATAGATTTTCTCTCCAGATTCTTCTAGATCACAGGTGTTACCTTCCCTGTCAGTCTTCTAATGTGCTTTCAAACAGATGCCGCATCTCTCTCGTGTATGAGTATTTTTAGTATCCTGTGCTTCTTATTATACTTAGAAAGCTTTGACTTGATTTTCAGCATATTTGTCTAATCCCTTCTACTACTGTATTCATTTTTCTGGTGTAAGAATAGTAGTTTACTTACTTGCTTTATAACAGCAGGCGTCTAAATATTTTTCCGAACTGATTCAGACTAAGTTTACTACATTATGGTACCCATGCTTATAAACAATTTTATATGATACGAGTGATGTAAAGGGTGTGTGCCTAACAAATCAAACCCTGTTTCTGCTGCCATCCCAAATACCTCCTCACAGTGTAAACCAAGCACAGTTATATGTGGCTGCTAGATGAATTAAAAACACTTCTTTCATCTCAGTTTGGATGTATGTCTCAGAAGGAGGAAAGCCTGAAATATTACTCTAGCCTGTCCCCAAATGACACAAAGTCAAATTAAAAAACAACACCCACAAACCCTAAAGTTAAAAATGTGACTCTGCATTTTTATAAAAATGTTAAGCTGAAAAACGGATGAACTCTGTTATTAATGGGACAGGATATACTGATATCTAGAGATTATTGTCAATAAAATTCACCCACAGGTTAAAACAGGTATGTCCATGCTGTGTGTTTCTTGACTACTGCTGCTGTGTTGCTGAGTCACTAAGTCGTGTCTGACTCTTTGCAACCCCGTGGACTGCAGCCCGCCAGGCCTTCTGTCCATGGGATTTCCCAGGCAAAAAACTGAGTGGGTTGCCATTTTCTTCTCCAGGGGATCTTCCAGACCTTGGGATTGAGCCCACGTTTCCTGCATTGAAGGTGGATTCTCTACCACTGGACCACCAGAGAAGCCACGGTTCCAATGAGAGGGGTGTCCTAACAAGAAGAAATGTGGACACAGATACACACACGTAAGAGGGAAGACCACAAGAAGACACAGGGCGAAGAGGGTACGCCACACACTAAAGAAAATGGCCTTGGAAAAACCAGCCCTGCGGACACCTTGATCTTGGATTTCTGGTCTCCAGAACTGTGAGAAAAATAAAATTCTATTGTTTCAGACACCAAGTCTGTGATAATTGCCATGGAGCTCTAGCAAACTACCAGACTTCAAGACTTACCATTAAGTTATACACAATACTCAAGACAGTGTGTTACTGGTCAAAGACAAGACAAGAAGACCAACAGAACAGACTAAAGAGCCCAGAAAGAGACCCACACAAGTGCAGTTAATTTATCTTTGACAAAGTGACAAATGCAATTCAACGAAGAAAGGATAGTCTTTCTAACAAATAGTGCTGGAACAAATATATATCCACATGCAAAAAAATGAATCTAGACATTGATATTACACCATTTACAATAAGTAATTAAAAATTAATCATAGACCTAAATGTAAAATGTAAAACTATAAAACCCTAGAAGATATCACAGAAGAAAATTCAGATGATGCTGGGTTGGCAGTGACTTTTAAAATACAACTTCAAAAGCATGGTCCACGAAAGAAAAAGTCTAAGTTGGATTATGTTTAAATTAAACATTAATGTAAAATTTTATGTCAGTTTAAAAATGTGTATGGAGAACATGGCTTAAAAAATGAGTTTAGAGATTACTCAAACAAAAAACATATGAACAATGAGATTCTTTTGAGGACACTGCATATTACCTCACTTTTTATACCTCTTCTAGTCCCTTTTTTCTTGGGCAAATTCAAATTACTCAATGCCCAACTTATATGATCATTGTGGAATGAATTATTTCCAAGTCTTCTTCAAGGATATATTATACCTGATATCATGAATACATTCTCCCTTCAATCTAAAAGGAATATTACATTTCTATCACTTGGATTTGTAAAGTTCTAAAGTCAGAATTTATCTCTAAATATGTAGCTCCTGGAGAACACTCTTGAGAGTGCCCTGGACTTGAAGGAGATCAAACCAGTCAATCCTACAGGAAATCAATCCTGAATATTCATTGGAAGGACTGTTGTTGAAGCTGAAGTTCCAATACTGTGGTCACCTGATGAGAAGAGCTAACTCATTAGAAAAGACCCTGATGCTGGGAATGACTGAAGGCAAAAGGAGAAGGGGGCAGCAGAGGGTGAGATGGTTGGATGGCATCACCGACTCAGTGGACGTGGATACAGTGAGGGACAGGGAGGCCTGGTGTGCTGCAGTCCATGGGGTCGCAGAGTCAGACATCACTTAGTGATTAAACAACAGCAACATGTAGGTACTTAAAAATAAGGAATGACATTAGGCATATTAGTATTCAGTTAACTCTTTGAACCAAGCTATTTTTTTAAAAATAAATATATATAAGAACATTGATACTGAATAAAACTTGCTAAAGATGTCCTTAACCCAAAGGCTACAAAGAAGGACGTGCCTTTGTTATGGGTTGAACTGGAGCTTAGTCGTTCACCTCACATGTTACCCTGGGCAAGTGACTTGACCTCTCTAAGCCTTCTCATCGGACTCTGAGGGCTAGCTGTGGGGATTAAATGAGATAATACAGTTAATGTGTTTAGTACAATGTCTGACACTACTAAGCACTAAATAAATGATCTCATGATTAGCACTAGTAGAAGCTTCCAAAACATATAATGTTAATACAAAAGGGAAGAAAATAAGAAAACAGATAAATTGAGATAAGCTGAGACACACAAACATATTAATTTCAGAATATTTACTGAGCACCTTATCATGTGCCGGGTTTCACTGATAGCTCAGTTGGTTAAGAATCCACCTGCAATGCAGGAGACTCTGGTTCAATTCCTGAGTCAAGAAGATCCACAGGAGAAAGGATAGGCTACCCACTCCAGTATTGTTGGGCTTCCCCGGTGGCTCGGCTGGTAAAGAATCTGCCTGCAATGTGGGAGACCTGGGTTCAATCCCTGGGTTGGAGAGATCCCCTGGAGAAAGGAAAGGCTACCCACTCCAAAATTCTGGCCTAGAGAATTCCACGGACTGTATGGTCCATGGGGTTGCAAACAGTCGAACATGACTGAGTGACTTTCACTTATCATGTATCAGACTGTTCTAAGCAGAACAGAATAAGAACAAATCCTTATTCTTGAGAAGCTTACCTCCTAGTACAGGAAGACAGAAGGTGAACATAATAAATAAGAAACTTATATAGCAGATTAGAAGGTGATGAGTGCTACAGGAAAACACAGACTAAAAGTGATTGGGAAAGGCAGAATGGGAGTAAACTGTGACTCTGAAACGGATGGTCAGGAAAACTTCATTACACAGGTGATATTTTAATATATGAAGGGGGAGGAAGGTAGCTATGAAAAGATCGGGGAATACATTTCAGGCAAAGGAACTGCAAAGGCCCTGAGGCTTGGCATGTTCAAGCAATAGGCCAGTGTGGCTGAATCAGAGCAAGTTATGGGAGAGGGGTGAAAGGTGAGAGCTGAGAGTTAAGGCAGCCAGGTCAATACAGTCTTCTTGGTGACCACTAAAGAACTTCTCAGCAAGATGGAGAATTGATAGGGAATTTTGAGCAGAAATATGACACAATCTGTCTTATGTTTTAAAAGAATCATCCTTCCGACTGCTGTAAAAAAAAAAAAAAAAAAAGAACAAAAGAATTGAAGGAGGTCAGGGTTAAAGAACCCTCCTGCCAAAGAAGGAAACATAAGAGACAAGGGTTTGATCCCTGGGTCGGGAAGATTCTCTGGAGGAGGGGATGGCAACCCACTTGAGTATTCTTGCCTGGAGAATCCCATAGACCGAGGAGCCTGGCGAGTTATAGTCCATAGGGTTGCAGAGTCAGCCATAACAGAAGTGGCTGAGCACTCAGGGTTACAAGGAAGGATCTAGTTGGGAGGCTAATACAATAGTCCAGGCAAAACATGATGACAGCTTGCACCGAGACCGAATAGTAGCACTGGAGCTGGTGAAAATGGGTTTAATTACGAATATATTTCAAAGGCAGAGTCAACAGACTGAATGTTAGGAAAATAGGGATTTTTTTTTTTTTTAATTTGAGGGAAAAAAGAAAACTTCTCTAACCACCTGAAAAAGATTATATGACTACAGTATTTTCAGAGAGGAGGGACTTCTATAACTTTCACAGTATAAGTACCTGAGAGGTAAAGTGAGAACAGAAAATGTGTAGTGCTTGCATTTCCCACAGTGCTTTACATCATAACTTTAACATTATATATGCTTAACAAGTACATGTTTAAAAGTGTAAATGTATTAACTGCTGTATCACATAACCTTCTCATGACTCCTGAGGGCAGGAACTCTGTCCATTCAATCTATCACAATCTATTCCCTCCCCTGCCCACCATTCTTCACTTCTATTTGATTGTGATGATTTTTCCTGCTTGCAAAGAATTTATATGCCAGGGAAATCAGATGGATAGACAACTACCTTTTTGTAGGATAAGCAATAAAATAGGAAAAAGAGGGTTACAGCAATTACCAGCCATTGATGTTCAGTAACTTTCAGAGCTTCATTACTGCCACATCATTACAAATACACCCAGCACCTAGCCTAGCTTACAATCCCAGGTGCTTTTTTTTTTTTTAAAAACTATATTCTAGAAATCTCAATTGATGAAGACATTACTGATAGCATATAAAGATGTAACATTCAGTGTTGATTTAGTAGTATGAACAGAATGCTAATTCAGTTCATAAATATAAAATTAAACTGTTTCAGAATTCTTGTTCCTGAATAAATCATGCGTAATTTTGTGAGTATCTTCATGTTTGAGAAAAGAACCATGCCCTGGCATTTTTCAAACAGGCCTATGTGAAGACCCCAATGCTATAGGGAAGAATGTTTTAGCTCCACTTATTTCCAATTCTGAAATGCATAGCTGGCAAAATGAAGAAAAATGGTTGGGGTAGGTCACTCATATTAACAGCCTTAGAAATTACTTTCCTTTCCATATCAAGTGTTTTGGCATAGCTTTCCAAATATACTCATAAAATAGGGCTCTATTCAAATTAGACAGAAATATATGTTTTCCCATTTTCTATCTTATATTAAAGAAAATATGTCAACCAAAGACACAGTGATGACTGAGAACATCACACTTAAAGGTTTTCTTATTAAAATGCCAAGAGCATGCAAGCAATTTAACACACCAACTCAAAGGCAATTTCCCCCCATATTGAGTAAGCAAAGAACATGTTTTTAATATCCTGGTATGAATCCTTTATTAGATAACATTCCCTACAATGTTGTAAATGTTATTAAATAATGTCCTATTAAATCATCTATTAAATAGAAATTTCAAGAAATTCTAACCAGATCTTACTGTATTATTTACTGATATTAAAAAAAAAACAACAATACCAGTGACTTTACTTCCTCCAATGAAATAAACAGACTGATGAATTGCTAATTGGATCATCCATTCTGGATATCTCTAAACACCAGACTTTGGTTTGCTTTCATGGTTATATCTACATTTCTTATATCAAAGGCAATGTTAAATAATACGTTGTAGTATAATAGCATCTCTAAGAAATCCTTCTCCAGTCCTATTAGAGCAACAACGAGATAATTAGCATCTCATTGGATACATAATCAAAAGAAGCAAGTAGTAAATACTAGCATACTATATTGCATGGTAGAAATTCTAAACATACTTGGCTTGTCTAAACATTTTCTGGTATTTTCTTTTAAATAATTCATATAGAAAGTTTTGATAATTAAAGTAGTAGAGTTTGTTATGGATGACTGATAATTCGGATTAGAGCTTATGCATCAAACACATGGCAACTGAGATCTCATGAAAAACTACTGTCCTATGATAGTTTCGTTAATTTGGGGGATTTACTCATCCACACTTAACAGAACATCATCAGTTCATATGAAAGCCATTTGGGAGCATGTTATTAGAACTGTACATGAAATGAATTGTGCCAATGATGACTGTTTTATTGAATTATTACTTTTAACTCCCACAGGCTCAATAACTTTAATTCATATATGTGAATTATCTTTTATCACATATGTCACATCTGAGGAGTTATATGCAGATTTTTCACAGTAACAGAATAAACACCACTTGTAGCAAATGCTTTATGACAAAATCCCCTTCCAACAAAACACTTCAATGTCTCTAATGATGGCACACATTTTTTAAAATGATACAACTTCAATATAACAGAACAACTTAGAAACTGCTACAATTAGAAACTGCTACAACAGAGAAGTCCTGTATTGAAGCATGCAATGAGTACAGAGTACACTCATGGTGGCTCCATCCCATTAATTACTTAAAACTGGGTCCAGTTGAGTAGGCTGGTGAAGGCCATTGAGTGACCTACAGAGTATCTAGTTTTCTGATCTCTCAGACACAGAATACACCATTTATAGTCATCAGCCTCATTCCTGCTGCCCCCCTCACCTACCTGCTTTGTTGTCCCAGAAAACCAAAGATGAATACTACACAGCAAATAGCCGGTCCCTGCTTAAAAATAAAGTTCTCAGAAGGAGTGAGAGACTGGTAAGAGTGTAGTGGACTAGAGCTTGATGGTCTATTCTTCGCTGCCAGCAGCTAAACCATAAGTCACGTGACTACTTGAGCGGTTCATGGAATTCTGTATGTAGCACAGTCAGGAAAGAAAGCGCTTTTCTCAGTTACTTTACAAGTAAGTCTAGCTGTTGCTTTCTGTCTTGAGATGCTGTAGCCATTATTCACTGGGGAGCCCAATGTGCCGTTAGAAAGGCTGTTGTGAAGATCTGTGTTTTGGAGAATCTATATTTAGTTATCTGCATCTAAATATGTATACGTGTTTGTGGGGGTTATTAGGTGTTAGGCTAGGCTAGACTAGGTTTTCTTTTAGTCCAACTGAAAAAAAAAAAAGGAAAGTGGGAAAATATAAGACAAAAAAGTCTTATTTATGTCTTAATGAGTGATTGTTTATACTGCATTGTCTCTGAAATCATGTATGATGCATCATATTTACTTTTAATGACTGATAATATGATGGCTCGTCCAACTGTTTAAGTAATATAAAATGAGTAATTAGATACTTCCTACTATAAATCTTAAATACTTTTTAATGGCACTAGGCCAGTTAAAACTATAACTGCTCTCAACTTTGTAGGTTACATGAGCCATAAAGTTCATCTTTTAAGTTCTGTTTCCTGGTATAAAGACACATTAACAATTTTTTTTTTCAACAAAAATCTTCTAAGTGGACAGTTGTGATTCAATGTGTAAATGTGTAAATAAAGAAACTATTCGGCTAACTTTATGGTTTTATTTTGAAAATTAGGCTGATGTGTAAGGAAACCAAGGCCCTTTACTTTCTGTTTGAAATCTTTAATTATAAGCATTATACATTTGAAAGGCATCCTAAATTAGGTATTATCTTAGCCCTACCTTTATTTACTTTTACATAATTATCCTGATGAGAGATATAATTACAGCATTATACAAAATTACTAACCCATTTAAAAAAAATGTTTCCTAAGTGATAAACACATTAGATATGGATTAAGGCAATAAATCTCCAACTAAAATAGCTAGAAGTTAATTAAAAAGTGAGAACTACAATTCCTATTTCTTGGATAGGAAAAAAGTAAGCTCACGAAAAGTGTGATTTGGGGGAAATATTTTATGAATAAAATTTTAAGATATAATCACAACTTTATGACATAAAAATAGCTATTTTAATGCCCAACTTAGAGGGGAAAAAAACCTTAAGAAATATGGCTCTTGAAACCAGCAGAAAAAGCAAAAGGCTTTCTTTGCTTGAATTTTTCACTTTGTATGATTGTGAAGCGTCATGGAGACAGGATCACAATGTGACATTTTTGTCCTTATCTTTGATATCTGCAGCATAAAATTATTACTCTTGGAGAAAGAAGGAATCTTCTATTTAGAAAACAAGGAGGCTTAGTATATAACAAATTGGAAGGAAAAATCATCTTCCTAAATAGTACACTGGCTCCAAATCCTCTAACGGAGTGGTCGAAGAAGACGGCCAGGAAACATTTCCAAACTGAATTTTAAACAATGCTTCAAATTATCATAAAATAATTAATCATGTTTCACTCAAGTGATAATAGATATAAATGTCAATTGACTGGGAACAATGAATATGTAAGCCCATGGGATATTACTATCCAACGTTATCAAGATGTTATCAACTTGGCACCTCCCCTCTATTTCAAGGGTGCATTTTAAATGCTCAATTGGTTTGGCTTTAATTAGTCATCCTGATAGGTAGCCATACTGAATCTCTACAACATGTCTGTAAAGGTAAGAGGAAAATCTATAATATAGACGAGCTAAAAAAAACACACACATACACATTAAAATCATTTGATAGGGTATTAGGAAATCAAACAACATGGTTTCTCATTAAACTGGTGAGTTTAAGTAAGCCAAAGATTTAGAAAGAAGTCAATATACTGGCAGGAAATGGAATGGAGAAGGAGGTAGGAAAATCTTTACCAAGAAGGAAAGACTGAGTTAGGTGTTATTTTTTTTTTTTTAAACTTCAGGTTGATAGAGGGGAGTATTCTAACCATAACAACATGAAACAGTTTGGTAATTAGGGAAAATTAAAATGGTTTGGTACAATTACTATGGCAGGGTAAAGGCTGCCCTGCATTTGGGCAATGAGAATTGATTACTAGTGCTCTTTTCCAAGAGCGGTCAACTCAGACTCATCCAGAGACCTAATTAAATATGTACTCAGGGACTTCCCTGGTGGTCCAGCAGTTAAGAATCCACCTGCCGATTCAGGGGATGAGAGTTTGATCCCTGGTCTGGGAAGAGTCCACATTCAGCGGGGAAACGAAGCATGGTGACCCAACTACTGAGCCCGTGTGCCCCAGAGCTAGTGCTCTGCAACAAAAGAAGCCACGTGAAGAAGCCCAAACACTGCAGCTAGAGAGTAGCTCCAGCTCACTGCAACTTGAGAAAGCCTGCACCCAGCAACGAAGACCCAGGTCAGACCAAAAAAAAACACAGGTGTTGTCAGGGTACAACACTATACCTACAGTCAACAATAATGTACTGTACACTTAAAATTTTATTAAAAAGATAGATGTCATGTTAAATATTATGACAGTTTTTAAAAAAAGCAATGTAGTCAGATATTTAACAGAGTTCCACACATTATTAGCTTTCCATTCATCAAGTATTTACTAAACATCTGTTGTGTCTGAGATCCTGAGTTTGGTGCTGTGGATGCATTAGTGAATAAGAACATAACACAGCTTTTGTCACCAGCTTATGGCAACCCACTCCAGTATTCTTGCCTGGAAAATCCCATGGACAGAGGAGCCTGGCAGGCTACAGTCCATGGGGTCGCAAAGAGTTGTACATGACTGAGCAACTTTTTCTTCTTTCTCACAGTATGATTAGAGAGACATTAAGGAAGTAGGAAATTAAAATAATATTCTAAGTACTATTTTAGTAGAGATAATTTAGAAGATATTCAGGGAATACAGAACAAGGCTACCTAAACCTGGTCTTGGAGAATTAGGAAAGACATTTTAGAAGAAGTGACACCCATTTCAAGGATTGAATGGTGAATCTTAAGACTAATCTGGCAAGAATAATTGGAGGAAAGTGGAGAATATTTTTGACATTTACAAAAAACCTGGAAGAGACAGAGTGAGTGAATATAGGGACTCCAATTGAGAGTCTGGCTGCAACTTGGAGCTAAGACAGGAGATAAGGCTAGAGAGATGACCAGAGACCAAATTTTGAGGACATGCATTTTGATAAAAAGCACCAAACTAGACTAAAAGTATTTTCATAAATATTTACTGAATAATTAAGAAAAACTTATGGATGATCTTGTCTTCCAGGTAATTAGTCCTCAAAACTTCAACTGACCCAGTATATACATTATATTGAAATAACTGTTTCATCCAGGCAGGGTATCTTACACACTCCCACAAACACACACCACCGCCACACCCAAAGCAAATTTTATCCCAATTTCTAAAGCAAATGTGATGAAATTATTTCAGTGGGAAATAATTATTCCTTCTTGATACAAACATGTGACTTGAGTGTTGCCAATCATTTTACTAAAAATAGTCTGAAGAGCACAGTGATTTTGTCTTATGTGATGGCATTAAAGCATTTTCCAAGATAATTTTATATAATCTATTTACTAAAAGGCATGACCATTTTACTGTCTTTTGTTATCACATTTTTCATGCTTAGGCATACAAGTATATTTTAAAAAGTGCTAAAAAAAAGTTAGATTAAAGCCCTAAACAAAAAGCATAATTATTTAAATACTACATATTTAAATATCTTAATATACTTGTTTAAATTTAAAATAAACAAGTTCTACTTTTCAAATGAAGCAATTACTTTAACAAATCATAACTATGAATTATCATTTTTTAAAATTTTTGAATATTTACTGTGAAGCAATGTAATATCCACTCTTCTGATTAGAAAATAGATGCTTATGGGAAAAGTGGAAGCAATTTTATTTAAAAAAATATGCAGATGCATCATATAATAAAAAAGTACATTTAATGATCATATAATTAGAAGGGAGGAGTAACTGGCTATGATAAGATAAACGGATCACAGATTTTACTGCCTAAGTTAAAATTTAGCACAAAATTACGGCTGCCTAACATCAGAGTCAATGTATAAGTTAGGCTTTTTCAATTTAATCACTTTTGGAATAAAGAATACATATAAATAGTTTACTAATTAATTAATACTTTGATAGTGCCCCCTTTTCTTCAGATATACATCTTTGAAGTATATTATACAATCACTGGTAGAAATTACGGAGTTTAAATAAAAATTATGGAAATTATAAACAGTTTACTCAAGTTTTTTTCAGGATACTTATTTTAAGTGATGTTACTGAACTCTTACAGAGCTCACTGCTAACCATTAGTTGAAATAAAAACACTGTAGAAGATAATAAAAGTTTAAAGCAGATGAAGCTCATTTGTTAAAAATAATTTATATTGCATCCAAAAATATAAAAGTGTTTCACTTACTATATTGACCAAACAATTATCTCTGTGATACTAGCAAATTAATTTATATAAATTTCCAAAATAAAGTGGACGATTATTTGACATTAGGTGTTTTGGAAAAGCTTTGTTCAGAATGCTTAAGTGATTATCCTGGTGTTTCATAAAACATTTCATAAAATATTGCTTTATACTAAAACAACTTTTCCAAAGGAATAATAAACTTTAATTAAAAATAAAGAGGACAGTTAGGAGTGAGTTTATCGAATGCTTGTTCTGATGAACTAACAAAAGTACATGGGCAAAACTTTTCAGGCCATCTGAACATCTTTAGGGAGAATCACAGAATCACATTTCACCAATCCAGGAGAGATTAAAATATACTCCGTTTATAAACAGACTTCTAGATGTAGTCTTTGAAACTCCATTTAATATTCAATGGCTTTGTTTAAATATCCCCAGTTTTTTGTTTCCAATTTAGATGTTGTTTACTTACTATCTCCATGGTAAGTGGTAACAATTTGGCTGTTAATGGTAAGTACCCTTATTGTTAAACCCTCCACATACATTTTGAAAATTATATCAGATTTCTCTTTTTCCAGGGTATTAACAGTGAATCTTTACATCTCCTTATTCATCATCTCAAAATGCTGAAGTTTCTGATTCCAAAAGAAAGATATTTTTACAAAAAAGATATGCAGTAAATAAGTTTATTTTACCAGGTAGCCATTTTCTCTAGATTCTACATAGTAATAGTAAAAAATGATAATTAAGCCTACATAAGGACTCTTTATCAAAAATTATAATAGCATTCCCTGTGAGCGTTCAATTTATCATTCTTTCAATCTATTTTTAATCTTTAAAATAATGTGAAAAATATTTTTATGTTAAAATGAGAGAATCAACATCTTTTAGAAGTATTTTGTAATATAAAAATTGATTGAGATGTTTCAAGAACTGATAAATGTAGGAATGAGTGAAAATACTAAGAGCAAATCTTTGATATTTGACAACTGTGGTGTATGTAAGAGAGCATTATAGAAAGCATTAAGTATTTTTAAAAATGACTTTGCCATTTTAACACAGGCAAAGCTAACCTAAATGGTTGAAAATGTTTAAAAGAAATTCTGATGAAAATTAGAAAAATTAGGGCAAGACAGGGAGACAGAGAAAGAGAGACACACTCACAGGAAGAGAGAGCGATAGAAAGAAATCTCGCTTCAGCTACAGGCACAGTATAAGTCTTGTTTCACAAATAAAAGGACCCTCTGTAACATATGGAGTAGTTACCATGTCCTCCCAGGGATGGTTGGTAGTTATGTTCACCTCAGGTTCATCAAGAAGAGGTGAACTGTCAAATATAATTTCAGTCACAGGATGGTTTGGTTGAGACAGATTAGCGGCATGCAATCATGATAGATAGTTTATCCTAGCTCCAAACTGCCGCTTGGGAAATCTTGAACTCCAATGAACAGAGACTCAGTCATTATTAGTGTCAAAAAGGTACACAGAGACAAAATTTGGTTGGCAGCATGAAAGATGAATCAAGGCGAAAAAGTGACCAGTTGCATGTTCAGAATCAAAATTGAGAGGCCTACTACAGTTTGGAAATACTTTAAATACCAGAATAGTCATATATAATTTGCTTATTGATCAATATTTAAAACATGCTTCTCTAAAGTAAAATGCATGAAAAAAGACAATACAAATTACGTTTATCTTATTTCAAAATCTTTGTTCTCAAGCTGACACAGAAGAGTTCCCTATCATAAGTCAGCAAAATATTTTTTTAAATTTATATATTTTTCAATATTTTTCCTTCAGTTGGACAGTCCAAGAAAAAAAAACAAACTTCAAAAGAAAAAAAGTAATTTTGTGGAAATTTTTAATATTTAAAGGTTGTATAGTCTGATGACTTTCTTAGGAGGAAATCGGCATAAACTTAAAATGTGGAAGAACTTAACTAAACAAACTCCTAAATATTTTCTAAACACTGGAAAATATATATCTATACATTGCACAATACATTATTCTATTAGCAAACACAAATTTGGTATCTTTAAATCAGACCTCCCCCACCAACCAAATATCCACAAAAAGAATGTCCTCAAGTGTCACTGCCTGAAGTGATATGCTCTGACAAATCTAACAGCTCTTTCTGTGTCATTCCTAATGCACTTGTCACTCAGTATTATCCATCCTCATTAATGACAATGGGAAAGTTTATCTTGGGAACACGTTTTAAATCATCTACTCTTTACAATGGGACCATGAAATCTCTTACAAAACATGAGGCGGGAACTACTCTGACAACAAAACCTCTTCCTGGCAGCTTTATTCTTAATTCCTGTTCAAGGAGTAATCTGTTTATTATAAAATCATACAGAACAATATATTAAACAGAATTTGAAACAAGAATAGCTAGTGTGATTTTCAAGCTTACAAGTATTTTTACAACATTTTTATTAGGCTGAAAACACTTAGTTGAGTCCTTTTTGTGTGGTTTCATGCAATCTTCTTTTCTATTCCACATTATAAACACCTTTGAAAAAGAGTTTTATCTAATTTTAAAACAATTTTTACACATCAGGAACACAAATCTTTATATAATTATTAAAAATAATAATAATATGCATAAACTTTGATAAAAACAATTTTAAGTAAACTGTCCTTACATGTTTAAATTTCCCAGTTAAATGCTGAAAGATTCCAACTCAAGTATTTAATGACTTAAAAATAATCTTCCAGCTCCCAAATTACTTTTAATAATATATTTACATTTTAAGCATCAATATGATCTTATTTCCTTGCCTGAGAAATTCACAGCTTTAAAAAAAAAAAAAACAAAATAATAAGCAAAACTTCTTGATCATATTAGTGTTTACCTACGGTTTTGATTTGACTATCAATTATATACACCAGATAGTGTGGCTAATGAACAGTTAATTTTGGAAGGGTATCCTTCACTGATAAAATTAATACTTGTGAGAAATATATAGTAGGCTCTTATTATTCAGTTATCAAAAGCTTAATGCTACATTTTTATTAACTTAATGTATAGTAAACTAATCAGATTATAATAATAAAGTTGAAATATCACATTTAATGTTGATTTTATAGTTTTTAATTACCTGAGCCCATTTGTGAATTCAAAATGCTACAAGTGAAACATCAAACTTTAATAAATTGTATGAATCTGTAATTTAGACTTTGTACTTCAGAATTCAGGACCACTACTTTAATATTTCTAATTAAAGCTTATTTTTTCAAAAAAAGTTTCCTCTAAAGGATGTTGTAAAAAGTATATGAGCATCATGCTTAAGATTCTAAGTTAAACATACAATAAATACCACTAAATGGTTAATCTGGTTTTTCAAAAAAGAAAATAAAAATTTAAGGAAAACTAAGAAGATATACACATAAATTATAACTATGTCCTTATAGTTATATAACTATAGTTATAGTTAATGAACATATTAGGTGTTCATTATGAATAGGATGATTGTATATACAAAATAACAAGCTTCAGAAGGCAGAATTTGTTTTAATGGGTGGGACATTGCTTTAGCATTTGAAAGTAGTTTCTAGCAACTGTCTGTTGGCAGAGACTGAAAGGGTTACCTCTAAGAACGTGGGTTCCACATGATTACAGAGTGGCTAGGTGGGAAAACAGGTGCATGCAATAAGAAGCTGACTTTGAAGCACATTAAACTTCTTTCTGATTTTAACCTCTTAAGAAATCTAGGTATTTTCTCAGAGACACTTGCATTAATTCTGAAAGTGCAAACTATACATCAAATGACTGTAATCAGTTATTACTCAAACAGACCTTAATTTTGAGACTGCAAATCATATCCCCTAATTGACAATTCTCTCCATAAATATTCTTGAGAGTATGCAGCCTTCTCAAGTAGGGGTTCTTCTTTACAGCAAACTTTCTCTATAAATGACCAGACAGTAAATATTTTTAGACTGCAATCCTAAAGGAAATCAGTCCTGAATATTCATTGGAAGGACTGATGTTGAAGTTGAAACTTCAATATTTTGGCCACCTGATGTAAAGAACCAACTCATTTGAAAAGACCCTGCTGTTGGGCAAGATTGAAGGCGGGAGGAGAAGGGCAAGAGAGGAGGATGAGATGGTTGGATGGCACCACTGACTTGATGGACATGAGCTTGAGTAAGCTCCGGGAGTTGTTGATGAACAGGGAAGCCTGGCACGCTGCAGTCCGTGGGGTCACAAAAAGTCAGACATGACTGAGTGAACTGAACTGAACTGAACTATTTTTGGCCTTGTATGCCATAAGATCTTAATGGTATAGTGTGAAAGTTGCCATAGCCAATACATAAACAAAAAGGTCTGGCTGTGTTCCAGTAATGTTTATTTTAAAAAATTATGGGGTTGGACTTGGCGCACAGACCAAAGTTTGCCACCCTCATGCTTTAAAGCATCAGGGTCACAGCTGATTTTAAACTTTTAAATTTACTTTCAGGCTTTTAAGTAAAAGTCTTTTACTTCCCTAATTTTACATGGAGCAAAGCATAAGAACCCTTCTAATAAAATGATGGGAGTGTTATAATGATTGAATGCTAAAGCAAAGAAATGGCCCATATTTATGGCACCATGAAGCATCACATTTCCAAAATATATTTACATGTACCCTTTCTGTTTCTTGACTGAATTACACATTAAGTCACTAGGACATGTGAATGAAGTGCATTCAGTTATAAAGTACACAGTGTAAAGCTCTTTTGAATATAACTGTCCTTAAATTTCTATCTGGACCACAATGGTTTCCCAGGAGAAAATTCTTAAGCCAAACTAAAGAACTAGATTGGTCCTTGTCAGCTTCATGTGCACAAAGAGGTCAATGGGATGATTCTTCAGTAATGATAGTTACAGATTTTGTTATTATGGAAGTGACATTAGTTGCTTTACTGCCAATGTGTATTTAAATATGAGCTGGAGAATATCCAAAATGCTGTATTCAACTTCCATTGTACATAATTATTTCATTCCTAACTCATAAGTCTTAAAAATCTTTACAATATTTTTGTGTGATAAGCCAGGAAAACATATTAGGCAATAAAATAAATAAAATAAAACATATTAGGCCAGAGAAGACCAGACATATAAACAGTTACTTAAAGGGTCAAAGGGGGTTAAAAGGTATAGGGACTTTAAACCCGGAAATTAGGATTGTTTTCTCTCAGCTCTGGAGGGCTTTTACAAATTTAGTCTGAATCCAGTAGTCCTCTTAAGGAATCAGGTTGGAAAACTTACTGATACTTATGGAATGTTTATTATCATACATTTTTTTAAGATAAAGCATTCAAAATAATTTTCAAAGGGCAATAAAATGACAATGAAATCAGGACTCAAACAGAAGACCACATTTTATTGACTAAAAATTGTATCTTATCATTTCCTGTCTAGTATTTTTGAGGAATGCAGTTCTACTTTATTTCAACAATAATGATCCACTATATTCTTAGCTAATTTTTTTTGGTAGCTAATTATTTTTGGAAGGCTATTTTACTTAGCCTTAGGCTCAATATTAAGCATTTATGGAAACATTAGCATTATCAGACTATCATATGTAGTTTGAAATTGTGAGATTTTTACAGATCCACCTTCAATTGTTTTGAGCACTGTCAAGAGGACATTCATTTGTTCAGTCATTTATTTAATATTTTTTGAGGACCTACACAATCATGCACTGAACGATGAAAAGGGGATATTGTGATGAGTAAAACAGACATGAATTTAAAGCATTTATGCCCCTAAGTGAATTAATTTGCCCAAAGCTTCCATACTTTACAAACAATGGTTAAGCTGGTGTTTCCACTGTGCTGAAGAAGTATGACAACAAAAACAAATCAAATAGTGCAGAGTAGATACTCAACAGCCAAGTAAGAAGCAGAGAAGGATCACCTGGGTCAAAGCTATTCCTGGCTACTTACTTAACTGGCCTCACTGAACAGCCTTAGTATTTTTATAGACCAATCAGTCTTATAGATTATTAAAGGTTATTGCTATCATCTGATTATTTAAAAAAATATTTATTTATTTGGCTACATCAGGTCTTAGTTGTGGCACATGGGCTCTCTAGTTGTAGGTCTAGTTGCCCTGTGGTATATGTGGGATCTTTGTTCCCCAACCAGGCATCAAACCTACATCCCCTGTTTTGGAAGGTGAATTCTTAATCCCTGGACCACCAGGGAAGTCCCTATCATTTGATTCTTGATTCAAACCCATTGTTAAATTATTTTTGTTTGACACAGAAGATCTATTTTGGCACTGACTATAAATTTAAATATTTTTCATTTTTGATAGTACACAGCAACTAGAAAGAAAATTAGGAGTGGGTAGTTGTGTGTCTGAATGATTGGGGAAGTCCCAAGTTGCTGTGTGTCTGAGTGGCCAAATTCAGACGGTAGAACCTAGAAAGCGCTGGTTAAATTTATTTCATTTGTGTGTGTGTGTGTGTGTGTGTGTGTGTGTGTTGTGTATTTACTAATTTGACATTATTTTGAGGATAAAAAACTACGTAGAGCTCATAAATACATATATAAAACATGCAAAATACAAGTATATTAAAATTATTGTAAAATAAGTTTTTACATGAAGTATCTTCATCATTACTTTTATTTTTATTCTAAAGTCTTAAGTTACTGAAAGATCAGGTGACTAAATTCAATTAGCACAGATCATTATGTTTTCTGCCCAACTGTTTTTCTCCCCTAAGAGAAAGACTATAAAAGATAACTGAAATAAATCGCTATCCAGCTTGATTCCTTTTTTATACCTATCTCTGACAAGTTTTGAACTTCAACACAGAAAAAAGGGATTAAGTACAATTTAGCCATTTTGAGACATGTTAGCTTTATGGTAAAGGCCATTTGAACACAACCATTGTGCTGTGTTTTTTCTATACCTCAATAAGATCCATATATTTAATTAAAAAGTGTGTGTGTTTGTGGATGTGTGTTTGTGTGTATTGTGTATGTGTGCAATTTCCCTTAAAAACTATAGTTATATACTCTAACAATTTTCTATAATTATTTATGTCAAGAATATAGCACTAGTGCATTTGGTTTTGCTCAACATTTTAGCAGCTGTTTATAAAAACACTAATAGATTAGTATTGTGTTAGTTTTCTTCCTTGTCCACTGAATACAAGATAAGTTGACACATTTATTTACAGGCTCACCAAGGGCAATCCATTTCATGCTATAGCATTGACCCTTCACAAAGATCTTGTAAATGAGTAGCCTATTATAATACGTACAAGTGACCTTTAATTGCACCAAGAGGCTTTGTGTTAAAAGCTTTTTCAGTGCTAAACCATAGCTACAGTATAAGTTGGTAAAATATTTCTTAGGTTATTGAGCAGGAATATCAACAAAAAAATTTCCTCTCTCAAAATGCGTAAACAAAAATTTTGAGGCATTTAACTAAGTCTGCGCTATAAGGATACATTTTAAATAATTTGATCATAAAGATAAGCTATTTTTCTAATTATATAAGAATTAAACATTTAGAACATTCATAAATAATTCTTATAAACTCCTAAAATCTAATCAAATACAACTGTTTTTGACAATAGCTTCTGGAGACAAAAATAGTTAAACTTGATAACAGCTTTATTTTTCACATGAGAAAATTTTAATTGTAGTTAAAAATACCCCCTCTCTTTTTATCAAATGACTATACAATTGGAACTTTTACTACATTGAAATGTGTAGTGAGGAATTATATACCTAACAAAACATATCCAAATACATTTCAACTGTTATTCATATTAAGTGGTGATATTCAAAATAAACTTTCAATAAAGTATAGGGTCAGATATTTTGACTGATTTACTCTAGAAATTTTTGAATGACTGCTATATATTTTTGACATTCTTATAAAAAGTTGAAACTAAATACTCAATTTCATTAAACCATTCATATTGGGTATCTTATTTCTGGAAGGCTCATGCCAAAATGATTTAGTTTGATTCTCTACAACAATGGTGGGTTGACTTGACAGCACCTGACAAAACAGTTCAGTGAACTTCACTGTACCACATACAAAGAACCTGAACAGGCTCCTCTATGAAATGTCCACAGTGGTACAGAGTTATGACAGTAATAACTTTGACAAAACTTTAATTTCTGCTTAAATAAGAGAACTACTTTACTAGTTGTGTGGCCAAAGGCATTTCAATTACACCTCAGTTTCTCTTAATTATTTACTATTGTCCCCCAAATCTTACCTTTTAAAAATTAATAATTTATATTTAATCTCATGTTTCCTTAATGAGCAATACAATTTCTTATTATTAAACTGTAGAAAACTTTTTTTTAGTAATATTAATTTCTAAAAGAGGAAAATATTTTGTGACCATAAGATTTTCTGTTTAGTTGCGCCTAAAGGTGGTATTCAAAGAATTTCCAATAAATGAAACATTTGCAACAGAAAAAAAAGGTTTTAATATGAATGCATCAAAACTTCATTAGAACCAGTTATAATAAGAGGGGAGGCAAAATTAGAATTTCTTTTTTAATTTTTGAAAAATTGAATTTGATTGACTCTTACTATAAAAGTTGTATGTACCTTAATTATCACAAGATAATTTTTGATGCTCCAAAGATAATATATTAAAATAATTTAGAAAAATATAAAATATAAAAACATAGTAACTGAGCAAATTAATATTTGTTAAAGTACCTGAATGATGTCAATTATATTTTAATTACAAAAAGAGTACCTTAATGTAGAACATAAGTGGATACAATAATAATATATTGTAATAAAATCTGGGACATTTTTTGAACCATATCAATATAGTTGACTAGAATATGGGAACCATATTTTCTTTACAGAATGCTTTCCCCACCTCATTTCACTAAGATATAGAAATCCTACAGATGTGGATAGTCTTCTAGAAAATGGTTTTATATTGTTTGCAAATTAATTTTTCTATTAAAGACTTCTACCATACAGAAGAAATAAGTAAAAAATGAGGAAAGAACAATCTTGCTAACCTAATATGTAAACACATATACACATAACACAGAAAAATATTATATAAGAGAAATGCTAAGATAAACCAGTTTGATTTTCATAACGTATTTCATAAAAATAGAGTAGAAATGCTTTCTAGGAACGAAAGAATTTTTAACTTGAATGTTAAAAGATTATATATAAATATGCATGTATATATACATACACACGTACACTTGTGTTTATCCATACATATATATATATCAGTTCAGTCGCTCAGTCGTGTCCAACTCTTTGCAACCCCATGGACTGCAGCACACCAGGCTTCCCTGTGCATCACCAACTCCCGGAGCTTGCTCATGTCCATGAGTTGGTGATGCCATCCAATCATCTCATCCTCTGTCGCCCTCTTCTCCTCCTGTCCTGTCTTCAATCTTTCCTAGCATCAGGGTATTTTCCAATGAGTCAGTTCTTTACATCAGGTGGCCAAAGGACTGAAATTTCAGCTTCAGCATCAGTCCTTCCAATGAATTTTCAGGATTGATTTCCTTAAGGATTGACTGGCTGGATTTCCTTGCAGTTCAAGGGACTCTCAAGAATCTTTTCCAACACCACAGTTCAAAAGCATCAATTCTTTGGCACTCAGCTTTCTTTATAGTCCAACTCTCACATCCATACAAGACTACTGGAAAAGCCATAGCTTTGACTAGACAGACCTTTGTCAGCAAAGTAATGTCTGTGCTTTTTAATATACTGTCTAGGTTTGTCATAGCTTTTCTTCCTAGGAGCTTGTCTTTTAATTTCATGGCCGCAATTACCATCTGCAGTGATTCTGGAGTGCAAGAAAATAAAGTCTCTCACTGTTTCCATTCTTTCCCCATCTATTTGCATGAAGTGATGGTACCGGATGCCATGATTTTAGTTTTTGAACATCGAGTTTTAAGCCAGCTTTTTCACTCTCCTCTTTCACTTTCATCAAGAGTCTCTTCACTTTCATCAAGAGGCTCATATAAATATGGGCTTCCCAGGTGGCACTAGAGGTATAGAACCCGCCACCAATGCAAGAGACATGGGTCGATTCCTGGGTTGGGAAGATCCCCTGGAGGAGGGCATGGCAACCCACTCCATTATCATTGCCTAGAGAATCCCATGAATAAGTGTTACACTGTGAATTAAAATAAGGTAATATAGAGTATAATTGAGCGAGTATTTCAGATAGTCTAGTGAGGGAAGACCTCTCTAAGAGGATGATTGAAATATCTAATCTATAATCCATTGATAAGAGAAAACCATAAAAGGAAAGGAGGAATGAATATTCTGGACATTTGCTGTACAAAGACACTGAAGAAGGACAAATGATGTTTTTGGTATAACAGTATCCTCAAAGCTACCTTAATTTAATCTATCATGAAGTTCACGGATATCATATTTATTAAACTCTGTTATATATATCTTAACATATATAACAAATAGATGGGGAAGTAGATGGGGAAACAATGGAAACAGTGAGAGACTAGCTATGACCAACTAGACAGCATATTAAAAAGCAGAGACATTACTTTGCCAACAAAGGTCCATCTAGTCAAGGCTATGGTTTTTCCAGTAGTCATGTATGGATATGACAGCTGGACCATAAAGAAAGCTGAGAACCGAAGAACTGATGCTTTTGAACTGGTGTTGGAGAAGACTCTTGAGAGTCCCTTGGACTGCAAGGAGATCAAAGCAGTCAATCCTAAAGGAAATCAGTCCTGAATATTCATCAGAAGGACTGATGCTGAAGCTGAAGTTCCAAAACAGGCCACCTGATGCGAAGAACTGACTCATTGGAAAAGACCCTGATGCTAGGAAAGGCTGAAGGCGGGAGGAGGAGGGGACGAGGTTGAGAGGATGAGACGGTTGGAAAGCATCACCGACTCGATGGACATGAGTTTGAGCAAGCTCTGGGAGTTGTTGATGGACAGGGAAGCCTGGCATGTTACAGTCCACGGGGTTGCAAAGAGTCAGGCATGAATGAGTGACTGAACTGAACTGATATATATCTTACCCTTCCAAGTATCCTGGAGGATATGTTAATAAAGTATATGTTCTTACATTCTAGGAACATAAATATGCATTTAGCTGATGAAATGGGACAGTCATGATTTGTCATCATTTTCTATCTTCTTTTTCTGTCTTTCTTAGACACTATAAATAACAATTGTGGGAGGAAAGGTTTTAGGGAGTAACATGTAAACTGGATGAATTCTGCTACAGCAATTCTACAAAGGCTTTAAAAAATTTCTTGAAGTATTGCAATATAATTTTCCTGGAGCCATATCATAAAACATATACTGAAATGTTTGTATCTGCAAAAGTTAGGAAGGAGATCTTTTACTCTTTGCACTTTGAGGGGATGCCGAATCTATATCATCCTGATCTCAAAGAGGAGATTACTGCACTGCAAGTCCCACAAAATCCTTAGCAGAGACACAGAGACTGAAGACTATTGGGCAAGATTCGAAGTATTTGATGTTTGCTTTATGCAACTGTCTCACTATTCAAATATATGCTTTCCTTAAATTTCTGAAGTAAAATATCATATGAATTAATATCAAACTAGTGGAATGTGAAATATCAGACCTTAAGTTCAATTTATCAAAGGATCATTTTTACATAAAAATGATTCACAGTCAAGGTGTCATACAATATTTAAAAGTATTTCTCAAAGAAACAGGACTCATTTGATGTAATTAATTGTAAGTTTAATATCTTAGGTGTTGATGACCATAAAGAAACTTTAAGATATGGAATAGCCAAACATGAGTTTAGTCTTCCTTGCCAAATGAAGCACTGATGTTCTGCCAGCCCAGCTCACAGGAAGTATGTGAAATGAACACAAAAGCAAACAGGCCTTATGCTGCCTAAGGGAAAGTCAGCAAGATGGCAGCTTCAATCATTTGGAATAATACTAAAGCCGCCTTAGGCTTTTCTCAGAATGGAAACATGTCACTATTGCTGCAATATTCCAACAAATCAGAATGCAGAGAAAAGAACACTTATGCAATCACATCCTGGAAGGGCACTTTACTCAACATATAAGTGGAAAATAATTATAAAGAAATTTCAGAAAAATTGTCAGTGAACATAAATGACTCAGGGAAAAATGTTCTTTCTTTCAAAGCATGAAATAACTTACCACTTAGAAACAATTTCCTTTTACATTCTCCTGAAAGAATTATTAATGTAAAGACAAATTTTTATGAAGCAGTAAGTGAAAAGTTTGGGATTCACGCTGCCAGTAAGAAACACTCATTCCCCCCCTCCCCCCCCTCCCCCCCAATACAGTACTATTACTTTGGAAGTTTGATCAAAGGGAATAAGCTTTCACAACATTTATATAGGAAGTTAAAAAATACTTCAAATATTTTGGGAACTTACCTAATCAGTATACTTTTAGCATGTGTCTAGTCATGTAGCCATCTTTGGTCAATCATCAAAAAATCAAAGGCAAATTGACATGACTCAAGCCTAACTTTAATACCGCATGATTGTGTCGTGTAAGCTTGTTTTGTGTGAGAGCTGCTGTGGTTTTAGCAGAGAGATTAACGACCGGACCTAAGCTGGCCTCCAAACCTTGCCCTGCTGATGCCTCAAGCTCTTTGAAGTCTGACCATCATACCTGGCAAAACAACAGTGGGAACTAGGATGGTGTCAGATCTAATCAAATTGTTCGCTGCAGCATAGCTAACTATGGGCTTCACTAATTGGCCCAATTGCGGATTATACCTTTTGCTACAGATTCAGGACAATAATTTAGTTAAATGATGTTTTTTTTTTTCCCCTTATCTCTTCTAATTAAGATTCCAAAGTGGGAAGAAATAGGATTAGACAGAGTCTCAAAACTGTGTTCCTCTTAAGGTGGTATGCACTTTTGATAGGCTCACTGTGATGTGTGAAATATATAGAGCAGAATAGTAACCCAGCTTCTGGAGAATCTGTGAAACCTATGTGATATTACTGTATGTCTACATCACTTGAGAATGAAAGTGCAAATATGGAGATGGTAATAAAATGAACATTAAAATGTGGACAGTATAAAATATTTCTGTTACAGAATGTTAATTTGGGTTTACTTTTGACAGATGATTTTATCTATATGACTAGATGTCTATGTTCCACTTTGGTTTTCTTTTGCTGACTGTAGTATATTTGAGATTTGAAATACCAATTAATAGTTGTGCAGGGCATCATTATCAGAAAGGTTTACCTGGACTACATGGTTCATGATACTACAACTTAATAATGCTCCTGAGCCACAAATATATGTTTGACTATTTATTTTTAAAGCTTTTTTTTTTGATGTGGACTATCTTTAAAGACTTTACTGAATTTGTTACAAAACTGCTTCTGTTTTATGCTTTGGTTTTCTGGCCATGAGGCACGTGGGATCTTAGCTCCCCAACTGGGGATTGAACCAGCACCCCCAGCATTGGAAGGCAAAGTCTTAACCACTAGACCACCAGGGAAGTCCTGTTTCTACTTTTAAAATTTTAGTGACATAACTGTGAATTGACATGTAACTATCCTTTCTCCCTACCTCTAGATATGGTAAGCATGCTCTCATCTTTCTACTTCTTATTTAAAAACAGGAAAAGCTGTTAAAAAAAAAGTAGGGGAGTAAGGAAACCTAGGACCAAAGATAGCATGCAACACTCTAAATTTTCCAAGGTTGTCATAGTGACTGACATGCTTGCAGTTTGCAAAAGCCTATGCTTTTCTAATATGTAAAATTTTTCCAAAAAATTCTACTTAATCATATCAAGTATACTATACTATTAATATAAAGCAAATTTATATGGATGGCAAATACTATTCTGATCTTAATACTTAAGAATAAATCTACTAAGCATGCAAAAATAACAGCTAATAAATGCCAGTTAATCAATTATTCTGTGAGAAAAAGTTCTTGGTGATTGGAGAAGTGCTGAGGTCCTGTATTCTGAATTAGGGCAAAGTATAAGAGACAATTTTGAGTAAAGCTGATTTACTTTGATTTTCTGAACTTTTAGTATTCATTTAGCATACAAAATATGATATTTATGATACTATTTTTGAACCATTAAAAGGCTATGTAAGTATTGTTTATCCTTATATTGAAAATTTGCAGTGAATAGTTTAAGCCTTTGCTTATTTCAGTGTACCCCTGTAACTGCACTTCCTGATGTGAACTTCAAAACACCGAATCTTAGAGCTGGAAAACAGTCCCATCACCAAAGCAGAAAACATGTTTGTAATAACCTTAATAGAGTCTGGATCTAACATAACAACACATTATTATCATTTATACTAGAAAACTTGATTACTAGAGTGTGTTAAGATATGACCAAGCTGAACAATACAAAATAAAAACAGTACAATAATATTAAACTCAGGTAAAAATGCTAATCTTATGATGTCATTAAATTAAATGTAGTCACATTTCAAATCCTACCAAATCTCTTAGGTACTATAATTGCACCATAATTACTAATACAGACAGAAAACTGGTTAATGAGGATCCCAATGTTAGAGAAGCCTTAGAGAAAATTAGAGAAACTGAAAAACTACAAATCTAAGTAGTTATTTCAGCTTGGAAGTGAAGTTATATAACCAACTTATACATTTTATAGAACTTAACTGAAAAGGTAGTGTTTATAGGTCACCTGACTAGTGGAACGTACATAATATTTATAGCTGAATTATTTGGGCTATTCTTTAAACTCTACAATTTATCTACATTACATATATTTAAGCAAAGATTTTATACCTACTAAGCCTATGACTCTTCTTAGTTTGGGGATAGACAAATACAAAGATGAAAAAGACATAGTTTCTATATATCTAGTCTATTATTATACCTTTTAAAGCCTTTTCATATAGAATATTTAATCACAATATAGAAAATGTAATAAGCCAGAATAGTGTGGGGTATGCAAAAAAAGGCTTAACAAATGCTAACTACAATTGAATGGAGCTATAGTAAGGTCAAGAAATAAATAGTATATTATGGTTAATCAAATATGTTGACCATATTTGCTAGAGAATTACTACGTATGATTTACAAAGATTATCAACATTCAGAGAACTGGAAAGCTTTTTCTTTTAACCGGAAGCCATGTTGAATCAATTTTAAACTTTCTCTTTTACTTATTCAGACTGCACATCCCAGGATTTTAGGGTCATTACTATAGATATGATTCTGCTATTGTTTTGGTAGAGGAGTAATTTATACAACTTTATAATTGATGAATACTAAGTATCAGTAAAAATTTACTGTGATTAGACAAATGCTCCCACCTGAATCTGGACAAATACCAATACGTGCTCCGAAAAGGATGAAATATTCTTTTGCCTTCTTGAAATCACTCAAAAAAATTAGAGATTATTGATTAAAGTTGCTCTACCTGTTAGAGGCCCTGGGTAGCTGTTATAAAAACATATTCAGTTTTCATACGTAAAAAAGGCAATGATTTAATAAATCAAAGAAAAGGGATGCTAAAAATATACATGAGGGTTTTTACTTGTTTCTTTTGCCCCTAATTTCCACTTGTGCCACCTTTTGAGACCATGTTACTCACAGTAAATTCCAACATGTAACAAATCTACCTGCATAGAATCAGAACTAAGTTATTTTTGCTTTACCCGCTAAAACCACCTTTCCTTCTGAAAGTAAGACATGGATTCAAAGTCTGGCGCATTAGAGCCTCAAACTTTACACACTAGTATAGTGTACATCTCCCCATTTTTTAAATATTGAGGCAGATTTAAAATATATTTATTTGTTGAGCATATTAAAACACCATCACTTGATAAAGGAATCCTTCCAGCACCCGTAAGATTTCCTACCTATTTCCATATGCATTTTATAACATACAATTTAGTGCTATATTTAAAAGTATATGATTTTATCCTGTATGTATGTACTTCTGTTAGCTTTGATTCTTTAATTGTATTTTTTCTCCTTACTAAATTGAATGTTATGGCATAAACAAATTATTTAGAATATGTTTCACTTTTATTTCTATACTTAAGAAAAAACCATATTCATTAGGTTAAAAGCCCAAAAGGTAAAGGATTTGTTCAAGTGTATTAACTTTAAAAAGAACTACCACCTACTTGTGTTTTGTTTTCAAATACTGGTTCCAAATCATAGGGTGACCAATTATATTGGTTCTCTTAGTTTAGAATAGTGGGAAGAGAGAGTAACGGAACAGAAACCTAGATCTTTTATCAGCTCCAGTGGCAACATATAGTCACTGTGAGAATCTAAAGTTATTCAAAGGAAAGGTCCCATGTGACATTATATAAGTCCTTTATTTCTACTCCCTCACCAATGAAATAAGACCCAGTTGTATGTGTGTGTGTATGTGAGAGAGAGAGAGGGAGGGAATAAGCATTCATATTTTTATGAATTCATATTACTGTGCTAACCATCTTCTCTGGGTGCAACATTTTTTTCACCAGGGATTCTTGTTGCTTAGTTTGTCTGGTGACAGACATGATACCTTAGACCTGGTTATCAGAATACTCATCTTGGGAGAACGGTGCCACATGAAGAAAAAAATCTTACATCTTTCATTAAATATATAAATTCAACCTAAAAGAAAATGAGGAGGCATGCTTTCCTTGTGATGCTAAACTACTGTTAACTTTATCCTTCTAAAAGTGTTAGCAGTATTATGGTAAATTACTCAACATTCTGTCAGGAAAACTGAAGCAGTATTGAACAATTACAGTGTTGGGTTCCATTTCAATGGTTCCTTTCGAGAACTAAGGCAAATTAGCTCAAGAATCACTATTTCTACACTCTCCTTCTTTTGGCTTTAAGTGGCTTTTGAAGGGAGTATCCCCAGATGAGAAACTTCCAACACTCCTGCAGAGATGACCTGCTTGAAGAACTGGCTGCCTGATTAACTATTAACTGCTCTCAATAGGATTAGATAATTAAGGACATTGATGACCATTAATTAGGAGGAGGGCACATTAATTTGTCACTGGATAGGGCCCTTACAATGATTTATAGGTTAGTGCTACTTGCAAATGTGAAGGGAAAGAGAAAAAGAGAGAGAACCATTAAGTTACCTTATCAAGTGGCCAGCTAAAGAGGGCAGAGGGTCAAAAAAGGGCCAGAATGGTCACTTAAGGGTGAAGTCCCAAACACCAAAGCAGTGCCAAGCCACATTGACCATCATTTGGTGATGAAGTTAAAAATATGCTAATTTATTGGTGGCAATTCTCTCTTTTTATGGTTTCAAGCAGTTAAGACAAGTGGCCTGCTTAAGAGCTTTTCATTTGAAAAGAGATTAAACAAAATGGTTTGTCAAGGCTGCTTGGCTGTTTTATGTCTTTGTTAAAAAAAAAAAATTGCACCGACTATACTGATAACTATCACATCACCCAAAAGCCATCTCTCTCTCTCTCTTCTGAGCATTTATTTCGTTAATAAATACGTCAACTTTAATTGCTTAATAGTGCTATGTTCATTTGCTCTTTAGCAAGATTAAGTTGAAATAAATCTTTTGTACTACTACTTTCTGTCACTATTGCTGGCATAAAAGTCACAAAAAATGTTTAAGTTTCTATAGAAAATTTACTTAAAGACACTAGTGTAAATTATACTTTGTTTTATTCAGCACAGAAAGCAGAATGATGATTTCACGAACAGTAAAGAAACCTGCTTTTAGAATGTAGATAAGAATCCTCTATTCTTCGGCATACACAATTGTGGGTATCATTCACATTCCACACATAAATAAGCACAGCTCATTAACATTTAATTAAATATGCTTTTGAATGCCTTGGAAATATGCATATCATACTTACCATGTAAGTTTGGAGCTTACTTTTTAATAGATATTTAAAAGAAAATCATTTTTGCTGTACTCTTCTGATATACCATTAGAATAAAAGGCAAAAAAGAATAGTCTAAAATAAATTATTCTGTTACAGCCAAAGAACTTGAAAATGTCTAGCATGAAATATCTCCTATGAACTGCATTAAAGTAAAGAAAAGAGAGAGAGAGACTTTTACCTCAAGACTGTGAACTCAAACATAAAAATTCTCTCTTACCTCAATGGTGAACAGCTTCTTTTTTAATTTAAAAGCTAAGTCTTTGACATCTGATATATCATAAATCAAGTTATTAAGTCGAGGAATCTGCCGTATATGAATAAGACCTTGTGGAAAGGAAATGAAAAGAAAAAAAATTCAAACACGCTGTCATTGGGTGCATAAATTAAAGAGTCTTACAGCAGAATTCTGTAAATGTACACACAAGCATCCTCCCCCTTTTAAAACTGGAGCTTACTACCAGGAGCAATGAAGCAAATGGTGTGATTATACTCAAGTAATCAGGCAGAATAAGATAAACAGAAATCCTTGTGCGAGGAAAACTAATTGCACTTTGGTAGAGAAGTACAGATGTAAAGAGGGATCTTAATACTTGTCAAAACTACAGCTGGCTTGTCTGTGATTTTCCCTTGTATTTACAGTAAGCAAATATGGCTATCACCTTGCACGCTGCCCACGGCACCACTGAGTGATCTTTATTTTATTAAATGCACCAGTAAGCAGCCAGCAAAACAAGGCTTATGGGTTACTGATAATCAGTGAAGCACTAATGAAAAGTATTTCATTTTATTCACCTTATTAATGACTTGAACAAACCACTGAAGAAAACTACATTTCAGGGCACACTCTAGGATCAAACATTAACCCCCACGCCATCCCAAGACACTCATTTCTGTGGCATGTCAGACCTTCATGGAGCTGTTATAAGCTTTGTAACAGTGCTAGGTAAACCGTGAGCTTTGGCCTCATGTCAGTAGAAACACTTGCTAATTTTTTCTGACAAGGGCACTGGATGGTTTTTGTGCAGCTTAATGCAGTTTCTGAGTAAACTCAGGGTCATTTGCCACAGATGAAGACATGGGAGATTCTTCAGTGCATCTCTCTGCCTGACTCAGCCCATATTTAAAAATCACCATTCCAAAGACACTGATCCCTCAACATGGGGAAGAAGGCAAAGCCAGATTTGAACAAATTAGATAAATCTTATTTATGTAACTGCTTCTCAAGTACAATATATAGTTTTGTGTGTGTGTGTGTATTTGGATGCTTAATAATGTACTGTTGTTAGTTTAAAAAGGTCAACCTCCATTAGAAACGGCTTCTTCAAAAATATCACTAAAATCTGACAATTTTTTAAACTTAAAAAAATGCAAAAGGTGTTATTAAGAAGATAGCTTTTACATACAAATTAAAAATATCCCACATGGAGTTTTTTAGTAAAATGTATTATAAATAATCACACCATACATTGGCACATTTCGATTTTAACCTTGTAAGTGTTTGTTTAGCTGACTATTAAATCAGGAGGCTTTACAGAGTGAATCAGTGATTCTCAGGTCCTTCTTATTAATAGAAACTTTACTGATCATCAGAACTACCCACTAATTTGTGGGAAAAAAAATAATCAGTCCAGAGAGTACAGTACAAAAAAATTAAAGCTTTTCAATCCTTGAAATGTTTCAATCAAAATAATATTTTTTGAATGTAAAATATCATTTTATATTATACTAAACTTATAAACTCTTAGTACTTATAAATGATATTCAGTTATAACTTATAAAGGTAATGTTTAACTTGATTGTTTTAAAAGAAAATGTAAATAATAAAGTATTTTATCCAGTTATAAGACACTTAAGTCCTGGAGCTATAAAGTGAAGCATGGTGACTATACAATACCATATCGTATATTTAAAAGTTGCCAAAAGAGTAAATCTTAAAATTCTCACTAATAGAGAAAAAAAGGTGTAACTAGTGTGGTAATGGACGTTAACTAAAATTATTGTGGTAATTTCTCAGTATATACATAACACTATGCTCTATATCTAAAACTAATACAATATTATACATCAATTACAGCTTAATATAAATTTTAGAAAAAGAAAGGGAAATAGTTAAATCTGAATAGTTCTCTTTCTATCAAAGTAAACAGTAACATAGTAAATGAATGATACAGAGGGTTGATCTGGGCTGATACCACACATGCTCTTATGCAATGATTATGAGGTAAATTATTTTACATACTTTGGGTTCATAGTTTATATTTTCTAGCCTTTTAAAAAATGCTTGACTATTAGTATGTGCTATTTCATTATTTTTTAAAAAGTTTTATGTCAACTCTTCAAAGCACTGGTGGTTATAAGTATCTTAGAATTTTTTATTTGATAGACTCTAGAAATTGCCACAGTCCTACGATCACAATCTTACACGATCTTGTAACAGGCTTCAAATAAGGTATTCAGTCTTTAGACTAAGATGTCCATGGAAGTTAGCAGTTTCACAATAATAATAGAAATAATTAGTATTTACTCAGAAAAAGGAAACAGGTAAAAATCTGTTATTTACCACACTCTATATTCAGTTTAGAGCTAAGATAAGAATAATTACTAAACTTATCCTATTTAAACAGTTCTATATAGAAACTTTTATTTAAAAAAAAAATCCCCAAATTAACCAAATGGCTAAAACACTATTAATATCTTCAAAAAATTAAAGTAAAAAGCCTGGTTAATTGACCAGTGTTTATGCTAGGGTAGTAATACTTTAAAATTTGCTCATAACTCCAGCAACAAAATGAACAAAGTCCAAATATAATAAAAGATGTTCACTTTCTGAAAATGTGACTGACTGGGACTTTTTAACTATAATACTGTATGAATTTTATATATCATACAGTTAAGCTTTGTAAAGTATAAACCACTATACACAGCTATTATAATTAATATAATATTTCTAATATGGTTAATAAGTATGACTGATTTCACAGCAACTTTAGGTACAAAATGTACCTCTGACTGAGCCATGCCTTAGTATCTGGGTTTGACACTTTTCAAATAGTTACCATGGTTCATAGAGTTAATGTAGCTTGGTGACAAACTGCCATAAAAAACTGGCCAGGAAGGAAAAACATTTAACAACAGATTTATTATAAAATAAAATTCATGCTACATGACAGTAGCTATTTGTCCAGATTCTTCCAGGCAATAAGAACAGGCCCCTTTCACTCTTAAAGGTGTTGCTTACCATGATAATCCTTATATAATGGGTTGGTTTCTTTCTCAGAACCAATAAATGATTCCAGACCAACTACTGTATCTGACAAGTTTGTAACACGAGCAATAACTGCTTTATTCTGTAAAACAAAGAAACAAAACACTCATGTTATATTTAAAATATAGCATCTAGGCAATGTCCTTATGCCATCTCAATGACAAATTGTAGAGAACACATACTATCAACACTGAGAAATAACTTAAAAGTTAAAGCTACCAAGGGCAGCAAACTGGATGAAAAATAAGCGCTTAATTGAACATTTCAGCCCATGAAGGTATGCTATTCTAATTTGAAGAGTGAGGGGGTGTACCTTAGTTTTTGTAGAAAACGTTAAGTACTTTTTCTCTTGTCTTAAGAGGCAAAGCTACCTTTATTTTCACATACTATTACTTTTCAAATTACCTATTGTCCATTGAGAAATCTGATAAACACTAGGATTCAGAAGCAGTATACAGTAAGTAGAATATGGAAGACAAGGTCCCACTATCATCTGTCAGCTGGGACCAGGTCCCAGCCCTATAACAGCTGAGGTCCTCTGTTATTATATTAGAAACATGGAAGGGTCTGCAGCCTGACTAGCTCTGGAGTCTTCCATTATTTCTTTCCAGATGCTGCTATTTGGCTCTGGGGTAACAATAAAGGCAAAGAAAAGATGTTAGATGACCAGCACTAGACTAGTAGCCTCCCTATTTCTTCCCAACACAATCAGACCTGAACCAAAAGAACTGCTCAACAATACATTATAAAATATAGTGTACATAATGTAATATAAAAATACATCACATTTTAAATATCAATATGTCTAAAATACCCAGAATTTCAAGGCTATAACAAATATAACAATTAAAATATAACCATTTAATACTCTTCAGGTTTGCTTGAATTATTTTATTTAATATAATTCAGTCTGCCTTATAACCCTTGATAGGGTGATAGGTTAGTAAACTATTTTAAAGGTTAGAAAAAACATTTTTAGAAAAATGTTTGATCTGGAGATCTAGATAAGTTGAAAAAAATTGTTGCTTATAAAATTTTGATAACTTTGAAACTCCTATTTTATACACTGGTAATGTCTACCATTTTGAAACTAATCTTTTGAAGAAGGATGGGAAATGTAAAACAGTTGAGACAACTTACAGTCTGATACTATATCCCTGTAGAAGAAAAGTCCAAATATAATCATACGTTCACTTTCTAAAATGTGATTGACGATTGAGCTTATGGGTATTCCCCTGTTTCTTAAGTCCTCTTAACAAAGACTACATAAGAATAAAAAATAAAAGAGGGCTGGTCAATGTTACCTGGTTTGAAATACATAGTAATCTGTCACTAAATATTATGCTAAAGTGACTAGTTAACTCACATCTAGGGCAGTACTTTGAAACTCCTCTGTAGGTAGAAATGTATATTATAAAAAGAATATTACAGCCTTTGAATTAGAACTCTTAAAAGGAAGCAGCAAAAATAATTATCCTTAATTGTCTTTAATACTTTCAACCACAGGGGCACCAAGTATAGAAAAACAAACATCATTTGGAAATGCCTATTTTTTTCCAAGGCAATTTTTCATTCAATGGTGAGAAAATAATCCAGATTGATCCCTTACTTTCAGTTCTATGCCACAGGGGATGGTCCTACTCCAGGAATAACAGGGGTTTCAGAGGCCATAAACACGCTCCTCTCAATATTTCTTTAGCCAAAGACCATTATATCAAACTCATCCAGGTTGGGTTTCAGCCAGTTATTCTTCACCCAAACAAAAATGTCTGCCAGACATTCCAACAGCTGGGAGACAGTTCACAATGAGTCAACTTGAAAATGATTCATTGTGCTGAGTACTGAACAATGTTGGGGTGGGGGTGGGGTAAGGCTGAGTAGGTTGTAGAGGGTGAGAACAAGTGGGAGAAGAATAACCATGTGGTTCTCCCATTAAGAAGGATCTTAGATAACAACCAGCAGACTCTTATCATTTCATTTTTAGGATAAACTCAACTGGGAAGAGTACTCCTGTCATGGACCCTCAGATGAACAAGCACTTATAAAGGCTACTGACAATATTTAATCAAAAAGGTCAGATTTCCTTTTATCTATACTAGAAGACTAAGCCTTTGTATCTAAATAGCTGAAGCTAAAATGATAAAAGTCAATTTCTGTTGGAATTCAACTATTAGGATTTCAGTGATATAAACTGGGGCTTTCTTAATGATATGAATAATAGAAATTGTAAGGTTTAAGGATGGATTTAGCCTTCCATTCCAGTAGGATATAAGCAAGGTCCTGCATATTTAAATGGTCAACTTGACATTTGTTATTTCAAAGAGGATTTCTTTCCTTACTTTAACCTTAAAATTTACTAAATAAACTACTTCTATTGTAATATCTGTCTACATTTTAAGTCTTTTTAAGAAAATTTGTGGGGGATTAAAATAATCAATTGTCTACTTTGCAGAGGAAAACTAATGAATTAATATAAAATATAAAGATAGCCTAGATTTTAAAATCTCAGAAACTCATTCATATTTTTCATTTATTATACTTCTAAGTTCCATAGATTTACATCAGTTATAAACTACAAATTAAATTCTATCTTAAAGCTTCTATGAAGTATCAGAACAAGAATAAACTTTCTAATATTACCATAAAATAAGTTACATTTAACAGTGACTTTACTGCTTTCTGCACAGCAATTTTGGAAAACAGTTTATGTAATATGGCAAACAAGATTAATTGTGAAAGTTCTATAGAATTTGAAAAATGCCCATAAAATAAAAAGCACAAGAAATTAAATGAAAATAACCTCTAAGTTTCTGAATGAGATAAAACTTTATCTTAATTATAAACTCATTTCAGTCTTCCAGTTATTTGGAAGAGCGTAAAAGATATTTGAGCATGTAAATGTACTTACTTTTCAAAAGTTCAAATAGTGTTGAAGTTACTTCTTCACCTCCAAGGTTCACAGGGAGTGTGGTATATTGATGTAATCATATCTTAAAACTACTCTTGTCAGAAGATCTTTCAAATCATAACATGAATACTAAATGATCTTTTAGATAAAAGGTAGGTAAATTTATTTAAAAGAATCTAAAATAGACTGCTTTTAAAAACCCTTAAAAGCATAATAATAACAATTCACTCTAGGAAGAACACACTATGGATAATAAATTGCCTTATTATAACCCGAAACATTCAGACAGCTTTAGCATAATGATTTTAGCAGAGATCTTGAAACTAGAACTTCTATATTCTCATATTAAAAGATTCTAAGTGTTTTTATGTTACTAGCTAAGATGTGAAACCTTTTTGGTACAGTATACGTATATATTTAGAAATGGAGAAGTAAAGGTATTTGTGCATCCCTTACTTAGACATAAATTGTGAATAATTTTTGTATTAATTTTGAAGTTAACACAATATAGTTGCCAGTAAGGAACATCTGAAGAAGGATATTCGGAACCCAGAAGTATGAGTAAATTAATTGCTACACTGCATGCATGGCATAATGATATCACCCACATATATACAATGATACTGCCACCCCTCCTACTTGCCCATCTGGATGAGAAAATCTAGGATGACTCAAAAATCTTTCTTACACTAGACAAATCTCCCCTTCAGTCCTGGGTGAAAGTTGTCAGCTCTGGATAGTAGCCAAGACATGACTAGGAGGGAAGCCAGAAGAGAAGAGAGCCAGGGTCCAGGAGTTTTAAGAGTTTGCTGGCAATCTCAAATAGCATTGTGTTAAGTTACAAAAAAGGTTCTTAAAAACTTTCTGTTGCAATGTAATTTCTTAATTACTGAAATCTAAATTATGTCAAATGATGTTGCAGATTAAAAAGGCACACTAGAATGCCCAGTTGACTACCTTCTTACTCCAATTTTAACTTCACAGAAAAACTTTACAGAGTTTTTGTTTTGATTGTTTCTTGTTTGGTTTTATAGAATGTTTCCTATTTGCTTGTATAGAATGGGAACCTCTTTTTACTAGGAATCGCCAAATCCATTAAATGGATTTTAAATAAAGGAAGGTTAGTTTAACGCCCTTTTCCAATTCAAAGCTCATAAAGTCAAAATCATGAACTCTGTTTTGTTAAGAAATAAAAATTCAACTACTGCCATCAAAAGCTCCCTTCATTTTCTAATAAAAATAGTTGAGATACTTATTCAGAGTAACCAAGTAACAGTCAGACTATATCAAACCCTAAGTATTTCCCTCCTTACTGGGACCTAATTACCTCAGCAACATAAAAGAGATAGTTTGCACCAATACAAAATATACTTCCAGGAAAGATTTTAACAAGAAAGTTAAAAAGTAATTAACTAATCACTTAATTATCAAGAAGCCTGAAAGGAATAAATCAACTGACATAAAGCATTTATGCAATGCCTCAAATTAGAATAAGTTCTTGGGTTACTCAAATGAGAAAAAGAGAAAACATGCTATATGAAGGACAGAGCTCCATTCAAGTATGGCACACATCAGATTTGGGACTACAACAGCACAAAAGCACTATTAAGTTAATAATGAAGTTAAAATAGAAATATTTATGCTACTTTATGTTTGACCCTACCATGTGACATGATGTGTGTGTCTATTGTGGGGAGGGAATCACCACAAGAAAAGCAAGTATTTTACTTAACTGCTCAAGTTATAATAACATATCCTGAAAAACGATATTAGAAACACATACTACAACTCATAACATTTTCGTGGTCATGTAATAAAAAAAAAAACAAGCTTGAATGAAAGGATAAACCTAGGATGTTTAATGAGGTATTTGTTTTCCCATGCTTATTAAGTTCTCCATTCAACTGAAATCAAACTTATGAAATAATAAAATTAAAAGTTATACAGTTTGTAGCTTTTTACACGCCTTCCCTCACCTTCCCCAGACTTGCCACTTACTTCTATGGATTAGATTATTATTTGATAAAAAAAAATTGACAATGGGGAAATAGTCATATTCATAATTATTTTGGGTTTAAAAAAATATAATTTTATTAAAACGTATGCTAATACATAATAATATTAACCTCTTAGTGAGGGTATTAAATTAAGCTTTTACAGATTTAATACTGAACTTTATCAAAGTCACACAGTTAATTTTAAAATATGGAGGGGCTTTTGTAAATTAAAACATTCTAACTGCAACATTTTCTTGGTAGTACTGTATACCAATATTCATATAGGGAAATCATAAAACAAACATATTTTGGCTCCTTTTTTTAATGCTTAAAACATATCCACAAAGTAGCTAACCTCAAGGGCAAAAGAAACTGCTGAGTACGATGCCAAATTTTACTAAGATTAAGCAATGGAGCCATATTTTAGATATTTTCTATGTGATCAAATACTAATATTCTAAATTTTGGTGTGAAATTGCTGGCTTAAAACTGAAGCATTTTTAACATAACACATGATATTATTTTCAGAAATATTATTTCCATGTACATTGGTCTCAAATAAATACTACATGCTTTTGCAGAACATTTGTTTACATCAGTTTTATTTTTTAGTATGCTATTATGAAACATTAAAAAAAATATGCATTCTGAAAACCCTTATAAATGGACTGAACAAAATACTGTAATGAATAGGCTGAACAGTTAATGGCACAATATTCAAAATTAATTTTAGTTTTAATAAACTATATATCATCTAGTTTCATATTATAGAAATTATTCACATGGAAATTTGCTTGTATTGTTAAATCTTTTATGAGTAACTTCCTAAGTCAGAAGTTTTTTGCTCACTACTTTACACATGAAACCCTTAAAATGCAATTTGCGGATGTCCAAAGGCTCACACCCTGCCTGGAAAAACAATTGCTGATATCCAAATATCAAACAGAGCCTCCAGCTGATGTGTGGGATGCAGTAGTAGGTTAAAGATACTAAAGTTTAAAATCAGCTTAGAATAATCCCATATTGAGTATAAAATTATAGCCTGTCATCAGGAACAGACTGACAGAGCCAGGTCCAGATGGGAGACTGGCTGGGAAAAAAGCTGAGGCAGGTGGGAAAGTGATGGGAACCTGACGGAAGACAGGACTACTCCCTCTGCTGGCAAGCTTCTCACCTGCTTGAATTTGTAACTAATAACTAGCTTTCCTTTAATTATTTAAGATAAAACCAATAAATTATGTAAGGTGTGTCTTTTTTTTAGTTGGCTGTTTTGTATTTGTACATTTTCAAACTCATGGTATCCTATTTTTTTTCACCAGATTAATTTCTCAGAGATGTAAGAATCCAATGTTTCACTAGGAGGTCCAATTATTTACCTTATAATTTAATTGCAATATAAGCATAAACAAATACAGCACTACTTTTATAGTCCATCTTTAAAAATTAAAAATGCACTTGATTTATGTTTATTGACACATAAACCTTCTGGAAGGAAAAAAAATTTCTTGGGCTACAGACTTCACAATCTCTTTCTCAGGCACTGCATAATGCCCTGTAATGAAATAATATAGAAATGAACCATATAAATCAACTATACAGGGAACAAGGAAACAGCATGTCACAGCAAAACAGCATAGATGTACAGCGCCAAACCTCTCTGATAATCTAATGATCTGAGTTTACAGATATTATGTACTAATATGTTAAGAAATTAAGAACTAATGTTTACACAAAAATTTTGTTAAATTTTACAGAAAAATTATTCAATGTTTGATTTTCAATGTAAGTTAATAGCTGCAGCAAAAACATTTAGTAAAAATCTGTTCTAAGATTTTGGCCTACAACCAGAAGCTCCCAGAACAGGAGGGATCAGCTTTTTCACCCACTGTTCTCATCTGAATCCTGGCTTAAAAGCTATTCCAGCTCCCAGCTTTCCAGAAGGCTCCATCCCAGGAATCCCTGCCTGCCATTTGGTTTGCTGATTTTAATCTCTCAGGACTTTCTTACAGTGGCTCTACTATGCTGAACTGGCACTTGCTTCTAGAAGTGAGTTATTATTAAACCTGTAGGTCAATTGTGGCACTAACAACTCTTTGGAAGCTTTCAGCCACAGTGTACAATTTGCTAGTCTAATTAAATATTAATTCTAAGTGTTACATTTTGTGGCTAAGAGCTTTTATTTTCCACCATCAACCTGGAAGAGAGAGAGGTTACAAGGCTAATTTAATCTCTCCCCCTGTCCTCCCCAACATTAAAGATTAACTACATAGGGTGTGAAAACATTATTAAAGAAGCAGGAAATCTTTATATAGTAATAATAATGCAATTAACAGCAAAGGGCTAAAATATAATGTTTAGGATATAATATACGACCTGGTACTTAAACAGCTTTAAATTATAATTTGTTACAAGCATGTTTTGTCTCAATATTAAGAAATAAGTATCACCCTTCTTTTGAAGACAGTAATCTTTCTTTAAGGGAAGGTATGCATGCAAGTATTTAAGTAGGAATATTTCAAGACTTGCATTTTCTCACAGGTATTTTTCAGAAAGCTTGTAACACTAAAGATAAAAAGCTTAGTAATTCTATTTGTAAAATAAATACAAAATTAAATAAAGTTGTACTTCTTTCCTGTATACAAAAAAAAGTGATGTAGTAGAGTCGAGTCTATAATAAAAATAATGTTAGGGATCCTTCCCTTTTTCCCCTTCTACCATGTTCAAGGAGACAAAATGCAGAGTCCCGTTCCGATTCTGCGCCCAGAACAGTTGTGTCCACGCCTGGACACTGGGCATTATAAAGACTATGCAGTCCAGCAGCCAAAGATTCCATATGCCTGAACAGATGACTCAATCTCCATACTGTGATGAGATATTTCACTATTTCTATCATTGATATATTTGAAAATTTTGTACTTTAATGACCATCACCACTATAAGGTACTGTGGTATGAATTGTTATATGAACCAAAACTTCATAAAGTAATTTCAGGCAAAGCAAAAAAGTCTTTAAAACCAAAATTATTTTTCATTATATGCCTTATTGAATATGCTTTGGTTAATTATAATAAGAGGCTTCTAAATGACTGTTTTTTTTTCTTTTGAAGATACATATGAATCTTACTGAGAATTTTAAGTATGCTGTCCTTATTTAATATGCATATTAAGAACCAATGGCAGATATACTGTTCCTAATCCTCTATATAGACAGAAACTAATAAGCAATTTGGAGTTTATCTATGTAAAAACTTTCAAACATTCTTGATCAAGAAAGTAAATTAGATGTATATGTATAATGCATACAAGCTAAGATTTGATTTAAAAATTAATCAGATACTACATTGTGCAATATAAAATATGAGCTATAAAAATCTGTAAACACAAGTGTATAGAAGTACTTGAAACACAGTTCTGTTATTTGTTATTGTACAAAAAATAACAGATTCTGCTTACAACCCAACCAAACTTGTATGAAGCTACTAAATTTTCAAAGACTGGACACATATGGTGTAAAATTAAAATGAATTTAACATGATTCATTTCATTTAAAAAAATTATTTCTATTTAAACTTTTAAAATATTAATTTCTTACAAACTGTATCAGACCAGTTGAGAAGATCTAGAAAAATAAAGGCAGGTTCTTAGTTGAGAGTATGAAAATCTGTTACCCAGAAAATCTCACTTTATCCTTTAGTAATTGATAGTCATGATCAAGAGATTAAATCTGTAATTTTCATCCTTAAATATTCTTAATAAACTGCCTCTAAAAAGACCACTTCAAATAATAATTCTCCTTATTAAGTACATTTAAAAAGGCCACTAAAGATAGATTAAATTATATGGCAGAAGGTGTTGTTATGCCTTTCTATAATGATGCTCATAGCAACAATTACATAAAAATATTTTCCAAAGTTTTATATTTTTAAACTCACAAGAGTCTGTTATTCCCTTACCATACAATTATTCTTAGTTTGTTTTAAGAATAAAAGATTTCACACTGAGAGAAATTCACAAGGTTACTGGGGTCCACATTTCATAATCCCATATTAACAATTAGTTCGAAAGTTGTCCATTGCTTGATTTAGAGTTTAGTTGCTAAAATACTCAGCATGAACACAAAAGTTTATGGATGTGAAAATGTCTGTTCTGAATTTCTCTACACTGCAACATACTGTATGATTCACTTCAGTGGGTTCAAAGTTTTTATATATTGATATTAAAGAAGATAGATTTGAAAATATATCAATTAAAATAACATACTAAATAAAACTCCACTCAACTTTCAAGAGATATATAACAAGGGCCTTTTCTTCCTGCTTTTCTTCAGAAAAAGAATTTTCTTTGGTTTAAGCAAAATAGTGTCAGTGATAGTTTTCTGCAGTGACTGAGCTGGGGGTGGGGTAGGGGGAGGGCAATCCACAGATCAAATTGTTGGAAAATAGTGGCTATATGATAGAAACTGAATAGTCTATTACTGACCAAGTGCCAATGATGACCAATAAAAATATATTACAGGCCAGCTTCAAACCTGAAATCTGCTCTGAATAAATGAAAGTTTAAGTAGTTTACCAACTAATGTTCAATAGCAAATACATTAAATACTTGCAATACTAAGAATTATGATAGAATGAGAAAATCTTATTTCATATTTTATCATCAGTAATGTCAAGGAAGTTTTCATTCCTGGATTATTATAGTTAAGGAAAAATTTATTGGGTTGTTTACATTTAAAAATTCCTTGGAAGTGTAGATTGTGACAGCTTGAATAGATTAGCAGTGATGAAAAGTAAATTTTCTTTTTGAAAGGAAAGCTGTGAGAAAGGTATAGAAAAATAACCTTTCCTATTTTAATTACAACTGTAAGTGCTTTGATATTTATTTCCTGACAGTTTCAGGTAAAAGTAATTTCAATCAATAAAAAATACAACTCAAGAACAACCTGTCACAGATTGTGAAAATAAAATGCATAAGCTAGGGGAAATTTATTTTCTTTTCACATCATCAGTATAGTCAAAATAAGGCATGAACCTAAGTATCTATCTCCAAAAAAAAATAAATGTTATTGGTCACCATTTTTCTTAAGCAGAACTTTCACTGGGAAATAAAAATAATATTAAGGCACAAAATATTTGTATAATTTGGAAATGGATAACAAATTTTGCTACTAGTAAGCCAGTTCTCATTTATAATAAGACCAGAAAACATTACAGTTTCATATCTTACCAGATATGGAAATCAAACAGTATTCTATGGTAACAGCTTCAAAATTATAATTGTGTTTAAAAAAAAAAAACTCATTAAAAAATTTCGAAAGGTGTACACACATTTGTGTTTCTAACAGTAAATGAAAAAAAAAAACACAGCAGAATGTTCAATGTAGCTGAAATGTAACAACCTTTAATGTGGAAATTTATACTTAAGCTTTTCAAAGATGAAATAATATTCTCTTACTTAAGATAATAGGAAGGAAGAGTTTCAAGGTAGGGTTTTAATTACTTCTCTTAGATGTAACCTCTCCTCTTTCTTTTTCAATCCACGACAACCTTCACTCGACAGCAGAGTTTTGAACAGTTGAGTTGTGAGAATGTGAGCAGCTGCTGTTATTATAACTAAAGGTCTGTCTACTGCTTGAGTCTGAGAGACCACATGTTCGGCTGTCCTCTCATCTTGCCATCCTCACCAATTAACTATTAACATGGAGGGCTGTACACATGCTCTTGGGGGCTCTTTAACAGGCTTCTTGGCGAGTGGAACAACTACACAGCAGGGATCTGGGAACGGAGTAATGCTGGAATATAGGGGAGCCGTCCGTGGCTTTGCTCCTCTAACGACACTTTACTCCACAGTTCAGCGTGTAACAAAGTCTGTATTTAACTTGGCCATTTTCACGTACATTTTTAATAAAGTGTCTTTGGGTAGATAATAAAATGATATTCTAGCAAGACACAATATGAGTAATAACACTACTTCACAGGGAAAACTGTTTAGGACTATACATGTATATATACTTTAAGTCAATCATACTATATTTGATGAATAACTTTAGTGTTTTCAGCTAACAGATATTTAGAATTCATTTTTATGCATTTGTTTTTATGTATGCTTGCTAGTTCCTGTGCGGTGATGAAAATAATCTTTAACCCAAAGGAAATAGGTCAAAGTTGTGAGGCTGAACACAAAATAGTTCAAATACAATTCTTTTTCACTCTACTTGCAAAAGTCTTATTATAACAAGTTAAAATCAGTTTTGAATCTATGTCATTATTTTTCCTGTTTTAACTTTTTCCCCTCTTGGTAATTTCCTTAACTATGTGTTCCTTCTCTACAATGAAATTAAACATGGGAAGCATGCCAAAAGTACAATAAAGGGTAACTAATCATTACTGTACAAGTCTGACAGAATGCTAATAACTAAAGTAAGAACACTGATTGGCTGTTTTTCCAGTCTATGAGGAATAGATATTTTATATATTTTTAATCTAGTGTTACTTAACATAACATATTCAAATAAAGGTATCACAATTCTGTTTCCTATAGGTGTTTAATTATATGACAGTATTTCCAAGGATATCAAACTACATTTCTATTTCTTGCAAAAATCCACTTTACTATCAAATATCAAGCTCAAGCATCCAAAATACATACATATATGAATCATCTGCTCCATCCATCCTATCTTTCACATTGAAAAAAATTTCAGGAGGATGGGACCTTGCTTGTTTTATTCACTACTATAACCCCAAGGATGCCTAGAATAGTACCTGCAACAAACATTTGTTGATTGAATAAGCTAAATTATTCAATCACCATTTAAAGTTTGACTTAGAGTCTTCAGGGGTGACACTGGTCATAATTGAGAGGAAGCTACTGCATGATGTTAAAAAGAGTCATGTTACAACAAGGGGATGTTACTAAGACTTCAGTGGCCATCAGACGTCAGCCATGCTTCCTAACCTATCTCGCCTGTGAGAAGATCTTGTAAGTGTTCTTCATGAAAAGAGGCAGAAAGCTGAAGATGTCTGTTGCTTTGATGCACTTACATACCTTAGTTTTCATACCTCTGATCTCTGTTCAAATTCTCAGTTTTGGAGGTCTGTTTAAGTAATAATAGTGAAGGTGACAATTGTTAACATGTAATGAGTGCCTTCCATGTGCCAGCACCGAGTCAGTCCATGTTATTGCTAATGTTCTGAATTTTTACGAAAGAAAAAGCTGAGGCTGAGAAAGTTAGACTTGACTAAACCATATAACTAATTGGGTCTATCTCCCTCCAAGGCCCAGGTTCTTTCTATCACTGAATGCTACTTTGTGCACAGTTTGCTTCTTAATTTTGGCCCTATTTAGTACTTCATTGAACAAGCAGAATAGCATGGTAGTTGAGTATGGTAATTGAAGGGGGAACTGCTTAGATCTAAATCTTGCCATTGCACTAGTTGTATGATCTTGGGCAAGTCACTATAATTTTTGGTCCCTTGTTTCTTATTTGTAAAATGGAAATAATGACAGCACCAACAATATAGGACTAAATGATAATGATAGTAATATAAGGATTAAATGAGTTAATATTTGAAAAGATCTCAGGACTGCAACCGGCCTGTAGAAATCACTGTGTAAGTTTTTAAAAAACACACTCACAGTTTCCTGATTCTGTATATGCATATGTCTTTGATTAGCTTTGTAAGCACTTTTTATTCTCTTGGCCTAACCGTTGTGATTTTCCTTGCCAGTCTTTAAGAGTTACAGTTTTATCCACTATTTATTACGTATCATGGCTGGTTTTAGCAAACTGTTAAGTTTTACATTTTCTCCTATGTATTTCGATAAAAAAACAAAAACAAAACATGGTCAGGTGTCGTGCTCAAAGAACAAGAATACTTTTTTAAAATAACTCCAGTGATATTAGGACTACAAGACTACTATATGATATCTAGGCAAAACTGTTCAGGGAATAGACTGGTGTATTTATCACCAAAGTCTGACCATATCTTTTCCTATTTCTACTTCAAAATAGTCTCTTAACTGGTATTTAAAAATGTATAATTTAAACTACATCTTTTTCAGTAATACAAGAATTTAAACACATCTATAAAATACCAAAATTCAAACACTGGTTAATGTTCAGACATCCAGTTTACCTTATCATCTCAACCATTGTTTAATCAGTGGTGAATACTGGATGATCTAAGGTCTTCTTATAATATTACTCCTCTTCCCTTAGACAGAGGCTAGAGAAATCACTGTCACAAATATTCACAATAGGTTTGGAATCTCTTCTCGAAATACCAAGGATGATCACTACCAAAAATGGCTTTAAAATTTTTTTTTCTTTCTCTTCTTTATTGCATAGGCACCTTTGGAATAAATTTTAAAATCACATATATTCATATATTTATTTCATAATTGTTTTGGTTCTTAAATTTAAGTCTTTGATTCATTCTGAATTATTTTTTGTGTATGATGTGAGGTAAGGATCCAAGTTCATTCTTTTGCCTGTAGCTAGCAAGTGGTCCAATGCCATTTGTTGAAAGGCTGTTCTCTTTCTATTGAATGGTCTTGGTGCCGTTGTTGAAAACTGGTTGAGCATAGACGCCTGGGTCTATTTCTAAACTCTCAATTCTATTCTGTTGGTTTATATGTTTATTCTTATTCAAGTACTAGACTCTTTATAGACCTCCAAATTTCAACTGTATCTGTTATATTTCTGTTAATTTAACTAAATGTAAAGTTCTCATGGACCCACGGAGTGTCACCAAGTATATAGTCCTTGTTTCTTTGACTTGCTTGAATATGTCATTTAAGTTCAGATCTCAGTTGTAAAACAGGGATAATGCTTAACATATCCAAGGACAGGAGCCTAGCTCAGGTGAACCCTTATTTTCCTATAATATGATTCTAGAATCTGATTTTCTGGGTTCAAATTATGGTTTTTCAAGTATTTAACTTTGATCTAATTTCTTAGTTTCTCTGTATTTCAGTTTCCTTATAAGTAAAATGAAGACAACAATAGCATTTACTTAAAAATTCTATAAGAATTGTTAGGTCCTGACCGAAAGTGCTTGCTGGTAACTCTCATTGTTATAATTGCTATGTCTCAGAGAGGTAAAACAAACCTCAAAACTTCTCTGCTATAATTTACTCCAAATCAAAATGTTTTAGTATGTTCATTAGAAAAGATTTAGTAATTTCAGTGATTTTGACTTTCACATTCCCTTCATTGTAGCAGATATTTCAGTTATTTCTAGTATCATGTTACAGTTTATGTGTGTATATACACACATTTATAGTGTATATGTGTATACTGTACACACACACACACACACACACACATTCTCACTGTGGAAATACTTCCAAACTTGCCATGTGAACACTCTTAGGAAAAGAATTTTTTTGAATCAATGAAGAAATCTTACAAAGACCCTTCTTTCCCTGCGGAGATTGGCTTCTCTTTCTGAGAGTGTGGCTTCAGAATAATTTTATATATATATATGTATAATTGTATGAATAAGACTGGTCCCTTTCTTGCCTCTTGTTCAGATATATGTGTGTACATGTGTACACACATATATCTGTACACACACACAGCAATTAAAATATATCTAAGACATAGCAATTATAACAATGAGAGTTACCAGCAAGCACTTTCGGTACACATGTACACACATATATCTGAACAAGAAGCAAGAAAGGGACCAGTCTTATTAAGATCGGCTTCTTTCTTCCCCCTTTTTTTTTACTGTGGTAAAATACATACAGTGTAAAATTTATCATTTAACCATTTTAAAGTATACAGTTAAGTGGTATTAAATACATTCATAATGTGCTACCATCACCAACAGCTATCTCCAGAACTCTTTCCATCTTCTAAAACTGAAACTCCATACCCATTAAACAATAAGTCCTCATTGTCTCCCACCGTCAGCTCCTGGCAACCACCATTCTACTTTCTGTCTCCGTAATTTTGACTACTCTAAGTATGTCATATAAGTAGATTCACAGTATTTATCTTTCAATGACTGACTTATTTCACTTAACAAAATGTTCTCAATATTTACTCCTGTTGTAACACACATCAGAATTTCCTTCCTTTTTAGGGTTGAATAATATCCTGTTGTATGGATATGCCACATTTGCCTATCCAGCTGTCAGTGAATAGTCAGGCTGCTTCTACATTTTAGGTCTTGTGAATAATGCTGCTATACATAGGTGTAAAAATATCTCAAGATCTATATTCAGATTGGTTTTATGATCAATGAAAAGATATGCAGCAAAATCAACCTCACGTCACAATGATATTAGCCAAGTTTACAATAAATCCAAGAAAAATTATAATAAAATTAGTAAAGATGAAATTACCATATACTCACTGTATATTAAAACCATAGATACTAAAGTATTGGATAATCTTAAAAGATACCTTGCTGCTTTGGCATTTTAAGCATCTAAAATCTCTTTTACACAAATGACACATGAAAATAATTTATAAAGCATTTATATACTGCTCCTCAACGATGAACCACAAGTTAGGAGAAAGTAGTTTTGGGAAATTCCTACCTGGATAAGGTGTGTTGGCATGGTAATGATACAGGCTGAAAGAGAGGTTCGCAGAAGTCCACGGAGTATATAGAGGAACTTCGTGAGGCTATGACTCGTGTCACAGTTTTCTGTACAGCAAATATCATCTCCCCACAAAGGTGAACCAAGATTCTGGATTCCTATTCTTAAAATGTTTTTCTGTTTTTTCTAAGGGAAAGTGAGAAAGAGGTAAACACATTAAGTTTAGTAAATGACAGGATACCTCTTTTACTTTTATCTGCCAGTTCTTATTTTTATTTAAAACAGATAAGAGAGATAATGTCAACAGATGTAGGAAAAAACTTCATGTAGTATCAATAATAAGGCAATATAAAGGAGATCTTTAAGATTATGATACTATTAAAAATAGCAGAACTATTTTTTTCTTGTGCTTTTTCCTTTTGGAAAAATTGAGGAGTATCACAGGCCTTAAACTTAATAGTTTCTAAATTTTAACAGTGACTACTCTAAGAATTATGTTTGAGGCAATTAAAGTAAAAATCACAGGTAAGAATAAAGACAGTCTAAACCAGAATGCGTACAAGCCATTCTTAGCATTACAAAATTCTGTCTTACAATAAACTACAGAGTGCTCACTATTTCTCAGATAAATTCTATCATGTTCATTGCCTACTATTCTGTGTGGAAGAAGTTTAAAAATGTATTTTTTTGGTGTTTAACATTTTGCACTTGCCTCTATTTTTTCTTCTTGAAGCTATTTTTATGATAATTTGACACTTTTCACAAAACAGGTGAACATTTATTTAGAACTTGAGCCCATTGACATTAAGGTCATAACAACAGTGAAAGATATTTCTTGGGAAAAGAGCATTGAAAAACCATTAAGTAAAACCTAATTTGAATGTCAATAAATGTTTGCCAGCAGATATGTTTATAACAAATCTTACTATTTGGGTTATTCTAACCAAACAAATGTTTTGCAAATGCTTTCCTTAGCAATTCAGCAAAATTTCCAGGCAAAGGAAGGAGCTATCAGCAAAACCTGGCACAATGAAATAATTGGAAAATCATTACAATTCTAACAGGAAAAATAAGATTTATTCTCCTAAAGCAAAGACTTGGAACATGACTTTCTAGGTGTGATTTCTGATGAAACAAGATCCTAAACGTGCTACTGCTATAAAATGCCATTAATAAAATTTATGAAAGTGATTTTCTGTAAATCCAAGGAGGATTTGTTGATAAAAGAAAGTAGGGAAAATGAATAAAACATTGAAATGTTACAAGAGGAAAACCTAAGAAGATAGTAGTTAGTAAGACAGGTAAAATAGAGGCTTTTAAATATGCACTGTACAGCTAAGTAGATGTATGATTTTGGACAAAACACATACATTACTTAGGTCTTAGTTTTCTCATCTCTAAAATAAAAAGGATAGAACAGAATGTTGCTCTATGAGACTATGCATGCCTGTGTGTGTGCTTAGCTGTGTCTGACTCTTTGTGACCCCATGGACTATAGCCTACCAGCCTCCTCTGTCCTGGGATTCTCCAGACAAAAATACAGGAGTGGGCTGCCATTTCCTCCTCCAGGAGATCTTCCCAACCCAGGGATTGAATCCAAGTGTCTTGTGTCTCCTACACTGGCAGACAGATTCTTTACCACTGAGCGACCAGGGAAGCCCCTATGAGACTATATAATTCCTCAAATAAATAAAGTGATACAAAAGCCTATATAAAACTATGAGAATGAAATTTAAAACAGAAGAATTTAGTCTAAGAACATTTGAGAAAAACCTTTTGACTTCAAGGACCTACAGCACAATGACAATATGAAGGCTGCTGGGTCAGTTTCCTTTCCTGCTTGCCTTGAGGGTATGATGACAATATGATAGCATAGGTTGTGATCCTCAACAGTCCATAAAAAATGCTTTCTTTGTATTTCTGTATTGAATAAAATAATGTAGTATATGTTAGAAGTATAAATAAATTTCTGATGAGTTCCTGTGAAGTATCTGTGAAATATAACAGGTTATTCATTTTTCTGTATTACTTAGAAACTTGGAATTTAAACCAAATGGAAAGAGTAAGGTTCATATTCTCATCCCCAAACTTGCTATCTCATGATCTATAGCCTAAGTTAGATTCCTAGAAGAATGAGCAGTCTGGAAAAAAAAATTTCCAAACAAAATCTATATATTAGAATGAAACCTGATGGTAAAAGGAGAGCAGCATCATATTGTGTACCCTGTCAACATTTCAGAAAGGTCAGCTGTATTTTAACCCACAGTTATCATTACCTACTACTGTTGGATCAAAAAGTTTACACCAGTTTATAACAAAATTGCTGTCAGGTACAGAATCAGGACAGCCACAGTTTAGTGACTTTGACAGGTACACTGATATACACATATAGGAAGAATGAAAAGATTAAGCCAGAGAATGAATGAGTGATAGATATTTAAGTGAAGTAGGTACATAGCACATTAGATATAACTGAGCATAATACTTAGCAGAGATAATACATTTATATTTTAAAAAATATATTGTATTTGTACAGTATATATTGTATTTTACAGTATTGTAAAAACAAAGGCTGAGTTACAAATTTCCTGTGTTGTTTGGAACATCTAATTCCTTGCTATACCATAAAATAATGGGGCATACTGCGAGGCATAATAAAATTAAAAAAATAAACTTTTGCTGACAGCTGAACAATAAATAAATTTATGCCTTAGAGAATATCTAAAATATTTAATCTGGTACTCTAAGCAAAAATCAATGTTCAAATTTCACTTATTGTATTATTTCTTAGATACCTGAAAATGAAAAATAAAATTATGACAGCAACTTGTAAATGTTCCCACTCCAAATATCTTCACAGATAAGCTACAATACTTTACTTTTACCATTATTAATTATACAGTAGTATATAATATTCTATTCCTTAGTGTCCATTTGTTGACTCCAACTAGTTTATTTGCAAATGTAGTGACAGAGAAAGTAAGATGAAAATATCCTTTTAAAAAGTAGGATTTACTTCAGTGTCAGGATATTATCTTGACTCAGGAATAATATTTTTTGAAGTAGTGCCTGATAGATGTATTTTTGTGGCTTTTGGAAGTCATCTAAAGTTTCTGAGACAGATAAACAGTCTTGGTAATTCAGCAAATGATGTAATCCATAATTCAAAAATATACAAATTCATTAACTATATTTTAGTTCCAATAAAATAGGAAATATATTTATAATAACTTATTTGCATATTTAATTAAAATTATTTCTTAGCATTCCTGGTACTCACCATAAAAATGTATTTCTCAACCCTGTTTAATCTTTATGAAAGTTATAGAACCTCTGGTTCAGAGACCCAAGCCAGTCTGTTGTCTATTAATGTTCATAAAATAAAGTATCATTTATTTAAAATGGTGTTAATTCAAAGAAACAAGTAAGAAAAGCTTTTCATTCCATTCTAATAATAGGGTTCTTTGGATATGTGTGTGTGTGTGTGTGTGTGTGTGTGTGTGTGTGTACATACCTATATATGTAAGTATGAGGGTATTTACTATTGCCTTTGCTTTTCTTGCATTCTGTAAAATTTCTTGCTCTTAGAAGATGTGTCATCCTACAAGAGCAGCAGCTCTGCACAATGTACCACAGGAACTGTTATGACATGCCTGTTTCCATAGTTACCAGAGCGCGTGGGGAGAGGTGTCTGTCAGGGACCAATTTACCTCTCCAGACGGGTACTGCCACCAAAGAGAAGACATGGAGCCCATAAATCTTAGCTAGACCAAAAATGGAGCAAGAATGACCAAAATAAAAGTGTAGTAAATACCAAGGGCTGTCACAAAAACTGTAACATACAAGAAAGACCATCTATAAATGAATATGTGCCTTACCATACACACATAAATATTTTTAACCTGCTATTAAACTGATGATCAAAACAGACTCTAAAAGTATTTCTTTTGCCATGGACAAAGTGTTAAATATAGCAATAAAGCTAAAGAATATTTAAAAATCTGTGATACGAATTAAGAGCAAGTGTGGTTAATAATGCCAAAAATAAGACTTCTGGCTTTTTTGTCTTCTTCAACAAAAATAATGGTGCTCTGGAAATAATTCTGCTAAAATAATATAAATGGAATGCAAATCTTTTAGCAGCAATAGCAATTAAAATCACTGAGGAAGAATTGTGAAAGGCATGATATCTAGAAATAAAATTTCCCTCATTTTGTTCAAGTTAAACTAACCGGAACATTTTTAATGGTAGGAATCCAGAGGAAGTTTTTAAAAATAGAGCTACAGAGAAATAGTTAAGATATAAAATATTTTAATGTAGCAAATAAAAAATGCATCTTTTATTCAATGAGACAACTAAAAGCATAATATAATAAATAAAATCTTGAAACTCATAATTCAAAATTAAGGCCTGACTGACATAACTATAAAAAATTAAGATAGAAAAATACAAGTCCCGCAAATTTAACAGTAATTTTCAAGCTATGTTATTTATTAATTCCAGGCACTACAAATACATATTTAAAAGTAATTCATGTTGACAATGCATATGAACATTTTCTGTGTATCCACTGAGAACTTAGCAAAAATTGAAAACGCACATTTATAGTCAAACTAAGGCTGCGTGTGTTCTGCTTATTTACATCCTCTGTGTTTAGAAACAGCTTGCTCACTGTTGAATATTCTAAGCCCTTCTGGTTCTAGCCCTAGAGAGTTTAAAAACAACATTACATACATGATTATAAAAAGGTTTTGAAGTTTCTCAATACCTGGGGATTGGATCCATCAAATCCTTCCTCATAAATAATGTTCTGGATAAACTGGAGCAGCTTCATGTAGCCAGAGGTCAAAGAACTGTTAATAAGAAGTGGTTCAAATACATACATGGGCTTATTACACAGCAAATACAAACTGTAAGCTACAACATTAAATAATTAATTAAAAAACACACATTTATGAGGTTATACTTAAATATCAGATAAGCCAAAATAATATGAATAATTCTAAAATTAAAAGTCAATACATGCATGGAATAAGTTGCATTGCCCTGTATTAACTAACTCAATGCTCTTGACATCATGGGAAGATAAAAATCTGTGGAGACTGAGATGACTTAATTTTATGTCAGGCTTAGTTACTACCAAGAAAATTAATGATTTAATGAAGCAACCTAAAAGATGAAGCCACTATAGCTTTTCAGGAGTAATCATGGATAATTAACACATAGTTAATAAACTGCTATGCCAAGTACACCTGAATCAACATCCTGATCACCTGAGCTTATCTTCCATCAAAGTTTTAATATTCTTAGAACAAAATTGCAAAAATAATACCAATTCAAAAACAATTTTTTAAGACAAATGAAGACAAGTGGATATATAAACTCCACTTTTGTTTGTAAAAAGATGACAAAAAATATATAAATTTAAGAGGATAAACTATTTCCTACATGAATATTAGCATTAATGTTACTATTTCAAAATATTTTACAAGTGCTATGAAACATTAAAAAAATTATTAAGAGTTAAGAAAATCTGCTTAAATACTAACTGAATTTAAGATTCTTCATGATGGACAACTTGTGTGCTATGTCTGAACATAAAATGAGACGATGATGAAATTCTGGAGCATTGCAATTTCATAGAAACTGAAGTGCCTAAGACTGCAGAAGCTGTGGGTGATCTTAAAAATACAAAAGCATTTGCTTTACTGTGATCTTAAGTCAAGTGATCATATAGGTAGAAGTGCCTGCCATAGGAAAGAAGAAAATATAATTTGCAGCATTCAGGTAACATTAAAGAATATTCTTAAGAAGCTAGGAAATGCAGCAAACCACTTAAATAAATGTGCACAAAACTAATGATAAGTGGTTTAGCAAAAATATATGCACATCTTTGTAAACATTTTATCGAATAGTCAAATCCAGTCTAAAAGTACATCTCTAATAACAACAACAAAAGAAAACCAAGAGAAGAGAATGGTGCTCTGTGCAAAACAAGTACTACTCCAATCGAAGGATTTGGCAATACAATTATTTCTCATATACTTATTTCTCCATTTTCAATGAACATACAATGGATTACATGAAGGAGACATTTTTCTACTTTTCTGAGTGAGGAAATGTGTCTATAAATAATCATATTCCACAAGGACAACGACGTGACTATTTCGCATCTTAACACATATTTGTCCTGGCGAGTCCAACTTTCAGAACACAGTGTTTTTGTTTGAACACAACAGATTCAATTTCTATCTGGGTCAATTAGCTTCAGCAGCTACAATCTGCTCCAAGATTTTATTATGAAATGAATTCCAGCCAACCATTTGATGAAAGTCACTATGGGTTAAAGGAGGGTGGATCAAAAACATATCCAGTGTAGCCTAATCCACCAATAATGAATCTACCTAAGACCATTATTATTTCATATATTCAAAAAGTTTCTCATGTATTTTTCCTTCTGCCCTAAGTTGTTAGATAATAAAATCTGCCTCAAGTATTTGGTAGCAAATTTGGTGTCTAAAGGCCCATTACTAAATACCACATACATAAATTACTTTTTTAGTTTTAGTTGCTACCATTTATCCGTTTCATCTTTTCACAGCTTGATAACTATAGTATATCTAAGATTCTCTTCAATGGTATGGGGACAGTGGTTCTTCTGGTATGAGAACAAAAACAAGACATAAAGCCAAATATGCCTTAGTCTTTTTTCTTATTTTACACTGACATACATAATCCAATCACTAACAGTGATTAGATTATAACATAAATTCCTCCAAACTTGTAAGATTTCTAGGAAAATAAACACTTTGATGAATGGGGAAAAAAATCAATACATTTAGCTATATTAAGAATATTCATTTTTAGATACATGGAATTAGAACTTTTAAAACTTAACTAGTTTATATATTAACATTAAAATACTAAGTATTGTTAATCTTCATATTGACAAGTCCTTGTCAACAATATTTTATGGTAAGATACTTTTTACTGAAAATGAATATCTGTGTCATCTAAATTTTTTTTTATTAAACCTCTTTAATTTTGAGGATGTTGCCTTTTTATTTGTTCAACAGTCTAGTAACTCATAAAACAGGAGTTGTCAAGAAGTAAATCCAGTTACAAATATGACCCAGTTACAATAATGACCTTCCTTATTAATGTTTCCAAACATTTAACAAGGTAGGTTATCATGGTGTGTACAACATAACCCATCGGCAGCACATTTCAAATCATGTATATTATTTTGCCTGATTTTCATAATTTTTGATAACTTTCATAGTAAAATTACCTATCATGAAATTCTACAACGTCTTTAAAACTATACTGCTGCTGCTGCTAAGTTGCTTCAGTTGTGTCTGACTCTGTGCGACCCCATAGACGGCAGCCCACCAGGCTCCCTGTCCTATAACAGTACAAAAATATTAAAAATTAGAATTTTAACTTTACCTTTAAAATATTGGGCATTTAAATTTTTCTTTAGTTAAAAAATTGTCCAGGTGCATTATGTATCTGCTATTACCATGCTGTCTGATAGGAATTTCTTTATACTAACATACAAATATGGACAAAAGGGGTCCAATTACCCAGTGTAAACCTATATGCTGATGCCCAAGTTAACATCTTTAAAAAGTTTATAAAAACACATGAGACTTTCATGCCTTATCAATGTCCCTCCTCCCCCAATTTTCAGCAATAGGTCCAATGGATATTTGCATCAGAGAACTGTAATTTATATCAACAAATGGCATTAGTTTTCCTGTGAAAGGTAATTTTTGTCATTTAATCTCATCAAAAAAGATAAAAAACACTACTGTAAAAAAAATTAGATGTATATCTAGAAAATAAATCTGGTAATCAGATAATAAATAATAGATAATTACCTTGCACCTTCTCAAACAATGAACAAAGGAATACTACAGAGGTCTTAATGTGCTCAAAGAATAAATGTACCAACAACAAAAAAGCTTAGGTAACAGGAGATAAGATTTTATCTGTGAAAAAACATTATGAAAATAAAATCAGTATATGTGAAATTAACTAATTGATAAGTGAAAAGCTAACTCTTAGACAATAAATATATCAACTGGCAAAGTATCTGGCACATTAAATACTCAAAAACCTTTTGCAATACTGTCACAACATTTGATCATTATGGTAACTCTGTGAGGTAAATACAACCATTAACTCCATTTTATGGTTGAGAAAGTTAAGACCCGTTAGAGACTAAGTAATTTGACCATGGTTATACAACAATTAAGTAACAGAAGTGGCACATAAAATTCAAGTTTTCTAAAACTTCAAGTTCTTTTGGTTAAACTAGAGTGAGGTCCAGATTCAATGAAAAGTCTCTGGGTGCAAATACACAAATGTGGCTCAGATGAGGTTTGAACATGGCTCAATTTAACACAGTCAAAGTATTCAGGTATATGGTCATATATATGAGGGTGCCTACTCAATCGTGTCCGCCTTCTTGTGACGGCATGGACTATAGCATGCTAGGCTCCATGGGATTCATCAGGCAAGAATACTGGAATGGGTTGCCATTTCCTTCTCCAGGGGGTCTTCCGACCCAGGGATCCAGCCCACGTCTCCTGTGGCTCCTGCAATGGCAGGCAGATTCTTTACCACTGAGCCACCTGTCATAGGAAGGTATTTTTCTTTTAGTTGCATGGGTGAGAACTTCACCAATAGATAGGCCTTGTATTAACTCAATGTATGGTTTATAAAGAAAATTCAATATTGAAAAGCACAGATTCACAAATACAGAAACTAGGTACCAGTATAGCACAGTGGAGAGTGTGCTCAAGACCTGGGTTCCAATTCTATCTGCACCAGCAACTGTAGCAAATATGTGATTTGAGGCAAATTCTTTAATTTTTCTGTTCTGAACTTTGAAATTTTCTCATCTGTAAACCAAAGGAGCATACTAGATAATCTCTGTGGTCCGTTCTGACTTAAAATTATATGATTCAAGGATTAATTTTCCTTTATATTTTAAGAATGACTTTTCTCATTAAAATGATTCAGTGTTAGCTTTTTAAAAGTAAGAACTTCTTATGCATTTAAATATTGATGTTAACTACTTCTTAGGAAGAGAAACTAATAACTACCAATTATGATTGACTTAAAGTAAAGATGAAGCATTTTTGATATTATGCAAATCACTGAGAAATACAATTTGTATTACCAAAAATCTATTTACACATATATTTCAGGTATTCATCTATGACAAAGGGTGAGACATACTTGTAAGGCTGTAGGCACAATATCAAATGTTTCAACTAACTGTGTAAAATAGTTTGCTGAGCTAAAGTTATATTAGCATACAATTTGCATGTGGCTATAAAGACTGTGAAGTCTATTCACAAGTAATTTTCAAGTTAAAAATTCCATTATTATTACATTGAAGGATGTCATTTATAATTTTTCTTTTCTGATGCTTTTCGCCTAAGGACATCAAGTTTGATTCTCTTCACCATGGATACTCAATTAAGAGAACATAAAGGGACCAGGAATGTGTTAAGGGCACAAAGGTGGGCTGCGGCCAGCACAGACCTCTGGACCACAGCTGGGAAAGTACTAAGATCATGAAGATAGAAGAACTGTATGCATCTAGAAGCAATCCACTGACTGACAGGGACACTGTTGAGAATGGTTATGATCTTTCATGAAAAATAATTCAGTTCACTTACTTTGATTTCCATTAATTATGGATGTAAAAAAGTCACTAGATTATCTCCTTCTACACATCTTTACTGCTGTCATCTTTCCAACTTTGTGTCATTACTCATCTTTCAAACACCCTGACCTTTCAGTTTCTTGACCTCCTCTCCTCCAAAAATCTTGTCTCCATTCAACCTACAATACCCATTTCCGTGGTCATACCTTAGATCTTGTCATCATCAATAACTGCTATCCTTGTATAATCTCAGTCCATACACTCTCCTCCCTACAACCACCACTTTCTGCCTTTTCACTCAGAGTACCATTTAACTAGAAGAGTAGTTTTGCTGAGAAAGTGAGAAGAAGCAAGAGAAGGGCAAGGAAGTGAAGACTGAAGCTGACCATGGTTCAAGATGGTTCATTAGCTGAAAGAGTGTATCAAGGCGGGTGAGAGACAGCAGCCAACAGTACAGTGGTCTCAGTCAAGTCAAATGCTCGCATGGGGCTCCTGCATAGTTTATTTATTTTATACATAGTAGTGTGTACTTTTTAATCCCCTATCCTTATCCTGCCCCTTCTCCCTTCCTCCCAACTAGTTTGTTCTCTGTATCTGTGAGTCTGTTGCTGCTTTGCTTTATTTATTCATTTCATTTTTTAGATTCCATGCATAAGTGATAACATAGTATTTGTCTTTCTCTGACTTATTTCACTAAGCATAATACTCTCCAGGTCCATCCATGATGTTGCAAATGGCAAAAGTCCATTTTTCAATGACTAAGTAATACTTCATTGTATATGTATATCACATCTTCTTTATCTACTCGTCTGTTAATGGACACTTAGCTTGCTTTCATATCTTGGTTATTGGAAATAATCCCACTATGTAGATTGAGATGCATGTATCTTTTTGTTTACATGTATCTTAACAAGTGTTTTCACTTGTTAAGTCTTTTAATAGTACCTCTTTTAATAAGTTACTTTCAGGAGTGAGCTAAGTAATGTGGAAGGCACAATGAACATGACCACTGTTCGTCTTTGGGCCTATATATAAGGAGAAATTGAACTCCAAATGTATTTTTCTCAAAGGAAAGAATGGGATAGGGAAAAGAGAGCTGACTGTCCAGATTGAAAAATTGGCTGAAGCAGTTTTATTTTTTTCCCAAGAAGAAATAATTTTACTGATTACTGTAAATGGTATGATGGCAACAATGATAACGTACACTCTCACTTTTGACATACTTTCCTAGAATTGTTTTAACAATGCACACTTGTACAATTAACATGAGTGACATTTGTTTCGCCACACTACCTTTAACACAATGCATTATCATTTTAAATGTTTAATAGCTGAAAAAATGGTATCTCTTTGGTTTTTGCTTACATTTCTTTGATTACTAGTTAACCTTATTAGCTATTTCTGTAACTTTTTGAGAACAGCCTCTTGATTTCTTCTGCCCATTTTGTATTAGGGCACTCAACTTGTTCTTACTAATTTAAAAATGGTTTTAATTTACTAAATCTAAGTATATATACATCTATACACACATATATTTGTACTTTTAAAATTCTGAAAAATCTCAAATTTATAGAAAAGTTGTATACATAAAACAAAAATCTTTATTCTCTGTTTCACTAGAGAACAAGTTGCTGACATGATGACCCATTACTTCTTAATAATTTGGGGTATGATTCCTACAAACAAAAACATTCCCCTATATAACAATAATATAGCCATCTGACTTAGGATATTGATATAATTAGGAAATGGATACTACCATCAAAATCTTCAGATTCCATTCAAGTTTTTCCACCTGTGCTAGTATCATCCTTCATTGCAAAAGGATTGAATTCAGAATCACGGGTTACATTCAAATTGTTTGCTATTTCCCCACTCCAAGATTTTAAGACACTCTCTTAAATTTTCTTCTATTACTTTTATAATTTAATTTATTGTGTTTAAATCTTTAACTCTTTGGAAATATAATTTGATGTGAGATATAAAGATTTCATTATATTATCCCCAAAGGGTTAGACTTTATACACTTATTTGAAATCCCTTTCCTTTATGAAAAAAAATGTTTTCATCATACAAATTCAAACATATAAAACATAGAAGGGATAGAAAAAAAAACCCAAATTCACTACTCAAAGGCAAGCAATGTTATCAAAATGATCAACGTTCTTTCAGATACTGCTCTATATCAATCCCTCTTTCTTTACTGAGAAAAATTACTGTGGGATGTTAGGAAGCATGCTGATAAAAATGTTTGATTCTGAAGAGTATTTTACCAATAAACATACATAAGCAGAGTTATTATAACTACTTATTTAATTCTGGCATTTCACTCATAGCCTTTCCAATACTGATGTATTTATACTGAATCTCACAGTGTTAAGACGAGGATTTAGCTTCCAGTCTTTCATGAGTTTTTTTGACCAAATATCACTAAGTGTATTTAAGAACCTAAATTAATGTGTACTGAATTTCTGTTAGAAAAGAATTTCAGAAAAGCTATATAAAATTTTGTGTAAACAGGATTGCTGTTGCTGTTTAGTCTCCAAGTCGTGTCTGACTCTCTGCAACCCTATGGACTATAGCCCATCCGGCTCCTCTGGCCATGGGATTTTCCAGGCAAGAATACTGGAGTGGGCTGCAGTCCTTCTCCAGGGGATCTTCCTGACCCAGGTATCGAACCCATGTCTCTTTCATTGGCAGGAAGAGTCTCTACCATCAAGCCACCTGGGAAGCCCTATATATGCCCTATGGGGAGTCCAGGGAATATAGAAACTGCTTCTACCTATATCCCTTCATGAAGAAATTTTTAAAAGCATGGTATGGCGGCTGCCTATCTCTCTGAACTCATCTTCCTGTAACACTTGCTATCACTCACACTATTTCAACAACTAGGCCTTTTAGGTACTTGAAAACACCAATTACTTTCCTTTCCTAGTACACCTTCTGTCGCCTATGCCAAGAACACTTCTTGGCTTAGTGCTCTCTGTAAGACCACTTTTTTCTTCTTAGGATTTTTTTTCAAGTCTCATGTTCAGGTCTTCAGAAAGGCCTCATCCCTAACACAACACAAAGTTCATTCCCCTCCTCAGTGTATGGAGGGTGTTCTTTGTCTTTGTACTACTTATCATAATTCATAATGAGATCTTTACCTGTTTACTTGTTTCTTTTTAGCTCACGGCATGTGTGATCTAAGTTCCCTGACCAGTGATTGAACCTGCGCCTCCTGTGCTGGAAGTGTGGTCTTAACCACTGGACCACCAGTGAAGTTCCTTCTTGTTTTATTAATTCTTTTTTTAATTGTACTTTCTTATTCCAAAAAAAAATTTTTTTTAAATTGTGCTTTCTTAAGCTATAAATGGTCAAGGACAACAGTTTACTACAATAAACCTAGAGCTTAACATGATTCTAGGCTCATAAAAGCTAGGCTCAGGAGCATACAAGGTATTCACTCCAGAGAAGGTGTTCAATAAATATTGTTAGATATATGCTTATGCTTACTTACATCTGTAAATGGAACAATCCTAGTTCTCATGTCTAAAAGCATTCTTGATATTCCCTTTACTCTTTCCACAACCACAATGATATCAAAGAGATCAGAGAGGCAGCAAGGAACCAAATTAGGTAAGGACATGTAGACCTTATGGATCTCTGTTTGCATATAGGTTTTTTATTCTGAGTGAGATGGGATGCCATTAAAGGCTTGAGCCAGAGCAGTGATAAGTGCTGACTAACGCTGTAAAACTGTACTGTCTAATAAGACAGTACTTGTCACACACGGAATGCGAAGTGAAGTGGGCCTTAGGAAGCATCATTATGAACAAAGCTAGTGGAGGTGATGGAATTTCAGTTGAGCTATTTCAAATCCTAAAAGGTGATGCTGTGAAAGTGCTGCACTCAATATGCCAGCAAAACTCAGCAGTTGCCACAGGACTGGAAAAGGTCAGTTTTCATTCCAATCCCAAAGAAAGGCAAAGCCAAAGAATGTTCAAACTACAGCACAATTGCACTCATCTCACACACTGGTAAAGTAATGCTCAAAATTCTTTAAGCCAGGCTTCAAAAGTACATGAACCGTGAACTTCCAGACATTCGAGCTGGATTTAGAAAAGGCAGAGAAACCAGAGAACAAATTGCCAACATCTGTTGGATCATCAAAAAAGCAAGAGAGTTCCAGAAAAACATCTACTTTTGCTTTATTGACTACGCCAAAGCCTTTGACTGTGTGGATCACAACAAACTGTGGAAAATTCTTCAAGAGATGGGGATACCAGATCACCTGACCTGCCTCCTGAGAAATCTGTAGGCAGTCAAGAAGCAACAGTTTGAACTGGACATGGAACAACAGACTGGTTCCAAATTGGGAAAGGAGTATGTCAAGGCTGTATATTGTCACCCTGCTTATTTAACTTATATGCAGAGTATATCATGCGAAATGCTGGACTGGATGAAACACAAACTAGAATCAAGATTTCCAAGAGAAATATCAATAACCTCAAATATGCAGATGACACCACCCTTAAGGCAGAAAGTGAAGAAGAACTAAAGAGCCTCTTGATGAAAGTGAAAGAGTGAAAAAGTTGGCTTAAAACTCAACATTCAGAAAACTAAGATCATGGCATCTGGTCCCATCAATTCATGGCAAATAGATTGGGAAACAATGAAAACAGTGAGAGACTTTATTTTCCTGGGCTCCAAAATCACTGCAGATGGTGACTGCAGCCATGAAATTAAAAGGTGCTTGCTCCTTGGAAGAAAACTTATAACCAAACTAGACAGCATATTAAAACACAGAGACATTACCTTGCCGGCAAAGGTCCATCCAGTCAAAGCTACGTTTTTTCCAGTAGTCATGTATGGATGTGAGAGTTGGACTACAAAGAAAACTGAGTGCCAAAGAATTGATGCTTTTGAACTGTTGTGTTGGAGAAGACTCTTGAGAGTCCCTTGGACAGCAAGGAGATCCAGCCAGTCCATCCTAAAGGAAATCAGTCCTGAATATTCTTTGGAAGGACTGATGCTGAAGCTGAAACTCCAATACTTTGGCCACCTGATGGGACAAACTGACTCATGAGAAAAGATCCTGATGCTGGGAAAGATTGAAGGCAGGAGGAGAAGGGGATGACAGAGGATGAGATGGTTGGATGGCATCACTGACTCAATGAACATGAGTTTGAGTAAACTCCAAGAGTTGGTGATGGATAGGGAAGGCTGGCGTGCTGCAGTCCACAGGTTGCAAAGAGTTGGACATAATTGAGCAACTGAACTGAAGTCACACATAGCTACTTACACTTAAATTAATAAAATAAAACAAAAATTTCAGTGTCATATTGAAAATACTCATTATTAGTTGTATGTGGCTTGTGGCTGCTATTTTGGACAGTACAGGCATAGAAAATTTCCATCCTTGAAGAAAGTGCTATTGGACAGTGCTACATAAAAAAGTTTATGAGGGCTGCTTTGGACAAAAATAGGAGCCACCAAAAAGCAGGGAGCAGGATTAATTAGGAGGCTATGCCAAGAGTCCTGGCAAGAAATATGGGTGACTTAGGTTTAGCATGGTGGAGGTAAGGGATGCAAGAAGTGATCAGGATCTGGATATACTGAAGATACAGTTGACAGGATTTACTGATAGACTGAATATAGGGAGTGAGACAGAGAAAGGAGACAAGGGTCAACAATTGCTTTATTGAAGGAAGACCAGAAATATGAAAGAAAATACATAAAATACATAAATAAGAGAGAGTACATCTATGGGCAAGATGACTGGGATTAGGAATGTGGGAATAAGGGGGATGATAACAAAACAACCAATGAAAATAGCATGCTAGAATGCTAGAATGATCAATTAAATTCCATGTATCCAAAGGCCCCCTTGAAGAACAGAAAGAAGAAAGAAAGGTAAACATATAAGCAAGTTATTTCTCTTCATTGGTCAAAATCTTTTTACTTTAATTATATCACCAGCAGATAAACAGGTAGATAAAATTCTTCCTCACACTTATATCTCTGCTTTTCCTTAGCTCTGAGATTTGTATCATTATATCATTTTTTATATATCCTTTGAATAGAGTATAGTCTACTTCTGTAACTTTATGACTCTGTTATGAACTTTTAATCTCACCTAGAAGCTCTCTTCCAAAATCCCTTTTTCGTGAGTAAATTTTCTACTTATAATTTCTAAATATACTGTGGTTCTCTGCTTCTCAATCTAAGAAAAAAATCTGTATTTTTGAAATAAAATATACTCTTATATGGCTATGTTTCAGTTATTGGTTTCATCCCACTAAATCTCTGCGCTAAGAATAAGACTATAGTTAATTTGAGTTGTAACTATATTTTATGCTTTGATTCACTAATTCATTGACTATCAACTTAATACTTGTGTCCTAGATTCAGACAATAAATAGATGAAAAAAATTATAACTTTTCCTCAAGGATTTCCAAAGCTTGGCAGGAACATAAGAATGTAGACAAGACAAATAGTTAAGTGTAATGAAATTAGTGTTTTGACAAAAGTACGAACAAAGGAATATTAGTAGGAACATATGGGGAACACAGCTACGATTTGTCTAGGAAAATACTACAGAGGTTTATATGGAAGTTTCATTTACTATGGTAAAGAGACTTTGCAGGATAAGGAAAATGAAATGACTTCTAAAATTGTAAATAATATTCCTACCCACTTTCCACTGTTTTTCTCCTAGAAATTTTCCCAGAAAGATAACTAGTTCTCTTAGAATTCAGTTCATTCTAGTTAATACAAAACTTTTAGCTACTACTAGCTATTGTTAGCATAGATATATAAAAGTAAAATCTTGGAGACTAGAAGTCCAGGATCATGGTGCCAGCAGGGTTTGTGTCTGGTGAGAGCCAGGGTTAGTGTTGGGTTGCAGATGGCTACCTTCTCGCTGTGAGCTCACATGGCTTTTCCTGGGTGTTTATTCAAGGAGAGAGTGGAGAACTCAGTGTCTCTCCTTTTTTAAGGTCACCATCCTATCACACCAGGGCCCCACCCTCAACACCTCATCTAAGTGAGTGAAAGTGAAAGTTGCTCAGTCATGTCTGACTCTTTGTGACCCCATGGACTATACAGTCCACGGAATTCTCCAGGCCAGAATACTGGAATGGGTAGCCTTTCCCTTCTCCATGGGATCTTGCCAACCCAGGGATCGAACCTATGTCTCATCTAACTAACTCCCAAATGCCCTATCCCTAAATTTTGGGGATTAGGGTTTCAACATATGAATTTGGAGGGGGGGTGGATGGGATGAATACTAATCAGTCTGTAACAGTAGGTTAAGCAGTATGTCAGTAGATTCATGAATAAATAATAAAGAATGACAATATCTTTCTAGTAGGGAAAAAGAACTGTGCTTGGACATACCTATTAGCAAAGCTTAACTCAAAACAACATCAAATTAAAAAAAAAATTGTAAACGATTTTAGAATTATTCTCAAAATCAGTTTTTCTATTGTTTTATGTTTGAGATGATCAGATTTATAACAGTAAAATATCAAAACAAAATTATCTAGGCAATATTATTGTAATACATTTCAAGATTCTACAACCAGGCTTTAATTTGAAAGTTTAAACTGTAGGTATGAACATTTTCCATTGGCAAATATACCAGTAATTTTAGTCATTACAGATTTCAAATGACCTTCAGTTCTTCTTACTTAAAAAAAAAAAAAACTTTATAGGTTTCAACAGTGCCTTTAGAAATTATAAAATTATATATTATATCCTCATACATGATAGACACAGCCATATCCTCTCGTCTTAATTACAGGAAAAGTATGGACAAGTGTAAGGCTTCGCTTTATTGTTTTATAAATGAACCAGTAAAGTTCATTTTAGTGAAATGAGCACATGCTTTTCATAAAATAAATCTCACATGGTAAAGTACCCATTTTCAAAATTAATTTAATTACATGTTTAAAGTTTAATTACATTTAATTAAGCATTTAAGTTTAATATGAAATAAATGAATTATCAGTTAACTACTATGAAATGAAATACTGCCTTGATAATTAAAATCTATAAATTTTCCTGTTCCATGTAAAACTGTTAGTTCTCAAAAATATTCTTAAAATATATTTAAAAAATTACATTCCCATATCTAATCAAGGTATAATTTTTCTGGTGCCCAGCTTCTTGTTCGGTTATACATTTACTGCAGCAGTAAATGGAGACAGCCTGGTAAAGAAAAGAGAGCAGAAGGTTTTGGATACTTGGGTTTGGTGTCAGCTTTATTTACTCACAGACTAAAATAGTGGTAAAGCTGCTCAGTGTCTCTGACCTCAAGTTTCCTACAAAGTGGGGATAATACTGCTTCTCTTGTAGGGTTGTTTGGAGGATAAATGAGATAGCCCATGGTCTAATGCCTGGAACACTACCTGATATTGATCAGGTTAGTTGACAAATGTTAATTTCCCATCACTTTAGTTGCTAAGTGAATGAAAACCACTTTGTATTTTCTGGCTTAAAAGGTTTCATCTTTAGTTTTTTTAAATTACAAAAGTAACACTATATCTCTTTTCATGTATTTACATCATAATTAATGTACATTTTTTATTTCCCTAAGCACTCCATGAATGGAGACAGTATAGCATTACTGCTAAGAGAGATTTTTAGTATATGTGCTGCCGAAGTGAGCACTAAGAGATTTTTAAATCAGAAAGAACTGACTTTGAATCTGGGTTTTATGATTTACTTTTTGAGAAATCAAATCATGGAGACACTATTTTAATCTGTTCCCCAAGTATGTGTATATGTATGTCTGGTTCAGTGTTGACAAAAATTAGAAACTAGTATAATCAATAAAATCAAATAAATGGAATAGTTTTCACTAAACTCTCAGGCAGTATTTCTGGGAAAGAGACTCTAGATTTTTAAATCATAAATCAACATTTAATAACTCATTTCATTTTGAAAATAATGGTTTTACAGTGTAAAAGAAAACAACCTATTCTGTGAGGCAACAACCTATTCTGTGAGGCAACAATCTATTCTGTGAAAACCTTCCCTTGATTCAACTGCAATATGAATTAAAATTATTTCATTTAAAAGTATTTCTTTATTGTTGTTCTGTCGCTCAGTCGTGTCTGACTCTTTGCAACCCCATGGACTGCAGCATGCAGGCTTCCCTGTCCTTCACTATCTCCCGGAGCTTGCTCAGACTCATGTCCATTGAGTTGGTGATGCCATCCAACCATCTCATCCTCTGTCACCCCTTCTCCTCTTGCCTTCAGTCTTTCCCAGCATCAGGGTCTTTTCTAATGAGTCAACTCTTCGCACCAGGCGGCCAAAGTATTGAAGTTTCAGCTTCAGCATCAGTTCCTCCAATGAATATTCAGGATTAATTTCCTTTAGGACTGACTGGTTTGATCTCCTTACAGTCCCAACACTTTAGAAATTATTCAATGTTGAGTCTTTAATTTTCAGAGTTTTGCCTTAATAAAGTTAGTAGCAGTATGAATACGTTGCGTTGGTTTATTATGTATCAAAAACATGGAGCAACAGCATGATTTTATATCATTTTCACTGCTATTATTTTCAATAAGCAATACTTACGTATCTTGTGCATTTAGGGCTGAAGGATCCTATTACTGAATTATTTCACATTTTATTGAAAATAAACAGTAGTTATTATAAATTTGGTATCTAGATTTGTGAAGTTGCAAATTAAAGAGTAATGGTAGGTCCAACAGTTACAGGACTACAAAAATCTCATATAATGAAATAACATAAAATATTAAGGTTACATATTACCTAGAAAACTAACATTTATTAGGATTTGTTCCTTTAAATAGGCATTCTTTCAAAGACTGTGGTAAAAATGTATTTTACTAACCTTTGAAATCAGAATTGAAATCATTAACTTACCAGGGTTCTACATTAAAAGTTGATGATATTTTTTCTGGGAGAAAAAATCCATGCCACTTTGAGGTCTCAATGAGTTCTTGTGGTATCCTTTTTGATATATCATAATAGTGACCAAATCTTGAAGATGATACTGGTCCAGCCTGATAAGAAAACCCACACTGGTTGTTAAAAATTTCTTTTCTTTAAACTGTAATTTATTTATCCTACATTCAGCAAAATACTGATATATTTGTGCATTTTAATGAAAATATGGAAGAACTGATATATATATAGATTTATTAAATTTCAAAGAAGCATGCAACAATCTTTGTTACTGTAAACTATTTATAGTTAGAGATCAAACTTTACATCTCTCACATATCTTCACTCCCAGTGGTTCCCTAAGTTTAATATGAAATTAACCATCTCTTTGCTTTTTTGTGGGGGGGAACTTCCCTGATAGCTCAGTTGGTAAAGAATCTGCCTGCAATGCAGGAGACCCCAGTTTGATTCCTGGGTTGGGAAGATCCCTGGAGAAGGGGTAGGCTGCCCACCTGTGCTCTAGGGCTTCCCTGGTGGCTCAGCTGGTAAAGAATCTGCCTGCAATGCGGGAGACCTGGGTTTGATCCCTGGGTTGGGAAGATCCCCTGGAAAAGGGAAAGGCTACCCACTCCAGCATTCTGGCCTGGAGAACTCCAGTCCATGGACTCGCAAAGAGTCGGCAACGACTGAGCAACTTGCTTTCACTTTACTTTTTTTTTTTTAACCATACCTTCCTCAGTTCAAAAATTTTATATACATAACTCAATTAATGTTTAAGACTTCAAGTTTTAATAATAAAATAAATTTACAGTTTAGAAAACTTAAGCCAAATTAATTCATTGAAGAGGGGTCCAAAAGAAACTCGTTATTTATATACATTAAACTGAGCATCATATTAAAACTAAATTCTCATAAGACCATGTGTATATATACTATTCAAAACTTCTTACAAATAAAGTTAAGCTTACTGTATAAAATATATTGAGGTATTCCAGATAGGAAGACGGCACATGATAAAGTGGGAAAATGTATACAGGCTCTCTTAGTGAAATCAGAAATTTGGAATATTCATTATTAGTTCATTGATAATTCCTCTTTTGTGCCCTCCACTAATTTCTCCTGATAATTCTTTCTTAGAGGAAACTTTAATAACTACTGATGCTGAATTTAATTACACAGGACAGCTGAACCCTAGTAATATAACATTAATATCATACTGATTTGAATGGGCTCTGGGCTGATTTCTTTCAGTCAGCACATTCGAAATATATCTCTATCCAAATATACTTTTATCCAAAGTTGAACTACTAACAGACTCTGCATGGCAATAGTTTCTAATAAAATCTCTGATCTTTATTTACTTAATTTTCACAGTCTTAAATACTACAAAACACAAAAATTTCAGAACACTCAACAAAACTAGGTTAATATTTATGGAAACTGAGGAACTGTACAGAGTAGGTTCTTAATTTATTTTACTAAGTAAGTGACAATTTTGTAATTCAGAGAAGAAATAGACATTCACTTGCCACTAGGTGTTTGCATTTTAAGACTTCAGGAATTCATATTAAATTAAATCCCTACAAACATCAAATTATATAGTAATACAGAATTTAAAAAAATTAAAGTCTAGTAGAAACACTATTCTCAGATTCAGAGTCTGGGGGTTTGTCATTCATTTGATATATAGAATAGCTCTTCATTCCTCCATAAGGTATTATGTGTTTTCATTAATAAAAGAGACCTATCAATTGGCTTAATCTAATCTTTTCAATACAAAATATATTCTGATGTATGGTTTCAAAAACATGATTTATCCATTTGCCACGAAATTGCTAACAAGTACATTATGTCACATTAAAATTTGTTTCTTAAAAAGAGGGTGTAAGGTTTTTAAATGTAAAGTTATTAGTCTAAAGCAATTTAAACAAGGTCTGTTCTTTGGCCTATAATCTATTCTTTATCCGGATTATGGTTCAAAATGTTTTTACTGCAATCTCTGCTAGAGCTCATCTTTTTATTGTGTAAGTCCAAGCCCCCTTAATGTTTTAGAAAGGCCTTGACTAACTGAACTTTGATCTGATGTCTTCATTGAGAAAAACACCAGGTTGCCCATTTCAGATGCAAATCCCCCTAAGGCCCAATAGAATTTAGTAAAGACAGCAAAAAAGAAGAAACAAGAAGTTTCCAGGATCCTCTTTGAGAATCCTGGGGCACACTGGTGTCCTTAATCCACACTGCTGCATGGATTAAGGTAGGTGATAACCTTTCCTGATTCAAAAGAATAAGCGGAGTGCCTACAAACTGGGTGGAGACTAGGATTTGGTAATAATAAAACACCATGCAATAAAAGCCTGGTCTATGTCAGAAGCCTCTGAAAAGGCCTCAATGTACCACATTCCCAGGCCTAGTAGGGAAGCTTGCAAAAGCCTACCTGAATCAAATAAGCATGAATAATCTATTTTAGCGGACTGGCCATGGGGAGAGAGAAAGAAAGAGACTTTTCGCCTCTTTTAAGTTAATAAATTTATTAGTGGACTGAAGGTTCTTGAAGTCCTATGCACTCTGAGAAATATGCTAAATTGCCAAGAAGCAAAGTATGCTTTTTAAGTTGCCGTCTCTATCAATGTTTCTAATGATAATATTAATGTCATTGAAATCTGAGATTTGGGATGAATCAAGGAGAAAATTGAATTCATGCTGTGACAGTCTACACACAGAACACAAATAATTCATCAAAATGTAAAAATTTATTTGGAAAATTTAAAAATTACAATTAAATTATTACTTTTTTTTAGAAATTAAGATTAGATATGGCAACTAAAATATTTATAGGGTAGACATTAAACATTTAATCAATGATGCAAAACTTTAATGCTGCAATAAAAATGAAAAATAAATACACTCTTACAGGAAAAACAATTTTGTAATTTTTTTTCTACCCAAGACACAGAGTGTTAACATATCATCAGATGATTGAAATGTTGTGAAATCTTCTGAGGTCTAGAATTGTAAAATAACGACTTAAAATATTTCCTTTTAAAAAGGTCACTGAATGCTTTAAATCTAATAATAATAATGGTAATCCATGAAAAACTATCAACTTCCTGAAACAATAAATGCACTGAAAAAATTGAACTATCATCAATAACTATTCCAATCAATAACTGTTTACTCAGTTTGGTATAGTTTTACATAATGAACACTTAATTCACATTCATAAACTACCCTTTAACTTTGTCAGCTGTGGAAGAGAGTAAAATGGAATGGTTCAATAAAAATTTCTATGCTAAAGGTTTCCAAGAGGAGCAACAAAACAATACCCTCGCTCACCATGAATAGGTCAGAAAGAAAGCAAAAATTCAGACAAGAGCTGCACCAGAAAAAAAACAGTCCAAACAAGACATTTTCTTAGTGTTAGCATTTCTTGTTTCTCAGTACAGCATAACAGAAAGCAAGAATCCAAATGGTTATAAACCATTTTCAGCATCAGTTCAATCATTAGAAAGCAGAGTGAATAATAACAATTTCACCAGACTATTATAAGAATCTAATGAAATACTGGAAATGAATATCTTGTAAATTATCAAGTACTACATAAATATTATTAATTGTTATTATTGTGTTATGATTCACTAGAGAATCATAAGATCCATCACTATATTTTGCCATTACACTGCTCTATTGGAAAAATGGTATTTGTTGTCATCTAAAACATGTATATATCTATCACTGGACTGTTGTAGCTGAACTACTAAGATGAAAAGCTAAAGTGTAATGAGGATTTAATATAATAGAGATCTAACATGCTGTTATAAATTGCTGGAGCCATTCTAAGCCTTGGTAGTAGAGCTCTACAGTATTAAACAAATTAGGTCTCAGAATAGGCTGTAGGCCATCATCCTTGGAAGGGCATGGGGCCTCCTTGGTGGCTCAGGCAGTACAGAGGATGCCTATAATCCAGGAGACCTGGGTTTGATCCCTGGGTCAGAAAGATTCCCTGGAGAAGGGAATGACAACCCACTCCAGTATTTATTCTTGCCTCAAGAACTCCAGGGAGAGAGGAGCCTGGCAGGCTACAGTCTATGGATTTGCAAAGGTGGACACAACTAAGCAACTAACACTTTTTCACTTTTATCAATCCTTGGTGTGAACAGGGAACAAGGTTTGGTTTAATGATTCAACAGAAAGAAGGACACATGTCCACCCAGGAGAGAAAATCAAAATCACAGGATGAAGCAAAGTTGGCATCTACAAACTATACACTCCTCCAGTGGGAAGAAGCACTACTTTATGCTTTACTGAGCTACTGTTATTTTTTCAAGTGTACATATTCTTATCCTTTTTTGCATTCCCTAGATAGGAATAGGACTACATTCTTAGGATTGAGAGATAATTTATGTTAAAAGGCATCTCTGAAAATCGACAGAATGCCTTTCTGTTACATGATGTTTTGGACTACTTGATTAAACTTTACTCATAATAGTATTAACTATATTTTATCTCAAGTAAAATACAGAAAATTGGGGTTTTACTGTTGTTTTTAAACTGATAATGGCAAGATAAAGTCTGGATTTATAAAGCAGATAATGACAGGTGATCATCAAAGTTTATCAGTCTTGTACAAAATTTCTGTGACAGGTAAATATACAGGCCAGTGACATTTCAAAGAAAAGCAAAGAAGTCAGAAGATGACTCTATTTTCTAAACTTGACAGAACTTGCTTTAAATACTAGTAAACGAAAGCTTGTCCACCGAGTGTAAATTCAAAATAAGCTGCTACTTGGTGTGTACTCATTAATGCAACTTAACTCATTTAATTCACACACCAAATAATTCATTCACTTGTGTATTCAACAAACAACTACTGAGCACCTATTATAGATCAGGAAAACAAAATAGTCAAAGTCTTTCTCCCACTGACTCACACTCTAGTCAGAGGAGATGGATGATACATTATATGCTAAGTGATGATAGGTTCTCTGAAGAAAAATATGGTGGTCAAAGGGTATGAGAGAGCGGTTTTATTTTATATAGAGTGACAAAGGAAGACATTCCCAATAAAGTGATATTTTAGTGGAGTCTTGAGAAAATGGGAAAGCAAATCATCTGGAGAAAACCATTGTAAAATCGTAACTTCTAAAACACTCAAGCTCTAAACCTTGAAAACTTAGGTTTACGTGTAAATGTGCAACGTGGCAGAAGTTTACTCCCATAGTAACAACTGCAAGCACACCATACTCTAAAAGGAAAAAACAGAATAAGCAGTATTACTCATTTACAAAAGGGGGTAGGAACAGTGTCCGCAATTACAATACAGAAAGAAACAACTAAAATTATAAAGAAATAAAGAATTTTCTCCCCAAATTGAAACAGATTTCATAACAAGCAGTGAGAGAAAGTCTTAAAGTTTCAATTACTCGTATTTTCACTGACAACTTCACTTCAAGAATGTCGGTGACCATGAAAAGACCAGAACCAAGATGAGATAAGAGTTAAAAAAAAAGGAAATGGAAGATACAAGTATTTTATATAAAGTGAAACTGAATTGGTATACTATCTTTACAGAAAAACTAAATTCAACTTAGAGTTTATATTCTTAATGTCTTTCAGAACACACCAGCAGAAAAATCAGAAATACAGTTACTTTATACAAAAGTCATCCTTAAGCCCAGTACTTAAATGAATCTGCCAGATTACAGGCATGAAGTTTTTGCCATTAGGGTTCTCAAGTGTAAATCCTACATTGTTTGTTTTAATCCTTATAAATTAACTCACATTTTCCAAGCAGAACAACTACATTTATTCTGGCCTCTTATACACAGTTCTCATTCACATTCTAGGCTATTTCTGCAACAATTTCTGACTGCTGAGCTTCCTTTTACTTTTTAATACAAATGTATGGTTTTCTACTGTACACATTTACCTAGTTTATTATGGTAAATTACCATATTACCATTATTTAACTAGTTGCTTACTGATGGACATTTGGACTATTTCTAATTTTTTGCTATAAAAAATCATGCCTCATATACAGGTCATGCATATTGAATTTTACATCTGAGTAAATATATTAATGATGTAAATTTCCAATAAAGAATCAAAGGGTACAAGATTTTGTAATTTTGAAGGATACTGACAAATTACCCTTCACAGAAGCCATTTACATTTCTACCAGCAAAGCATGAGTACTAGTTTCTTCCTGTCTTTGCTAATTTAATATCTTACCAAACATTTTAGATTATTGACAATCTAGTAAAAGAAAAATGGCAGGTTTTAATTTGCATTAAATTAATTTTAATTTAGCTTTAATTTGCATTTCTTTTGTTATAACTGAAATTTGGCATCTGTTCTTACATTTAAGAGCTACCTAAATTTCTTCTTTTTACAATTTTTCCTGTTCTTAAAAGTTGAGATGGTAGACTGTTATTCTCTTATATAAGCTGCAAGTACTCCCTCTCCAATTTGTAGTTTGTTCAGTCACTTAAATCACACTTAAAAATGATACTATTCAAACACCATGCCCATCTGAATTAGAACAATTAACCACTGCTTAATATATGCCTATTACAACACATTTTATACTTGGAATACAGTTGATGCTTAATCAGTATTTTCTGACTGAATGAATAAACGGCATTAATAAAGGTGCTAGAGATACAAGAGAAAATAAAACAAGTTCTCTGCCCTATACAGAATTCTTTCTGGTGGAGAAAAGAATTATACTACCAACTAATTAAAAACAACGTATAAAAGTACTTTAAAATACATGTGGTATTATGGAAATAAATATAAGAAACTAGATAATTACATATTATTTACACTTGGAGAAGGATGAGTTGGTGAGTTAGAAAGTGAAAAGCATCATCAGCAGAAATACAAGCAATTCACAGAGCAGTTCTCATAGCAGGGGTGAATATAGTTTTATGCACACACAGGACACAGACCAAAAAGGTAGGCTTGGATCAGGCGGTATAAATCCTGAATACAATCTTGAGAAGTTTATATTTTCATAATGTGGGCTTATAATGGATTTCACCTCATAATTCAAATTCTCATTAACTGGTAGGAACCACCCAGACACTCCACAGAGAATTCTAAGGCTGGTCTGAGGTTGGCAGGAAGGTAATGTGATCGACAGTCTGCCATGCATTTATTTATTTAAGTTTGTTTTCTAAATGTGTGAGCCCATTTCTTTCTTTCTTATTTATTTATTTGGTTGTGCTGGGCCTTTGGCGTGAGGGCTTTCTTTCTCTAGTTGTGCTGCAATGGCTTCTCAAGGCTGTAGCTTCTCCTGTTGTAGAGCTGTGCTTCAGTAGCTGTGGCTTTCATGGGCTCAGTAATTTTTAGGAAATATCATCCCATTTACAATAGCATCAAAAACAGTAAAATACTTAGAAGTAAATTTAACCAAGGAGGTGAAAGATCTCTATTATGAAAACTATAAGACATTGATGAAAGATACTGAAGAAGATACAAATAAATGGAAAGGTATTCCATGTTCATGGATTGTGGAATTAATATTGTTAAAATGTTAATACTACCAAAAGTCATTCACAGCGGTGGTCTCCAACCTTTTTGGCACCCATGACCAGTTTTGTGGAAGACAATTTTTCCATAGACCGGGGCAGGTCAGGGAGGAGTAATTTCAGATTATTTAAGCATATTACACCTAGTAGATGCTGAAGAGATCAAGAAGAGATGGAAAGAATACACAGAAGAACTGTATAAAAGAGATCTTAATGAACTGGATTACTACGATGGTATACTTAGTCACCCAGAGCCAGACATTTTGGAGTGCAAAGTCAAGTGGGCCTTAAGAAGCACTGTTGCTAATAAATCTAGTGGATGCAATGAACTATTTAAATCCCTAAAGGAGGATGCCGTCAAGGTTTTGCATTCATTATGTCAGCAAACCTGGAAGACCCAGCAGTGGCCACAGGACCGAAAAGGTCAATCCTCATCCCAACTCCCAAGAATGGTAGTACCAAAGAATGTGATAACCATTGGACAACTGCACTCATCTTCCATTCTAGTAAGGTCTTGCTTAAAATCTTGCATGCTAGGCTTCAGCATTATGTGAACCAAGAACTTCCAGATGTCCAAGTTGGTTACAGAAAAGAAAAAGGAACTAGAGATCAAATTGCCAACATTTGCTGGATTATACAGAAAGCAAGGAATTTCAGAAAAACATCTACCTCTGTTTCATCGACTGTGCTAAAGCCATTGACCGTGTGGATCATGACAAACTGTGAAAAGTTCTTAGAGAGATGGGAATACCAGACCATCTTACCTGTCTCCTGAGAAACATGTATGCGGGTCAAGAAGCAACAGTTAGAAACATGTATGGACAAACTGATTGGTTCAAGATCGAGAAAGGAGTACGACAGGGCTGTCTGCTGTCACCCCGTTTGTTTAACCTATACACTGAGCACATCATGAGGAATGCCAGGATTGATGAGTTAAAAGCCAGAATCAAGATAGGTGGGAGAAGCATCAAGAATCTCAGATATACGGATGACACCACTCTAATGGCAGAAAGCGAAAAGAAACTAAAGAGCCTCTTGATGAGGGTGAAGGAGAGTGAAAAAGCTGGCTTAAAACTAAATACTAAAAAAATGAAGAACTCAGATCATGGCATCTGGCTCTATTATTGCATGACAAACAGAAGGGGAAAATGTGGAAATAAGTGACAGATATCCTCTTCTAGGTCTCCAAAATCACTGCGGATGGTGACTGCAGCCATGAAATCAGAGATGATTACTTTCTTGGCAGGAAAGTGATGACAAACCTAGACAATGTATGGAAAAGCAGAGACATTTCTCTGCTGACAAAGGTCCATAACAGTTAAGGCTAAGGTCTTCCCAGTGGTCACACGGTGTTGTGAGAGATGGATCATAAAGAAGGCAGAACATCAAAGAGTTGATGCCTTCAAACTGCGGTGCTGGAGAAGACCCCTGAAAGTCCTTAAGACAGCAAGGAGATCAAATCAGTCAATCTTAAGGGAGATCAACCTTGAATATTCACCGGAAGGACTGATGATGGAGATGAAGCTCCAGTATTTTGGTGATCTGATGAGAATAGACAACTCATTGGAAAAGTCCCTGAGGCTGGGAAAGATTGAGGGCAGAAGGAGAAGAGGGCGTCAGAGGATGAGATGGCTGGATGGCATCACTGATGCAATGAACATGAACTTGGGCAAACTCTGGGAGATGGTGAGGGACAGGGAGGCCTGGTGTGCTGCAGTCTATGTGGTCGCAAAGAGTTGGACATGACTGGGTGACTGAACAATAACTACTACGGATGTAATGTACATAATGATGACTGTAGCTAAGACTGTTGAATAATATACAGGAAAGCTAAGAGGGTAAATCCTAGCATTCTCATTACAAGGAGAAATATTTTCTCCTTTTTCTTTTCATTTTATCCATATGGGATGATGGATGTTAACTGAACCTATTGTAGCAGTCATTTCACAACTTACGTAAATCAACCCATCATGCTGTACACATTAAAGTTATAAAGTGACATATGTCAATTATTTCACAAGAAAATTGGGGGAAAAAAGTCATCTAGATAAGATACTCTACAAATAAGTAATTATTTAAATAAACAAATAAACATTGTATTGCATTTAAAGAGTAACAAGTATATCACAAGAGATTCTATAAAATGAAAACAAATATATTTGCCAATTTTGGAAAGAGTTTGTTGACTTACCTCCATCTTGGGTAATAACTGATAACGCCAAGCTATTTTCATCTTAATGTCAGATTCTATTTTATGACTGCATACATCTTCATCGCATTCTTTTTTATAGCTATCATCAATTAATGGTGCAGGAAGTTTCTAAGAAAACAGAATGACACATTATTAAGCATCTGTGGTAAAAAAAACAAAAAAAGAAGTGACAATTTTCTTAAATCATAATATTAGAACTTTCCAATGTGTTAAAAATTGACACTTTAAAATTGACTCCAGCATAATATCATGACAATATTGATATTCTACAGTAGAGAAAGATTTACACAGTATTAAATGTGAAATTTAACTTTTTTACTAATGAGCTAGAATTTGAAAAAAAAATCAAATTTTTATACTAGCAAAAATCAAATGCTGTTGCTAGAAACTATGATTATCAAAAAAAATTTTATACTCTTAAAGTCTAGAATTAACACTTTTGTGTTATATGTAATTATTGTTATGTTTGCCACAAGGTAAAAATAAAGCATGCGCGTAATCTGTTTACTGGTTTGTAATTCTAGAGTTAAAAAAACTCATTCACCAAAATAATGGGTGAAGTAAAAACTAAGAATAAAGACATTTATTTTGCCCATATCAAACATTAGTTTTGCACCTGAAAGCCTATGACTCTAACAATGAAAATAGAATTTAAAATCTCTGATTAAATGAAGAGACAAAGAATTCCAATTTTCCTTACTTAGAAGCTGATCTACCAAATGAGCTACTGAGTGGCTACAAGAAAACATATAGAAAACATTGTTTTGTGAAGAGTCCACACACTTTTTGGAGAAGGAAAGCACAAGCAGTAATTTTGTTTTTTATCAACTATAATCATAAACTGGAGCATTTGGATTAGTAAACATAATCTTGTGTGTCTTCAAAGATTAGTGTAAGCTGCAATTTATACTTTACAGAATTAAATTTACTTATGCTTAAAATTGTGTCAACTAAAAATTATAGTAACCATCATATATTTTAGTAATCTCCTAAAAGATCTCACAGTGGATTCACTCTATAATATATGCTAGTATTAGACACTAGTTGTATCATTAAAACTCTGACTATATTGTATTGAGCAAAGCATTCATTTCTTACAAAACACAAAGTAACATTTTTTCCAATGGAAACAAATATATGTGTATAGTTCAACATAGCACAGAGGGCCTAAATTTGAATTCAGCAACCAGATTGTTCAGATTCAAATCCTGACTTTGCAGTAGAGCTGTATCTGTGGTTACCCTGACCACCTGGAGCACCCCTATACGTCTCCATTCAATACTGGAAAAATGCAGACAGTAGTATTTACTTCATTGGTTTGTTGTCAGTAATAAATGAGGTAAAAATGTAAATGCAAAGAATGGTACCTGTCACATGTCAAGCATTCAATAAATGTTTGATTATGAGAATTCAGTCAAATCACTGTCCTAACTTTTACTCAGAGCCACACATTTTGTATTGTCAATATTAGGCAACATTTAGTATAAATATTTGTATTTTTTTCAATCTCAGGAACATTTAATAACAGTTATGACGAAGGTCATAACTCAACAACAAAAACATTAAAAACTTTTTTCAAAAGAGACAGTGTATATTTTTAGAATGTATACCACACTGTCTCTCATTAGTTAAAATATATCAACCTGGAATAGAGATGTTCTAACATTAAGGCGTATAGTATTAAGGAACTAGACTAAAATATTAGAGACCTTTTATTAATACGGCTAAGACATGTAAACAAGATGAGAGTATAAAAATAGGTGAGCATTTCCTTATAAATCTTATTAAATATGCATCTACTTCTATGGTGGACATTTCACCATTTCAAAAACTTTTATAAGATGAAAATTACAATGATTCCAATTTCAATACTGATAAAACAGATGCTCATTTTCTAAAGAGGAAAATGTTCAAAATATGTATAGAAAGTACTCTCTAACTAGTAACATTCATCTAAAGGTTATGTTTTCATATATATAAATAATAAATATACATATATTAATATATGCATATATTAAGTACTTTCAATTGAAATAAAAATCACATAAAACAAAATTGATTATTTTAAGTATTTTAAAGTGCAGTTGAGTGACTTTTAGTATATTAAGAGTTGTTCAACCATTACCACTATTTACTTTCAGAACATTTTCAATACTCTCAAAAGAAACAGTACACTCATTAAGCAGTCACTACCCATTCCCCCTTCTCCTAGTCCTGGCAATCTTTAATCTACTTTCTGTCCTATGGATTAGTCTAGTTTAGACAGTTAATTTAAATAGAATTATATAACACTCAATTTTTGGATCTGGTTTATTTCACTTAGCGTGGTGTTTTCAAGGTTCATCCATGTTGCTGTATGTATTTCATTTTGTTTTATGAGTGAATAATAGTCCACTGATTGGATATACGTCACATTTGTTTATCCATTCATCAGTTGGTAGACATCTGGATTGTTTCTACTTTTTAGCTGTTATGACAGAGCAGCTATGAATATTCATGCATGAGTTTTAATGTGAACATATATAACCAATTCTCTGGGATATACACCTAGGAAAGGAACTGCTGGGTCATAAGAGTTTTACAGGAACTACAAAAATGTTTTCCATAGTGGCCACACCATTTTATATTCTTACCAACAAAGTTTGAGGGTTCCAATTTTTCCACATCCTAACATTTTTTTCTTTCTTTATTGAAAAAATAGTTATCCTAGTAGGTGTGATGTAGTATCTCATTGTAGTTTCGATTTGCATTTCACTGATGACTAATGATGTTGAGTTTCTTTTCATGTGTTAGTTTTGGACACTTGTATATATTCTTTGGAAATATGTCTATATATCCTTTGCCCACTTTTTAACTGGGTTCTTTACGTTGTTGAGTTATGACAATTCTTTATCTATTCTGGGTGTTAGACCCTTATCGTATATATGATATATTCTCACATTCTGTGGTTTTGTCTTTTCACTTTCTTACCAGTGTGTTTTGATTCAAAAACATTTTTAATTTTGATGAAGTCCAGTTTATTGTTTTTTTTTTTTTTTTTGTTGGTTGTACTTTTGGTGTTGTATTTAAGAAACTAATGCCTAACCCAAAGTCATAAAGATTTATTCCTTTCATTTTTTCTAAAGTTTTAGATTTAGGATCTGTGGACAAGATGGCGGAATAGAAGGATGTATACTCATCTCCTGCAGGAACACCAAGATTGCAACTAGCTGCTGAACAACCATTGACAGGAGAATGCTGAATCACACCAAAAAAAAAGATACCCTGCATCTAAGAGCAAAGGAGAAGCCCCACAAGATAGTAGGAGGGGTGATTGCTTTTAGAATCAAACCTCTGAACTGCCAGAGATGCTTGGAGGACACAAACAAAACCTTGTGCACACCAGGACTGAGGGAAAACAGTGACCCCCACACGGGATTGCGTCAGACCTGCCTTTGAGTGTCTGAGTGTGTCCGCAGAGGCATGGGGCAGCAGTGACCCGACTCAGGGACAGGGGCTCTGGCTGCAGCAGACCTGGGAGGCGCGGCATGTGGCACACGTCCTCTTGGAGGAGGTCGCCATTAGCGCCACTACGGAACCGCCAATACACCACCCACAAACTGGACAACAAGTATACCACAGAAGCTCTCTCAATGGTGCAAAAGTTCTAGGGCCCACAACAGATTTTCTGACTTGGGGATCCAGCAAAAGGGCTGAGAACCCCAGGAAAACAGACTCTTGGAGAGCAGAACAAAACCTTGTGCGGACCAGGACCCAGGAGGAAGGAGCTGCTGCTGCTGCTGAGTCACGTCAGTCGTGTCCGACTCTGTGCGGCCCCATGATGGCAGCCCACCAGGCTCCCCTATCCCTGGGATTCTCCAGGCAAGAACACTGGAGTGGGTTGCCATTTCCTTCTCCAATGCATGAAAGTGAAAGTGAAAGTGAAGTCACTTAGTCGTGTCCGACTCTTCGCGACCCCATGGACTGCAGACTACCAGGCTCCTCCATCCATGGGATTCTCCAGGCAAGAGTACTGGAGTGGGGTGCCATTGCCTTCTCCGGGAGAAAGGAGCAGTGACTCCATAAGAGACTGAGCCAGACTTGCCTGTGAGTGTTTGGGAGTCTCTGGTGGAGGTATGCGTCGACAAGTGGCCTGCTGCGGGGTCAGGGGCACTGATTACAAAGGTCCTGGGAGCCCACTGTGCTGGTATAAGTTCTTCTGAAGGAGGACCCATTACCACCATTACTGCTACCACAGTTTGGCCTCAGGCCAAACTACAGGGAGGGAACACAGCCCCACTCATCAGCAGAAAATTGGATTAAAGATTTACTGAACATAGCCCCACCCACCAGAGCAAGACTCATTTTACCCACAGTCTGTCCTTCCCAAGGAAGGACACAAACTTCTTATCTTCATCCATCAGAAGGCAGACAGAATGAAAACCACGACCAGAGAAAACTAACCAAACTGATTACACCGATCACAGCCTTGTCTAACTCAGTGAAACCATGAGCTATGCCATGTAGGGAGAAAAGCAAAGGAGAAAAGGAAAGATATACCCATCTGAATGCAGAGTTCCAAAGAATAACAAGGAGAGATATGAAAGCCTTCCTCAGTGATGAATGCAAGGAAATAGAGGAAAACAATAGAATGGGAAAGACTAGAGATCTCTTCAAGAAAATCAAAGATCCCAAGGGATTGTTTCATGCAAAGACAGGCACAATAAAGGAGAGAAACTGTACGGACCTAAAAGAAGAAGACTATACTAAGGTGGGAAGAATACACAGACAAACTATACAGAAAAGATCTGCACAACCCAGATAACCACGATGGTGTGATCACTCACCTAGAGCCAGACATTCTGGAGTTCAAAGTCAAGTGGGCCTTAGGAAGCATCAGTATGAACAAAGTTCATTTAAGTTCACTTAAGTTGCTCAGTTATGTCTGACTCTTTGCAACCCCATGCACTGTAGCACGCCAGGCTTCCCTGTTCATCACCAACTCCCGGAGTTTACTCAAACTCATGTCCATTGAGTCAGTGATGCCATATAATTCCAGGTGAGCTATTTCAAATCCTAAAAGATGATGCAGGAAAGGGCTGCACTGTGTATGCCAGCAAATTTGGAAAATACAGCAGTGGCCACAGGACTGGAAAAGGTCAGTTTTCATTCCAATCCCAAAGAAAGGCAAACTACCATGCAAAAGAATGTTCAAACTATCACACAATTGCACTCCTCTCACACACTAGCAAAGTAATGCTCAGAGAAAGCAAAGCTAGAGAATTCCAGGAAAAACATCTACTTCTGCTTCATTGACTATGCCAAAGCCTTTGACTGTATGGATCACAACAAGCTGTGGAAAATCCTTCAAGAGATGGGAATACCAGACTACCTTACCCGCCTCCTATGAAACCTGTATGCAGGTCAAGAAGCAACAGTTAGAACCAGACATGAAACAATAGACTGGTTCAAAATTGGGAAGGTTATATATTGTTACCCTGCTTATTTAACTTATTTAACTTATATGCAGAGTACATCATGCGAAATGCCAGGCTGGATGAAGCACAAGCTGGAATCAAGATTGCCGGGAGAAATACCAATAATCTCAGATATTCAGATGACACAACCCTTATGGCAGAAAGTGAAGAGGAACTGAAGAGCCTCTTGATGAAAGTGAAAGAGGAGAGTGAAAAAGCTGGCTTAAAACTCAACATTCAATAAACGAAGATCATGGCATCTGGTCCCATCACTTCATGGCAAATGGGGAAACAATGGAAACAGCGAGAGGCTTTACTTTCTTGGGCTCCAAAATCACTGCAAATGGTGATTTTGAAATCACCATGAAATTAAAAGTCGCTTACTCCTTGGAAGAAAAGCTATGACCAACTTAGACAGCATATTAAAAAGCAGAGACATTACTTTGCCAACAAAGGTCCATCTATCAAAGCTATGGTTTTTCCAGTAGTCATGTATGGATGTGAGAGTTGGACTATAAAGAAAGTTGAGCTCTGAACAATTGATGCTTTTGAACTGTGGTATTGGAGAAGCCTCTTGAGAGTCCCTTGGACAGCAAGGAGATCAAACCAGTCAATCCTTAAGGAAATCAGTCCTGAATATTCACTGAAAGGAGTGATGCTGAAGCTGAAGCTCCAATACTTTGGCCACCTGACTTAAAGAACAGACTTATTGGAAAAGACCCTGATGCTAGGAAAGATTGAAGGCAGGAGAAGGGGATGACAGAGGATGAGATGGTTGGATGGCATCACTGACTCGATGGATATGAGTTTGAGCAACCTCCGGGAGTTGGTGATGGACACATAAGCCTGGTGTGATGCAATCCATGGGGTCACAAAGAGTCGGACATGACTTAGGGATTGAACTTACTGACTAACCAGCTGAAAGGGTGTGAAATTACCACCCCAGTGGGTCTAGGAGCCAGAGGATTGAACCTAAGAGGTGCATTCTTGGGCCTGAAAATCTTTTGAAATTTGCTTTGTTAAATTTAAGATCTGCTTGGGATACATCATCCATTCCTTCTTTCTGATTTCTCCCTTGGATTTGAAATGTCTTTCCTATGCTTGTCCCACCACTGTACTACGGAACCACCTAACTTGCCTGGTTTCACACGTTCAGTTAGTACTGGTTATGGGATTGGACTAAATGTATTTTGCATGAGAGAAGGACATGTATTCCCAGGGGTGGGGGGAGGGGAGGGCTGGGGAACACAAACATTCCGTCTATAACATAGTGTATCTGGCACACAGTAGGCATTCAATAAACATTTGAAGGTGTAATGAATAATGGCTAACAAATCTGTTTCCAATCATTCTGCAATTTCTGGACTTAGATTTTTAACAGCCCTCTGGATATTCTACCTGAATGCTCAACTACATGTCAAACTCAAAGTATGTAAGAAGTCAGGTTATTGTCTTTCATCCTTCTTTCCTCCCTTTCTGTCAGCTCTTCCTCCTCCTTACTTTCTCCACAATTATTTCCTTAGTTAATTCCCTCTCCTGGCTCAGGGCAGCATGTAGCAATAGAGCTCTCAGCTGACTCTTAAGTATCTCATAAAGAAGATATGATTGTAGTTTGTACCTTCTTTCATACTGTTCTCTTACAAGATGGACAATGTGTGCTCACGCAGTAAGTCCTGAGCTTCTCTACCTCTGAGTCTTTATTATTGCTGTTTCCTTTGCTTAATGTTGTTGCTTAGGGGTTTGCTTAATGTAGTAATCTGTATGTTTGGATAGCCAATAAAAAGTCATTTGATAGAAAAGAAGAGCATAATTTATAATAGCAGGAATTATAAGTTAACTCATTAAAAACAACAATTTCATTAAATTAACAGTAAAATTAAGGGAATTAGTTCAAAACAATATAGAAAGGAAATGCCATGAGTAGGCCGCAAATCAATGAACTTGAAGATAGTAAGGGAAATTATCAACAACATAGGACAGAGGGAAGCAACTAAGAAGAAAATGAATAATTCTAGCAAGCTTTTTCATATGAACTGCTGAGCTGAATCTAAAATTTATTCAGAAATGCAAAAGCCCTATAGTAGCCAAAACAACTTTAAAAAGAAGAAAGTTACAACTTAAAATACCTAATTTCAAGACATAAAAACAGAAGGATGAAGTCCATTTAAGATAGATGTATGATTCAATGGAACAGAAAAGAAAGTTAGGGAAGAGACTCAGATATTTTTTTAATTGATTTTCTACACAGATGCCAAGGCAATTTAATAGAGACAGGATAACAACAAATTCTTAGAAAACAACAGAGGAGAAAACAGTGGTTTTTAGGTAGTCCAAGAATCAGCAAACTGGGCCAAATCCAACCAGTCACCTGTTTTTGTAAACAAAGTTTTATTATAACATAGTCATCCTCCTCTGTTTAGGAACTGTCTGCCTGAGTGACACAAGGGCAGAACTGAGTAGTTCTGACAGAGGTCACATGGTCTGCAAAGCTAGAAACATTTACTAACTAGTCCTTTAAAGAAAAGTGTGCTCAACTCAGTGATCCAAATTTTTCTTAAATAGGAGAAAAACATAGCATGAAATATACTGAACTTTAAAAATGTTTTTCAAATGACACTGTTAAGAAAACAAAGAAGCAAGCTGTAGATTGGGAGAAGATATTTGCTAAACACTTATCTGACAAAGAATTTATATCCAGAATGTAAAAGAACACATAACTCAATGACAAAAATGCAAACGGTCCAATAGTAGGTGGACAAAAGAGTTGAACAGACACTCTACCAAAATATATATGGATGGCAAACACAAGAAAAGACGCTTGATATCATTAATTATTGTTATTGCTGCTCAGTCGCTCAGTCGTGTCCGACTCCGTGATCCCGTGGACTGCAGCATGCCAGGTTTGCCTGTCCTTCCCTATATCCCGGAGCTTGCTCAAACTTGTGTTCATTGAGTCAATGATGCCATCCAATCATCTCATCCTCTGTCGCCCCTTTCTCCTCATGTCCTCAACTTTTAGTGATTAGGAACATACAAATTAAAACCACATTGAGTTATCACTATATGTGCACTGGAATTGATAAAATAAAATTTAAAAAATGGTAACACCAACTGTTAAAAAGAAAGCAGGCAAATGGAATTCTTATATACCACTGGTAAGAATGCTAAACTGCGCGGCTACTTTAGAGAAGAGTTTGGAAATTTCTCTAAAAAGTGAACAGTCACTTTCAGTATGATCCAGCAATTATCTTCTTAGGTACCTGCCAAAGAGAAATGAAAACATGTACAAAGACATGTACATGGATGGTCACAACTTCACTTAACAGTCAACAGGGGAAACCCAAATGTCCATCAACTGGTAAATGGCTAAAAAAGTTAGTTAGAGGAAGAAACTCTACTGATACACATAAGAATATGGTTAATCTAACAATCATTATGTTAAATGAAAGAAGCCAGATGTGAAATATTATATACCGCATGATTCCACACATGTGAAATTCTAGACAAAGCAAACTATTAAGACGGTAAACAGACTAGAGGATACTAGCGGCCAAGAGATAGACTGCATTAGATATTTTAGTAAACTAGATTTTAAATGACCAGGAAAAAAGTGTTTTCAAAATATGAGGAAATCTGATATTAAATCTGGAATTTTCCATCCAGGAAAACTATTAACTCTAAGAACAAAATATGTTTTAAAAAGGCATATAGTGTTTCAAAAGCTTACCCATCACCAACTTTTATGAAGAAAATAATCTGAAGATACAATTCAGCAGTATAAAAAAGAAATGAAGAGGTAGAAAGTGTAAAAATTAAAAACTGGTAACACCTTTTAATGAAGACATTATTAGACGTATTGTTAGACATATTTTTAATTAAACATAAAATTTTAAAAAATGTATTTTATTTAATGTACCTTTCAGAATGGCTGTTATAAAAAAGATGAGAGATAAGTTCTGGGAAGGATGTAGAGGAAAGGGAATGGAGAAAAGGGAACCCTTGTGAACTGTTGGTGGAAATGTAAATTGGTGCAGCCACTATGGAAAATGGTACGAAAGTTCCTCAAAAAATTAAATATAGAACTACCATATGATCTAGCAATTCCACTTTTAGGTATATATCTGAAGGAGATGAAATCATATATCAAAGAGATACCTGTACCTCCATGTTCACTGAAGTATTTTTTTACAATAGTCAAGGCATAGAAACAATCTAAGTGTCTATCAACAGATGAATGAAGAAAATATTATATATATATAAAACATTACTCAGTCATTAAAAAAAAAAAAGGAAATTCTCCCATTTGTGACAATATGGTGGACTTGAGGGCATCCTGCTAAGTGAAATAAGTCAGATAGAGAAAGATAAATGCTATATATACTGATTTAGATGAGGGATCTAAAATATCTGACCTTATAAAAATAGAGAACAGACTGGTGGTTGTCAGAAGCAGGGAAATGGGCGGTGGTGATCAAAAGGTACAAATTTCTAGTTATAAGATAAATAATTCTGTATGTGATAAATGTATAGCATGGTGACTATAGTTAACAATACTGTATAACTGAAAGCTGCTGAGAAAGTAGATCTTACAAGTTCTCATCACAAGAAAAAATTCTATATGTGAGGTAGTAGACATTAACTAAACTTATTCTGCTATTATTCTACAATACATACATATAACCAATCATTACACTGTACACCTTAAAATAATAAAGCTACATGTCAACTACATCTCAATAGACTGTTAGGAAAAAAGAACTGCTGGGAAGAGAATAAAAAGTAGAACACGAAAGCGAAGGACTAAACATGAAGAAATGAAAGGAACTAAAAATATGACATGATACTGAGCAACTGAAGGAATATAAAATATGAAATCTATTTTCCTGTTTTCTTCAAGTGAAAAATGAGTGATTTAAACATATACCTAAAATGATATTTTTGGAAAAAAAGAAATACTCTGGTCTTTTTGTTTTTTATTATTCAGAAATTTCTGTAAGAGTTTACATTCAGTATGTTGTTTTATTTGTAAGCCCTAACATTTTTGTAGTATGCCATCATCGATCTACCCTGCTCGAATCACTGACCCTAACAGAGATGATCACTGTATCTGTAATCTCTACCATTTGTTGCAATGCTTGTATCTAATCAAACAAAAAATTTGATTGATGTTTTGATAAAATGTCTATTTTGAGAGAATGCTAAGAATAAGCTCTTTAATAATCAAATATTATAGCCATCAATCACAGATCAGCATCCACCCTCATTATTTTTGAAAATCTCCAGTCTTTGATTTCTAACCCAGTGCCCCAACAGAACACAATGTATGGCTGTTATATCTTTGCTTCCTAAGAGAAAGAATATCACATTTTTGGTTCTTTTTTACAATGTGGTACTTATAGTTCCCATATATTTGGCAATGAGGATCATAAACATCAATAAACAAAAATAAAGAGCAGGCATCATAAGTTCCACACAGAAGATAGTATGGAAAGTATAAAATATCTCTTTTAATCAAATACATTAAGTTAGAAAATTAACAAGAATGTACAAATTGGCAATACTTTCAGACAAAAAGAACTATTTATTCTATTTTTTAAAAAAGCTATAAGAAATGAAATTATTACAAACTTGTAATACCAAAATATACTCCAGCATTTTATTTTTTTACTGGAAACATTTATCTTTATCCATAAGATGCTGTAAATATATTTCTTCCCTTTTCAATTCATGTCATTTTGTGCTTACCGCTTTATTATTTTGTGGTCTTTGTTTTGGCAGATGCACAAGCAAAATCTGATTCCAACAGTTTGACCCTTCTCACTTTTTATGTTCTCTAGGGCATAATAAAACCCAAGATACAATCCCTCAGCAGTTAATGAAGCTTAACCTCCCACCCTCTTAATTACCAATGCATTACACCAACTATGGGCATCATACTCCTCTCTAAGCTATTTTACAATTCAGCAGAAGTACTACTGAGCTATTATGTAGCAACATAATCCATGCAGCATGAGAAATCCTTCTTAAAAATAAAATCTTTTGATCCTTGCAGGTTTTGGTAACTGTATAATTAATACTACTTAAGCATTATCCATGTATCAGTAAGTATATTACTTTGTTGATTTATGGGAGGTTTGGGAGGAAATATTTATTTTCTGAAAGTTTGAAAGAGATACAAATCCAAAGATATTACTGATTATCATAATCTAAAAAAAACATAGTCTAAATATCAAACTGAATATTCACAAATTAAAGGTATGTTCTCCACATTATCTTCATTTAACTATTCAAAAGTATGGGGGGAGGAGTGACTTTAATTGTTAAAAGCATTCAGAAATGTAGATGAGTGGAATAAGTCAGAAGATCTTGGGGTGTAGTTGATGCTACATTGAAAAATTTTTAAAACTCACAGATTTTAAGATTAGCAATTAGTGAATTATCTTGTACCAAACTAAATGCAATACCTATTAGGGAACATCTTGGTGCAATTTCAGATATTATTTCTTGGATATAAATTTAGCAAAATTACTGATATTACACGAAGAATGGTGAAAAACACTTTCATATCAGCATAGTAAACTCCCAAGGATAAGCAGACAAAACTGATGCCTGTGATTTGGAAACTACATTAATTATATGAATCTGAAAAATAGAAAATGAAACCACTGGGATCAGAGCAGTGTTCCTGACACTCTTCCACTGATCCTTATCATGTTATTATCCTTATCCTTATGTTTCTTTTTATCATGTGAACCAGAAATGTGCTGAGAAGACTGGAAAACTCTATCAATTTTCTTGACTAAGATAGAGGGAAGGAGGAGGATACATGAAGAACAGAAAATGGAAGTCTGCACTACAAGTATTCAGAAATGAAGAGAAAGAGTTGCACTAAGTGAAAATAATTTCAATTAAATGCAGATATAATCATTTAGAAATATTACATTCTAAATCACCACATTTTTAGGAGCACCAGTCATAGAAGGATCTCAAAGCATTTAGACATGTATTAACCCCTGAGTTCTACTTCAATCAAGCAGTGAGAATGGGAAAATGAGAATGGGAACCTCATCTAGGTTCTAGCAGTATGCCTGGTGATACATAACAGTATCCAACAGTAGCCAAAGCAGTTGCAGGTTTCAACACTGTCTATTGATGCTATTGACCAAAAGGAGTTTAAAAGTAAATGCACTGGGTTTCTTGGCATTCTAATATTAGCTTCCATAATTATTTTCTCACATATATATATATATATATATATATATATATATATATATATATATATATATATAAATAACTGCCAAGCTGTTAAGAACAAGTCTCTATGAGGTCTATATTAGTTTTATCAATTTTCTTTAATACATCAACTTAGATACAGAACTTATGATTTTATAAATCAAAATGTAAGATCTATATTACATACTCCTTCAAAACAGTCTCTTTACTTCAGACTTCTTAAGAAGAAAGCTTAAAATAAAAATTTCATGCTTTTACTTACAGAGAAGCGAGATTACACTGCTGGAATCTATTAATATTTTTATTCATAAAAATTGGAGTTTTCCTTTCTAGATTTTTTTTTTACAAAGTTAAGTTTACATATTCAAAGTTAATGTTTAATCTAGTTCTGACTGTACAATCAATAAAACTCATATCCAGAGATATAAGTTAAAGTGAAGAGAGTTCCTAATTAGGTAACTACTATTGTTAAAAATGTGAACTTCTATGTGTGTGTTTATGTGTTATGTATGTGTGTATACATAAGTGTGCATATGTATATTTTTACCTATATTATGCTCCTACTTAGAGAAAGAATAATGAACGGTGAACAATGTAGACCTTACAATAGGACATATCTTAATTACAATACATTTTGTGAATTGTTTTAAAAAGTAGACTAAATGCTCCACTTCATCACTAGTATTAACAGATTTAGTTAGTGAGATCATATGTAGTAACTCTTTGAGTAAATGTTTACCGCATAAGAGTATATATTAACACATTTTAAGAAAACATGACATATGAAAATCTACATTGAGCAAACAAGTTATATAATAGTAAGTTATTTCTTTTCCTTTAAGTATTAAATGTCTTTACTGAATATAAACTAAATCCTAAAAACTGTTAGGGTAACTAAAATATTTCTATATATAGCTATTTTAAAAGTTAAGAAAGTGACAATAATCTTATAATTAGTTATTAAATCAAGGTCACAGAATCTTTACACTGTTGGAAAAGAAATAATTCAAAGTTTTATGGATATCTATTGTCAAAGAAATCTCAGTTAGGAACAGAATCAGGCATTATCTTCATTTAAAGGGTCCTGATCAGTTAAATTCCTAACTCAGAAGCATACAAGTGACTAGTTTTATTTCATATTAAATATTTTTAATTTTTTTCAGGATAAACAAAACTTATGGAAAATATCACAAACAAAAATCCTTAGGGTATTGTGGGCACTAAGTGAAACTGGATATAATTTTATTTTTATTAAATGTGAAAATTATTTTCTGTAGTATATTTGGTTTTAGTAGAACAGAACTCATTCTCTTTTTGTTCATTGACTACTGAGAAGTCGAGGTAACTGACTAAGAGCATAAAATAGGTTTTTAAAAATTCTATAGCACTCTGTATGTTATAATCTATTTTAAAAGATAAACGTGAGAAGTACACTTCATAGTTTCAGATTTATTTTCTACTTCCACTTTAAGTCTTCATTTTAATACTCTCTTTCCTGTTTTTGAAATCTAGCAGACTTTTAGACTCAATGTATGCACCCACACTCAGCACATTTCGAATGCCTGTGATTTCACTAATATATACCATAATGTGAAAAGATGGATGTGAGGAACTAAGGCTTTCTGCAATTGCCTGTCAGTTTCTGATAAACAAAACTTAAATCAGAAGAGAAATACTGAAAGAATCACCCCAATACTAGCTGGAGAAATAGCCCTATTTTGGGGGGCATTTTTAACACTAGAGTTATCCTTTTACACATAATAAATCTTCACAGACTGTCTACTTAATTTATGATCCTTGATGGTATACTGCCTTTCTACTCCTATGGTGTCCTTTAATGTTTCATTAAATGGGACACCATGTTAATTTGGGAGGCTGATTTTCTTTTAGTTTGAATGGCTCCAGTTTTCAAGTCATTTATCCCCCTCAAAAGAATTGAATCCTTTCCCTTCTGAATACTTTTTCAGAAAAAGTAATCAGAAGAAAAGTGAACCCTCTTTCTAATATTCTCAATTTTGACTTTGTATGACTTCTTTTCCAAGAATGATAAAACTCCTATATTACAGTTCCAAGATTTAAAATTTGAGTGTAGCAAAACGAGCAAGTATTCACAATCATCCATTTTTTATGGGTTCAAAATAAAATTTTTGAAAGTAAATGTGAAGCCTGGAATAGATGCTTTAAAATTCAGAAAGCAAAAACCTCAGATATTTCATTTCTGATTTGGAACTCCAGAATACCGTAGGCAGAAATTATTACTACTTTAATATGAAAGGTTAAGTGACTTGTGCAAGGTCCTGAAGCTAGTTAAGTAGCCACACAGAAATTAAAATCTAAGCTCAGATTTCAAGTATATTTCATCTTCTTGAGAATAAATATCCTGTTACAGAGTGTGGCATTTTGCTATATAACTTAGGCCACTTTTCTGCATGCAAAATTCCTTTCTTTTGTTGACTTAAGCACAAACATCAAGGCCAACTGTGTGTTCATTTCAACGTTATATCAAAAATGTTCTCATGAGCCAGTGACAGAGAGGTGGGTTTATATTCTTTTATATTTTTATCTTATCTTTGATTTCCTCGTTGGAAAATAAGACACATGCCATCTTTTAAAAGCTGGCTACAAATGTAGGTCACTGGAAGCAGCACTGAGCCTTTGCATGTTTTTTCTTAGTCTTTTTAATTTGCCAAAGAAGCTGTAACTGTGGCTGCCAGGGGAGAACTCAGAATTTTAAATAAGCTCTCACAAGTAGCTAGGGAGGGATTAAAAAAGAGTGAAGCCCTAGGGTCAAACAGCAAATTTCCGGCTCTACTAGCACTTGAGAGTTGTAAGCACTGAAAGCTTATAGTCTGATAATTTTCTGAACGAATAAAATGTTGACAAAGAAGAGAAGGGAACATATTCTGATTATTGCTCTGCCTTCAAAGATCTTTTAATATTTGTCCTTATATTATGAACAAAGGTATACAGTGATAAGCTAGCTTTGATAGGACACACATTAAATATTATATAGGCTAGAAAAAGTAAAGAATGTATGGGAAAGTGTGTAATGTATAAAGTGTTGAGCATGCATAAAGCTTGCAAAGTAGAATATAGAAGGGCTAGAAAAAATTTTTTGATATTTATAACATTATATGTTACTTCTGTTCTGAATCATAAAACCACAGCTTGGAGACGAGCATAACTGAAAAAAATGCTCAATGATAAATTTGGTCAACCAAAGGATGTTTCTTTAACTTCATTTTTATACCTGTTTAAATTTTTGGCATTGAATAAAAGCATAGGTTGGATCCGAGACATTTCTGTATTCTTCATACTCAGAAAGACCAGATAGTACTACAATGTATTAAGAGCAAACTGACCACTCACTAGATTTCTAATTTTTGTTCCATGATCAGTAAATAACAGATGGATGGCAAACAGACTTAATCATGACACCAAACTGAGAGAAGGAAAAGAAATCTTTTTATCAGTAACTCAGACATTAAATTGTTTAGCAAACAATACTGCTTTGTGAAAGTTAAAGTCGCTCAGTCATGTCCAATTCTCTGCAACCCCAGGGACTATACAGTACATGGTAATTCTCCAGGGAATAATACTTAAGTGGGTAGGCGTCCCTTCTGCAGGGGATCTTTCCAACCCAGGGATTGAACCCAGGTCTCCCACACTGCAGGCAGATTCTTTACCAGCTGAGCCACCAGGGAAGCCCGATACTGCTTTATCTAACTCTAAATCAATGCCTCTGATCTCAATTAAAACCAAGGAATCAAATAAGAGAAGAGACACAAGGTATAATAAATAAGATCTTAACAAATTAGTTCAATATTTGAGTATTTGAGGCTTAAAATAATGCTTTTAAATGATCAAGATACAAGTTTAACTTTTACTTATTGATTAAAAGACCGTAAAAGAGAATTCTGAAGATGTTAAACTAAATTTTCACACTTCATTACTTTGTTACCAAGTGAAAAAGTGACCAAAGTATTATATTAATTCATCAAATACAAATAAAGTTTATTTTAAATGAATTGAAACTCACTTCATGACTTATGATTATTATAAATAATCATTTTCAATTATGAAAGACTTTCTCAATAGCAAATATGGGAAGTTATCATAACTGATATTAAATTTGAAATATTTATTGACCAACATGTTTTATGTTAAATAAATATCATGTGCCGTGGGCCTTCTCTAAACATCAAGGTAGGTGGGGCACTCCTGCTGGAAAGCATGTACTTTTCCCGGGTACACACTAAAACACACAACTTTGAACTTCTTACATGCGTTCTAGCCCCCCACTCTGTTCTAACTGTGGCTGATGTTAGACAGTGCATAGTGTACGTAATAGAAAGCTCAAAACGTGAATGCAACAAGTCTTTGCTCGAGATACTAGATACCTCTTCTTGAACCTATATTACCTCTCTGGCATGTTATCACTAGAAACATTCAAATTAAGTTTTAAAACTGACTTTAGTAAATTATGAAACAGCATTTTGAATTTACTTCTGAAATTTTACTATCTTTAATTCCTTAAGTATTAACACATACCATCATACTGTTAAACATTACGAAAAGAATATAACAGAGAAATTTTAGCATTTTCAAGTTCTTAAGAAATGTTTGGGTGTGCAAGTGTGTTTATAATTTTTTATTTCATATAAAAATCAGCCTATATACTGATAAATGTTTACATATTTTAACATAAAAATGTAATTTTGCAATATTAGAAAACATTCCATAGGAAGTTTTCATAGAGAATATCCATCACTATATTTGAGATGATCAAGAAGATTCTTTTAGATAAAATAGCCAACTGCAAAATACTTACCATACCTGTTTTTAAAAGCTTTAACAACATCATGTATATTGTTCTATAGGACTTTTTAAGGGGTGTAATTTTTCAACGTTACATCTTACTGCCGACTTCCTGAAGCTTTGACTACAATAGGCATGAATATGTTTTCAAAGGATGATGGATAAATTGCTGGGTGGTTATATAACATATCTTAGGCAGTTGATGGGGCTTTTTATCCTTTACTTGTCTTTTAGTTATACACAGTTTTAAGTTAATTATGGTCTATAAGACTGTCTTTTTCCTTTTCTTGTACCAGCAATATTTGCCTTGGTTATAGGTTCTAGAAATCCCCAATCATACATCACAAAATTAAAACTAAACAATTATAGCATCCTCCCGCTCCATGTTGTATCTCTAAACATTGTTAATGCCTTGGGTTTCGATCATTCATTTCTGGGCTGTTTGATGCAAGAAAGTTTTCAGTATAACTCTTGAGTTGGGCACACTGAAGTCCCAACTGAATGTGATGTAGAAAATACATAATATCTATACCTACGCTTATAGGTGAGAAAGTATGACTTATCTATATTAGTATTTAACATTTCACTTTAAATTACAGAAGTATTTTATTTTTCTCAGAGATGCTAAAACTTTGTCTATGTACTAGTATCATGAAGAATATACATAACTGAACTTTTTATTAACCATAATTTTCTTATCCAGTCTATTTTAAATGTGTGAACACTAATGGGACCACATTAAACATATGTATGTTAAAAACAACAGTTTCTGTAATTTCTTATAAAAAATGAGAATGACATATTATTCTTTTAAGTCAAATACTACTTTACTATTACATATTAAACATGTAAGAAACAGAAGATGACAAGTTTGAAAATTTAAAAAACATGACTTTGTTAATTGGCTCAATTCTTCTATATTCTCATTAGCCAGTAGACTTGCATGGGATTCAAATACTTCTCCCTGATCACGGTGATCAACCTCAGGGAATTTTGCACCTTCGGCAACATTAGAAACTTATAAATAGAAGAATGAAACAAACTTTGAAAATGCAGTGTCAAATCTGCAGTGTTATGTTAAGTAAATCTAATGTCTAAGACCATTAGGTTTTTGTGGAGTATTTATATTACCTTTGATAATATATTCTAAGTGCATGATATAAAGTAAAATAGATCTGATGACATTAGAACACTTTCTTCATTTAAAAACACCTACGGTAAGCTACAGCAAGAGAAACTTAAGACATTAAAAATAAACGGTCATACCATATTAACATTTATTTCTCTTGAAATATAAGATAAATTTAAGTTTCAAGAGGTTAATTAGCATGTTGCTATAAATTACATCTCAGTAACAGAAAATTCAAATATTGGAAAGTCAAGTAAAATATTTCTCAACATTGAAACCAACAGTACTTCTATAAAGAAAAAATCCAGAGATATATCATTCAATGGGAATTTATCTCAAATAATCATCTTTAAAATAATATTTAATATAACAGAAAATATCACTAATGGTTTATTTTCTTCTAATAAGACAGTCTGCATGTACATGGAATGTGACATTACACAGGCATAATTTTCATAAAAGAAAAGTTCAATATACTAATTTAACTCTCTTGCCTGAGATAAACTTCATCTAGTTTTACAAAAGAGCAGCAATAACTTAAGTTATGCCTGCAGTTTTGAAACCCAAATATAAAGTGCTTTTTTCCAAACTGATGTGAAATGAATAATTATTAGTATCACACTAAGTAGAATATAGATTAGTGTACTTTAGAGATGACTAAATACAGGTTCATTGAGCTACATCAATATTTGGACTTGATCATATTGGGCATGTGGTAGTTTAAACTTAGAAAAATTAATCTGGATCAGGTAAGATGACTTGTTTCAATTCCTTTTAACTGTCAAAAATGGGAGTCTTTCAACCTGGGGTACATGAAGACTTTGAAAGAGGTACCTGATCACGAGAATTTTAAGGGATCAATTCCTAGATTTTCAACTTAAACAAATACTCTAGTGAAAAAATGACCTCATAGAGAATGTGCCAATGATAGATATACAAGTTTCCCTTTCCCTATTCCCCTTTCTCACTTAAAAAGTGAAAGGTTCACTTCTTGTTGCCACAGAGCACTTGGGGCATCTCCACAGCATCAAACAAAAAGACAATTTAAAATATTTATTTGGTATAGAAAATGTGAATGTTCTAATGACTGGAGAAACAACTCTTTCTTCATTTGCTTTCAGCAAAATTTTATGTGGACCTAATAAATTAGACAAAGAACTTAAAATAATATATGTTGATGGACATTGTGTGATTTCTTTTTTGTGTATTACTCAGAAAAAGTAAAAGGATAATTTGAGGGACAGGGTGGTTCAGTGGTAAAGAATCCACCTGCAATGCAGAGGACGTGGGTTTGATCCCTGGGATGGGACAATCCCTTGGAGAAGGAAATGGTGACCCACTCCAGTATTCTTCCTGGAAAATCCCATGGACAGAGGAGCGTGGCAAGCTTCAGTTCACAGGGATCGCAAAGAATTGGGACACAACTTAACGACCAAATAACAATACAATAACATAACTCTCTCTATTCTTTATTTAACTATGAACTGCTCACATCTGCAAAAGTGAAAAATATGAATAGAGTTGATGCTAAATTCTGTCCATAAAATTCTAGCAATATTCATGTACTGATACATCTTTATGAAGCAATTTAGTACAAACATTTTTAGGTCTATTGATATATTGCATGCAGTAGTAATTGTAATGGTGAGTGAAACAAGAAGAAATGTGTTTAAAACTTAGGTTCTTTTGAGACAAGAAGATTGTAAAATAAATTTAAATATAAAGTTTCGTTATAGAAAAACTAGCATAAGGTTATTACTAAATATGCTGAATATAAAACATATAACATTCTGACAAAACTCTATGAGGAATGAGTGAAAAAAATATGAATTCAAGGAAAAAATGATTGATGTAAAAAAATGTTTGATGTAAAAAAATGTTTAACAACATTTCCAGTTGTTAAAAAAAGAGTTTGCTTATGAATATATTTCTAATATAATAGTAGTGATATCAAACTGCTATTATTTAGATTCAGTTGAATACATGTATAAGACTGATATAAGAGTCTTTAAGTAAAAAGGCAGTATTCACAATAACATTTATTGCAACTAAATAATATCATAACTAATTTTTTTTCATACCTTATTATACAAGAAGATACATAGTTTTAAAAAATATATTTAGAAATATGAGTGCAAAAAGTGGGAAGAGATCAGTGTACTGTCTGGAAAACTGGCCAAGATATAAGATGTGAGGTGATAAAATCATTCAATGTAGGTTAATAAATGTGAAATGCCTTCTTTGGTTTTAAACGTAATCTTTACATTTTCAGTAGAATTGTATTAGAGTTCTCCAGAGAAACACTACAAATAGGATGTGTGTGTGTGTATACACACATATATACATGAATATATGCATACATATACATCTCTCTAATAAAATTTATTATAAGGAACTGACTCATGTGATTATGGCGACTGACAAGTCCCCAAATATGCAGAGCAAGCTAGAGATACAAGAAAGCTGATAGTGTAATTTCTGTCCAAATTTGAAGGCTTCTGAACCAGGAGAACCAATGGTGTAATTCTAATCCAAAGGATAGCAGACTCAGGACTCAGGAAAAGCTGATATTTCGGACTGAACCTGAGGGCAAATAAAAGTTGATGTTCAACTTCAAAGGCAGACCAGGAAGAATTCTTTCTTACACAGTGGAGGGTTAGCTGTTTTGTTCTATGTAGGCCTTCAACTGATTGGATGAGGCCCACCCACACTAGGTAGGGCAAACTGCTTTACCCATTCTACCAATTTAACTGTTAATCTCATCCAAAAATATTTTCACAGAAAACACTCAGAATAATATCTGATCAAATATCTGGGAACCCTGTGGCCTGATCAAGCTGACATATAGAATTAAAGATCACAAGTCCTCCCCTTGCTTACTTGGCACCCATACATATCTCCTTAAATGATAACTGGCTCCAGATAAAGACAATAAGGAGGTCATAATTCTATATTCCTAGCTCTGTCTCCTAAGATTGTCTTATCCTGGGTCCTTCCTACCTGCACTATGGCCTGGATATTTCACATGCAGTAAGCTAGGGAAATTATAGGGTTTACTTTGCTTATTTTGCATAACTCAGGAATCGCTGTCCTTTATTGTGTGATGCTCGAAGGTATGTGATATGTCCCTTATTATGTGATGTTTCATAATATTTTGTCCTGTTTTTTAGTTGTTTCAGGCATGATGACAAGTCTGGTCTTTATTAATCTATTTTGGTCACAAGGGCAACATTAATAAGAGTCTATGTTTTTTGACTCCAGCTTTGCATTTTTTTCTAGTACATCATAAACTCTATGAAAAAAGATTTGCAGAATCTAATTATTTGCATGTAAGACTACATAGCTTAAGAAACCTTGATGAAATTATTCTATAATTTCAAAATCCTTCACATACTCCAAAGAAGGATATGTAAAATACACTGAAATATTTTAATACTAACTTGGATAAATCTTAGAGAGATGGGAACACCAGACCACCTGACTTGCCTCTTGAGAAACCTGTATGCAGGTCAGGAAGCAACAGTTAGAACTGGACATGAAACAACAGACTGGTTCCAAATAGGAAAAGGAGTACGTCAAGGCTATATATTGTCACCCTGCCACTTATATTCAGAGTACATCATGAGAAATGCTGGACTGGATGAAGCACAAGCTGGAATCAAGATTGCTGGGAGAAATATCAATAACCTCACGTATGCAGATGACACCACCCTTATGGCAGAAAGCAAAGAAGAACTAAAGAGCTTCTTGATGAAAGTGAAAGAGGAGAGTGAAAAAGCTGGCTTACAACTCAACATTCAAAAAACTAAGATCATGGCACCTGGTCCCATCACTTCATGGCAAACAGATGGGAAACAGTGGAAACAGTAACAGACTTGATATTTTTGGATTCCAAAATCACTGCAGATGGTGACTATAGTCAAGAAATTAAAAGACGCTTACTCCTTGGAAGAAAAGTTATGACCAACCTAGACAGCATATTAAAAAGCAGAGACATTACTTTGCCAAGAAAGGTCCATCCAGTCAAAGCTATGGTTTTTCCACTGGTCACGTATGGATGTGAGACTGGAGTATAAAGAAAGCTGAGCACCTAAGAATTGATGCTTTTGAACTGTGGTGTTGGAGAAGACTCTTGAGAGTCCCTTGGACTGCAAGGAGATTCAACCAGTCCATTCTCAAGGAAATCAGTCCTGAATATTCATTGGAAGGATTGATTTTGAAGCTGAAACTCTAATACTTTGGCCACTTGATGCGAAGAACGGACTTACGGAAAAGACCCTGAGGCTGGGAACGATTGAAAGTGGGAGAAGGGGACAACAGAGGATGAGATGGTTGGATGGAATCAGACTTGATGGACATGAGTTTGGGTAAACTCTGGGAGTTGGTGATGGACAGGGAGGCCTGGCATGCTGCAGTCCATGGAGTCACAAAGAGACAGACACAAATGAGCAACTGAACTGAACTGTACAAATCAAGGTACCTAATAAAGGTGTCACGGATTGGCTTTCAAATAAAAGAAGGCAGTTCTCTAAGGCAAAATGTAAAAGTATAGTATAGGCTCTAACATCAGTTACACAGCTTGGAAGAGGGAAGAAGTAAAAAAAAAAAAAGTTAAACATTTAAAAAACCACATAGAAATAGGCCTTCCTGCCTATGGCTTGGCAAAAATTTCCTATATAGCTATAAATCCTATATATCCGCTATGTCTGATATAAAATTTTAGGCTCAGTTTATTGTGGAATGGGCTATAATAGCTTCTTTGCAACAGTGATTTTGGCCTTTACTCCATTGCTTCTCACAAGCAGACTACTGTTAGGAAACTGACCAAAACGATTAAGGTCAAACGGAAAAGAAACAAAAGAAGAAACAAACAGAGAAAATAAGAAAGAAAATATCACAAAGGATTAACAGTAGAAATAAGAATGAAGGAAAACAGGCTCTTCAATCAGAAGGGAATCATCTGGAAAATTACACAAAGGGTTTCTCTTTGGTGGTTAGTTGCTTAGTCGTGTCCGACTCTTTGCAACCCCAAGGACTGTAGCCCACCAGGTATCTCTGTCCACAGGGATTCTCCAGGAAACAATATGGAGTGGGTGGCCATGCCCTTTTCCATTTCTCCCGGATTTATTTTAATTTGATAAACAAAGTCTGACCCATAGGAAAGAACCATGTTAGTTTTGACTTCAGTATTACAATAATTTTTATGTTTGAGAGTAGAAATTTATTGGTGTCTCTTGATAGTTATTATAAATTAGTATTTGTCATGCTACAGATTTTTTATAAATGACTTATTCATTTGCCATTTTGCAAACTATACAGTGAAATTAAAACATCCTCTGAGGAAAAAAAATGACTTTATGAATTCTAATCAAAGGATGGCTTAAAACTGAGATCCTATTCTGTACAAAGAAAAAAAGAATTTTAAAAGTCACAATTGCCTTCTCTGAGGTGAAAAGTATGCTTTGACTAAAAAAGATATAGTACTGGGTGGGCCAAAAAGTTCCTTAAGATCTTATGGAAAAAGCCAAAGGAACTTTTTGGCCAACTCAATATTTTAATCACATATTTTAGTATTATTGCTTATTTCTTAGAAGAAAATAACTTCTGGCATTCTCAAAACAAAATAATTTTAATAAATGAGTACTTCTAATTTCTGTATCATTCTTCCAACTTATACCTTTGGAATATTGGTTAACATAAAATCTGACAATATTTTGCAGTTGTTTTTCTTTACCTAGCTAGTTTATTAAATTCTCACACCATCACTTAATAACAATTTTGTTTACTCTTAGCTTTAAATAGCTTATTAAAATTTCCTCATTCTGATAAAAATTTTAAGTTAAAAAATTGTTCAAGACTCTAAAAATAAGACCATATGTTCAAATAAATCTGATACATTTCTTTAAGAGAAAAAAAGACTTGTGAGGTCCTATTAATATATTTAAATACAGTTTGCACATACACAAATATATATCTTGCTTACATATACATAAGCAACATTTTTTTCATGAAACGTTCAAAATGTAGTATTGAATTAACATATTCTGTACCTGTAAGATGTCAGCAGGGTCGTCTTTTGCAGATGCAACCAACAAAGCATGGCCACTGACAATTCCTTCTGCCAGGAAATACTTGAAGAGCAAAGGAGAATAAATGTTGTATTTATCCTCTTCTGTAAGAAAGAAAAAAAATAATAGTCAGAATTCTACCATGTATTAAGCATACTCAAACGCTTTTATATTTTTTCTCCTTAAAACAAGTATATGAGGTGGAACAATAACTATGTCTTCCGAAGAAGATATATGAATGGTCAACAAGATCGTGAAAAGATGTTCAATGGTACTAAACATAAAAAAAATGCAACCTGAAACACTGAAAAACCACTAAATTCCTGCTAAAATAGCTGAAATAAAAATAGAATACCAAGTATTGAAAAAATGTGGAGCAAATAAAACATTCCTATATTGCTAGAGGCAGTGTAAAATGGTAAAATTTGGAAAATAGTTTGGCAGTTTCTTATAAAGTTAAACATAACACTTATAAGAATCAGCAACTCCATTCCTGCTTATTACCCATAAGAGATGACAAGACATGTTCACACAGAGATGTACACATAATGTTTACGACAGTTTTTCCGTAAAAATCAAAAACTGGAAATGATACAAATGTCCATCAACCAGTGAATGGAAAAACAGATGGTACGTCCACCAATGAGATAATACTCAACAAAAGAAATGGGCTGCTGATAGATGGGCAACAACATGAATCTCAGAAACATTAAGTGAAAAAAGTCAGACGTAAAAAGTATATATGATATGACTGCCTTAATGTGATAGTCTGGAGAAAGCAAAACTAAATTCTAGTGCTAGAAAGATATTAGGTCTTTGGGGGCCAGGAAATATTTGGGTCTGAAAAAATATAGGGGGGATGCTGGAAATGGTTTATATCGTGATTGTTGTGGTGGTTACATGAGTATATATATTTGTAAAAAAATCACTAAAATACATATTTAAAATGGGTCTGTTTTATCATATTGATATGTAAATTATAATTCAGTAAAGGCAGTTTATTAAAACAGTCTCCTATGGCATACCTAAAATACCATGTGGTAATTTGTCTATAAACCTTCTTGGCACAGAATATTAAAGTAAATCCACGATCAAAAATGTAGTCGATTTAGGGACTTCCCTGGTGCTACACTGGCTAAGAATCTTCTTGCCAATGCAGGGGACACAGGTTTGATCCCTGGTCTGGGAAGATACCACATGCTGCAAAGCAACTAAGCCTGTGAGCCACAATTAAGATCACAGCAAAGTGATTCAGTTATACATGTATCTATTCTTTTTCATATTCTTTTCCATCACAGTTCATCACAGGATATTGAATATACTTCCCTGTGCTGTGCAGCAGGATGGTTACAATTCTTATTGAATTTTGTATCCCACTTTTTCCACTTAATCTCACATGAATTACAGTCTTGTAACTATGATGTTTAAGAGGCATAATATTCTAGTAAATTTATGTCTCATAATTTACAATATTTAGTCCTCTCCCCAATATGGACTTTTATGTCACTTTCAGGCTTCTGTCACTATTAAATACAGAAGCATTAAAGTGCTTTAAATCCCTTATGTCCAACATAGAACGTAGAAACTCATGTTTTCTTCTATCAAATGTGGTCTTCTTTCAGTTTTTAGAATATCAGAATTTATTCTTAGTACCTCTTCTCTCCCTCTCACCAATACACCCTTCTCTCCATGCCTAAAATCCTGTTTTATTTTCAAACTATTTTTAGAATTCACTTTGCTCCATGCCAATGTCTCTCCTTTAGGTTTGCTACCAACAGCTCTTGCTAGATGACTGCAATTTCCTCTTACTTCTTTGCATCCACTCTAATCTTCCTTCAATTTAGCAGTGACCTTTTCAAAATATTCAATATAAACCTGATTATGTCACTTCCCTACTTAAAATCTTTTAGTGGTTTCTCATTGCTCCTGGGAGAAAGAACTAAATCATTTAGTGTGGTCTACAGTCTCTGCATGGTTGTAGCCAAGGAGGAGAGCTTAATGTGCAAAAATAAAAATACTTCCTAAAAGTGGTATAACATAATATAAGATTATTGTTTTCCTTTAGAAGGTACATAATTGTCACTGAATAACTATTCAGTAAAGAAAAAAAAAGTAAACCTAAATTATTTAACTGTGCTGTGCAGTGCTTCGTTGCTCAGACTTGTCCAACTCTTTGAGACCCTATGGACTACAGCCTGCCAGGCTCCCCTGTCCAAGGGGATTCTCCAGGCAAGAATACTGGAGTAGGTTGCTATGCCCTCCTCCACGGTATCTTCCCAACTAAGGGATCGAACCTATGTCTCCTGCATTGCAGGTGGATTCTTTACCGTCCAAGACACCATTATTTAACTAGAAAAATAGAAATAATTATTTATAAAATTGAGGACACACAATACCCAGGTGGCACTAGTGGTAAAGAACCCATCTGCCAATGCAAAAGACGTAAGAGATGTGGATTTGATCCCTGGGTTGGGAAGATCCCATAGGGTCACAAAGATTTGGATATGACCGAAGTGATTTAGCATGCAATACTCAGACGGGGAATAAAATATACACATTAGTACTGCAAAGAGCTGGACATAGCTGAAGCAACTGAGCACGCATGCACACACTGTGTAAACGATGGATATTCGCTTGTAGATTATAAAAAATATTGAATGATTTATCATCAATGAAGACATAAAACAACTAAACTAAATGGCAAAGTTCCCACTTTTTTACCTACTTCTTAAATGATTAAGGGTCTTGACTTCTTAAAAAAATCTACATACAATCCCTACTGATCTTATCTATATTCATATCTTAAATTACTATCTCTAGTAGTCATACTGCATCTGAACTCAGGACTTTAGTATAAATGACTTCACCTCATTGGCTAGATTCCCTTAAATCCTCCCAAATTCAGATTAGATAACCTCATTTTTGGAGAAGCTTTCCTCAAGCCTAGGTGACATGATCAGAGTGCCCTTGGGCATAGTGTTAACTCCTACAACTAGCATTTAATACACATTATTGAAATTTCCCCACTAAGCTAAAAATTCCTCAGGGCAGAGAACACATCTTACTGTTGTATCACTAGTACTGGGCACACTGTTGTTGTTCAGTCGCTAAGTTGTATCTCTTTCAGGATTGCATGGACTGTAAACAACCAGGCTCCTCTGTCCATGGGATTTCCCAGGCAAGAACACTGGAGTGGGTTGCCATTTCCTCCCTCCAGGGAATCTTCCTGACCCAGGGATTGAACTTGTATCTCCTGCATTGGCAGGTGAATTCTTTACTGCTGAGTACCAGGCAGGCCCACTAGGCACATAGTACACAGCAAATGTTTATAATTATTAAGGGAAAAACAAAAATCTATCTTGTCTTGTAAACTCAGTCAGATCTACTGTACTTTGGCAGAAAACATAAAACATATCCTATCGTAGACACACACACACACACACAAACACTATAATTGTTATCAACCCTACTCTTTCAAAGACTCCATAGGGCAGCAAAAACTAATGGGGGGAAGATCACCCAATTAGGGATTAGCAAAAAAAGGCAAAAAATAATTTAAGCTGTTGAAGCTGAAAATTACCAACACTATGAAAAAATTTTGAGATTGTACAAGCATTTCATTAATCTATTTAATAAATCCTCATAATACTGGGCAGACAAAAATGATAACGATGTGACAGACTGCCAAAAAGGAAACACAGTTTTGGCCTATATCAATAGTCCAATTCCTAGTTTGAAAGAAAAGACTGTTCTATTCTATTCTATGGTAGCTGACCAGACTGATAATAATATATCATTTGAGGACTTGCACGGACTAAAGCATCTTCCAAATGGGTGACCAGGATGCTGAAGGGATTGGAAAGCATGAGAAAAGAATATTTTCCTTGAAGAAAAAGAGACCCAAGGGATGCAAGTGAGCTGGCTTCAAATATTTCATGGGCTGTCATATGGCAATGGAATTAAACTTGCTCATTAACAAATCAAGGCAAACTGGAAGTGGTCAAATAGGAGGTGGTAAGAGCGAACGTCAACATTCTAGGAATCATTGAACTAAGATGGACTAGAATGGGTGAATTTAACTCAAATGACCATTATATCTACTACTGTGGGCAGGAATCCCTTAGAAGAAATGGAGAAGCCATCGTGGTCAATAAAAGAGTCCGAAATGCAGTACTTGGATGCAATCTCAAAAAGAACAGAATGATCTCTGTTCATTTCCAAGGCAAACCATCCAATATCACGGTAATCCAAGTCTATGCCCCAAACAGTAATGCTGAAGAAGCTGAAGTTGAACAGTTCTATGAAGACCTACAAGACCTTTTAGAACTAACACACAAAAAAGATGTCCTTTTCACTATAGGGGACTGGAATGCAAAAGTAGGAAGTCAAGAAACACCTGGAGTAACAGGCAAATTTGGCCTTGGAGTATGGAATGAAGCAGGGCAAAGGCTAATAGAGTTTTGCCAAGAGAATGCATTGGTCATAGGAAACACCCTCTTCCAACAACTCAAGAGAAGACTCTACACATGGACATCACCAGATGGTCAACACCGAAATCAGACTGACTATATTCTTTGCAGCCAAAGATGGAGAAGCTCTATACAGTCAGCAAAAACAAGACCAGGAGCTGACTGGGGCTCAGATCATGGACTTCTTATTGCCAAATTCAGACTTAAATTGAAGAAAGTGGGGAAAACCACTAGACCATTCAGGTATGACCTAAATCAAATCCCTTATGATTATACAGTGGAAGTGAGAAGTAGATTTAAGGGACTAGATCTGATAGACAGAGAGCCTGATGAACTATGGACGGAGGTTTGTGACACTGTACAGGAGACAGGGATCAAGACCATCGCCAAGAAAAAGAAATGCAAAAAAGCAAAATGGCTGTCTGAGGAGGCCTTATAATAGCTGTGAAAAGAAGAGAAGTGAAAAGCAAAGGAGAAAAGGAAAGATATTCCCATCTGAATGCAGAGTTCCAAAAAATAGCAAGGAAAGATAAGAAAGACTTCCTCAGTGATCCATGCAAAGAAACAGAGGAAGACAAGAGAATGGGAAAGACTAGAGATGTCTTCAAGAAAATTAGAGATACCAAGGGAACATTTCATGCAAAAATGGGCTCAATAAAGGACAGAAATGATATGGACCTAACAGAAGCAGAAGATATTAAGAAGAGGTGGCAAGAATACACAGAAGAACTGTACAAAAAACATCTTCACAACCCAGATAATCACGATGGTGTGGTCACTCACCTAGAGTCAGACATCCTGGAATGTGAAGTCAAGTGGGCCTTAGGAAGCATCACTAGGAACAAAGCTAGTGGAGGTGATGGAATACCAGTTGAGCTACTTCAAATCCTGAAAGACGATGCTATGAAAGTGCTCCACTCAAATGCCAGCAAATTTGGAAAACTCAGAAGTGGCCACAGACCTGGAAAATGTCAGTTTTCATTCCAATCCCAAAGAAAGGCAATGCCAAAGAATGCTCAAACTACCACTCAATTGCACTCATCTCACACACTAGTAAAGTAATGCTCAAAATTCTCCAAGCCAGGCTTCAGCAATACATAAACTGTGAACTTCCAGTTGCTCAAGCTGGATTTAGAAAAGGTAGAGGAACCAGAGATCAAATTGCCAACATCTGTTGGATCATTGAAAAAGCAAGAGAGTTCCAGAAAAACATCTAGTTCTACTTTAGTGACTATGCCAAAGCCTTTGATTGTGTGGATCACTATAAACTGTGGAAAATTCTGAAAGAGATGGGAATACCAGACCACCTGACCTGCCTCTTGAGAAATCTGTATGCAGGTCAGGAAGCAACAGTTAGAACTGGACATGGAACAACAGATTGGTTCCAAATAGGAAAAGGAGTACGTCAAGGCTGTATATAGTCACCCTGCTTATTTAACTTATATGCAGAATACATCATGAGAAACGCTGGGCTGGAGGAAGCACAAGCTGGAATCAAGATTGCCCGGAGAAATATCAATAACCTCAGATATGCAGATGACACCACCCTTATGGCAGAAGGTGAAGAAGAACTAAAGAGCCTTTTGATGAAAGTGAAAGAGGAGAGTGAAAAAGTTGGCTTTAAGGTCAACATTCAGAAAACTAAGATCATGGCATCCGGTCCTAACACTTCATGGCAGATAGATGGGGAAACTGTGGAAACAGTAGCAGACTCTATTATTCTGGGCTCCAAAATCACTGCAGATGGTGATTGCCACCATGAAATTAAAAGACACTTACTCCTTGGAAGGAAAGTTATGACCAATTTAGACAGCATATTAAAAAGCAGAGATATTACTTTGCCAACAAAGATCTGTCTAGTCAAGGCTATAGTTTTTCCAGTGGTCATGTATGGATGTGAGAGTTGGACTATAAAGAAAGCTGAGTGCCAAAGAATTGATGCTTTTGAACTGTGGTGTTGGAGAAGACTCTTGAGAGTCCCTTGGACTGCAAGGAGATCCAACCAGTCCATCCTAAAGGAGACCAGTCCTGGGTGCTCATTGGAAGGACTGATGTTGAAGCTGAAGCTGCAATACTTTAGCCACCTGCTGTGAAAAGCTGACTCATTTGAAAAGACCCTGATGCTAGGAGGAACTGGGGGCAGGAGGAGAAGGGGACGACAGAGGATGAGATGGTTGGATGGCATCATTGACACGATGGACATGGGTTTGGGTGGACTCCGGGAGTTGGTGGTGGACAGGGATGCCTGGCATGCTGCAATTCATGAGGTCGCGGAGAGTTGGACATGACTGAGCAACTGAACTGAACTGAACTGAAGTGCCTAAAATAGACTGAGCAATGACTGAAATATCACTAAAGCACACAAGAAATGTTACAGACGATTCAACAAGCTTGGCTATAAAAGAGAAGAGAAAAAGCAGTAATTAGAGAGTCAGAGTTAAGGGGGAAGACCCTCTTCCTTTGAAAAACAAGTGCACATAGAAAAGAACTTAAAGGTAGTAGTGATAAGAAATGAAAATTTATATTGGCAGGTACTTGGAAAGGTAGTAGGAGAAAAATCTAAAGTGCAGGTGCAAGGATGATTCTCTAACTGAAGAAGATATATCTCATCTTTCTTTTTGTGAATAGAGCTAAGCTTTGAGGATTGATGGTGGGAAGTTGTTTTCGATGAGACAGACTCTTACTTCTGCATGAAACAAGTCATTCCAGGAAAAGAAGGAAAAAGTGGTACTATCTGATGTTTGAGGACAAAAGAGTTTTAAAAGGCCACTGAGGTTAACGCGAATGAAAAGGAGGTGATTAGCGTACACAAAAAGTTGCTGGCCAAAGTTCAGTGCCTTCTTGAGGTTGAAGATCATGATCATCTCTAATAAATGATGGAATTAACTAGGAAGTCAGTACATGACAGCAATAAGATGGTATAGAAGAATAACGAAAGATTTATAACTCACTCCAGAAAGAATTTTTAAGATGAGTTATCAGGTTTTAGTATAAAGTGATGATTTAATGTCAGAAAAACTTGATTGTGCATCTAAGCTACTAGGTGCATGACCTTGGATAAGTTACTTGGCTTCCCTTAAAATTTCATCTTCTCTAACATATAGACACCTCATCTGACTACTGTTAAATCGAATGATAAAATACACATTAAGGACTTAGTATGATGCCAGCACACAGTAAATCCTCACTTAACGTTAAATGTTTTAATAGAATATTTAATGATAAGATTTAAAGATATCAAGAGTGTGTTTTGTATGAAATGGGGGTTACAGAAGGCAAACTGGAAAGGTTTAGAAATGATAGGAATACTAGGAAATTGAGCCTACAGAGATAAAAATACCAAATATTATGAAGATAAAAGTAACAGAGAAGGTAAGATCATTAGAACAACCTAATTTTTGGACAATGACCAACAGTAATTAGGAAATGAAGCATGATGGATCTGGTGAATAAAAGGTAACAACAGCCTGAGCCCCACACACTGCAATTTCAGGAGCTGGTATATGGGTTCTGAAGTTTCACAATCTGAATGCTACCTGAGTCTGTCTCAGGGAAAGTAGGCCCAACTTTCCCTCTGACTAGTTCCAAATTAATATGCTCTCCTTTAGAAGTGCTTTCGCCTCTTTACTACAGGAATATACTCTGCTGATATCCTCTCTCCTATGCATGGGTTTATATAGTTTACATATGAATACTCATCTCCCTTCACCTCCCCTCAACTTTTGCCCACAGTTTGACTCAATTTAAACTTTTCCATACCCCTTGCAGGGCTTCTTCAGTGGCTCAATGGTAAATAATCCGCCTGCTAATACAGGACATTTGGGTTTGATCCCTAGGTTGGGAACATTCCTTGGAGACGGAAATGGTGATGCACTTCATTATTTCAGCCTGGAAAATTCCATGGACAGAGAAACTTGGTGGGCTACAATGGGGTCGTAGAGTCAGACACAACTTAGAGACTAAACAACTATTTCTTGGGCCTCCACAAATATCTGCACATTATATATATATTCTTCATAGTTATTCCACATGCAACCAACAGCCAGCTTAAGTTCATCAAGGGTAAAAACCAAGATGCATATTATCTAACAGTGTTGAACAGACAGTAGTTGTTCAAACACTTTAGGACAAAAGGTTGGGTAGTTTTTTTTCCCAAAGAACTCTACTGGTAACAGTTCAGTTTGTCTTATTTTAGTCTTCTAACATGTTTTACTACTATAAAATAAATTAAGGAGAACACAAGATATAATCATACAAAATAGAAACTGGCAAGCTTTTTCCTAAAGAGTTAAAAGGATACGTATTTCAGGCTTGTGAACTATACAGTCTCTGTTGAATCTACTTAGCTCTGCCCTTGTAAGTGCAAAAAAAAAAAAAAAGTTAGAATGTGTAAATAAATAGAGTATGATTATGTTTCAATAAATCTTTATAGATAAAGCACCAGGCAACAGGTTGTAGTTAATCAACTTGTGTACCATAAGGAAAATGCTCAAAATTGACTACATGATGTAACAGAAAAACACAGCTCAGCAAATTCAAAGAGCTTGAAGACAACTGATGAGAAAATACGATACTGTCCTGTGAGAGAGATGTTGGGACTGCTTAGTTTTTGCAGTTGTATGAAATAATAACAAATTCAAACTAGGAAAAGTATGACAGATTCTAAGGTGATCCCCATGATCTCTTCCCTGATATGTGCCCTTGTGTTTTGAATTCTCTTTGAATGTGGGTGGAACCTCTAACTTGCTTTGAACCCAAAGAATATGGCAAAGGTGATGGTACATCACTTGTTACATAAAGCTGTAACATCTGTCGCCTTGGGAGACTGTCTCCCCACTGGTCTTGAAGAAATAAGATGCCATGTTGTGAGAGAGTGGCTCTGGCTGACAGCAAGGAACTGAATGTGGTCAGTCACCCTGGGAGACTGAAACAGATCCATCCTCTGCCAAACCTTCGGTGAGAACCCAGCCCTGACTCACTCCTAGACTGTCTGCTTGCAGAGGACCTAGAAATTGTGCGATAATAAATGTGTGTTCTTTTCAAGCTAGCTAAGTTTCTGTTAATATTGTTACACAGAAACAGGTAACTAATACAGAAGTACACACATAGGTAGTTGTAATTCATCGTTTAAAAGCATATCACTCACCTCTTATTTCTAGAATGAGAATTACATAATCAACCTAAGAGATTAAAAATAATGTGTTCTTAAATGTCACATAACTTGTATCTTAATTACTGATTTCTATTAAATCTCTTTGATGTTTCATATCTCCACATATAGCTCAAGATCCTTTATGTAAAAAGAAGCTGTGTGAACTTTAAATATTTATGCTATGCTTTCACTTTTGATACTTTTCAGGTGTGCCAAATTTACATGTGAAGCAGACTGTCAGAAAGCTATCTAAACATAAAACACCTCAAAACCTTTTCCAGTGCTAAAGAATGAAACATGTTTTAAGAAAACTCTATATTTGATTTTCAAAGCACAGGTAGGAGTCCCCCAGTTCTTCCTCAGAGAATGGCCTTTTACATATTCATATTCATTCATTTTGTTGCATTCCAAAGGTCTAAAATAGCCCTCTCATGGGTTTTCAGGCAGTGCTCACTGTGTGCAATTTCCACAGTTAGATTGCTTCTGAAACTGAAAACCCACTACTCTGTTACCCCACACACATGTGCATGTGCACACTGGTACACGTGACTGTCTTGGTAAATGAGAAAATTATTAGAAATATTCACAGCCTATAGTGAAAGTTATTAATTAACGAAAATCACCTTCATACTTTGGTGGTGGTGGTGGTTTAGTCGCTAAGTCACGTCCGACTCTTGCGACCCCATGGACTATAGCCTGCCAGGCTCCTCTGTCCATAGGATTATCCAGGCAAGAATACTGGAGTGGGTTGCCATTTCCTTCTCCAGGGGATCTACCTGACCCAGGAATTGAACCCAGGTCTCCTGCATGGGGCAGGCAGATTTTTTACCAACTGAGATACAAGGATTTTCCTTATTTGTGGAATTTAAAAAAATCTTTGAGTGACAAGCATATAGTGATGCCCTAAGCTCCTAACCTCTGACCTTAAATCTTCATATTGGCTTACATTTAGACCATTCACCCTTTCTTAAGGCAGAGTTCACCTACTATATATGTTGTACTTACTTGAAAATGGAGAAAAGGAGAAAACCTAGTAGATAAGACTCCTTCTGCTAATCTAATCTTTCAAAGAAATGTAAAAATGCTTCCAAATTTTAAGATTTCCTAAAAAAAAAAAAAACCAAGGTAACATAATAAAACTAAGTTTACTTAAAAGTATTTTTTAATTAATTTATTTTTAATTGAAGGGAAATCACATTAGTTTCTACCAAACATCGACAAGTATTGCACTGGTTTCCAGCAAACATCAACATGAATCTAAGTTCATTTAAATTATACATATCGTTAAAAATCTTATACACTGAGAAAATGATAGTAGTGCAAAAACAATAATGAGATAATTCAGAACATCAGCTTTACGAAAAGACTAGACTCTACAAAGGTGGCCTTTGCTTTATACTTGCTGTACTGTTTTGTTTAATTATTAATTCAATAAATAGTTACTGAATACCTAGTGTAATACTTGGTGAACTGATACTTCATCATAGATAGACTTTTAAAAAAATCTGTCACTGTACTTTATTCTTATTTGAGTTTTCCTTTATTACTTATTATTAAAAAAAAATCTCAGATCACCAGCTTCATTAGGCATGTGTTCTTTCCACATAACTGCCAATGTCACCACTAAGCTTTCTGCCACTGCATAACCAGTACCCACTTCCTCCAGTTTTCAGTAACAGGCATCTTCCTTTACATTCTCATTGGCAGTGTCCTCAAACTACAGATTTCTACTAACAATCTGTTTATAGTGATTCAAGTCTCTAATATACTCCTCAAAATCCTTGTAGCCTTTGCCTACTGCCTGGTTTGAAAGCCACTACCATATATTTATTTTATATTTGTTATGGATGCACCCACTCTTAAAACACCAGAATCTGTTATGAAATAACATCTCCAATGCTTGCAGAAGATGATTGCCTACTTAAAATTCAAGTCAATCTATAAACAATTCAAAAGGTGCTGGTTATAAGATTGATATACAAAAATCAACAGGAATTCCTTGTACAATTACAACCAACCATAAAATATATTAACAGTAAACACATGTATTATCATATTAACTTATGTTATATTGTTTGCTTCACTTGTATCTCCTCTTTAAGGAAAGAGAATAACTCATTTATATTTGTAACCCCAGTATCTAGCATGCAAGCAGGTGTTCAATGAAAATTTCAGAATGATTATCAATCATCATTGGATTCTTAGTATCATTCACACATATTTTCCCTGGAGAAAAGAATAAAAATTCACTTGCATATTTTTTAAACCACTACAATAACTCACTATATTTTTGTACATTAAAAAGTTCCAGTTCAAATCAAGAAATCCCATTCTCCACTTTTCACCTATTTGGACTGATAAAGATTAAAATCCTTGATAATGTACAACATTGTTAAGGGTGAAGGTAACCTAGTTATAACAGCTGACTAAAGTATTCGGTAGTATAACCTCTTGGGAGAGCAATCTAGTAACTAATACAATTTCACATGCTTCTCTTTAGCAAGCCTATATTTTGGAACTTATTCTGTAGATACTTATACATACATGAAAACCGTATACATATAAAATTTGTACAATAGGATTGTTCGTAACAGAAGATAATGAGTTAACCTTATCAGTAGAGAAAAATGTAAGAAAATTATGGCACATCCACACAATGAATTCCTATTCAGTTGTCAAGAAGAATAAGGGATACTTGTAAGAATGCACATGGACTGATTTCTAAAATATCAGATCAGTCAGTTCAGTTCAGTTGCTCGGTCACATCCAACTCTTTGCAACCCCAAGGACTGCATCACACCAGACTTGTCTGTCCATCACCAACTCCTGGAGTTTACTCAAACTCATGTCCATCGAGTCGGTGATGCCATGCAACCATCTCATCCTCTGTCGTCCCCTTCTCCTTCTGCCTTCAATCCTTGCCAGCATCAGGGTCTTTTTAGTGACACAGTTCTTCACATCAGGTGGCCAAAGTATTGGAGTTTCAGCTTCAATTTCAGTTCTTCCAATGAATATTCAGGGCTGATTTCCTCTAGGATGGACTGGTTGGATCTCCTTGCAGTCCAAGGGACTCTCAAGAGTCTTCTCCAACACCACAGTTCAAAAGCATCAATTCTTCGGTGCTCAGCTTTCATTATAGTCCAACTCTCACATCCGTACATGACTACTGGAAAAACCATAGCTTTGACTGGATGGACCTCTGTTGGCAAAGTAATGCCTCTGTGTTTTAACATGCTGTCTAGGTTGGTCATAGTTTTTCTTCCAAGGAGCAAACACCTTTTAATTTCATGGCCGCAGTCACCATCTGTGGTGATTTTGGAGCCCAAGAAAATAAAGTCTGTCACTGTCTCCATTGTTTCCCCATCTCTTTGCCATGAAGTGATGGGACCGGATGCCATGATCTTCGTTTTTTTGAATGTTGAGTTTTAAGCGAGCTTTTTAACTCTCTTCTTTCACTTTCATCAAAAGGCTCTTCAGTTCCTCTTCGCTTTCTGCCATAAGGGTGGTGTCATCTGCATATCTGAGGTTATTGATATTTCTCCCGGCAATCTTGATTACAGCTTGTGGTTCATTCAGCTTGGAATTTCACATGATGTACTCTACATTTAAGTTAAATAAGCAGGGTGACAGTATACAGCCTTGACATACTCCTTTCCCGAATTGGAACCAGTCTGTTGTTCCCTGTCTGGTTCTAACTGTTGCTTCTTGACCAGCATACAGATATCTCAGGAATCAGGTAAGGTGGTCTGGTATTTCCATCTCTTTAAGAATATTCCACAGTTTGTTGTGATCCACACAGTCAAAGGCTTTGGCAGAGTCAATAAAGCAAAAGTAGATGCTTCTCTGGAACTCTCTTGTTTTTTTGATGATCCAACAGATGTTGGCAATTTGATTTCTGGTTCCTCTGCCTTTTCTAAATCCAGCTTGAACATCTGGAAGTTCTCTGTTCACATACAGTTGAAGCTTGGCTTGGAGAATTTTGAGCATTACTTTGCTAGCATGTGAGATGAGTGCAATTGAGTGGTAGTTTGAACATTCTTTGGCATTGCCTTTGAGATAGGAATGAAGACTGACATTGTCCAGTCCTGTGGCCACTGCTGAGTTTTGCTAATTTACTGGCATTTGAATGCCACACTTCCTCAACATCATCTTTTAGTATCTGAAATAGCTCAGCTGGAATTCCATCACCTCCACTAGCTTTGTTTGTAGTATGCTTCCTAAGGCCCATTTGACCTCACATTCCAGGATGTCTGGCTGTAGGTGAGTGATCACACTATCGTGATTATCTGGGTCGTGAAGATGTTTTTTGTACAGTTCTTCTGTGTATTCTTGCCACCTCTTCTTAATATCTTCTGCTTCTGTTAGGTCCATACCATTTCTGTCCTTTATTGTGCCCATCTTTGCATGAAATGTTCCCTTGGTATCTCTAACTTTCTTCCAGAAATCTCTAGTCTTTTCGATTCTATTGTTTTCCTCTATGTCTTTGCATTGATCACTGAGGAAGGCTTTCTCATCTCTCCTTGCTATTCTTTGGAACTCTGCATTCAAATGGGTATATCTTTCCTTTTCTCCTTTTCCTTTCACTTCTCTTCCTTTCTCAGCTATTTGTAAGGCCTCCTCAGACAACCATTTTGCCATTTTGCATTTCTTTTTCTTGGGGATAGTCTTGATCACTGCCTCCTGTGTAATGTCACGAAATTCCGTCCATAGTCCTTCAGGTACTCTATCAAACTAATCCCTTGAATCTATTTGTCGATTCCACTGTATCATCATAAGGGATTTGATTTAGGTCATATCTGAATAGTCTAACGGTTTTCCCTACTTTCTTCAATTTCAGTCTGAATTTTGCAATAAGGAGTTCAAGCTGTGACCCACAGTCAGCTCCTAGTCTTGTTTTTGCTGAGTGTACAGAGCTTCTCCATCTTCAGCTGCAGAGTACAATCAACCTGATTTTGGTATTGACCATCCGGTGATGTTCACATGTCATCATGATGTCATCTCCTGTGTTGGTGGAAGATGGTGTTTGCCATAACCAGTGTGTTCTTTTGGCCAAACTCTGTTAGCCTTTGTCCTGCTTCATTTCCTACTCTAAGGACAAACTTGCCTGTTACTCCAGGTATCTCCTGATTTCCTACATTTGGATTCCAGTCCCCTATGATGAAAAGGATATCTATTTTTTGGTGTTAGCTCTAGAAGGTCTTGTAGGTCCTCATAGAATCGTCAACTTCAGCTTCTTCAGCATTAGTGGCTGGGGTATACTCTTGGATTACTGTGATACTGAATGATTTGCCTTGGAAAAGGACCGAGATCATTCTGTCATTTTTGAGATTGTACTCAAGTACTGCATATTGGACTCTCTTGTTGACTGTGAGGGCTACTCCATTTCTTCTAAGGGATTCTTGCCCACAGTAGTAGGTATAACCGTTACCTGAATTAAATTCACCCATTCCAGTACATTTTAGTTCACTTATTTCTAAAACGTCGATGTTCACTCTTGCCATCTCCTGTTTGACCACTTCCAATTTATCTTGACTGGACTTTACTTCCATCACCAGTCACTCCAAAACAGCGTGTTTTTTCCGCTTTGGCTCCACCTCCTCATTCTTTCTGGAGTTACTTCTCTACTCTTCTCCAGTAGCATATTGAGCACCTACCGCCCTGGGGAGTTCATCTTTCAGTCTTGTATCTATTTGCCTTTTCATACTAGGGTTCCCAAGGCAAGAATACTGAAGTGGTTTGCCATTTCATTCTCCAGTGGACCACTTTTTTTTTTTCTCAAACATATATTTAGGAGAAAAAGCAAGGTGCTGAATGCCTCCATGGATATTAGTTAGGTAGAAATATTTGGGTTCCCATCATTTCTAGAATAAAGCATCGGTCATACTAAATTCAGCCTTCCCGGGTGGCTCAGTGGTAAAGAATCTGCCTTCCCATGCAGAAGCCATAGCAGATGCAGCTTTGATCCCTGGTTTGTGAAGATACCCTGGAGGAAACAGGAACACATCCCAGTATTCTTGCCAGGATAATCCCATGGACAGCCTAGCCTGGCAGGCTACAGTCAATGGGGGTCACAAAGAGTTGGACATGACTGAACACACAAGCATGCATACTAAATATGGAGTATATTCAGTTCTGTGCACAAAAAGACAATGCTAGAGCAGGTGTGACAAGAGAATAACCAGGAAAATAAGGAGTGTGACAACCACGATGCATAAAAACCAGTTTAAGAAACTATGTCTATTTAGTCTGGAGAAGATTTGAGGTGATTAAATTGTTATTTTAAAATATTTTAAGAGTGTCAGGTGAAAGAGTATCAGAGGACAAAAAACTAGGAACAAAAAACTCATCACAGGCATACAAATTAAAAATTAACAAAGAACGTTCTAGTTAATCATACATTTTCAAATAACAAAGGTTTGACTGGTGAAGTAGTGAGCCCTTTAAAGTAGATAAAGTGAAAATGAAGTCGTTCAGTTGTGTCCAACTCTTTTTTGAGATGCCATGGTCTGTAGCCTGCCAGGCTCCTCCATCCTTGGGATTTTCCAGACAAGAATACTGGAGTGGGTTGCCATTTCCTTCTCCATGTGATCTTCCCGACCAGGGATCCAACCTGAGTCTCCCACATTGCAGGCAGATTCTTTACTGTCTGAACCACCAGGCAAGCCTGTTAAACTAGATCATCTGTACTCAAATGGTGTTTGGTATCCGAAAAGTGTTCCATGGCCAGGTGGGAGCTTGGATTACATAACTGTCAAGATTTATTTCAATTCCAACATTCTGTGATCTAAACTTAAAACAAAGGTAAATTGGGTTATGTATGTATATTTAAGTAAGAAGTATGGAAGCTTTAAAGATGAACAAAAATGCGATTTATCCTTGTCATTTTTCTTTGAATAAGACGACAAGTAAGGTAAAAATCTGTGATATATACAATGGGCTTATGCGTACATCAAATTATCAAATAAATCACTGTAACAATCCCACTCTAAATACTGAGATTCTGGAAAAAATCGGCACTATTTTCACCTTTTTAAAACAAATGGAAGACAAGGTGCTGTGAACAGTTTTTAAGTATAAGAGCTACATTTTCACATGTATTTTTCTAAATCAGTTCAAGTTCAGATTAATAGTTTAATTTAAATTAAACATAAAGCAATTCCTCTTTATCTTAACTCTTGTAGAGTGTTATATAATTAATTTCAGAAGAGGCAAACCCATAAAATCATACACACAACAGAAAACTCTAATTGGGGAGAGCAGAGTATGTATGCTATACTAACCAATTAGAAGAACTGTTCCGACGGCCAAACCTCCACCTGGAAATGGAACAAAATGAAGAACAAATTAATCTACCTTTTCATATTATCTTTAGCATAAAAGTTAGGCATTATCAAGGACAGGTACTTCAACAACTTCAAAACTGTAGTTGAGAACAACATTTTAATTACCTTTGCAATACTTGGCTTAAGGTGCTATTATGAAATAATTACATACTATATGTAATTATACACTACACATTACAATTACTTTCATAATATACTGTACTATCCTCCTTTCTCCTGTGATAGGACCATGCAGCATTCAACACAGCCGGCTAAGCATTCCTTTAATGTTATATTTAGCACTTATTAATAAATTAGCTCAATAGCTGAGACCTAAATGTGCACAGTAACTTAACTACAACAGAAGTACAACACAGAAAGAAAGGTTATTACAATAGAAATTCCACTTTAATTTTTACTCTCAAATTTAACAAATCTTGGAGAAAAAAACCTGACAGTTAAAATGAATTCTTTTCTGATTATTAATAACACACATAAAATCTGAACACACTCTAAATGTATTTAGAATGTAAGATGAATATTTTTGTCAAACAAGAGAGGCACAATCACCACAATCACAAAACATATTTTCAATTTTACTAGAAAATGCTATTTTAATTATATTTGAATTAGGGTAATATGATCATAAATATATAACTGAAATACAGGTTTATTAAAAATCAATTTAAAATCAAGTTTTAAGAAACTAGAACATCAGAAAGATAGACATTCAAACAGCTGACAACTGATATTTTGTTTCTAAAACCATTTGTGAAAGCATTACTATGTGTTATTGGTGCAAATGCTAACAAGTTCACTTAAAAATTTAAAAATGTATACACAAAGAATCAAACGAACTTAAAGTATAATTAATTTAAAAAGAAACTAAAAATTGTTGGACAATTGAAGACAATATTACTAGCGCTTTTTGCTTACAAGATTGTGAAACATTTAGAATATAATAATCTTTTCCCAAAAAGTTTTATAGTGACAAACAATACATAGAAAAACTTAGTATGAAAAACTCATGACAGTGTTTTTTTTGCCTTGCAAATAAGCATAAAAAACAGTTATGTTTCAAAGAATTTGAAATTTGGTAAGCTGCATGCACACTTAATACAATCTAATATTTGAGGACTTTATGACTAAAACAGAGCATTCAAAATTGTTAGAAAACAGTTTAAAAAAAGGAACAAACACATTTACATTTTTTCAGTGGATATGTTATTGAATTAAGTATGTATTTTAACTTCATATTGAGATAAGTTACTTCATTTTAGCATTTAAAGCCACACCAGACTACACAGGAGAACTACAAATGTTGGTCAAATTAAAAGCTTAACATAAACTGAAATATATGTGATGATAACAACCATAAAAGATGAGAGCAAAAAGGCTCTGTTTGGGAGAAGAGCAAATATTTAGTTTTACAGTTTGTGCTACATATAGACCAATATTAATTCTTTAATCCACTTTAAATATTTTAAATCACACTTTCCAACTCTTCACTATTTTTCCTCACATGTGAAAATATTTAGCTAGTAATTATCATTTTGTATATTTGAGATGAAATAATACAGGCACATAACAGATACTCCAAGTTTCTCGTCTAGTCTACTATAAAAAAGTTAGCTGCATTTTCCCATAACTTTATAGGAAGGATTTAGATTTGTTATCTAAACTTCTTTGGGTCTATATTCATGTCTTCTCAAATTAGGAATTTATATAAGGCCTCCAAGTGGAATATTTAGAGAAGTAGATATTTTTTGTGAATGATATTCACAGTGAAATAACGAGAACTGATCAAGAAACAGTTCTCCAACTGAATGATACGATATCTCGCTCAGGTGTCTTGCCCAAAGAAGTACAGTAAGAGCTACTCTTACCATTCTGGCAATTATTTTCTGATTAGAAACAATCAATACATGATACACTAAATACGTTATTTGATAAATGTATTATCAGTATTAATTCTATTACTGTATTAACAGTAAACAGCAAATCAGACTACACTACGAAGGTAGGTAGTTTTCTGCCTGAGTTGAACAATCCACTATTTCTGATAATTCAGGAAACGAAAGTTTTAAATCTCTCATATATTAAATTATATATGGAAAATCTTTATGTTTGGAAAATACAAATGTTACTTAAAACAAGATAATATGAGGACATTTTAATCATTTTTTATCAGCCAAATTAATATTCTATTGGGTGTCTCTTACAAAAAGGCAACTTACTTTTTTTCTAATGGGCTATATTATATAAATTCACTAGCTCAATTTGAATTTGAATTTGAATTTGAGCTAACTCAAATTTGAATTGGCCCTAGTAAAGCTGGTGATTTGGAAGGTTAGTCATGGGAAATAAGAAGCCACCTAATTATTTATAAATCAAGCTTTTATTCTATGTATATGAGGTAAAGTGATTTTGACATGGCCATATACACAAGCATGTAGCCGTAAAGTTCCTATATTCTTCCAAACTTCATTTTAGAGTGTGGTAAGACCACATTTCAGTATAAGGTATTTTGCAATATCTCACTCAATATACTGAGATTCTAGCTATATTTTAAAGTAGAGTAAATTTTAATAAGTTAGCAGTCATTCTCCCTACCCAAAATTGAAAAGCTTAACCAACTAAACACAGGATACTTGACATGATATATTCAACAAAAGTTAGCTTTCAATCCATCTTTAAATTCAGCAATTCATTAGCAATTTCAAAAGCAGCACAGATCTCACACTAATAATTCCTAATTAAAACAGAAATATCTTTTCCCCATAGCACATTAAAATGTCTGACAGGAAAGTAACAGGGTAAGGAAGCACTTGTCTTAGAAATTCATATAAGGCCTCCAAGTGGAATATTCAGAGAAATAAATGCTTTTTGTGAATGATATTCATAGTGAAATAATGAGAACAGATCAAGAAATAGTTTCCCAATTAAATATGATATAATGCACAGGTGGACACACACACAAAGTAAAAAATGGTCTTGTTTAATGCCTCCTCTTCCCTTTAATCATATCAGATAAATCACCAATATTCTAAGTCACTAAAAAAATAAACTTTTGGTTTTACCTCAGACCACTTTAAAAAGTATGTTTAAGCTCACCTCCAGCTTACTAAAAAAATATGGGAGAATATTTCATCAACTTGTAAGTTTACACAAGTTTGAAAGCTTGAAAATACTTTTCAAGTCTGATATCTTAAAGTATAAAATTCATCAAGCTTTTACATTTTAAAAAAGTGACTATTTTGTCTTAAAACTAGAATAAATATAAAAGCTTAAGAAACACTGGGAAATTTAAGATTTTAAGTGTCAATATCTATTTAAAAATTTTTTTAAATACGAAGGAAAGATTTAAAAAAATTCATGTGAATAGTTAGAAAATGATATATTAATTTAAAGGGAGAAAAGCCCTACACAGTTCCCAAAACAAATCTCTAATTAAGCTATACATTTAGGGTAAACAAGGTCAAATTAATATATTAGAATATGAAGGTCCATAAATTTTATCTTGTTTTACAATAAAGGCAACTCCTTTTTCAAAGCTAAAAGTTTAAAAGGGAAGAGAAATAAAAGTTAGGAAAGAGAAGTCTTTCATCCTAGTTCTTTCCAGTGCTCTCTGTAAATCAGTAGTTTTGTTTAAAATTATAGAAGCAAAACAGGCATCTTAAAGGCTTTGTAGGGAAAAGGCAATGTAACAGCCATATCCTTCGTTCATAGCAATATCCTTAACTACCTAATTAATGCCACACTTAGAATTAAATTGCAGTTATATGATTAACAAGTCTACTTTTTCTAGGTAAGAAACCTCCTAACAACTCTTGGTTATCACAGGTATCGGCTGGGCAAACATGGGAATCAAAACAGAAAAGTCATCAACAATGAGAATGGTTCTGTTGATTAAATTGCGTGAAACAATTTTACAAAGGACTGAGTGGCACTTGCTTTAAATGTACAGGTATCAATTGTTAAAATATCATAACTGGGATGATACTAAATAAACAGCCCAAGCTTAATGCATATCATCCCACACTCCAGGTTAAGATGTGTGTGTGCTCAGTGGTGGTCAACTCTTTGTGACCCCATGGCCTGTAGCCCAACAGGCTCTTCTGTCCATGCGATTTTCCTGGCAGGAATACTGGTGTGGGTGGCCATTTCCTTCTCTAGGGGATCTTCCCAACCCAGGGATCGAACACGCTTCTCCTTTGTCTCCAGCATTATGGGCAGATACTTTACCCGCTGAGCTATCAGGGAAGCAAGATTAAAATATAATGGAGCAAAGAACTATACCCACCAGTAATTATTTTTTCATGGCAATGTTGAAAATGGTAGCTACCCTCAAGCTTCTTCAGGGCAGTCTTCCTGGATTATTATTTACCCCAATTCCTATTTCCGTTCACTTGTCTGTCAAAATTTAATAAATTCTGAACAACACAGAGTTTAATCCAGTTAAAACTGAGAAGTCATCCGTCCTTCAAATATCTTTCTGAAGGATGAGCCTGGGAGATAATTTCTCTACGTTAGTCAATATGGTCCTAAAATGGACTATTTTATGTTCAAGGAAAAGAGAAATTTTGCCAGAATCCTTTATCTACTATATAATCTCCTTGGAAATTCCTGGAAGAAGAAAAATGAAATATTTACATACAGCGTCCTCAAATAACAACATAAATGTTCTGGAAAGGGACGGTTGAGAAACTGGGTTAGGAAATTCCAGAATGTAAATTATTCAACTTGGGAAATATAAATCGATATCTAACAATAAAATAAAGAATAAAAATATTTAATACAACTAGATCATGAAGATTAAGATGCAGTAATAGAAAAGTCTCAAATTTATAAAACACTTCGGAGTAAGCAATGGAAATACTAGTGTATCATCAAACAACTAACATTCAATTTGCCTATTTTATGCTTTTCATTTTGCATCTACACTTTAAATTACAATGTCACAATGGCAGTAGTAAAATATCACTGCAGTGTATGCCAGTGACAACACAACATTTACTTGTTATGCAGTAACTACAGAATATATTTAGGCAACAACAATGTCACAGTATAGTTTCATCATTCTGATGTCATAGCATCCTACTATCATTACATCTTGTCACTATAAGATTATATCAGACTTGTCACAATCTTGAGTCAGACAACATTTCAGAACCACAGTATAATCTGAATTGCTTTTACTTTTGTGTATACACATTAGCAGCCAAATGTTTCACTTTCAAACAATGGTTTAATGAATAACACATGTATAGGGTTTGCTCCAAAGGGCCACAAAAAATAGAAAATCAAAATATAAAAATGCCATTAGGAAGTTAACAACTAAAATATTTCTAGACATTTTATTATTCCAAATGTAGTAACTCCTATTATAAGAATGTCTTCAACTTCTGTGCAATTTGAGAATTAACTGTATACATGCAAAATATATTTCAAAATATCCAAAAACTGATAGTTATTTCAATCATTTTAATGAACACTAATTTTTAGCATAATCTTGTTAGAGTCAAATAAATAGATTCCCCAACTTCAAGCAAATCTGGAGAAATTTAAAATTACAGTTCAAGTTTATATCACTGTAAAAAAACACAAGGAAGGTGCTTTGGGTCACCTTTCTGGTGGGTGCTTTAAGAGGCTATTACAGTTAAATCTTCAGGCTTAGATTCAATAAATGGTTAAAAACACCTGAAAAGAGGTCTCAAAAAATTGAAGCAATTGCAGCATAGTGCAGAGCATTAAATGTGGAGCCTGAAGATCAGCCAGACTGTCACAGTTTTGTGACTCTATTCATGTCAGTTAATCGCCATGTCTGATTTTAGAGCTCAAACACATAATTCCATCCTACATGTTTCATAATCTGTGCACGCTTTTTCCTACACATTATTTTTCTTTAAACCAAGAACTTATTTAGAATCTATAAGTACCAGGTACTGTGCTAGTTACATTTTGTTATTCTAATGAGGAACTGAAGATGTAATGTGAGAAACGTGACCTTTTTGTTTGGAGAGTTTCAGGATCAGTGAATGAAGTTACATATCTCCACTGAGTTACCCAAAAAAAAAAAAAATTCAGGACTAGGAACAGCCTCCAAGTTTTACATATAAATACAGGATGACCCCAATTTAAACTCATAAGGGAAAAAAAGTGAGATAAATATTTGCTAACTAGATATTTTGAATCATTTCTGTTTATAGTACCATGCAATTTAGGAAGGCATCAGAGTTGAAACAATTAAGGGAAAACATTCAAATTTATTATTTAAATTTACATACAAATAACCAGGATCCAGTTATGGTCACAAAGTAACAGAGGTAAGAAGTCATACTCTTTCTCATTGGTCTTTCTATTGCTAAACCTATCTCAAAGTCTACCTGTGGGGAAAAAAATTACAGAGTGAAAATGACAAGGGAAGTAAACAATGTCATTTGTAATATTTTATGAAAGTGTACAAAGCTTAACTGACACATCTCACCCTATTATAAAAAAATTATGAAATACAAACATGGACCAATTTTAGTAAAGTAGCATTCTGATAGGAATGAACTACTTTACAAGCTTTATTAACACAGCAGCTTTGCCCTACCTATCTATCTAACCTACAGATTAGATTAATAATTAATGGTTATTAATTATTGGTTAATTAATGGTTAATAATTAAACATTAATAATTAATGGTTATTAATCAAGCATATTCTTTAGCAGCCTTCTCAAGAAAAATTCCAGAGATTTTGGAAAGCCTAAAATCTGGACTTCTTTTTCTCGTTGAAATGTAAAATAATTTTAAACATCGTTTGAGATGTAACGCTGGGAAGCAAAATATATAGAGAAAAAATAACAAAAACAAAAATACATATATTTAACGCAGATACTGGGTACGTCTGTTAAGGTCAAAGACAGGCTTTCATTACTTGGATGCACCTAAGCTTTTAACATACATTCTTTTAAAGTCAATATGATTAGTTTAAAGATTCAGAACCAGGAGATAAGCAGTCAGGCGGCGAAAGAGGGGAAGTTACTTTTTTCAGCATTTTCTATTGATGCCCATCTGTCTCAAGTGATACAAACTTCTGTAGGTTAGTCCAAACCATGGGCTATCTGGGATTCACATAAGGGTGCATTCAAAGACCGGGACGGGATCCTAGATGAATGCCAAATCGTCTCCAATCATCAGTGACTGCCCTTCACTAGGAATGCACGTAAGGGTAAGAAGCATGTAGGTTTCCTGTCGTAATCGAGAAAAAGCCTGGTGGGCACCAAAGTAGAAAGTGGGAGCACAAAACCAGATCTGATTAACAGCATTTAAAGTCTCCATGCAACCCTTCCTCCCCTCCATCAGACTGAGCCATCCTCTCCAAGTCCGAATGCTGAGAGGTGAGAGAAAGATGTGGGTCAGGGTGTCTACCCCGGCAAGTCCCCTCCCTGTTTTCCCTCTGCTGAGCCCAGATCTCCGTTCTGAACCGACCTAGGAGCTGGTCCAGGGCTGGCAGCCCGGTTGATACCAGCAGCTGTCCATTCCGCACCGACGGCCGTGTCCCCGCGATGGACACCAGTCGAGAGCAGCCACTGTCGGCACCGCTAGCTCTGGGACCCCTCCGCCGGAAGCTAGTGACGTTGTTCGTGCTGGCCGCCGCCACCATAGACCCAGTACTCCGGGTGCCGGTGCCGCAGGTCCCTGCTGCCGCCATCTTGGGGCTTCCCGCGTTGACCCAATGAGAACTCTGGGAGCTTAAGCCGCGGGTCTGTCACAGTCAGCTCCAAACTCCCGCCTCCTCTGCTCTTGAAGCCAATAGGACTGAGGCCTCCCTCCCGAGTCAACCAATCGGAAGGCGCATTGCTGAAAAGTGCGTTTACGTCAGGACGGCCGACTTCTGCAAGGCCCAGGTGAGAAAGAGGTACCTGAGTCCTGGATGAGAGTCTTCCTGGGTTCTTTGGGGCTAGAGGTGGGTAATATCATTAACGTTCTTCTCGTTTTGAGTGTCTTCATTCACGTTGAGTTAAACAAAAAAAAGAAGGCGGCTGGTGGTGGGGTATATCAAGCAACTTTCAGTAGGACCCTGCACTTTCCTCCTCTCTGTAGTAAACAGGATACCGCCCCCCACCCCAGGCCTTTTCTGATTTCTGAAAGAAAATTCCCTCCGGCATCCTCTTCAGTTCTTAACATGGAAGGGATTGAAACTCTTACCTTAGTGAGTAGCTTGTTGAGCCCGGCCTCGGTTCCTCAGGGCCGGTGACCGCTGGGTTGGATTTACATATTAGAGTAAAAACTCTGGAGCTTTGAGGCGATTTGGTTTTCCTCTGTTTCAAACAGCAGATGACAAACTCTACCTCTCTTGACACGTCCCCGTAAGTTGCTTTCGTTAATTTTAATTAGTGCTTCTGGAAGTCTTAGAGCGCCTTTCCATAAGTGGTGTGAATGATAAGTGTTATTCTGACAACCTTGTTCACACATTTAATTGTCGTTTGCTGTTAAGGCAGCTGCAAATAACACAATACTTTTTTTTTTATTTTAACCCGAAAAACTGGTAAGAATTAGATGTGTATGTGCTTTCTTTTTCAAGTGATCTGTGAACTCTGAATCCAGAGTTTATTAGAATAGGAATTTTACATGATGAAAAAAGCCATGTAACCTAGATTTTCAAAAAAGGCCATGAATCCTTGGATTTAAATTTTCTTTTCAAAATTTTTAGCTGGGTGTGGGGTAGGGGATTGGAGTAAGTAATCTTTGAAGACATTCATGATTGACAAATGTGTAAACTAAAAGAGTCCCAAATTATGCTTGCGCTGATAATTATTGTTGGTTTTGACATTGATCTATGATGCTTCTAAAATACATCAAAACTTCATGGAAACTCTTGCCATTGAATTGTTTTAAATCTCAGTGACTTGTGAAAACTTTTTGGCTGATTCTCTTTGAGATTATATTGCTACATAGTGACCCCAGTTTTTCATTTTGGTAGGTTTTTGTTTTTAAAGAAAAGTGTTCAGAAAAAAAAAAGTGTTGCAGTTTAACAATATATCAACTGGAAATCTTGATCATGGTTTAGATGCTTTCATTTAGAGTCTTACCAGTATAATTCTGTGATGTCAGTCATTCACTTAGTAGCTGTTGAGGGTTTACTGTCTGCTTGGACCTAAACTTGTCATTTTAAGGCAAAGTTAAAAAAAAACAGTTCTCATTTGGAGGAGATAAGATTAACACATAGATAACAACATACCCGTTAAAATGATCACAGTGAACAATATACATTAATATTGCTCTGTAGTAAGTAAGTATTCGAGAAGACCAAAACAGAAAGTGACAAAGCACTCCAGTAACAAATAGGAACTTCTTAGACAGCTTTGCTGCTCTGAAAACTTTGAAGTACACAAATATTGAATTTCTATGGATTTCTTTACTACATATTCACTTGTTGTCTACTCTATTTACTTCAGCCTTTAGTTTTCTAAAGTGAAAAATTGTTTTTCAGCTTTAACTACAATCCAGGAAGATGTGCACCAATGCATTCCTGAAGTTAGCATATAATCTTTGGTACAACATTATCATCAGTTCAGTTCAGTTGCTCAGTCATGTCCAATTCTTTGCAACCCAATGGACTGCAGCACCCCAGGCTTCCCTGTCCATCACCAACTCCCGGAGTTTACTCACACTCACGTCCATTGAGTCAGTGATACTATCCAACCATCTCATCCTGTGTCATCCCCTTCTCCTCTTGCGTTCAATCTTTCCCAGCGTCACGGTCTTTTCTAATGAGTCAGTTCCTTGCATCAGATGGCCAAAGTATTGGAGTTTCAGCTTTAGCATCAGTCCTTCCAATAAATATTGAGGACTAATTTCCTTTAGGATGAACTGGCTGGATCTCCTTGCAGTCCAAGGGACTCTCAAGAGCCTACTCCAACACCACAGTTCAAATGCATCAATTTTTAGGCACTCAGTTTTTTTTATAGTCCAACTCTCACATCCATACATGACTATTGGAAAAACCATAGCTTTGACTAGACAGACCTTTGTTGGCAAAGTAATGTCTCTGCTTTTTAATATGCTGTCTAGGTTGTCATAGCTTTTCCCTAAGGAGCACGGGTCTTTTAGTTTCATGGCTGCAGTCACCATCTGTGGTGATTTTGGAGTGCAAGAAAATAAAGTCTGTCACTGTTTCCATGTTTCCCCATGTATTTGCCATGAAGTGATGGGACCTGATGCCATGATCTTAGTTTTCTGAATGTTGAGCTTTAAGCCAACTTTTTCACTCTCCTCTTTCACTTTCATCAAGAGGCTCTTTAGTTCCTCTTCACTTTCTGCCATAAGGGTGGTGTCATCTGCATACCTGAGGTTATTGATATTTCTCCCAGCAATCTTGCTTCCAGCTTGTGCTTCATCCAGTCCAGCATTTCTCATGATATGCATATAAGTTAAATAAGCAGGGTGACAGTGTACAGCCTTGACATACTTCTTTCCCGATTTGGAACCAGTCTGTTGTTCCCTGTTCGGTTCTAACTGTTGCTTCTTGACCTGAGTACAGATATCTCAGGAATCAGGTAAGGTGGTCTGGTATTCTCATCTCTTTAACAATTTTCTACAGGTGATCCACACAGTCAAAGGCTTTGGCATAGTCAATAAAGCAAAAATAGATGTTTCTCTGGAGCTCTCTTGCATTTTTGATGATCCAGCGGTTGTTGACAATTTGATCTCTGGTTCCTCTGCCTGTTCTAAATCCAGCTTGAACATGTGGAAGTTCTCTGATCACATACTGTTGAAGCTTGGCTTGGAGAATTTTGAGCATTACTTTGCTAGCGTGCGAGATGAGTGCAATTATGCAGTAGTTTCAGCATTCTTTGGCATTGCCTTTCTTTGGGATTGGAATGAAGACTGACCTTTTCCAGTCCTGTGGCCACTGCTGAGTTTTCCAGATTTACTGGCATATTGAGTACAGCACTTGCACAGCCTCATCTTTTAGAATTTGAAATAGTTCAGCTGGAATTCCATCACCTCCAATAGCTTTGTTCATAGTGATGCATCCTACGGCCCACTTGACTTATCATTCCAGGATGTCTGGCTCTAGGTGAGTGATCACACCATCATGGTTAGCTGGGTCATGGCGATCTTTTTTGTGTAGTTCTTTTGTTTGTCTTGCCACCTCTTCTTCATATCTTCTGCTTCTGTTAGGTCCATACATTTCTGTCCTTTATTGTGCCCATCTTTGCATGAAATGTTTCCCTTGGTATCTCTTAATTTTCTTCAAGAAATCTCTAGTCTTTCCCATTCTCTTGTTATCCTCTATTTCTTTGCATTAATCACCGAGGAAGGCTTACTTACCTCTCCTTGCTATTCTTGGAACTCTGCAATCAGGTGGATATATCTCTCCTTTTATCATTTGCCTTTCATTTCTCTTCTTTTCTCAGCTATTTGTAAGGCCTCCTCAGACTACCATTTTGCCTTTATGCATTTCTTCTTGGAGATGGTCTTGATCATCACCTCCTATACAGTGTCATGAACCTCTGTCCATAGTTCTTCAGGCATTCTGTCTATCAGGTCTAATCCCTTGAATTTGTTGGTCACTTGCACTGTATCATCAAAAGTGATTTGATTTAGATCATACCTGAATGGTCTAGTGGTTTCCCCCACTTTTTTCAATTTAAGTCTGAATTTGGCAATAAGGAGTTCATGATCTGAGCTGCTGGCAGCTCCTGGTCTTATATTTGCTGACTGTATAGAACTTATCCATGTTTGGCTACAAAGAATGTAATCAATCTGATTTTGGTGTTAACCATCTGGTGATGTTCATGTGTGGAGTTGTCTCTTGTGTTGTTTGAAGAGGGTGTTTGCTATGACCTGTGCATCCTCTTGGCAAAACTCTTGTTAGCCTTTTTCCTGCATCATTTTCTACTCCAAGGCCAAATTTGCCTCTTACTCCAGGTATCTCTTGACTTCCTATGTTTGTATTCCAGTCCCCTGTGATGAAAAGGACATCTGTTTTTGGTGTTAGTTGTAGAACGTCTTGTAGGTCGTGTTAGAACTGTTCAGCTTCAGCTTTTTCAGCTTTAGTGGTTGGGGCGTAGACTGGATTACTGTGATATTGAATGATTTGCTTTGGAAACAAACAGATCATTCTGTCATTTTTGAGACTGCACCCAAGTACTGCAGTTTGTACTCTCTTGTTGTCTATGAGGGCTGCTCCATTTCTTCTAAGAGATTCTTGCCCAGAGTAGTAGATATAATGGTCATCTGAGTTAAATTCGCCCATTCCAGTTCATTTTAGTTCACTGATCCCTAAAATGTCAATATTCACTCTTGCCATCTCCTGTTTGACCACTTCCAACTTTCTTTGATTTATGAACCTAAATTATTCCAGGTTCCTAAGCAATATTGTTCTTTACAGCATCAGACTTGACTTCTGTTAGCAGCCATATACACAACTGTCTGTTGTTTTTGCTTTGGCTCCATCTCTTTATTCTTTTCGTAGATATTTCTCTACCCTTCTCCCTTAGCATATTGTGCACCTGGGGAGTTCATCTTTCAGTGTCCTATCTTTTTGCCTTTTCATACTGCTCATGGAGTTCTCAAGTCAAGAATATTGAAGTGGTTTGCCATTCCCTTCTCCAGTGGACCACGTTTTGTGAGAACTCTATACCATGACCTATCTGTCTTGCATGGCCCTGCATGACATGGCTCATACTTTCATTGACTTAGACAAGGCTGTGATCCAAGTGATCAGTTTGGTTAGTTTTCTGAAGTTGTGGTTTCCATTTTGTCTGCCCTCTGATGGATAATGTTCATGGATAGGTGACTCAATATTTTCAGTGTCAGTTCTTCCAAAATTGACCCATAGATTTCATGCACTCCCAGTTAAAATCCCAGCATGTTATTTCATGGATATTAACAGACAGGGTCTATAGTTTATATGGAAAGGCAAATGATCTAGAATAGCAAATACAATATTGAAGAACAGAGTTGTAGTACTGACACTACCTGACTTCAAGACTTACTGTAAAGGATCAGTGCAGCAGTATATAGAGTCCAGAAATAGACCCACATGAATATAGTGAGCTGATCTTAGACAGAATGAGCAAAAGCAATACAGTAGAGCAAAGATTGTCTTTGCTTGGAACAGATAGTCGTATACATGCAAAAATAAATAAGTAAATAAATATTGACACAGACTTTACTTCAGAAAAATTAACTCAAAATGAATCACATACATAAGTGTAAAACAAAACTATAACACTCGTGTAGGATAACATCAGAGGAAATGTAGCTTACCTTGGGGATGGCAGTGACTTTTTAGATACACCAAAGACATCATCTGTAAAAGAAAGAATAGACAGGTTGGACTTCACTAAAATTAAAAACTTCTGCTGTGTGAAGGATAGTATCAAGAGAATGAGAAGATATGCCACACAGACTGGGAGAAAATAATCGCAAGGACACACTTGATAAAGGGCTGTTATCCAAAACATACAAAACTCATACTCCTACCATTTGTTGTTGTTAGTCAGTTGCTCAGTCCTATCCAGCTCTTTGAAACACCATGGACTGCAGCATGCCAAGCTTCAGTCCTCCACTGTTTCCCAGAGTTTGCTCAAATTCATGTCCTTTCAGTCTGTGATTCTAGCTAACCATCTCATCCTCTGTTGCCCCCTCCTTCTTTTGCCTTCAGTTTTTCCTAACATCAGGGTTTTTTCCAGTGAGTCAGCTTTTTGCATCAGGTAGTCCAAGTATTGGAGCTTCAGCATCAGCCCTTCCAATGAATATTCAGAACTGATTTCCTTTAGGATTGATTGGTTTGATCTCCTTCCAGTCCAGGGGACTCTCAAGAGCTTCTCCAGCACCACAGTTCGAAAGCATCAATTCGTCAGTGCTTGGTCTTCTTTATGGTCCAACTCTCACATCTGTGCATGACCACTGGAAAAACTATAGCTGTGACTGTATAGACCTTTGTTGGCAAAGTGATGCCTCTGCTTTTTAATACACTGTGTAGGTTTGTCATAACTTTTCTTCTAAGGCAGGAGGATCTTTTAATTTCATGACTGCAGTCACCATCTGAGTGACTTTGGAGAGCAAGAAAATAAACCCACTGCTTCCACTTTCTCCCCTTCTATATGTCATGAAGTGATGGAACCGGATGCCAAATCTTAATTTTTGAATGTTAAGTTTCAAACCATCTTTTTCACTGTCCTCTTTCATCCTCATCAAGAGGCTCTTTCAGTTCAGTTCAGTCGTGTCCAACTCTTTGCTGCCCCATGGACTGCAGCACACCAGGCCTCCCTGTCCATCACCAATTCCTGGAGTTTACCCAAACTCACGTCCCTCGAGTCATTGATGCCATCCAGCCATCTCATCTGTCTTCCCCTTCTCCTCCCACCTTCAACCTTTCCCAGCATCAGGATCTTTTCTAATGAGTCAGTTCTTTACATCAGGTGGGCAGAGTATTGGAGTTTCAGCTTCAGCATCAGTCCTTCCAGAACTGATCTCCTTTAGGATGGACTGGTTGGATCTCCTTGCAGTCCAAGGGACTCTCAAAGAGTCTTCTCCAACACCGCAGTTCAAAAGCATGAGTTTTTTAGCACTCAGCTTTCTTTATAGTCCAACTCTCACATCCATACATGACCACTGGAAAAACCACAGCTTTGACTAGATGGACCTTTGTTGGCAAAGTAATGCCTCTGCTTTTTAATATGCTGTCTAGGTTGGTCATGTCTTTTCTTCCAAGGAGCAGACGTCTCTTAATTTCATGGCTGCAATCACCATCGGCAGTAATTTTGGAGCCCCCAAAAATGAAGTCTGTCACTGTTTCCACGGTTTGCCCATCTATTTGCCATGAAGTGGTGGGACCAGATGCCATGTTTTAGTTTTTTGAATGTTGAGTTTTAAAGAAGCTCTTCGTTCCTCTTCATTTTCTGCTGTTAGAGTGGTATCACCTGCATATCTGATGTTATTGATATTTCTCCTGGCAATCTTGGTTCCAGCTTAGGATTCATACAGCCCAGCATTTTGCATGATATACCCTTCATGGAAGTTAAATAAGCAGCGTGACAATAGACAGCCTTGTTGTACTCCTTTCCCAGTTTTGAACCAGTCAGCTGTTCCATGTCCAGTTTTAACTGTTGCTTCTTGACTCGATTACAGGTTTCTTAGGAGACAAGTAAGGTGTTCTGGTACCGCCATCTCTTAGAACTTTCCTCGGTTTGTTGTGATCTACACAGTCAAAGACTTTAGTGTAGTCAGTGTAGCAGAAGTAGATATTTTTCTGACATTCTCTTTCTTTCTCTATGATCCAAGGAATGTTGCAATTTGATCTCTTCTTCCTCTGCCTTTTCTAAATCCAGCCTGTACCTCTGGAAGTTCTCAATTCATATGCTACTGAAGCCTCGCTTGAAGGATTTTGAGCATAACTTTGCTAGCATGTGAAATGAGGGCAACTGTAGGGTAGTTTCAATAGTCTTTGGCATTACCCTCTTTTGAAATTGGAATGAAAACTGACCTTTTCCAATCTTGACTTGTTGAGTGCAGCACTTTCACAGCATCATCTTTTAGGGTTTTAAATAACTCAGCTGGAATTTCATCACTTCCACTAGCTTTGTTTGTAGTAATGCTTCCTAAGGCCCACTTGACTTCATACTCCAGGATGTCCCACTCTAGGTGAGTGACCACACCACCGTGGTTATCCAGGTCATTGAGACCTTTTTTGCGTAGTTGTTCTGTGTATTCTTGCCATCTGTTCTTAATCTCTTCTGCTTCTTTTAGGTCCTTACCATTTCTGTCCTTTATGATGCCCTTCTCTGCATGAAATGTTCCCTTGATTTCTCTAGTTTTCTTTAAGAGATATCTGCTGCTGCTGCTAAGTCACTTCAGTTGTGTCCGACTCTGTGCGACCCCACAAACGGCAGCCCACCAGGCTCCCCCATCCCTGGGATTCTCCAGGCAAGAACACTGGAGTGGGTTGCCATTTCCTTCTCCAGCGTATGAAAGTGAAAAGTGAAAGTGAAGTTGCTCAGTCGTGTCCGACTCCTAGCGACCCCATGGACTGCAGCCTACCAGGCTCCTCTGTCCATGGGATTTTCCAGGCAAGAGTACTGGAGTGGGGTGCCATTGCCTTCTCTGGAAGAGATATCTAGTCTTCCCCATTCTGTTGTTTTTCTCTGCTTATTACATTGTTCTTTTAAGAAGGCTTTCTTATCTCTCCTTTCTGTTCTCTGGAACTCTGCCTTCGGTTAGGTATATCTTTTCCCTTTCTTCCTTGCCTTTCACTTTTCTTCTTTCCTCACCTATTGTAAAGCTTCCTCACATAACCACTTTGCCTTCCTGCTGTCTTTTTCTTCGGGATGGTTTTGATCACTGCCTCCTCTACATGTTACGAACCTCCATCCATAGTTCTTCTGGTACTCTGTCTACCAGATCCAGTCTTGTCACCTCCACTGTGAAGTCATGGAGAATTTGATTTAGGTCATAGCTGAATGGCCTAGTGGTTTTCCCTATTTTCTTCAATTTGAGCCTGAATTTTGCAATAAGGAGTTCATGGCCTGAGCCACAGTTAGCTCTCGATTGTGTTTTTGCTGATCATATAGAGCTTTTCCATCTTCAACTGAAAAGAATATGGTTGATTTGGGTATTGACTGTCTGGTGTTGTTGAACATCTTTTCATGTATTTGTTGACTATTTGTATGTCTTTGGAGAAATATCATTTAGGTCTTCCACCTATGTTTTGATTGAGGTTTTTTTTTTTTTTAATATTGAGCTGCATGAGCTGTTTGTATTTTTTGGATATTATTTTCTTTTCAGTTGCTTCACTTGTAAAATACTTTTTCCCATTCTGAGGGTTAACTTTTTCATCTTGTTTATGGTTTCTTCCACTCTCTGTCCTTTATGTTCTCCCACGATCCCCTAAAGTTGCCTTTTTGTTTCATCTGACTTGCCCACCATGAGGCAATTTTTCTTGGTGCAGGAATCTCTCCTTACCTTCCGCTTCCAATCAGTGGTGCTGGTCTCTTTTTTAATTGCTCCTTTCTGTCTGTCTGTCTTTCTCCTACCTAGTTGTGAGGGGATTTTTCTTGTCCTTTTAGGTGTCTGAAGTCTTCCACTAATGTTGAGCAGCTGCTCTGTGAGAAATTTCCATTTCTGGACATATCCTTGGTGTACTTGTGAGGAGAGATGAATTCTGTGACCTATCTCACCATCTTGACTGCCCGCCCCTCCATTGTAGCACTTTTAGAAGCAAGAATTAAAATATAGCTGTAGCAATCTATAATAATTTCCAGGTAAACCCTGCCAGGTAGTGCTTCCTGTGTTGATGGAAATATTCTGTATCTACACTGACCAGTATAATAGCCATTAAATACATTTGACTTTTGAATACTTGAATGTGGCTGCCATGACTCAGAACTGAGTTTTTAATTTTGTTTTAATTATTTAAATTTAAAAGCTATGTCTTGCCAGTTGCTGCTATATAACTCTAAATCAATATTTAGCAAAATTTTTCTAGGAAAACCAAATAGTAATTATTTCAGACTTTGCAGACCATATGGTCCTTGTTGTAACTACTTAGCACTGTGGTTGTAGCAAAAAAGCAATTTTAGACAATATGTAAATAAATGAGCATGACTGTGTTCCAGTAAAACCTTATTTGCTAAAATAGAGTGAGCAGGACTTGACTTACTGGGCCCTCGTTTCACAACCTCTGCTCTACATCAAAGATGTATCTAAGGATCTATTTATTTTTCTTTTCCTGCTCTGTATTCCCTGGGCCCTTTCCATTGTTTTTCCTTGTGTGTGTGTGTGTGTGTGTGTGTGTGTGTGTGTGTGTGTATGCGTGTTTTTTGGATGGGAGAAAGTAGTCTTTTCCCTTATCCCAGCCCCTCCGCACTAGTAACCACTAGTTTATTCTCTATATCTGTGAGTCTGTTTCCATTTTGTTGTATTTATTCACTTTACTTTTAGATTTCACATTAATTGATAACATACAGTATTTATCTTTCTCTGTCTGACTTATTTCATTAAGTAAAATACACTCCTGGACCGTTTATGTTATTGCAAATGGCAAAATTGCATTTTTGTATCTTCATTATCCATTCATCTGTTGATTGAGACTTACATTGCTTTCTTGTCATGACTATTGTAAATAATGCTGCTATGAGCAATGGAAAATGGAAACAGCGACAGATTTTATTTTCTTTGGCTCCAAAATCACTGCAGATGGTGACTGCAGCCATGAAATTAAAAGACGCTCCTTGGAAGAAAAGCTATGACCAACCTAGACAGCATATTAAAAAGCAGAGACATTACTTTGCCAACAAAGGTCCATCTAGTCAAAGCTATGGTTTTTCCAACAGTCATGTATGGAAGTGACAGTTGGACTAAAGAAAGCTGAGTGCCTAAGAATTGATGCTTTTGAACTGTTGTGTTGGAGAAGAGTCTTGAGAATCTCTTGGACTGCAAGGAGATCCAATCAGTCCATCCTAAAGGAAATCAGTCCTGAATATTCATTGGAAGGACTGATGCTGAACCTGAAACTCCAATACTTTGGCCATCTGATGTGAAGAACTGACTCATTGGAAAAGACCCTGATGCTGAGAAAGATTGAAGGCAGGAGAAGAGGATGACAGAGGATGAAATGGTTGGATGGCATCACTGACTCGATGAACATTAGTTTGAGCCAGCTTTGGGAGTTGGTGATGGACAAGGAGTCCTGGCATGCTGCAGTCCATGGGGTCTCAAAGAGATGGACACAACTGAGCGACTGAACTGACTAATGAGCGATGGGGTGCATGTATCTTTTAAAATTGTGTGTTTTTGGTTTCTTTGAATATATATCCATGAGTGAAATTGCTGGATCTTGTAGTTCTGTTTTAAGTTTTTTGAGGAACCTCCATACTGTTTTCCATAGTGACTGTAGCAGTTTACATTCTCACCACCAGCATATAAGAGTTCCCTTTTCTCAAACTCCTTACCAACATTTGTTATTTGTGGTCTTTTTGGTGATAGCCTTTCTGACAGTTGTGAGGTGATATCTCATTGTAGTTTTGATTGACATTTTCCTTATAATTCCTAATATTGATCATCTTTTCTTGTGCCTGTTGGTCATCTGTATGTCTTCTTTCAAAAAATATCTATTCAGACCTTCTGTGCATTTAAAAAACTGGGTTGTTTGGGGTTTTTTGTTTTTATTTTGAATTGTTTAAGCTGTTTATATAGTTTGGATATTAACCCCTTATCAATCATATCATTTGCAAATATTTTCTCCAATTTAGTAGATTTTCTTTCTGTTTGTCAATAATTTCCTTTGCTCTGTAAAAGCTTTTAAGTTTTATTAGATCCAATTTGTTTATTTTTGCTATTGTTCCGTTTGCTTTAGGAGACAGATCTAAAATATATTGCTGCAATTTATGTCAAACAGTGTATTGCTGTTTTCTTCTAGGAGTTTTGTGGTTTCTGGCCTTAGATTTAGGTCTTTAGTTTATTTTATTTTTGTATACAGTATGGGAAAATGTTCTGATTTCATTCTTTTGCATGTAGCTGTTCCTGTTTTCCCAGTATCACTCTATAAGAGACTGTTTTTCCTCCATTGTATGTTCTTACCTCCTTTGTTATAGATTAGTTAGCCATAGATATGTAGGTTTATTTCTGGGCTCTGTTATGTTCCATTGATAGTTCTGTTTTTGTGCCAGTACCGTACTGTTTTGATTACCGTAGCTGTGTAGTATAGTCTGAAGTCAGTGAGTGTGATACCTTCATCTGTTCTTTTTTTGTTGAGGTTGCTGTGGCTGTTTAGGGTCTTTGTGGTTCCATATAAATTATGGAGTTCCTTGTCCCAGTTTTGTGAAAAATATCATGAGTGTTTTGATAGGGATTGCACTAAATCTGTATGTTGCTTTTATAGGTAGGACTTATTAATGTGTTTTGATCAAGGTGGGTAAGCAGAGAACAAACAGATAAGACAGGCCTTTTTCTTATAGCCTGATAAGGAGGCTCCTATCCTAGATTTTCAACCACCATACTTTCATTCACCTAACTTTGTCCCAGGCAGGCTAAAGCATTTTTATCCTCCTCAAGTATTGACTCAGCCCTTGCCACAGGGAGAAAAGTTCTGTCTTCCCTGACCATCCTGTGTGTGGTTGGCCAGGTGTCAGCATGCTTTTTAGGGAACCAAATAGTAAGTATTTTAGGTTTTGTAGGCCACATGCCATCTTTCATCCCTTTTTTTTTTTTTTAACCAGGGCTTTCATCCCTTTTTAACACTACCATGAAAATGCAATTTTATATTAAAAAATGAGTACAGCTATGTCTTAATAATGCTTTGCTTATGAAAATTAAAATTTGAATTTCATATAGTTTTAACATGTTGCAAAATATTCTTCTTTTGTTTGAGCCATTTGAAAATATAAAAGCCAGTCGTAGTTTGCAGGGTATACAACAGCAGGGGGTAGCCTGGAAGATTTGCCCTGTGAACTGTAGTTTACTAAACACTATGCTAGACTGTTGCTCTTTTTGTCATGTTCTATCTATCACTATTACGCTCTTTTAGAAAGTTTTTAGAATCTCTAATATGTTGATGCTTTTCACTCCCTTTTAGTGGTCTAAGGCCCAGCCTTTCATTCTACTCAGACCTTCAATGAATTGGATGAGGTCTGCCCACATTAGGGAGGACATTCTACTTAGTCTGAGGATTCAAATGTTAATGTCATCCAAATACACCCCCTCACGGTAACACCCAGAATAATGTTTGATCAAATATTTTGACCACCTGATGCAAAGAACTGACTCATTGGGATATAAGACCCTGATGCTGGGAAAGATTGAAGGCAGAGGGAGAAGGGGACGACAGAGGATGAGATGGTTGGATGGCATCACTGACTTGATGGACATGAGTTTGAGCAAACTCCTGGAGTTGGTGATGGACAGGGAGGCCTGGTGTGCTGCAGTCCATGGGGTTGCAAAGAGTCAGACACGACTGAACGACTGAATTGAACTGAACTGAACGGAAATATCTTGACGTTGCATGGCCCTGTCAAGTTGACACGTAAAATTAACCATCAGTGTCGCATAGCTAGTAAATGATAGAGCTCAGTTTCACAACAGTGATGAACTGTCTCATGACAAAATTCAGGCTTTTATTTACTGTTTGTACCTGGGCCCAAACTCAGCATTCATATCCTTCTGAATTAGCCCTTTATTTGGCCAGTTTATGGTTGGATATTTGCCTAAGCAATGAAGCATATTTGTCCTGCTTAAAATGAGTAAATTCAGAGATAGCAGTGTGGTTAGAGACTGTGATATGAAACAACGGATAGTAAGTGGGGCATATTTAACTCAGAGATGAATGACTTTGAGTTTCAGAAGACCTATCTTAACCTTGTGAAAGAGAAATTAGACCCCTTTGTTTCTCCAGAGCAGAGAAATTTCATTTTCAACTCAGATTAAAGAACTTTCTACCAGAGTTGTCCAGCACTGAAATAAGATTTTTAGTCATTAAAAAATACTTTCTTTTAAAAATCTTTTGGAATTTAAGGGCATGTTCTTACCTTTTTTATTTTTTCATTCCCCAAAATGGAAGGTTAAAAACAAGTTTAAGTCTGTGTTGTATTACAGTTTTATCATTCTCTAAAATGAAAGATTTGAAATTAATTTTTCTGTTTGATATTCTAAGATTATTTTTAAAAAATTTGAAGAGCAAGCCTTGCTTCCTTTTTATGTTTTGTTTTATTTTGTTCAGTTGCTAAGTTGTGTCCAACTGTTTGTGAACCTGTGGACTGCAGCACGCCAGGCTCCTTTTTCTATTAACATTTCCTAAATAAACTCATATGGAATTAATGAATTACTATCATATATGATGATCATTTTCCCTCACTGAACTTTAGAATTGTTCAGTTTAGAGCTTATCAGTAGCCTGGTCTTAATTCTCTAATTGAAGTCATTATGTTAACCTTCTCAGCTGACTCAAGATCTTGGTCCCTTTTTTCGTAGGAGAAAAGCTTTTTGTGGTAAAAGTATGCATGTGTGCTTAGTTGCTCAGTTGTGTCCAACATTTTGCAACCCCGTGGGCAGTAGCCTGCCAGGCTCCTCTGTCCATGGGGATTCTCCAGGCAAGAATAACTGAAGTAGGTTGCCATGCCCTCCTCCAGGGGATCTTCCCAACCCAGGGATCGAACCTGGGTCTCCCCCATTGCAGGTGGATTCTTTACCGTCTGAGCCACAAGGAGGCCCCCAAATATACATAATACAAGATTTATTATTATAATCATTTTTTAAAGTGTGCAGTTCAGTGTCATTAGCTATATTTATGATGTGTAAACACTGTCACTATCTTTTTGCAGAACCTTTTCAATATCCCAAGTGAAAACACTTTACTCATTGAGCAGTAACTTCCCGCTCCATCACTGCAGTCTCTGGTAGCTTTATATTATTTCCCGTCTCTGTGAGTTTGCCTCTCTACATACCTCACATAAGGAATCATGTAATATTTGTTCTTTGTTAACATTTATATAATGTTTTTCACTTAGCAGTGTTTTTCAAAGTTCATCCATCTTATGTATCAGAACTTCACTCCTTTTATGGCTGTATAATATTTCATTGTGTGTATATAGCACATTTTGTTTATGCATACAGCTGTTGGCAGGCACTTGTCCTGTTTCCATCTTTTTGCCTATTGTGGATAATGTAGTGAATGTTGGAGTTTGAGTATCTGTTAGAATTTGTTTAGGTGTATACCTAGGAGTAGAGTTGCTAAATTATATGTTTAACTTTGTGAAGAACTGCCAGTGTGTTTTCCACAGTGACTTAACTGTTTTGCATTCCTTCTAGCAATACACAGAGGTTCCAATTTCTCTTATGTCCTGGCAACTTTGGTTCTTTATTGGGTGATAGCCATTCTAATGAGTTTGAAGTTGTATCTCATTTGTGGTTTTGATTTGCATTTTCCTAATAATTTGTGATGTTAACCTTTTTTGCAATCTAGACATGCTAAAAATTTTCTAAATCACCAAGTAATGATTTCTTTTTGTTTAACTTCCTCAGTTTATCTCCTTTTCTTCTTTATCCTTCCTCAGTTTATTATCCTGTCTTTCACATTTTACCATAAGCAGCAAGGAGAAAGTCGTACATGCCTTCAATATTTTGCTTGGAAATCTCAACTAGACATCCAGGTTTATTACTGATATGTTCTCCTTTTCACACAATATTAGAATAAATTTCAGTTTTGCTACATTGTAACAAAGACTGCCTTTCCTGTCCTGTTAAATAATGTCTCATTCCATTTTTGAGACTTCACCAGAAGCCCCTTCAATGTTCCTATTTCTGGATCATTCTGTTCCTCACACATATATTCTCTAGGATGATGGAGAATCTATCCTATTTACTTCTTTCTGCACATTCACCAGAATCTCCTTAATATCTTTGTTTCTACCAGCCATCAAGTCATTTTCTCTCATGTCATTTTCTCTGAAGAAAATAGTAGAATTATTTATTACATTTCAAGTAAATGTTATTTATATTACATAAACTACTTTATTATATATCTATTTCAAGGTAAATATTCATATGTTATCTTTTTCTAATGGCAAAAATTTGGTTTTTAGTGTAAACAATGAAATTTTGCATGTAAACACACGTAAGGCAAACTATTTAATGTTTCAGGTAAAAGTGGTGATATATTAGGATTCCCTGGTGGTTCAGTGGTTAAGAGTCCACACTTTCAATGCGGGGGCCACAGGTTTAGTCTCTGGTCTGGGAACTAAGATCCTGCATGCTGCATGGTATGGCCTAAAAAAAAAAGAAAGCGGTGATACATTATTTCCTCAGTCATAAGAACTGACATGGAGTTATTATCATTGAATATGAGGCAGGTTTTGACATCTAGAATATTAAACATAATATGTTTTGCCTTTGACATATTGTGACTGGTCATAGAATTTTTTTACAGTATCATGTGCATTCCTCGTAGTCATTAAATATCTGGCTAATCAATCTTAACATACCAGCATTACAAGCCACTTCTCTGTTGCCTTTTTATTCTTAAAATTAACCCTAGATATTCATTCATGCTGACATGCAGAAATGAATGTCATATCCTCTCTATAACCTGCAAATTGTTTAGAAGGGCTTGATATATCAACACTGTATATGGTTGGTTTAACAACTCCTGTTAAGTCCTTGACCACAGTTTTCTCTGGGTTGATTGACATATTATTTCATCCACTGACCTTCTTCTACTTAAATTCTCTGGTAAATAAAATAATATTCTGCTTTTTAAAATCACTTGACCCGAAGTGTCATTGAATATCTGACTTCCAAATCCCATTGATCCACTAGGGAAGATGGCACTTTAGTAACTGAGAGACATTTAGTCATATTATGTACTAATTCAATTAAATATGGCTGAAAGAAACCTTTGCCTAATATAATTTTGATTTCCTGTTTTAGGAATCCTGGTACTATGGATCACCTATATTTCCTTTGAGACATGCCTTAGATGTTTTTTTTCTGGAAGCCCTGTAAATACTGTAAAAATTCAGTGTATTGTTGTAAAGACCTATGGTAAGTGGGTTTTTTTTTCCTCGTCATTTTCTTCTGTCCGTTTCATGTTGTCATTAAGTCTTATGGATGTTGTAATACTGCTCCCTGCTGGACATAGTGTAACTTTTTAAAGTTGGCCCTTAATAGATGGGCAAATAACTGATTAGCTGGACCCAGTCTGGTGGGAAATCCTTGAGTGCATTTACACACCAAAAAAACAACAATATATAACCAAAGCAACTCTGTTTTCATTTTGGGTGATACTGTTGCCATTGTATTGATATCTGGAGCCTAATGAAAGTGCTTACAGTCTTGTTTCTAAATTTTATTATGTGTGCTTCTTGGATAGTGGCATCTGAAAGTTGTATCAAGCATATATTAAAGGATGCTTGTAGTTGATGGAACTTTTAGGATTTCCTAGATTATATTTGTATGCATGTTTTTGCAGTTTGTCAGTTTATTATTAGTATTATCTCTTTTGTAATCATATAATCATTTAAATGCCCTGTGTATTTGTTTTTCCAAATGTAGTATTTAAAACAGCTTCAGTATAATTTAAATTAGACACTATTGGATCTATTTTGTGTGAATACCCATAATCCACCTGTAATGCAGGAGACCCTGGTTTGATTCCTGGGTTGGGAAGATCTGCTGGAGAAAGGATAGGCTACCCACTCCAGTATTCTTGGGCTTCCTTGGTGGCTCAGCTGGTAAAGAATCTCCCTGCAATGTGGGAGATCTGGGTTTGATCCTGGATTGGGAAGACCCCCTGTAGAAGGGAGTGGCTCCCCATTCCAGTATTCTGGCCTGGAGAATTCCATGGAGTATATAGTCTAAGAGGTTGCAAAGAGTCGGACACAAGTGAGCAACTTTTACTTTCACCCTTAATTAAATTTTATGCAGTAAACTTCAAATGTACCTTGTTTTGTATATCCATCCTGTAATCTAACTATTATATTTTCTAGTACACACAGTGACCCATTCTCACACAGAGTGACATTGGATTGGACCTGAAGTATCATATCTGTGTCCGTCCTATAACAAACCCTCACAGTGAATGCAAACATAGATATTCTTAAAATTGTTTTTAAACTTGTGAGAGTTGAAAATATTTGTCTTCCTACTTTTGAGCTAAATTATTATATACTTTTTAGAGTGTAGTTTGCATAAAGTGTAGTTTGTAGATTTTATGCAACATAGATTGGATAAACATAGATTTATCCAATGGATAAATTGGGTGTAACGTAGATTTTTTTTTAAGTAAGCATACATTTTCTTGAAAAGAAGAAAATGTGACAGATACAACATAGAGCTCAGCAAAGATGTAGCAGGATAACCAATCTTACGCTGTTTAATGGTCTGGTTTCTTTTTGTGTGTGTGGCCATTTGGAAAGCCTATGAAATCTATTCTTAATTAGGATTCTGGAGAATTAAGCATAATAACTTATTTATTCTTAAAATATTGCAATAAAAATTTGAAATGTAGGCCAAGAAAATACAAGGTTGTTAGTAAAAAAAAAAAAGAGGCACCCTTTCTTCCCTTTAAGACTGTATTATTTCAGAAAGTATATAATTTTAAACCTTTTTATTATAAAATATAACTATATAGAAACATAAATGTATAGTAAAATGAATAAATATAAAGCAGATATTCAGTAACCATATATCACTACTGACATCCCAGAAGCCCTTAGTATAATCTTCCTTTTCTTTAAGGTAAACAGTTTCCTAATAATTAGATAATTCTGTATATAATTTTATCACTTTTATGTATATTCCTCAGCAGTGTGTTCACTTGTTGTCTCATTTTGATCTTTTGGGGTTCATATGTATTCTTTTTTTTAGATAAACATTTTTGTATTTTTGTTGGAAATGTTTTTGTTATCTTCAAAGTGAAGGGTATGAAGAAACAGATTGTAAGGTCAAGTCAGAGAGGGCTGGCTTCGCTGTACTGAAGAGCTTAGGGGAAGGAGGAGTTGTAGGGAATTTAGAAGTAGCAGCAGTCAGATTGGGATCAGGATGTCTAGGAACAAGCCTGTCTTTCAGGAGAAGTGAAAGGCCAATAAGCTGGCTAAGAAAGGACAGCATTCTTTTATTTTTTATTTTTTTCCCTTTATTTTTATTAGTTGGAGTCTACTTTACAGACAGCATTCTTGAGGAATGTATTTGAATGAGGCATGGAAAGCATTATGCTAATAGAGCCTCTCATAATGCTGCCAACAATAGTAAGGAAAATCAGGTGAGTTGTGTAGTCTGCACTGCCTGCAGGTCTCCAAACCTGATGTTGTCGCAATCCTCATAGGCTATCTCTTGGAACGGGTCTGGGGCAGAAGCTCAGAGCCCCTTCTCAGTAGGGATGGAGGCGACCCTGCTGCTGTCACTGTCACCTCTCAGCCCCCTCCACGGCATGGCAAAGGGTGGAGGACATTCCCAGCAACATGTGGCCCAGGCCTTGCAGCAGCATCACGGAGGTTCAACTGGATGAGCTCCCTGAGTACTTTCTTTGGACCAAGTACTTGAAAGTCACAACTCACGGAGTAGATCCTGTAAAATGTGGCGCAGATGTTCAGGCCAAAGAGGTCTCAAGAGTTTGCGTGTATATGAACCAGGTAACGAGGGCAGTGTCCTTGCTGCGCTATGGATTCTCCCCCGGCCAGGCCGCATGACAGCGCCTACTCCTGCTGGGACTCTAAATTTGCCTGAACTGTAGGATCATTAAGCGTGTACCTTCTTCCAACAATTGGAAGAAGTCCTCACAGTCCACAGAGGTCCTACCCTCCTCTGTCACCAGTGTTAACCACAGGGTCTCCAGTGCTGGGTTTAGTAGTGCTGGTAGGGGTGGTAACTGTGATCACAGACCCAGAAAGATGTGGTGGAGCTGCTGAGCACCCCCAGGCCCTACAACCAGTCTCAGAATTCAGATTGGATCTTGATTTGCACTTGGAGACCGTGATCACCTTTGTACTTCTCTTCTGGTTGGTGCTAGACTTCTATAGTGTAATACTGCTGCAGCTGTGGGGTGCCTTTGTGGGGTAGCATGGGACACAGGTGGACCTACTGGTGAGTGCCATTGTCTGGGATCATATGCATTCTTTCTTCCATTACCTAGCATTGTGTTTTGAAGATCATGTACATAGTTGCATGTAGTTTTATTTTGTTCATTTTAATTATCATGTGTTATTCCTTTGGAGAATATGGCAGAATTTATTCATTCTGTTGTCAGTGGATGTTTGGGTTCTTTCTGGTATTTGACTGTTTTAATTAACATTGCCATGAACATTGTTTTACATATCATATGTTGATTTTTATGTGTCATGTGGGAAAAGTCCTACATTTTCGGGTTAAAGATAGATGATTATAGTGGCATTTTAAATAAATTCAAATGAGTACATGAGAAAGTTGTTATATCCTGAGAGTAACACATATTAAATACTGAAAAAGATTCTGAGTCGATCATAATTTCTTTACTATAGGCCTTGAATATATGGGAGAATGCCATGTAACTTGTGACAGTTTAAAAATAGTATACATACAGATACAGGACCTAATGTAGTGACTCTTTGCTTACTTTATTAACACGATTCCATTTACTGTCGTATCATGTTTTATATAATTTCACTTTACTGATGAAGAAACTGTGGAGAACTAGAGAGGTTGAGTGAATTATGCAAGGTTGTTTAGTAGGTTGGAGCTAGAAACCAGACCAGCCTGTTTACTTGGCAGTCACAATTTAAAGAAAACAAAGTGAAAAGCTAAATCAGGATATTTTCTTGAGTGTGTCCAGTCATTGAAGTGGAAAATTTGCATGACTAGCTTTTAGAAATTATCAGATATTCTTTTGACTCTTAACCAAGACCTGGCCTTGCACAGGGAATTGTATGTATAAAGGCCCCTGAAATGTTATTGTACCTTATCACAGTTCATCTTCTGAAAGGCAGCTATAGTATATTATCACTTTGAGTGAGAATTTTACTTGCGTAATTCCTCATTCACTGGGCTTTTATTAACAAGTGGTATACTATTATTCATCTGTTAATTTGTGAATAATTGAATCTTACCCTTTTATGTGCCAAAGTTTATATCATAGGAATATTTTTTCTAAAATGCTTTTGAAATATAAAATGTACCCTTTGTTTTCTTAAACAAGACAAATTGAGTATAATGTAACTTGTTTTGGCTTTGTTTTGATGGCTCAAAGTTATTGTGAACAGCTGTCATTTCATAGAATTTATGTGATTTCTGCAGAGATCGTTATGCTGTATATGCCTGTTCTCCTAAATTGTCCTAGAGTGATAAACTTTTATGTCCTGGGTGCTACTTATGATGACATGTTTTTGTTTGTTTTGTTTTACCTTTGTTAGATAATTCTTGTTGTTTTGCTCTCAGTGCATTATACTGACTCTAATGTAAAAATCAGCGTTTACATACACATTGCTTAGGTGAGATCTTTTTCTGCCCCATGTGCTGATTAAGGGCATAGAATGTGTGCTTTTAAAACTTACTTTGGGATCAGGAACTAGTCTTGCCACTTTGTTCCTGGGGACTGAGATTGTCTTACAACTGATTTATGGATGATTGAAATGCAACATAGATTTCCACATATCAATACTGTTATATCTTTATTTGTGGAATAAGAATTATCATGTACATATTTTCTTACAAAGCAGTAATATTGAAACTGGATTTACTTGTGTGTGTGTGTGCGCGCACACGCTCAGTTGTGTCTGATTTTTCGCAATGCCGTGGACTATAGCCCATGAGGCTCCTCTGTCCATGGAATTTGTCAGGCAAGAATACTGGAGCAGATTGCCATTTCCTACTCCAGGGGATCTTCCCCATCCGGGAATTGAACCCTCCTCTCTTAAGAATTCCTCAAATAGAAAGTCCAGGGAACTCAAGTGGCTGTTTTTAATTATGAAATATTTGATAGGATAGGGTTTGAAAGAAAAACAGTGTATTATGTAACACTGCCTGTTGAAAATGGCAGTCATAAAAATTAAACCACCTTTGAAATGATGGTTTTGTAAATGAAAATATAGGTGTAACGTGGATTTGGTTTTCTGAAAACTTTAAAGTGCTTCTTCAGGAAAACATTCTTTTAAAAGGGAAATGCATGTTTGACTGCTTCCCCAATTATAAATTATTGAATGTGAATTTAAAGGAAAAATTTGGAGTGGAGGGAGTATATTTGTTTTTAAATGAAAGGAAATATCAGGAAGGAAGATAGACAGTTGTTATCCCAGCATGTTAGGTGTTAATATTATGAATCCCTACATCAATGAGATTTTTTTTCAATTTGAAAATTAAGTCAGCAAATTTTACATGTGCATTTGGGGGAAAAGAAGCAAAGAGCTTCATACAGTTTTTTCCAGTGAGAACCTCTTTGAGGACTAGCTTTTTCTGGGATGCATCTGAGATGTATATGTGGTAGAAGCAAAATGACATAGCCCCCGTAAAAGAAAAATTAGTAATTTTTAGAAAAAGACCTGTGCATTTACACATTTGTCTCAGAACCAATTCTGGGAATTTGTTACAGATATATTTATGTATTGATACTTATAAAATTACATATGTATTAATACTTATTAATACTTATAAATACTTATTAATACTTGTAAAATGACATATGCATAAAAGTTTTCATTATAGCTTCCTTTGAAATAGCAGCAGATGGAAGCATGCCTAATGCCTGTCAGGAGGGTACAGTCCATGGGGCCACAGTGGTTAAATGAATTCTGCCGTAGCTGTACAGTGAAATACTCTACAGCTTTAAAAATAGAAAGTATGTTCTCTGTATGAAGATTCAGAACAGTTACCCTAGAAAAACGCAGTGCTCCAACAGTACTCAGTCGCTTAGTCATGTCCAACTCTTTGTGACCCCATGGGCGGGTCATGTAGCTTGCAGGGCTCTTTTGTCCATGGTATTTCCCAGGCAAGAATAGTGGAGTGGGTTGCTGTTTCCTCCTCCAGAGGATCTTCCTGACCCAGGGATTGAACCCATGTCTCTTGCATTGGCAGGCAGATTCTTTACCACCTGGGAAAGCAATGTTCAGAGTGTGTAGTAAACTGTTTTTTGTATAAAGGAGATGAGGAATGAAATCAGTATTCATAATTGCTTATATTTGCATGAAGAAAATCTGGACATGTATACAAATTCTAAATCTTACATGTTGATGCGTAAGGAAAACAAACTAGTTGGGACTTTTACTATATATCTTTTAGATTGTTTTTGAATATGTGAATATGTTATTAGTTAAAAAATAATTTTGTTACTCAAAAGAGAGAGAAAGGGATAAACCTGTTGTATTTTCCATAAAATTAGCCAGTTTTATTCCTTTTTCCCCAGTCTGGGATATAGTTGTTTGTTGTTTTGTTGCTAAGTTGTGTCTGACTCTCTTGCGACCCCGTGGACGGTAACCCACCAGGCTCCACCGTCTGTGGGATTTTCCAGGCAAGAATCGTAGAGTGCATTGCCATTTCCTTCTTCAGGGGATCTTCCTGACCCCGGGATCAAACCCATATCTTCTGCATGCCTCTCTTGCATTGCAGTTGGATTCTTTACCCTTGAGCCCCAGGGAAGCCTGGGATATAGTTAGCACTGAATAAATATTTATTATACAAATTAAATATAAGCTATATAATCTTTAGGTGATCTCTTTTAGCTGACTTCTTAAAGTATCTTTTCAATAAGGGAAAAACAGTGCTCTAAGTCATGTGTTAATTCCAGTATAGAAGTGAGGGGAAGTATTTAAGTGGGAAATAATAAGCCTGGTGTGCTGCAGTCCACGGGGTTGCAGAGTCAGACACTAATGAATAAGCAACAACAACATTAATAGCTTAATTTATTGTCGAATTATCATGAATTTTCATTTAACTTGTAGGATATTGATATTAAAGAATTTTAATTTCACTGAAAAGTAAAATGAATGTTTTCGAAAGATTCCCATTAAATTAGGTAATAAGGTTTCATAATAAAAGCTTATGAAATTTGAGAGCACTGGGGAAAATGGCCTACATATTATTTATACTTGCCTTATCTTCTGTCATACTTTAGTTTCTCACATGAGGGCAATTTTCAGTCCTCAGACAATTTTAGAAGCACTGTTATGATAGTAGCAGCACCTGTAGCTACTCCTGACAGAGAGGCCAGTTATCTCTGAAAATATGGTATTTTAGTTTGGGAATTAAGGGAAGATAATAGGGTAAATGGCTGTTGCTCCTCCATTTATGAGTTCAGGAACTTACCTGATGGTTTGCAGATTTGATCTTTCAGATAAGTAGTATATGAACCTTTCGTTCATCTTTAGATTATATACACGTCATTGTTGTTGTTGTTTGGTCTCTGAGTTATGTCTGATTCTTGTGACCCCATGGACTGTAGCCCGTCAGTCTCCTCTGTCTGTGGGATTTTCCAGACAAGAATACTGGAGTGAGTTTCCTTCTCCAGTGGGTCTTCCCAACTTAGAGATAGAACCCATGTCGCCTACATTAGCAGCAATGAAGAATCTCACTGAGCCATCTGGGAAGCCCCTCTATATACATTCCTTTTTCCTAAATTTCTTATGATAATGATTTTGACTCCCTTTGTGTATCTGTATTTATGTGCAAAATGGCCTTTTTAAAGAAAGGAATATATATGGAAAAGTGCACATATTATAAGTGGATGGCTCAAGGAATTTTTCAGAAGCCAAACACAATCATGTAACCAGCACCGAGATACCAAAAGGAACATTATCAGTCAGCACTCTAGAAGACACCTTCATGCTCTCTTCTATCCTCTGTTTCTCTCCCTGCGCAAGGATAACCACTGCCTTGACTTTCAACATCATAGATTATAACAGTTTTGCCTTTGTATTTTATATATAGAATTGCACAGTATAATTTCTTATGTTTAGTTTCCTTTGCTAACGATTGTGTCTGAGATTCATCTACATTGTTGCATGTGGTTGTAATCTGTTCACTTTGATTACTGCATTCCATTGTGACTATATCACAACTATTTTTTTATCCATTCTGTTAATGGACATTTGGGTTATTTCCATATAATGTTAAATATATACTTTATAATTTGCATGTTTGTTTTGAGCACATGTCTAGCAGCAAAATTACTGGATCATAGCTATGTTTATTTCCAACTTTAATCAAAATCGCCTGTTTTCTAAAATGGTTGTGCTAGTTTATATTCATGTGAGAGTTTAAGTTGCTCACACCTCATTTTCCCCATCTTCTTCATCCTTCAATTCTGATGGGTATAAATTACTAAGAATTATGTCGTTTAATTTCTAGCTTCCTGATGACTAATGAAACTGAGCACTTTTTCATATGTATATTGACTGTTGGATTATTCTCTTTTGTGAAGTGCCTGTTCACTGCTTTGCCCACTTTTTTGTTGAGCTATATGTTTTTTTCTTTGATTTTGGGGCGTTCTTTATATATTCAGAATATGAGTCCTTCTTTGTACAGGTATTGCAAATATTTCCCCAACCCTGAGATTTGCCTTTTCAGTCTATTAATAGTGTTTTTGATGGACAAGTTTATGACTTTAAAGTAATCTAGTTTGTCATTTATGTTTAATGCTTTTTGCGTCTTAAGAAGTGATTGTCTACTCTGAGGATGTTCTGTTTTTCTCTAAAGGTGTTGTAATTTTATCACTTGCATCTGTAATTTCAGACTATATTTTCATGTTAGGCAGTTTTGCTTCTCTTTTTAAACTCAGTCTATGTCTCTAGGCAGAAGAACAAAGTGCACTTTTATAAATGAACGTCATCATGTACCTCCTCCAGAATACTCCCTTAAGAAAGTAGTATGTAATCTGTATGTTTACCTTGCGTGCATGGTCAGTTGCATCAGACTTTTTGTGACCCTATGGACTGTAGCTGGCCAGGTCCTCTGTCCATGGAATTTTCCATGCAAGAATACTGGAGTGGGCTGCCATATCTTCCTCAGGGGATCTTCCTGACCCAGGAATTGATCCCATATCTCCTGCATTTGAACTGATTCTTTACCACTGAGCCACCTAGGAAGCCCCTCACCTGCACCTATAATGTACTTCATTGTCTTTAAGTAAAGTTCACTAGAAAATTCAGTGAAGAATTTCTGATGTTGGAAAATGTTATGATTTTTAATATTTTTAACAATTCTATCTTTCATAAAAATGTTTATCCATGAAATTTTGTGATGTGTTTACAGACATAATTCTAGTTATCTCATTTGGGTATAGTTTACTCTGTTAAAGTTTAGGATATTTAATTGAGAAAAAATAGGTATTAACTTTTGTCACCAAAGCAATATAAATACTATTATATTTGAAAATTATTTTTATAGGCCTCTTTTTCATCATTTGATCTTAAATAGGTTTTTTTGTGAGCATTCATTTGTATACAAGTTATGAACATTCACAAGACCTTCAGTGATATTTTTATTATTCAAAAATATTTTAGATATTTCTTCTATGTGCTGTTATTTACATTGCAGCAAAGTGTTTCTATATACCCTGGTATTTTAGTTTTTATCTTGTCAATAATGTTTATTATTAGCTTAATGATTATTGTATTTTTAAATTTTACATTTATATTTCATGAGATATAATTGCCTACTTGAAAATGTATTTTGTCTCTGATCACAGTGCTGAAATTATTAATAAAGAAAGGTGATTATACTTGACTCTTAGCTAAGCACTTAGATATTTTTCACTTGTCATCTACATTTTTTAGTTTAAAGCAACACATTAAATATAATTTTATCCTGGCTTTTATTTTAATTCATGCATTTAAAAACTGAAATTCAGATAAAAGATATTTTCAAAATAAATTCAGCATATTATTTATGAGTGGAGCAACACATTAGCATTGAGTTCACAATAGATCATATCGCTTTTATTCCATCTTACAAGCTTAGCAGCACAAACAGAATAATCAACATATTATTTGGCTGTCATCTGCTGAACAGAAACCAGAGATCACAAGGAGGTTTTCCCTAGCTGTGGTGATGGCCTTTTTGTTCCAAGCCCCCATCTGGGAGGGCCATGGTGTGTTATCATATGGAACGCGGGGTTTTCTGTAATCTGCTTAGCTGCACTGCAGTTTGAATCTTCATTCCATGTTTGTGTAATTTATAATTTTAATGAGACCATGGCTCTTGTGGGCTTTGAAATATATTAAAAGCTCTTTTGTGCATATGCTTTTGTTCTTGCTTAATAGGCTCAGTGTATTTAAAACTGATGAATTTTTATTCATGAATTTGGATGTCTGGGGATTAACTTAGACTGAATATCATTGCACTCATGTGTTGATGACTAGAAAGTTTGTTATTGTTGTTATTTTGGGTTTTTTTGTGTGTCTATGTCTTTGTGATACTTGTATCCATAAAAGAACTTAAATAATTAAAGGATAGGAAAAAGTGGCATGGCTGGGTCATAAGGAATTTCTTCAGATTTTACCCATCTTATTAATTGATACTCACATTTCATCTTTAGTCTTAGTGCTTTTAGATCTATATTATGAAGGAACAATTATGAAAAAGCAACTTTTAAATTAATATCTTACATACTGTGTTTATATTGAAATAATATTCCAATGTGTGACAGAGTTAGACTTTGTATTTTAATTGTATCATATCAGTTGTCTGTGGTCATACTAAATCAGCCATTAACTTTCTTGAATTAAATTAGGTATATGTTTTATATTTCAGCTATTTACAGTTTACTCTGTTTCTGTAAAACCCTTTTTGTTAATGGATTTTTTTATTCTTTACCTACATTGGTGAAATGATGAGAAGACTAATGAAAAAGCAGCTTTATAGTGGTTTATAAAGTTGATCTTTTAAATTTTGCTGAAACTCTGAGTACACTAAATGCTTCATATTTCTATTATAGTTATTACTCTTAAGTATAGTTTTAAAATTTGAATATAAATAAATATAGCACCTTAGGCAAAAATCATGGCCCATTCTAGATCCAGACTCTTTTGAAGTTTCTGTCTATTGGACTCAATGAGGGGTTACACACTTACCTTACTAGTCTTTTAGGAAATTGCCCAAGATGTAGTTTTTCTAAAAAACCTAAGTTTATTGTACTAAAGCATTTTTGTAACTATAAATCATTAATTTTTGGTACATGTTGGTTATCAATTTGGCTGGCCCCTTGTTTTCCCTTACTGCCCTTAAGCTAGAAATATGAGATAGAAGATAAAATGACAGCATTTTGTTTTTCTTTACTAAGCTTTTCTATCAGATTTGATACTGGAATGTTTGTTTTTCCAAATAATCCTCTGCTTTAGTGTTTTTATTGATAGTACAATTTCAGTTAGTTTAGGAATATATTATTGGAAATGGTCTGCTAAAGCAGTGCTGTTCAATAGAAATATAATGCGAGTCATATATATATATTATTTAACCTGTTAAATTCAAAATATCTTTTCAACATGTAAATTAATGCAAGATATTTTATTCTTTTTTTGTACTATCTTCACAGTCCAGTGTATATTTTATACTTACATCTCAATTTGGACTAGTCATGTCTCAAGTACTTGATAGCCTTATGTAGCTTGTGGCTACTTTGTTGAATACTGTAGCTCTATAGTATTATATATAAAAGGCATAACAAAAATGTGTATTTTTTGCATTCTTCATTGTTTTTCTGTACTATCCTAATAAAGGTAATCACAGAGTATTCATGTGCTGCAAAATTGAAATCACAGTTTTTTTTGTTTCTCTGGTGCTGATGATATTGGTGCATGATTCATAGACAAAAACAGAATTATGCCACCTGAGTATTTATCAGATATTATGTAGATATGCTTACAGGTATTGTGATGATAAGGAAATACTAATGGCCAACATAGTGGATGTGATATGTTCCTCGACACTTGTGGGCGAATCAAATTTATCAAATAATCATATTTCAAGTATACTGAGGAGCTTAATTTTATAAGAATTCCATAACAAATCTTGATACTTTTTATTTCTTTGAATAAAATTGAGAACTCCTTCTCACATTCTTAGAATTTTTCTGGATAGGTATTTGTGTGAACAAATATGAATCTCTTTTTTCATGTATGTTTGCTTAAAGTTAGTATAGCTTTAAATTTCTTTGAAGAAAAAAGCTGAACATAAAAATACTGTTTTTTTAAATAGCTCTAGGATTCCATGCATTTTATTAATAAATGCTCTGTATATATGCAAATATAAAGAGAGGTTATTTCACTGAGTACCTTAAAGGTATACAGTTAAGTTTTCTAAAAGTCTCAATTACAGTTGATTTGTATTGGTTCAGATATTTAAAAATGTAAAATCAAGATGATTTGTATAAAATACTGCTGCTACTGTACCTACTTTATAACAAAGTAGAGACCTTATTATGTGTCATGGACCTTCTTGTTCATGTATAGTTTAGGGAGAAAATCCTGTTTGTGAAACTTCTGAATAATTCACATTTTCTAAATTTTTAAAGAAATGAGCTAATTTTTATGCAATCTAACCTTCATGTAGATATTGGCTGGTGCCTGTTGTATTCTTTTATTCACTTAAATTTTTATTGACTTCTCTTTGTGACTTATGCATTTAAAGTATTGACATAAAATGTTAAACTGTTCTTTAAACAATACCTCTAGTTTCTTGGAGATGATAAATCCATCCATTGATTTCCTAATTTTATTATGTACACAGTCAATTGTAATCCAAGATTACAGCAAACAAGATGTTAATTTCTAGCCATAATCTATGTACATTTCAATTACAGAGCATGATTGTTATAGAAGCACAGAATAAAAAGGAATAACATTTGTGCTATCCTCACAGGAGCTGTCAATAAAAGATGTAATAGGGGATTTAGGAATCTGGAAATGGCCAACTAATTTATGTGAATCTATTTTATTTCAGCTAGAAAGACCAAGCTTTTTTTCGTCTGCACTGCATATTGCAGAGCACAGGCTGTCTATAGAAAACCAGGCGGCTGCATATGGATAGTCCCTTGATATCATTCACTTGCTGTGTAATCTTATTATGCAAAGTTCTAATCTTCACCTAGAATGAATGCCTCTGGGTCAGAATATAGTCATATCAGGGTTTTTGAGGTCATGTTTTGTGATCCTTAGCTTATTCTTCTAAGTAGGGCTGGGATTTGAAGGGTATTCCCTGGACGCCAGCAGATAGACAACAGAACCTGCTGCCTTTTTGGAAGACAAGACCAACATGAGGTCCCTGGTAGGATTAAACTTGATTTGTAGCTGTAGGATTTTTTAACAGATGTATTATTGGACAGGGAATAGGGGGCCACCAGCACAGCAAAATTGAATCACAACTGGCATTCTCAGGGAGTTTGCTGCCTGCTAAAATAGCAGCTGCATGTGGATTTGACTTCTTTCAGGTGAAGCGACTTCCAGTCATTTGGAAAGGATGGGATGAAAAGGAACCTTGGTGATAATTTTGATGTCTGCAAGATTTAGTACCAGTGTAATGGGATTACCGGTAACACCTTCACTGCAGAAAAAGCCACCTGGCGCTATAACTGGCAGCAGCTGAGAACTAATCCTTTTCCATCTCTTGGATGTCATTCATGAAGCTCAAAGCGATTTCTTTCCTGCTAACTGTGATTAATTTTATAAACAACAACAGCAAAAAAATCAGGTGATCAAGGCAAAGAATATGCTTTTTTATTTAGAATATGTTGCCTTATTATAATCTATATGACTCATAAGTTATGTAAGACATATATAGACTATAAACTAAATATGACTTAAAATTTATTAAAATATTAAGATAGAAAAGTTGATTCATAGTGTACTTTATGCTTTTTCCAGTTTGGTGACATAATGTATTTGCTATTGGTAAAGACTTATATTTGAGATTAAATACTAATTTACATACGTTGGTGTTCTTTTAGATACAAGGCCATTATTAACAAATCCAACACTGCATAGATATAAGGAAAGGGAGTAATTTGTCATATGTTTTACCTTTTTTTGTGACTGCTTCAATTCCTGCTGAATTAAATGTTTTTAGTGAATAAAATGCTTAATGATATTAAAATATATCAACATACTTTTGATAATTAAGGAAATGCTGGCTCAATTTGCTAATAGAAAAAGGGCTCTTTTGAAAGTATATGACCTTAGGTCTTAAGATAGTTTATATTAATACTGAAAGACTATTTTTTAAAATCAGAAATTCTTAGTGTTTTCCTTTAGCAGATGGGGATTTACTTGCTTTAGAATCATGTATTAGTTAATTGACTCTTTTTTTAAAGCATTTTATTTCAACCAAAAACTTTATCAAGTACTTTGTTTAGAGGTGTTAATTATTTTAATATTCTTCTCTTACACGGTTCAGAATAAACTGAGAGAAAATGAAGTGAAATTATCCCATCAGTCACCCAAACAGTATGCAACATAACTGCCAAGACTAGAAAAGATAATTAGTGTTGTCAGTGTTATGATCCTGGAGTACTTACTTTTAAAATATTTATTCACAGCACTTGATTTTTATCTTATGGTAGTTTTTGGTTTAGTAGTTTCATATTGTGAAAAAATGGATTATAAAACCTTAATTTAAATGTTTTCAAACTTAAAGTCTTAACTAAATGTAGGTGACTAAAATGTTTTGAAATTATAAGAATAACTGAAATATAGTCATCCATTTTACATAAAATATTGATATGCTTATAGCCTCTGTTAACATATAGTACACTTTACTTTTCTCTATATGAGGTCTTTGTCTAAAAAATCAATAATAAATTTTAATAAATTTATATAGTGATCATTGGTCAAACCTACCTAGCAAACTTGTCATTCTAATGAATTTTAACTGGTTTGTGTCCCAAAATGTGTTTCTTCATTTGTTTTCACATTTAAAATGAATGAATGAGAAAGCTTAATAATATTTCTACTGAACTGCATTGTGGTAGTTTATAAAGGACTTTTATAGTCTTCTATTTGTGTTTTTATTATTTGAAAAGCTGTTTATGTAAAATTATATTACACTGAAAAGACCTGTTCATGAAATAAGTGAACTAAAATCTTTTTCTTATCATCATAATATAATTATTTGTATTTTAAATATACAGTATTTGACTTATGTGTAATTTCAAATTATTTTGTCAGGTAGTGTATTTCTCAGGGTAACTTTCTATGGTAGTTAATAGTATTACATAATTATTTCAAAAGCATAGCTTTCCTTTGAAAATAAAATTTATCTAAAAATTTTATTAAACATTTTCACTGTTTACTTTTCTGCTTTTTATTCTGAGTGGCATTTGAGAGTTAGTGTTTTTTTACTTCCCTGTTCTAGACATTATTTTTATTTGATTAGAAATGATTATCTCCTTTGGAAAGTCCCAAATAACCTCACTTAATTAAATTCATTGTAAGCATATATGATCTTTTCAGTAATATACATTTTTTCAAACAGGTATGGATTACTTGAATTTAATACCTGATTGAGTATAAGAAACTTGACTCATTGTTAAAAGCTACAACTAGTAATTTATTGTACAAGTAACTCATAATGATGTCAATGAAAGTTAAGGAAGTTATTTTGGAGATAAGAAAAAGGGATGTAGGATGGGAGAAATGAAGAAAATTTTACTAATTAAGTCAGTTGTAATAAAAGAACAAGATAGGAAATCTTAGGACTTCTTGATTATTTAAGAGATGATGAACGTTTTTTCTTTATTGGTAATGTGTGAGCCTTAGTATTTTCTCCAAAGGACCATGTATGACCTGTAGGCTGGTACACAACAGCTAGCCTATAATAATGCTAAATGATATTTCTTCCATTTGAATGAATATCCTTCAACTATTGTTTGTACAACTTGTATATTGTTCTGAAATAGATGAGTTACATAACCAATGGGGAATTGTTGGTGAATGAATGGGGTGGTTTTGATATTTAACTGTTTGGAGGCTGGTACTTGATTGTATTAAAAGTGTCAACTACTTAATGCTTTATAAACATAAAATGAGTTTTGATTTTATGTGTGTGTGTGTATATACATAAAGAGTGAATTTCAGAAAATAATATTGGATTTTTCAGATCATTGAAATGTTAGCATTATTAAGTTTGATGATGAAAATTTATAGAATTATCCCAAAGGTAGCAATTAGTTTAAAAATAATGAATGGTTAAATTTTGTCAAGTTTCTGAAAATGGTGAGTATGTCTCAGTGGTTTCAAATGAAGCGCAGAGTCCTTTACTGGATTTTCTGGGAGCTTATTAAAACTACTAATTCTGCAGCCTTGCTCCCACAAATTCTTATTCATTAGCTCCATGATGGGAGCCTGGAAGTTTGGAATTTGTTTTTTTAAGTTTGGGTGTTAAATGAGGTTCTTGAATTATTTTGATGCTGCAGTCATATTTAAAGCAGTTTTCACTGCTTTAAACCTTAAAGTGATGTTACTTATTTCCTCTGAGGATGAATCAAAATAAATAGATTTAAATAGAATCTTCATTGATTACGGGGATAAGTGTTCCTTGAATTTGCAGTTCTAGAAAATAAAAAATACCCTGTGCACAAGTCTTAAAGTAGATTTGACATTATAGATTTGAACAATTGGTGAGCAGCCCTGAAGGTGACTTCGCATTGGCAGGAATTTGAGTTACTCTGATGGAGAGGCTGCTGTGTGAGTGAATTATTTAGCTGTAGAACAGGGTACACCACTCAGCTTCTGTGTCTCAATGAGTCTGTTGTTCTCTCCTTGTCACAGTGACTTCCATTCATAGTCTTGAAATGGACATATGTCTTTCAGCTACTTTATGTGTGTGTGTATATATATATATATACAAACATGTATAATTATATGCTAAAAGTGTATTTTGCGTAGATATCTTTGAACTTTAGAAATCATAAAGGTGTCAGGAATGTTTAAGTCTGCTGTTTTTTTTCTTGTCCAAATGAAGGTAAATGTAGCAAAACTCTTTAATGTTGCGATTTGTCTTCTGCTTCACATCTACTCTTTCCTCACCTTTTCCTTAAGGTGAATCCTTCTTTAAATGCTAATATATTCACTAACTGTTCTGTTTATCAAAAAAAAGTACATTAATCACTTCTTTGACTGGTTATATTTTAAAATGAATGCATTTCTGTAAACTGATAGTCTCAATTAACCCTGACACTTTACTTTTTTTTCTTTTTCTGAAACAGAATGCTTTCTCTTTTCAAAGGAATTTAACACCTGAACAATTAGGTGGATATTTTTTTTGTGGCTTTGGGTATTCTGAAATACCCATAAAGGCTTCTTCAATGCTTAGACATAAATCAAGGTCTTAGACTTGTACCCCTATTCCCTGAAACTTCTAAGGATGGAGAAATGTCTACTTCTTTTACATCTTCTGGAGTTCATTCTGCTCCATCTTTTTAGCTAGTTTGAGATATATATTTGCATATACACTTTATTTCCCAGGGAAGAATATGGGAGTGGGTTGTCATTTCCTTCTCCAGGGGATCTTCCCAACCTAGGGATCGAACCAGTGTCTCTTGCATTGCAGGTGGATTCTTTACTGACTGAGCCACCAGGGAAGCCCCCTTTAGCTAGTTTTAACCAGTCCAACCTCTCTCCCATGCCTATTTTATAGTTTCCAATAAGTTTCTTTGATTTTTATTGAGAGGCATATAGTGTAGTAGTGGATTTTAGAACCCAGCCTCCTCATTTTGAATTCTGGCTCTGCTGTGTATGAGCTGTGTGATTTTGAATAGTTTGTTCTCTTTTCTGTCCCTCAGATACTTAAGTTCTCATAGTTATTGTAAGAATTAAATGAGCTAATATATGTAGTTAGAACAGTGCTTGTTCAGAACAGAACGTGTTCTTGCATGTATTTAAATATTTGTGGCTGTTGTTATTTTGGTTGGTATTTGAGGAAAGAAGCCATTGTAGTCTACATCTAACATAATGTTTTCTAACTTTATGTTACAGGAAGAAGGCATTCTTAAGTCTATAATGCAGATAGCTGTTTAAAGTAGACAACAACTTTGCTTTTTTATGTCAGCATTATGTGAAGTTTTGCTGTATTTTAATCAGAAGTCTCTTAAAGCTTTTCTGAAAGAAGTATCCTCATATCTTTTCCTGTATTATGTGACACAGTCACAATTTTAAATTTTCCTTTTTTTTTTTTTTCCCCTAGCTGTTCTAGTAATTCTCTGTTAGAGTACATAGGCTCCCCACTAAAGGAATTGGTTCTCTACATTAATAACTCAGTTTTTAATTGAAGTATAGTTAATTTACCATGTGTTAGTTGTATAGCAAAGTGATTCATTTATATATACATATTTTCTTAGATTCTTTTCCATTATAGGTTACTGTAAGATACTGAATATAGTTATCTGCTGTATGATAGGTTCTGGTTTACCTGTTTTATATATAGTCGTGTGTATATGTCAATCCCAAACTCCTAATTTATCTAACTCAGTTTTTTTTTTCATGTAAATATGATAGGGAATAAAAAGCAACAAATTCTATTTCCTAGGAGACTAAAATTCTGTATTCCAAAGCTCCCCAACTTTTTTCACAGCACACATGAAATATGGCAATATTTATACATTTATACAGCACCCAGTAATAAATGACTAGCTGAGCAAAGCTGCTCAAGGATAAATGTGCCCATTGGCCATCCTGGGAGCTTACAGCAATAGTTTTCAAATTTTGCTTCATAATCACCTGGAGAACTTGTTAAAACACAAATTGCTGAACAGTACTCCAAGAATTTCTGATTACATAAATCTCGAGTTTGGCCCAAGAATTTGCAGTTCAAACAAGTTGCTTTGATGCCCCTCCTGCTGATCTGGGGACCATACTTTGATAACTACTAGTTTAGTGTGTTGGTATTGATGTGGTAGGTAGAATAATTGAATCCCTCACTCTGAGATATCCATGTCCTAATCGACCTAATTATGGTATGGATGTGTCTGATTGTTCATAATTAGATTTAGGTTATACATTTTTGGCAAGAATAGTACAATGATGATAAGATTGTCAGGAAGCTCCATATCAGTTTTTACCTTTATGTGTGCAGCTAAATTGGATCATATAGTTAAGATAATATTTACTTGATCTCTCCGTGTAAAGGTATTCTGTTCCTTTGTAAATAATAAGTTATGTATTTTAATATTTTGTACCTATCCTGTTTACCAACAACCTTTTACTCAGTATTTTTAAAATTGAACTACAGCTGATTTATAATGTTGTGCTTGTTCCTTGTGTACATAAAGTGATTCAGTTATCTATCCTTATTCAGATTCTATTCCATTATGGTTTATTATATGATACTGAATGTAGTTCCTTTTGCTATACAGTAGAGCCTTGTTGTTTATCTGTTTTACATAAAGTAGGGTGTATCTTTTAGTCCAAAGCTCCTAATTTATCCTTCCCACCTTTTCCCCTTTGGTAACCATTAGCTGGTTTTCTATGTCTGTGTCTATTTCTATTTTGTAAGTAAGTTCATCTCTATCATTTTTTTTAAGATTCCACATATAAGTAATATCATATGGTATTTGTCTTTCTCTTCCTGACTTACTTTACTTATAATATATAGGTCCATCTCTGTTGCTGCAAATGACAATGTTTCATTCTTTTTTATGGCTGAGTAATATTCCATTGTATATATGTACCACATTTTTATCCATTCATCTGTTGATGAACACTTAGGTTGCTTCCATGTCTTGTTTATTGTAAATATTGCTGCTATGAACTTTGGGATGCGTGTATCTTTCTGAATAAGAGTTTACTCTGTATACATGCCCAGGAGTGGAATTGCAGTCACTCAGTCATGTCCAGCTCTTTCCGATCCCATGGACTTCAGCATGTCAGACTTCCCTGTCCTTCACCATCTCCCGGAGCTTGCTTAAACTCATGTCCATTGAGTTGGTGATGCCATCCAACCATCTCGTCCTCTGTTGTCCCCTTTTCCTCCTGCCTTCAGTCTTTCCCAGCATGAGGGTCTTTTCCAGTGAACTGACTCTTTGCGTCAGGTGGCCAGAATATTGGAGCTTCAGCCTCAGCATCAGTCCCTCCAGTGAATATTCAGGATTGATTTCCTTTAGTATTGACTGGTTTGATCTTGCAGTCTAAGGGACTCTCAAGAGTTTTCTCCCAACACTACATTTCAAAATCATTATTCCTCGGCACTTAGCCAACCATATCAGTTCAGTTCAGTTGCTCAGTCGTGTCTGACTCTCTGCGACCCCATGAACTGCAGCACACCAGGCCTCCCTGTCCATCACCAACTCCCAGAGTCCACCCAAACCCATGTCCATTGACGGTGATGCCATCCAACTATTTCATCCTCTGTCATCCCCTTCTCCTCCTGCCCTCAATCTTTCCCAGTGTCAGGGTCTTTTCAAATGAGTCAACTCTTCGCATGAGGTGGCCAAAGTACTGGATTTTCAGCTTCAGCATTAGTCCTTCCAATGAACACCCAGGACTGATCTCCTTTAGGATGGACTGGTTGGATCTCCTTGCAGTCCAAGGGACTCCCAAGAGTCTTCTCCAACACCACAGTTCAAAAGCATCAATTCTTCGGTGCTCAGCTTTCTTTATAGTCCAACTCTCACATCCATACATCACCACTGGAAAAACCATAGCCTTGACTAGGACCTTTGTTGATACAGTAATGTCTCTGCTTTTTAACATGCTGTCTAGGTTGGTCATAAGTTTCCTTCCAAGGAATAAGCGTCTTTTAATTTCATGGCTGCAGTCACCATCTGCAGTAACTTTGGAGCCCAGAAAAATAAAGTCAGCCACTGTGTCCACTGTTTCCCCATCTATTTGCCATGAAGTGATGGGACTGGTTGCCATGATCTTAGTTTTCTGAATGTTGAGCTTTAAGCCAACTTTTTCACTCTCTTTCACTTTCATCAAGAGGCTCTTTAGTTCTTCACTTTCTGCCATAAGGGTGGTGTCATCTGCATATCTGAGGTTATTGATATTTCTCCCGGCAACCTTGATTCCAGCTTGTGCTTCCTCCAGCCCAGCGTTTCTCATGATGTACCCTGCATATAAGGTGACTCTATTTTTAGTTTTTTAAGGAACTTACATACTATTCTCCATAGTGGCTGTACCAACTTACATTCCCACCAATGATGTAGGAGGGTCCCATTTTTCTACACTCTTTCCAGCATTTATTATTTGTAGACTTTGTAATGATGGCCATTTTGACTGGTGTGAGGTGATACGTCATTGTAGTTTTGATTTTTATTTCTCTAATAATTAGCGATGTTGAACATACTTTCATGTGCCTGTTGGACATCTGTATGTCTTCTTTGGAGAAATGTCTATTTAAGTCCTCTGCCCGTTATTTGATTGGGTCATTTGTTTGTTTTTATTATGAGCTATATGAGCTCTTTGTATATAATTTGGAAATTAATCCCTTGTAGGTAACATCATTTGCAAATATTTTCTCCCGTTCTGTAGGTTATCTTTTTTTATGGTTTTCTTTGCTGTGCAGTAACTTCAAGTTTAATTAGATCCCCCTTGTTTATTTTTTTTTATTTCCATATTTCTAAGAGACAGATTTAAAAATTATTGCTGTCATTTATATCAGAGTATTCTGCCTATATTTTCTTCTAGGAGTTTTATAGTATCTGGTATTACATTTAGATCTTTAATCCATTTTGAATTTATTTTTGTGTATGTTGTTGAAGACCATTCTAAGTTCCTTCTTTTAAATGTAGTTGTCCAGTTTTTCCCAGCATCACTTATTTAAGAGACTGTCTTTTCTCTATTGTATATTCTTGCCTCCTTTGTTGAAAATTAATTGACCTTTGGTTTGGGGGTTTGTTTCTGGACTCTATTCTGTCGGTCCATGTGTCTGTTTTGGTGCCAGTCCCATGCTGTTTTAATCACTGTATCTTTATAGTGTTGTCTGAAGTCTGCCAGGGCTTGTGCCTCCAGCTTTGTTCTCTTTCCTCAGGAGTGCTTTGGCAGTTCTGGGTCTTTGTAGTTACGTATAAATTCTAGGATTATTCTAGTTCTTTGAAAATGTCATAGGTAATCTGATAGGGATAACATGAAATCTATAGATTACTCTGAGTAGTATGGCCATTTTAGTAATACTAATTCTTATAATCCAAGGATATCATCGAGTTATTTTAAGCATCTATTAATGGCCCTTGCCTGAATTGGTGTTCATTTCATTATTCCTGCTGTATTTATTAGCTGCTATTTTTTTTTATTAAGAACTTTCCTTATCCCCAACACATACTTTTTTTAAAAAAAAAATGTATTGACTAGATCTCATTTTTATTCTACTATATTATTTATTACTGTTACTACTTTTTAAAATAATCTCAAACTTGGCCAGTAGGGGACTCCTCAAAGACTCCTATGCCTTTGGGGTGTCAGTGACCTTTGGTCAAAAGACATAGCCAGCCTAAGAAGAATACCCAAGGAAATAGCCAGGAAAATAACCCTTCCTCTCTCTCTCTGACTTCCTGCTGGGGTTCAGTCAAAGCTTGACTGAAGTGCCTTGATATAGTTCATATAGGTCAGTTTTCCAAGTGTAGAGAGCAGTATGGAGAAAGGTAGAGAGCAAATCCAAAGTGACAAGCAAGATATCTGGCACATGTATGCACATATAGAGTTATGGATCCTTTGAAATCACTGTGTTAACCAGAGGTTTGAAACCCCTGTCTTAATCCTTTTAGCCAGTAGAGATATTGAACCCTAGCAGTATGTGTGATTTTTTTATATCTGACATGAATTTGGGCTTCCCTGGTGGCTCAGACAGTATAGAATCTGCTTGCAATGCAGAGGGCCTAGGTTTTGTCCCTGGTGGAGAAGATCCCTTGGAGAAGGGAATGGCCACCCACTCCAGTATTCTTGGCCTGGGGAATCCCTTGGGCAGAGGAACCTGGGGGGCTACATCCATGGGGTCGCAAAGAGTTGGATGTGACTGAGCTACTAACACTATATGAATGTTACTTTCTACTCTTGATGTTTCTCTTAAATAAATTTGTGAGCTCTTAATCTCAGTTTCAGTATTTCTCAACAGTGCTCCTCTTTTAAAATATAAGACCAACTAGTCTTGATCCTCAGAGTCCTCTATAAATAGCTCCATAGCTCTTTCTATTTAAGAGACTAAGACCCAAAATTATTTCAGATACTTCAGCCTCCATTCTGTTGCTAGTATCTGTAAGGAAGAAATGATGTCTGTTAACTTTTTTCTTCTGATCACTGATTTACTTTAGTATTTTATGAGATAGTTTCTTCTCAAACATTGTATTTGAAATTGGACATTTGCTGAGTAATAATAAAAAAAGGGTTTATGGTCCCAAATACTTGTGAATGGAAGTTAACTACAGGACTTCTCGGAAGACCAGAACCATTGTATAGTTATAGCATCTTTGTATTTTTTTTAGTATGTTTTTTAGCCAAAAGCAAAATATATTGCACAATTCAAATTATATAAATTTTGGTAGATTTCTATTAATTTCCTCTCTAAATTTCACCTTATATCTGTATTATCAATGTCTTCTTGCCGAGTGCCTCATGTTTCCTTTTGTTTGATAATATATCCCCTCTGTAACATCAGATAAGCTCTTTTTTTGTTTTGTTTTTTAAATGTAATATCTATTTCACTACTTTTTAGGGTTTGTCTCATAGATCACACTTTCACAGCTAAGCCTTCGGACTTGCCCTTGTCGTTGTTGCTTAGTTGCTAAGTCGGGCCCCTACTTTTCCCCTAATATTATAATGGGAGCAAAGTGGTATTTACACAACCTAGTTAACTTTACAAATAATATTCTGTTACTGTTACTCCTCTTAGATCTTTTTTGAATTAATTGAGCTTTAGTTGTGGTGGTTTGGTCGCTCAGTCGTGTCTAACTCCTGCGACTCCATGGACTGTAGCCTGCCGGCCTCGTCTGTCCAAGAAATTTTCCAGACAAGAATACTGTAATGGGTTGCCATTTCCTTCGCCAGGGGATCTTCCTGACCCAGGAATCGAACCGAAGTCTCCTGCACTGCAGTCAGAGTGCGAGCGAGCGAGCGCTGGACGGGGAGCGGGGGAGAAGATGGGGAAGTCCCAAGGTTCGGAGGGCGGGCAGAGGCGCCTGGCGACCGGGCACCGGGTCCAGAGCAGTGGACGACCGACGGCCAGCCAGGCAGACCGGTCCAGGGCGGGCTCCCAACGAGGAGCCATGCACCGCCCTGCCGTGCAGAGACGCGCCAGAGGCTCCGCGCTGTGCGGTCTCTAACCCGGGGCAGTCGTGGCCGGCGCCAGAGGCGAAGGCGCGTTCGGGGCGGGGAGAGGGAGCTCGGCCACCCAGAACCCTCGGACCCACTCTCCGGTGATGTGGCGGGGAGGTCGGGCGGAAGAGAGACGCCAGAGACGACGCCGCAGGGCGCGGGACAGGGTACGCCACCCTGGCGACTGAGCGGGTGGTGGGCGGGGTGCCCGGCGGGGATGGAGGCGCGGGGTGGGGGCAGGCAAGGAGCCGCCTTCGCTCCGGCCCCCTTTTTACGCCGCTCCCCACTTTCTCGCTCTCCTTTTCCCTTACACTGGAAAGACCACCGGACAGACCGCGGCCGCCGCCCCCCGCCCCCCCCCCCCCCCCCCCCGCGTCCCTGTGCGGACAGAAGTCTCCCTCCTTTCCATCCCTCCCCTCGCTTTAGTTATGAAGTGTTTTTAAGTATCACTATTTATTAACTTATTAAATTCTAAAAATCATTAGTTTTTAAAATGTCAGTTATTACTGTAAGCCAGATTCCTAAGATGGAATAGTTCATGTTACTTAAAAAATTTAACAAGAACACTTTTTCATATGTTACTGGTAGTTTCTTCTTTCAGTGAGTATGACATTAGTCTGTCTCCTTGTTGACCAAAAATCTCAGTGTTCTTCTGATCATTTTGAACCTTAATACCATTTTATTATACTAAAGATGTGGAAAATATAGCAGATTTGCGTTCAATATATATTCATTAATTCAGTCGAGCCCCATGGATTCAAAGATGAATAGTGTACAGTCACTGCCCACCGACATAGAAGCAAATATAGTATGTAATAAAATACATAATAAGAGAAAGATACAAATAATATAGTGCGGTATTATAATCAGTGTTTGCTGAAATTAGGTAAGTGATACAAAGCATAGGTAACATTTGTTGGGGTGGCCCAGTGAAGACTTGTTAGGGGAGATGACATAATCTATGTTTAGAAAGTAAAGTGAAGTCGCTCAGTCATGTCCGACTCTTTGTGACCCTGTGGACTTTAGCCTATCAGGCTCCTCCGTCCATGGGATTCTCCAGGCAAGAATACTGGAGTGGGTTGCCATTTCCTTCTCTAGGGGGATCTTCCCGACCCAGGAATCGAACCCGGGTCTCCTGAATTGGAGGCAGACGCTTTAACCTCTGAGCCACCAGGGAAGATATAATCTATGTTTAATAAGTGACTAAACACTAATAAGTAATAAAACACTGATAAATAATAGTCCTCTCCTGTGGGTTCTAAAATCCTATTATTGCAACTTCCCTGGAAGTCCAGTGGTTAGGACTTTGTGCTTTCCCTGCCTAGGGCTTGGGCTCACTCCCTGGTCAGGGAACTAAGATCCTGCAAATCGCACGGTGCATCCAAAAGGAAAAAAAAAATCTATTTTATTTAAACATAAGATAGGCAGAATCTTAGACATTTGGAAATGGAACTTAATTATATAAGGTTATATAGTACATGCTAATCGCCAAGCAAATGACACAGTAACTAGCATTTTTTGATCTATTTCACTACACACACTTCATATCTGATTACAAGTAATCCTGACTTAACTCTCTGAGATACTGATAGTAAGGCCATTTTACAGGTAAAGGCACTTGAGATTTACATAGGTAGAATAACGGGAACGTCACACAGATAAAATGTGGTGGAGCCAGGGTATCTGCTTTGACAGATCAACTTTAGAGACAGTATTCTTAATCATTGAAAATGAACAATGGGAACCCAAATGAGAAGCAACAACTTGCCTGTTGAGAGCATTAAGTGTTCGTGGGCAGTTTAAGTAAACAAGGGTATGGTTGAGCAGTCAGTTTCTGTAGGAGCATCAAGGAAGGTCAGGTTGGAATCTGAAGATGGGATGGAAGCTATTTGAAAAAGAATCCTGAAAGTGAGTAATATGCGATAGAAAACTACAGAGGTTATGAGAGCAAGGGAGAAATATGGGAGTCAGTGTAACGTAATGGTTAGGTTCTTGAGTTTCTAGTTTTGTGATGTTTAGCATGTAAGCTGACTACACTTAGGTTCCTTATCTATAAAATGATAATAGTAATAATATCTGTCTCACAGAGATTAATTTGTAAAGCCTGACTTATATACCAAGCATTGAGCAAATGTTACATGTTATTATTGTTGATGTGTTTTAGTAAATTTAATCTGATAACAGTGCCTAGAAGTCTAGGCCTAAGCATTAGGCCATTAGTTCAGAAATGCTTGAAACATAGCTGTAGCAGGTAAATACAAAAGAAGGGACAAATACTAGGAATATTTTAGATGAATAATATCAGTATGTCAAGTATATATGGCTTTTTAAAATATATATGGTTCTTAATGATGTTTCATAATCATGTGTTCATTGTTATAGTAGCAATTAATAACTGACAACTGAATGTAACTACAGTTTACAAAGCCACTAGGACATGTTAATTGAATTTGATTCTTGAACCATTTTGTGAGATACTGTTATTTCCATTTTATTAAGGCCCATAGAGATGAAGTAATTCATTGAAGATCACACAAGTTAATAAAGGAAGTAATTTAAAACTTTCCTTTTCATATATATATGTTCTAGTTTTTTCCTCTTTATAATCCTATTAGGTTATGACAAGAACTGATGTTCTATCACTGGCAATAGTATGAAGAACTATTATTAATACTTGAAAGAGTTAATATCTTTTCTTAAGTATCAGCTTTGATATCAAGAAATAACCAGGGCATGAAAGGGGAGAGACAAGTTCAGAGTCTACTAGTTATCTAATTTATATTTAAACCCAGTAATATTTGAATATAATCTGTTTAGTAGATCAGAATATTAAGTGGCTATGATTTACCTTTAAAAAAAAATCTGTATAGCAAAAATGAAAGTAAACTTTTGATTTTCTGCACAAATTATATTAGGCATTTACTACCCTTTGGGTAATTGTAAAATATTTTACAGTAGAGTTATCTCTTAAATATTTTTAAATAGTATTGATCATGAAACTTTTTGAAATTTACCATCAGGCCAATGGTGGCAGAGTCTACATAGAACTATGCTTCGTGGTGTTCTGGGAAAAACCTTTCGACTTGTTGGCTATACTGTTCAGTACGGCTGCATAGCTCATTGTGCTTTTGAGTATGTTGGTGGTGTTCTCATGGTAAGTGCTCACTTCAAGAAAATAATCATATAAAACATGTTATTCTTTTAAATTGAAGGAAGAGTGTTTGTTTGCATTGGCACTGATGTAAAACAGAACTGTAACTTTAAATGTGGTCCTGTATTGTTTCTTTCAGGGGCACAAAAGTCCCTGTTAATCTAATGAAATATTAGTTTTTCCCATTATTGAGTACTACTTACTGTGTTCCAGGATGTGTTTGATATTTTATGTTTATTAACTTATTTAATCTTTTACACTCTGTGAGATACATATTATTGTTGTTTAGTTGCTAAGCTGTGTACAACTCTTTTGCGACCCCATGGACTGTAGCCCGCCAGGCTCCTCCATCCATGGGATTTCCCAGGCAAGAATACTAGAGTGGGTTGCCATTTCCTTGTTCAGAGGATCTTCCTGACCCAGGGACTGAATCCGCATCTCCTGAGTTGCAAGCAAATTGTTTACCATTGAGCTACCAGGGAAGCCCCTGAACTACTTACTAGAAGTCCACTAGTACTATGTACATGAGGAAGCTGAGGCTCAGAAAGCTCAAGTAACTTTCTACAAGTCCCACAATTCCAAGTAGACTTGGAATTTCAGCACAGATTTCTCTGATTTTCAAAAATCCTACTTTTTAACTACTGTGAAGAGTGTCAATAACTGTTACTAAAACAAATGATTTATTCTGCCTTGTGTCAAAATTAAAATGTTAAGGCTGTCCTTTTCCCAATGTATTTTCTTAATATTGCATCATAAATCTATCAATCATGCCAGTACTCACCTTTTGTCCTATAAATGAAATAATAATTCGGTTGATTGTTCAGTCTGAGTTTTGCTATTGGTGTTGCTGTGTTTACAGGTTTACTCTAAAGAGATTTATAGTCATATAATCTCAAGTTGGAATAATTCTAATAACTATATTTAGGCAAATAAATATATCTAACTGAAATTCCCCTTTGATTTTTTTTTAAAATCTATACTGGTGCCTCCAGTAGACTACAGAGACAGCAAAAAACTTTCATTGTGGTCTTTTTTTCTGCCTGAGTAGGAAGTTTTGAGTAAAAAGTTTTATTTACATACAACTGAATTGGATGAAGACTGTTGTATGTAGATTTTTTAGATTACAATGATAATATACTATAGTTTTGAGGTATCAGTTCAGTTCAGTCACTCAGTTGTGTCCAACTCTTTGCAGCCACATGGACTGCAGCACACCAGGCTTCTCTGTCCGTCACCAACTCCCTGTCCATATGTACCTCATACCTGTTTTGAGGTATATATGAAGATTATTGTTTTAAGACACACTAATATGAAAGTTTTTAAAGTGCATCTCATTATGCCAGTATTTTTCAGTAGAAAATGTAACTTGCAGCCCCCCAAAATGAATAAGCTATTCTCTTGAAGAGAATGAAAGACATCAGTTAGTTGAAAATAGTATGATACCACTTGCTAAATTACTGTCATGGGCTTCTGGATGATATTTGGCCATAGCAAGAAGAAAAAACATCATTCATTTGTTCATTCAACAAGTATGTGTTGAGTATCAACTTTATGCTAAGCACTGTTCGTGATCTTGTTTAGCAATTGGGAACTTAAGAGACAAAGTCACTGCTCTCAAAGCACTTAAATTTTACAAGATGGCCAAAATTTGGACCCAGAGGTAATGTTATTCATCTTTTATAATATAATACTAATAAACCATTTTAAATATATTTTGCCTGTGTTCCAGATTTGCTGGCTTCTCTATAGAGTTGAACTTCTCTTGGAGCTACCAGCTTTTTATAAATCATCCTCCAAGTTTAAAGAACATTTGCTTGATTTTCTTTTAAGCCTGATCAGATATTTATATTTTAAAAGGTTTTCAAGTTAAATTTAAAAATTACCTTTCTTTCAGTGTTCTGGACCATCCATGGAGCCTACAATTCAAAATTCAGATATTGTCTTTGCAGAAAATCTTAGTCGACATTTTTATGGTATCCAAAGGTAAATTTCTGTCACAAATATATTAAAATCATGGTGAAAACACACATACATATTGTGTCTTTTCTGCAGTTCCTTAACGTTAGCTTTAAAAACTCTTCTGTAAATAACCAAATTAATGACCAACTGGATGAAATTTTGACTCAACTTTTTTCTCTCATTGTGAGAAATTTTAATAATCTTTCTAAATATTCAGTCTCTTGGATCGTTCGAGTAAAGAACTAGAGACTTAGGAGCCAGTTACGTATTCAAATCTTAGTGATTTGATTTTTTAATTTTCAAAATAATCCTGCATTTCTGTTGGTGACTGTCTTATTCTCTATAGTCTGTGATGAGCAGTTGATGACTTTTAGACTGTATAACACTATATATAGCTGGGAGCCAGGAATCCTATCTATTACGAGTTTTCTGATTAATTATATTAAGTTACAAAATTCGTCGGCAAATATTATTTGCCACTAAATCTTTTAAAATCCTCTTCTAAATGGTGTTTCCAATCCTTAAGATATTATTTATTCTACTTAACTCCTGTAGTGTTATTCTTCTGAATTGATGTCAAGTATTAGTCATTTAATGTATTTTCTAAAGGGAACCTCTTTGATTCCCTAAAATTTGGTGTCCGTTAGTTTTTCATAATTCTTAAAAATAAATCTGTATTACATTTCATCTTCAGAAAATATAAATTTTACTCACTTGAGCTGTTGTTTATCTTATGGCATAAGTAGGTTTAGGTATTCCTCTTTCATTATTGGCCTTTTGTATAGTGTATTTCACATTACTGGAAAATCACCAAGAACAGTGTAAAACTGTTTTTTGCATTTGCTGATCTTCCACCACCTTAGCTTCTGTAGATAGAAACTCTTCCTCAAGCATTATGGTCTAGCATGGGCCTTAGGTAATTCTTCAGATCTTTTCTCCCCAACAACTTCAGATGCCTAATTGATAGATATGGGGGTAATAAAATAAAGTTTATATAACAGGTTATATTCTAGCTTCCTTTTCTTTTTACCTTATATCAAAATAACTTAGTACAGTCTTTGGATTAACTGGAGACCTAGGTTCACTACAACATGAAGACAAGCGAATGTTTTTCCATGCTAATCACATGATTCACTCTAGTCTTTAAGCATCCTTAACAAGAAGCTGGATTCATTGGCTAAATAGTTTCTGAATGAATACTTCAATATTGTCTTTTTTTGGAGGGGATACTCTTTGCAGTCAGATGGGTAATATAAATAACTATATTTAGTAAATAAGTTGTTTTGAAAGTTTCATTTTGTATTCTGTTCATTCAGGGAACCCATTGGCTGGAAAGACAGCTCAAAATTTGGCATTTATGTGAGACATACCAAAGTAACTTTTACAACCAAGGTAGTCAGTTGGTAACTCTACTTTAAAAATATTACTATCCTGAATGTTTTTTTCATTAATCTGTAGCACAGAACTCTGAGATTTCAGTCACATCTCTTACACCTGACAAGAGATACTCTTGCTAGCTGCCTGTTTCTAAAGACAGAATAGTCATCCATTTAGGGATGATAAAAGCCTGCATATCTGGTATCTAAAGCACATGGATTTTTCACTCCAGTGGACAGAACTCTCATGCCTGAGACAGTCATCCCTTATTACTGCTCACTCTTTGAACAGTCAATGAGCACCTCATTTATAAGATGTGCTCTAGTCTATAGAGAATGTTGGGTTGAGTAAGAGGTTGATCCTTCATCTCAAAAGCTTATAATCTACTAGAATAATAAGGATGATTATAAATGATATAGGAAAATTTGAATCTTAACTCTGTTAAGTTTATTTTAAAATGCTATTTGAAAGAGTGGAGAGTTCTAGGTAATCTTTTTTGATCTAAGTTCTGTGCCTATAATATCTGGTTAGACCACTGGAAGTACAGTCTACAGTAATAATGCTTTCTATAAAAAAAAAAACTTTGACTAAATTATGATTTTTTTATGTTGCCATTCAAGTGCAGTTTGTTATGAGGGTCATATTGATTATTTTGTTGACAAACTTAAGCTGAATAAGACTCCCACAGAGAACATTTCTCTCCCCAAAGCTAACCATAATCAACTTTGATAGTATGTTACATATGTTACAATATTTGCAAATTTCTTCATCTGAACAGTTCTGCTGCCATAGTTGCAGTTGGTTGGAAAGAGATGCTTTATCCTGTTTTCAAACAAGTGTAAGCCTTATATTGCACTCCAAATTACAGAGTTTAGTGTTTTAATAGCATACAGCTCTTATTAAGAATAGCCTCAAGAAATGACTATTCTGGATACTGTTGTAATTTCTGTAAAATTTCTGATGAAGATGCTATCTTTACTTTCCTTACATACATATCTTTTCCTCTTTGATTTAGTTGTTAAGAAAAATTTTGTCATACTTTTCAAACTAAACCTTATTTTATTAGTTAATGATTGGCAGATAATAATCATAATTTCTTTTTTAACTTGACTACCAAAAAGTTTCAAACTCATTATAATACTTACATATAGCAATAACTAGGTTTCTAATTTAACCATCATCCTTTATTTTTATGACTTTTGATTTTGATATATGCATCTTTTATCATAAGCAGCATCAAATTATTTTAAGAACCTGGTACAGACAATAAGTAAATATATTAAATCCCTTCGAGTGTGAGCAACAGAATTCACTCATTGCTCATTTCATGCAGAAAGAGTGTTGTATTCTTTTTGGTTGGGACATTAGTCCTATATTTCTGTCTCCTTCCTTTCCAATTTTAAGTATCTTATGTAGTCTTCTAATACATGCGAATTGTTACTTATTCCATGAATCATCTCTTCCATATGTAACCCTATCCATGTTGGTTTTATATGTATGATATGCCAGTTTATTTTTTGTATCATATGTTTGGACAGCTTTTAGTATTTTTTCTGGCTAAGTCTTCTGATAATTTTTCTTCAAATATAAGTCTTTTTGACTGTACTGTGAACTGTGTAGGTTTATATAATTTACATGCTGCAATTTCTCAGTTCTTTAAGCTCTAAGGAAACATAGATGATGTCTCTACCTTTATATGTGCTGTAGAGTCAGTCAATGTTACAGGCAGGGCAGTAAAATTTGCTTGGTTAATCTGGTGATATTTACATGGATTGCTTTTTTATAGTTTTGATTCTAAAAATTTAGACACAAAAGTAACAAACTAAGTACAGTGTAAGAAGGTAATTCTCGTGGAATTGTCAAAAATTTTAGAATCTTCTAATAGTTTTTCCATCACTCTCATTTTTGGATTCTGACCCATTAAGTTAGTCTTGAAGGTTCTCAAAGCTGGTAAATGTATGGGAGGGTTAGTATGTGAGAGGATAAAGGGTGTGGCTTTAAGTTGCTTTATAAAAGTATTGTAGCAGTGCCATGCATGTGTTTATGCTTAATAATAACACTGACTTTCTTTGACTTTTTCCCCTCAGAGGTGACATTGTGGTTGCAAAAAGCCCGAGTGATCCAAAATCAAATATTTGTAAAAGAGTAATTGGTTTGGAAGGAGACAAAATTCTCACCAGTAGTCCAGCAGGTTTCTTTAAAAGCCATAGTTATGTAAGTAACATTTCAATTATGTTATTCATTGCTATCACAGTTTATTAACATTAACTGAACACACTGACAAGTGAAAATAACTTTTATTTGTGTTTGAATATAAGTTGAAATGATGCATTCAGTAGAATATGTAAGTGTATGTTTGTATCGCAAACAACATGGCTGTTATAATTTATATATTTTATTTTCTTTTAAAGCCCCATTCAGACATCTCAGTATTAGTTGTTGAAGGCAGGATTCACCAGCGGTGTCAAAATACTGGGCAAAGTTTTGAGGGAAAATAGTAGATTTGCATAGTCTCAAAGTATCTCTCCCAGGGTTTTTTCCAAAGGGAGAAATAGTAACTTTGTGGAGGAGAAACCTGGCAGACACTACCTTAACTGAGTGATCAAGGTTAACTTCACCAATAATACAACATGTCAACATAATGTAGGCCCTGAATTGAAGCACTGAGAAGGGCACATCACTTTTGTGGTATTCTTGTAACAAGAAGTTATAGCCTCAGTCTAATCATAAGAAAACAACAGACAAACCGTAATTGAGGGTCATCCTGCAACATAACTGACCAGTACTCTTCAAAAATGTCAAACTCTTTAAAAAAGGAAAGTCAGGGATTGTCATAGATTGGAGGAGACGAAGGAGATGTGACAACTAAATGCAATCTGGAATTCTGGCGTAGTTTTTCCACTGGCTTGTTAATGAAAAATCTGGTATAATCAAATGTAGTCTTATAGTTTTGTTTTTTTTTTTAATCCTATATAAATGTTCAGAATAGATATTTTGTATACCTTTGGTGTAGTCAACTTACCAACCCAGTTAGGAAAGAGCACATGCAGTAGAGTGGAAGAGTGAAGAGCAGATGTGATGTGTCAGCCGCCTTCACCAGTCACCTGACTGCCGAGACAGAGCTTGTGGCTGGGGTGTGGCAGGGCAGGGAGGGCCTTCTGTTTACTCAGCATATGCTGTTCTTTCTTTAATTATAAATTTATTTTCTACTTTTGTTTAAATTTTCTGTGTCACTATCAGTTTATTAATAGAACTGTTGTATCTATCAAGTAACTTTATCTTCATCCCCAATGTAAACATATAATTAGGAGTTGAATTGTCTTCATCATTGTAAATTTATTTTTACCTGTAATAGCCTCTGTTGCCCTATTAAGTAAGTTTGATCAATAGACTATTAAATAATCAATTTATTGTTTATTTACCTTCCTTAATAGACTATGGTTCAGCTGTGCAAATGTTTATTACACTTTTGATGTTTGTTACTACAGTGCTAAACATCCTAGGAATCAATAGCTGATGGTGATCCTAATGTTAAAGTTGAGAATGTAGTATCAGGTAACATATTAGTATTTTTCTGTGGTCTTCATCATGGATACTTATCCTTTTGTTTTTCAAATATGTTAGTTATTTACATAATTATTTCACCATCACATGACTGTTATCATTTCATGAGGCAGTCTAGTCACTTCTAAGTTGCTTTAGCAACAAGCATATACTTGAGGCCAGAATTCAGTTCAGTTCAGTCGCTCAGTCCCATCCAACTGTTTGCAACCCCATGGACTGCAGCATGCCAGGCTTCCCTGTCCATCACCAACTCCCGAAGCTTGCTCAAACTTGTATCCATTGAGTCAGTGATGCCATCCAGCCATCTTCTCCTCTGTCATCCTCTTCCCCTGCCTTCAATCTTTCCCAGCATCTGAGACCAGAATTATCAACAGACAAATGACAAAACATATAAATGATAACAAAACATATAAATTTCTGAGTCCTTGTGTGCAATTGTACTTTGCGCAGTGTGCACACCACTGTTGTTTTCTTCTGAAATTATTAGAAGAGGAATGTTAGGATGAAAGGATTTAGATAAAATCTTTGCTAAGTAATCAGAAAAAATAACCAGGGTATTATAAGATGTATTTTTTTTTATATATGTATAAATATTCTATTCAAGGAAAACATCCTTTGGATTTTTATGTTTGATGAGAGGATAAGTTAGGGGACACTGCTGTTTTGTTCCAGATATATTCAGTTGACTTTGGTGTGCATGTTATAAATGTTCAATTATTACAATTGTAATAATTTTGGTCAACACTTACCCTGTATTTACTTTGTACCAGAATAAGTACAGGGTAAGCGTTGAGACTCTTTCAAGGATTAGTTTATTTAATCATCACGACAGTAACCCAGTAAAGGTAGTTAGTAGTAGCATTTAACATATGGGAAAACTGAACAACAGGGAGGTTAAATAAATTGTTCAAACAGTAAGAGAAACAGTTGGAATTCAAACACAGATAGCCTGGCTCTATTCAAAAATTTTTATTTTTTACTATGCCAGTACTACTTCTCCCAAAGTATCCTCCACTTCCTATTCTTATTTTTGCTTCTATCTCCTCAAATTGTACTTCCCTTACAATGTATTTGTCTTAAACATTTTAAAAAAGAAAGGCAGCTATTTCTGATCAGGGCTAGTATTAGTTATAAAAGACAAGCCAGTGAATTTTGAAGGCTTCCCACCTCTACCAGTTTTTCTAAGCTGTTTTTTAAACCATGAGAATTGTGTAGCTATTACTGAACTACTTTAGCAGATGTATTCCATTAATCAAGGAGATTTATAACAAAAATTCATCCAAGTTTGGAGCACTCTGAAGAGATATCCAAAATGTTTGCAATCTGCCCCTCTAGAGTGTTCCCTTTTCCAGCTATCTCAGAAGCATACTGGTGCTGTATTTTATGAAAGGGGTTTCTTTCCCATATCTGTGCACCCTTTCAGAAAAATATTTGTTGTTTATAAGTTATGAAGACAATACTATTCAGATCTTGATTGAGCTGCATAATAAGGATGATGTATATTAAATATGTTTTGAATTTCAGGCAAAAAAAAACAAACAAACACATTCTTTTAAGTAGGTGCTTCAGAAAGCAAAACACCAAAATTTTCATTTGGAACCTAAGATATAGAGTTTAGCCTATGAAAGAATTAGCATTGTTTTTAAGTTGGAGAAAAAGAGCATAAATAGTTAAATGATGTGAAGCCATGTTACTCATTCCAGAGTTCCAAAAGTCCATATGGCAAGCATTAAAGATGATTTATTTTTTACATTAAGCATTTGGAAACTAAGCAGTCCCTATCAAGGTGTTACTGCAATGGTTTTGCTTTTTTTTTCTGATATTGAGACTAGTAATTTTTTCCCTTGAGTTATGGGCTGAGCATTGGTACTAGGAATTGAGTTAATTTGTGACTCTCAAAAGAAACAAATTTTACTCAGCTCAAAAATCTTGAGTAATTTGCCTTTCTATACTATAGGAATTCCTCAGTTAGCTGCTAGAAGCCACTAATTTGCCAAAAATAATTTAATTGGAAGAAGCATTTAGCAGGTAGGAAATACGTTAAATGAACTAGCATTCTTCCGTTGATCAGCACAGCAGGTGATTTAACATAGACTCCACTCCCCTAAGGGATATAGAGCCAAGACTCAGGAAATATGGTAAAATTTTGTTATAAAGCTAATAAAGAAACAAAGAAAAACACTTTATATTCTTTCTCAGGATAACATTGTGTGATAGTTCAAAGCTGTGATTTTAATTCATAGTGTAACTGTTACAGTTAGGCATTTTGAAATACAGTAAGTTCATATCAGCAAACAATCATGCTATAAAACCTCCCATCCAAACAAACAGACCTTTTGGGCACCATATCCTGCTTTAGGAAAGAGTTGTGCATACTTACTGACTCCCCTGTGAACTTTATATTCTCTTTTGAACTCATTCCACTTAGACTTTGATCCCTGGGAATTCACTGGAACAGTTCTCATGAATGTTCTGTTGTTGATCCAGTGGTCAACTTTCAGTCCTCCTTTCACTTGAATTCATTTGTATTTAAAGTAGTTGTTCATAAAGCCTGGTTTCTCTTAGTTTGAGGAATAACGCTGTCTTTAGGTTTTCTCCTTTTTCTGCTTCTTCAGAGTGTCCTTTGTTGATTCCTCCAAATAACTAAGTAACTAAGTAACTTAGGGTTACTTACTGGGTTTACCAAGTAAAAAAGTAACTAAGGGTTTGTATTTTAAACTTACTTTGTTTATATATGCAAATGTAAGGTGACCTAATCCTGTCTTGAAGTTTTAAATACTGTCTAATTTTAAAGTCCTAAATTTATATCAACCACAACTTCTTTCCTGAACTGCAGAATCATATATCTAATAATGTAATATTTTCCTCTTGAACTTAGTATGTCCAAAACTAAACTCCTGATTTTCCTTCCACAAGTGAATCCTCCTACATATATTCCCAATCACTGAAAGGTGACTCCATTTTTCTGCTCACTCAAGTCATAAACCTTGGAGTCATCCTTGCCTCTCTTCCTCTTTCACCCTCTCATCCAATCTATTAGCAAATCATGGTGATTATATTTTGGTTCAAAATTGGGAAAGGAGTATGTCAAGGCTGCATGTTGTCAACCTGCTTACTTAACTTATATGCAGAGTACATCATGAGAAATGCTGGACTGGATGAAGCACAGCTGGAATCAGGATTGCTGGGAGAAATATCAATAACCTCAGATATGCAGATGGCACCACCCTTATGGCAGAAAGCAAAGAAGAACCAAAGAGCCTCTTGATGAAAGAGGAGAGTGAAAAGCTGGCTTAAAACTCAACATTCAAAATGGCATCCAGTCCCATCACTTCATGGCAAATAGATGGGGAAACAGTGGAAACAGTGAAAGACTTTATTTTCGTGGGCTCCAAAATCACTGCAGATAGTGACTAGAGCCTTGAAATTAAAAGACACTTACTCCTTGGAAGAAAAACTATGACCAACCTAGACAGCATATTAAAAAGCAGAGCCATTATTTTGCCAACAAAGGTCCATCTAGTCAAGGCTATGGTTTTTCCAGTAGTCATGTATGGATGTGAGAGCTGGGCTATAAAGAAAGCCAAGGACTGAAGAATTGGTGCTTTTGAACTGTGGCATTGGAAAAAACTCTTGAGAGTCCCTTGGACTGCAAGGAGATCCAACCAGTCCATCCTAAAAGAAATCAGTCCTGAATATTCATTGGAAGGACTGATGCTGAAGCTGAAGCTCCAATTCTTTGGCCACCTGATGGGAAGAACTGACTCATTGGAAAAGACCCTGATGCTGGGAAAGATTGAAGGCAGGAAGAAAAGGGGATGACAGAGGATGAGATGGTTGGATGGCATCACCGATTTGATGGACATGAGTTTGAGCAATCTGCAGGAGATGGTGATGGACAGGGAAGCCTGGTGTGCTGTAGTCCACAGGGTCACAAAGAGTTGGACATGACTGAGCGACTGAGCTGAACTGAACTGATATCTTGTAAATACAATCAGAATTCGACCACACTTTGCCACCATCACTGCTACATCCTTTTGCAAGACAAATTTATCTCACTCTTGTTTTCCTGTAATAACTTCTGATCTTCTCTCGCTGCTTATATCTTTCCCAACTTCTTGCCTCCCTACTCTTTGCATAGTAGCTGAAATCATCCTTTTTAATAATGATGCTTTTTAATAGAAATAATGTTACTCTTCTCCCCAAAGGGCCCAGTAGCTCCCCATCTCATAATAAAAGCTGTGGTCCTTTTGATAGTCTGGAAGACCCACATCCTTCATGCTCCTTGTTCTTGTAGTTTAAGTTTTTTTGGAACACAGGCACACTCATTCATTTATGTATTGTCTGGGACTCTCACTAAAACAGCAGAATTGAGTTGTTGTAACAGAGACTCTGTGGCCTGCAAAGCTTAGGCTCTTCGCTGTCTGGCGTTTTACAGAAACATTTGCTGACATTTGCTCTAGAACATCAGATTCTTAATGGCAGGGATTTGTGTTGATCTCAGTTAATTCCCCAGTTTCTAATCTTTTATTTTGCATCTGGTAGATACTTTAAAAATACTGGAAGTTTGGACAAATGCACATGTAACTAGAGTCTGATGGCATTTTCTTTTAGTTTCTGTTCTACTCACTTTCTTCTGGTTTCTCCTGCAGACTTGCCCTGGAGTAAAGTGCATGATGTTCCACTTTTCAATGATACAGATGTTCTTATACCTCAACACACTGTATACTAATGCTGAGTTGGCCAATCTGTGTTCATCCTAGTCTTCATAGAATATTTGAAAACTCTACCTACTTCCATGGTAGGGCTACTTGACCATCTTGTGTAATGGCAGGTGAAAGTCGTAGAAAGTACTGGAATGCCCTTGTTACTTTGTGCCAGGATAGCATTGTGCTGAGTAAATATTTATTTCCCTAAGTGACTTCTGTTTGATAGATTTTAGCCCTTTTATTAGAGTAGACTAAAAATTCACCTGTGTCTGAATGACTTAGTTTGGGGTACTCTGAATTTGGTCTTGTCTAACTCTTCCTAAGGAACGGTGGAACCTGAGGTACCTTGGGCTTACTACCTTACTCTCATTTTGAGGGAAGATATGATTTCCCAGAAATGGTATGGCAGTTTTGTTACTATGAAGGCTAAGTTGCCTTTGCAACATGTAGTACCCGCTAATTAAGTTGTGTGGTAAAGAGAGTTTTCTACATTTCAGTAGAAATGATGTGCCTTTGGACATATTTAACTACTCTGCGGATGTTTTGTTCTTTTGATCCTTTTATTGGTTGGCAGCTTAAGGATGGATAAGTTATTACCGGAGGTTGGTAAACTTTCCTTTAAGTGTAAACTACTTTCCAGTGGTTGGTTATTATAAAATGAAGAATCTTTTTTTCTAAATCTTTCAAATAATTAAAACTCTATTTATTGAATTTCAGTTTTTCAGCCATAGCGGCCACTCTGTATTGAAAATGAGCATGGTAGTAGAAATATGATTATGGAGATTTCAGTATTTTCCTGTAGTTAAAACATGGCAATCTTCTGCTGCTGTTAAAGAAAACATCTGTACTTATTAGAAAATTTTCTTTTGCTTTTATTTTTGACCTATCAAAGATCCAGTTATATAAAGCTTTTTGGTTCTCAATAACATGGATTCCTGTGTCATACACAGAAGGTGACATGTTCATCAGATGCTGGTTTGTTACCACAGTAGAGTGGGTGGATAAGAAATGTAGTATTTTGTCTCCTGGTCCTGCCAACTACGCCAGTTGTCTCACTCCGTAACACTGTGTGCACTGATCTTAAACCCAGGGTAGGCAAGGAGGAAGCTAAGAGCCTGCAAGAAGACTGGAGGAGCCGTAGGAACTGCAGACACGTTTATTCTCTCCTGGCTGGCACAGCGGCCATAGCACCAGCCAAAACATAACCATAACGTAGTCTGCCAGGGCATTCCCTGTGAAGCTTATATATGCTTCCACACCAAGAGTAGCCTATGGACCCGCGAGTGCCTCGTGACGAGCATGCACAATGCTATCAGTGATCTCAGCTGTTACAAAATCTTTATTTACAAAACTTGGGGCAAGAGCGCCTGACCATGCCATCTTGGCTACTTTGGTCATGCCCTACGTATTTCTTACATTTTTCTTCTTGTATTATAGAGTATGTTAGTAACAGTATACTTTATTGTAATTTATTTATAACATTTTGTAACAATTTGTAACATTTTATACCTTTATAACCTTGTTACTGGCAGAAATGTAAGAAATAGAGATAGTTTTACATTTCAAAAAGAACTGATTAAATGTTCTAAGGATGCTCTTGTCTATAGTATTCTTAAAAAGAAAACTTTGAAATGGGATAAGATGCTGGTAAAAAGCTGTTTTACTGTATACTGAGACGTATTTATATAAAATCGCAAGCTGAAAAATAATCTAATTGGACAACATTAGAAAATGGGCACTTTTATAAACACTGATAACTCCCAATGTGTCCTGTGTATTTAGGTTATAGTCCAAATCTTTGAATATCCTAATGCTGTTTTTCTGTTTGTTTAAATGTCATTTACTTTAGCTAAAAGTCACAACCATATGGTCTTCTATTGCCACTTGTATTATAAACAGCAAAAGTACTTCTTTGTAGGGAGAGGACTCATCAGATTGAAAGGGCTTGTTTATTATAAGCTGCTGATACACTGAATCCTTATGTCATTTAAATAGAAGAACTACCTAATAATGTCACTTATTACAACTAGGATATCTAAACAAGGGACTTGCTTTTTGCAGACTATAGTGATAAAAACCTGTGCTTCACATCCATTTCTCAGCAACCGCTCCCAGGGTAATCAATCATGGCATACTGCTAATGCCTTGATTGCAGCTGATGCGGAGGAAATTTGTTTACTTTTTTGCTAAGTGAAGTTCACTGCGGAGATGACGTGACTTTTTCATCCTATAGCTAACACAACTCTGAAGATAAATTTGACTTAGTGTTTACAATTCTGAGGTGTTTTTCTTCTGATGTTAATACTAAAAAATCATCTTTGAGGCCCTCAGTACTTAAGCATTTTCTGATGTGTTCCCTGAACATTTTCAGAGTATTTTAATCTTAGCTTAACAATAATATGTAGTTTATAAAATATGATTTTATAGAAATGTATTTTATCTTAATATGTGTTTGAATATGTATGTATATGTATTTGTGAAAATCAACATTTCTGTTGAAACAGTAGCAACTCTTCCTGAAACTAGCATGTTTTGCTCACCTAAAAATATTTTAACCACTCAGAGTTGGAAAGTCAGTGCTATTGGTGAGATTCTAAGGGAGGCATTTATGCAGTTCAGTAAAATGCCGTATTACATGTAGTTTTATCTATATGTTATATGAGACCTGTATACACTTAGGCTGCTTAAAAGTAATTGGGAAAAATTACTAATAATGAAACTGTAATGCTACTGTTCAATGTAAGAATCTAGACAGACTTGCACTCTGATAGTAGTAAAGAGAATGTGTTCTGAGTGGCTTCCTGATCTGATGCAGTGATCTTCTGGAAAGCTGTCGTTGACCAGGTGGAATATATTCAAATGTTTTCTGAAATAAACAACTGAATGAAATTCTTCTCTTACCACTTTGGGTAATTTAAATCCTACAGGTTTCTGTGACCCACTTAATCTATAAAAACATTCTCACTTAACCAGTCTTTACCTAAAATGAGAATGGAAAAGAGGAATTACACATTTAAAAGCAAGTATGTATGTTATAAAACAGTTGAAGATGGTAGATTAGCTGGAAAATACTGACATTACATGCCATGGTACTGCTCACCTAGATATCTGAATGTACTTTCCTCCTGGATTGGAATTTTCATAACTATTTTAAGAAAATTTCAGTATTGTTTCATTTGGCATAGCTGGCTTACATCCCTACTATTAATATACATACAGAGCCAACAGGGAAGGGAAACAAAGTACTTAAAACTATAGGGTGAGTAATTTAAAATTCTAAGATGTAACTCAAGATTCTGATCTACTTCCTGTACATTGTGTGTTTAAATTTCTAAATCAGGAAGGATTAGAGAAACCTCCTATCATCAGAAGAGACTTGAAATTTGACCTGACTTCTGTTATGTAAAGAAAGTCAGAGTAGGTCTGGGGATATAAACTGATATGGACTTCTGACCCTAACTGCAAATATACCTAACCCCAAACCAATCCCAGCACCAGGCGTCTTCTTTAATGAGACTGTGCCTGGGGAGCAGGGGAAACCACTGGACTTGGGAGGATGGAGAGAAGACTTCAGCAAAAGGCCTTTAGGAGGCTACAGGGGTGGGCACATTTGCCAGACAATAACTTCACAATTTTCCTATTATTTATTCATGAGTTCACTAATTCCGTTAATTCCAGACATTACTGAACATTTACTTGAGGATCTCCACCATGTTAGAGTAGGTAAGTCCCTGCTTGCTGGCTCTCCAATAGGACTTCCTGCAAAAATGGAATAGTCTGTATCTACACTGTCCAGTGTGGTAGCTTCTGGGTTCATGTGGCTGTTGAGTATAGGAAACGTAGTTAGTGTGTCTGAGGAAATGAATTTTTAGTTTTATATAATTTGTAAGATTAAATGGTCACATATGTTACTAGTGGCTACAGTGTTGAATAATACAGCTTTAAGAATTTGTAGTCAAGTTGGAGGAACAGGCAAGGAATTACAAAATGGTGTAACAGGGTATTCATCTACACTGGATAGGATTACTCCAGACTTGGGAGGTAAAAGTTGAAGTTCTAAAGGATAAGTGGGAGCTTGGATAAGACCCTTATCCAGGCAAGCAGCATATTTAGGTTCTAGAAGGGAGAGTGCAGCCCTGTGCTTTGGGCAGCTGTGAAAAATAAGTCCCTACATCTGGGACATACAGTGGGGAGGAATGACTAGCAAAAAGAGATAAAAGTGAAAAGGTAATCAGGGTTGAATTCCTTGTATGTCTCAAGCAGGGGAGTAACTTTATTTTGGTCACACCACATGGCTTGCAGAATCTTAATTTCCCCAACCAGGGATTGAACCCATGCCCCTGCAGTGGAAGCATAGAGTTCTAACTACTGGACCACCTGGGAAGTCCTGGGAGTAACATCATCAGACTTAGTTTTTAAGAGATCACCCTGATACTAATATAGACTAATTGAGGATAGTTTAATAAAGATGATTGGAATAGGAGAGGCCAGAGGCAGGAAGCCCAGTTAATAAATAGGCTGTAAGATATAATTGAGAAAATAACATTAAGAATGGAAACCAGTAAAAGTTCGGAGAAAGATGAGGAGAATGTCTAACTGGGACTGGATGTTGGAAGAAATGCATCATCTATCTCTGTTGCTAGAGCCAAAAACTTGGGTCAGTTTTGGAGTACTCTGGAAGCCTATATAATAAGCCCATGATTGATTGTACTTAAAATGAGTATAGTGGCAATGGAATTGAAGTGAGAAGAAAACAATTGCTTTCCCAGAATGATGTCTGGGTGTTATATGATTCCCTCCTTGATGTCCACAGTATATTTTCATGATGTCTTATTAGTCAAAACAATGTTTTGATGCTCTCAGCCCCCAGAGATCAATCTTTTTAAAGATCTTTAGCTATTCTCTTCATATCTTAACATTATTGCAGAAAAAAAAAAAAATCTGTCATCCATCTGCATATTTTGCAACTTTGTATTCGCAAAGCAACATATTACTCTAAATAACTTCCAGGGTATGGAAGTTATTTAGAATTAGAATAACATTAGAATTCTGTTTTTAATAAATATAAAAAGGAGAAGCATCTATCAAAGGAAATCATGCAGCACAATGCTTTTTTTAAGGCATCAGTAATACCAAGTACAAGAATACTTCGAATCTTTTCTTTCTAATTCCATTTCAGGTATAAATCAGTTTTCTAGTCAATCTCTGTATGAAGCAGTTATGCACTGGGGCCATAAGAAATTGAAAAGAGATACAGAGATTCATCTACAGGAATAAATCCATATAGGGATGAGTTTTGACTGGGAAGAATTATTTGAAGTCCCAGGAATAGTTCAGTGGGAATATTTGGTGGAAACCTATTTGCACATATTCTTTATAGTAAGCATCTGATTTACTAATTATTAGACTTTTTCTGTGAACATGAGAAAACTCATTATTTACATACTTACCACTATGTTCTACTACTCTTTCAGATATCCTGTTTCATTAAATTAGGCTCATCTTTTGGACCATGAGAACCAGAGTGGACATCAGGCTATATTAAAATGAGAGTACTGACATAGTTTTGAAATGAGAATATAAGGTACTTCTCTTAAATACTAATCCAAATACACAGCAGGTAACCTTGTTACATGTAGAACAAAAAAGAAGTCAGAGTGAAATAATCCATTGTCCTAGGGGAAAAAAAATCTATAGGATTGGGATGTTAGTATTAGATGGAAGGGCCTATTTATTGCCTTCAACCCCAACCGTTTCCCTCTTCCTCTGCCTTCTGACAAGTTGGTAGATGGTTCTGAAGAAGTAAATGCTTCATAAGGAAGAGCTTAGGTATTTGATAGTCAATAAACATTGCTTGGATAAGATCCCTGTTAAAATATTAAAAATGTTGTTCTTTGCTACATTTGGATGATTTGGTCTTAAAAATTGAATTTCATTAAATTCCATTAAATCAGTTGGCATAATTAATACGGCATCTGTTCAAAATTAATGTACATCTTTAATTATAATGGATTCAATTCAAAGTCTTGGCTAGTACCAGAACTATATAATTGAATACAGTGTAAAAGAAAAAGGCCAAAAGCATAACGAAAGTGAAATTGCAAAGCACAGTTCACTTTGCAGAGAACTGGATAGACTGCATAAAAAATCAGGAACAAAGAAAGCCCGGCAGGCATCATTCATCCAGCAGCTGGAGCAACTGTTAACAACAGTAGCTAATATTTAGTGAGTGCTTACTGGGTGCCAGGAACCTTATATATTATTTGTTTTTTAGAATATTTCTGTAAGGCATTTACTAGTTCCAGTTTTATAGATGAGGTTTAAATAACCTGTCCAAGGTGTTTAACTAGTAAGTGGCAGAGCTACAATCTGAACTCAGGCCCAGAGATTCCTATTCAGGCTGGATGGAGGTATTGAGTACTGAAGGAGCTTAGCTTGCAATAGCTATGAGAATGAGCAAGTCAAGTCTTAGACTAAGCTCTAAACCTGCTCAGCAGGGAGATGCTCAATAATGAAAGAGAACCTGTTGGTTGAAAGCATCCCTCATCATTACCCTCACCCCAGTGCTGTAGGTGTAGCCTACTAGAACTTTTGTGTAAATTCCTCTTTAGTGATAACTGGCTATGAACCTAAAGTGGCACCATTTTTAAGTAGGGAAAGACAATAACAGCTCCTGGGAATGATGTGGGATAGTTAATCCCGTGGTCATGCATTTGGGAGCACCTCCCTCCCCAGATAGTCTACTCAGGGAGACAAGTATGGGCAAACAGTTGTGGCAAGGAGAATGTCATTAAAAATAGAATCTGAGTGAAACTGTTCCTTGAGTTTTGCTTTCAAGTTACCCATTCATAACTGACACTTGGGATAGCCCCATTTTATAAAATTAAAGATTAATAATGTTTTCTCAGTTTTGTGTTCTTAAAAGTCCTTCTACATGATCGCCTCTCAGGGGATTTAATGTTTCACTTTTTGACATATATGTCTTTATCATTTTGGTGGTTTATATAGGAAAGTCAATTCCAACAGTTATTTAATGATTGTGTTCCCAGTTTTGCCCTTGCATGAGTCATACAAATACTGTGTGTGAAGTTCTTTAAAACTATATAATTTTAATGAATTATCTCATTTCACAAGTGTTCTCTCCACAAATTTGTGTGTATCGCATCTTACTATGATGATATTTTGTATGCCTCTCCTTTTCCTATGTATTTCAGGAAAAAAAATCATGTCAAAAAAGGATTTCAGAAGCTTTACCCCCCCCCATTACCTTTATTTTTGTTTCTTCAATAATTATTGTTTTCTTTACCTTCACAGTCATTTTAGAAGAACCATTAAAGAGTCATGAACAATAATAAGGCCATTGCATACCCTGCCTTTGCTGATTGTAAATTTTTAAATACCTGGCAAACAGAGAGTTAATTAAAAATCAGTCAGTTACTAGGATTTCCTGTTTTTTGAAACTTTTGAAAGATTGAGCATACAAATATCTTACTCTTTAGTCGGAACTTTTTCTTAATTAGTCTTTCCTTAATCAAATAATAAGTTTGATTACAGTTTAGTAAATGTGTTATTTGATATTGTGGACTCTTTCATCAGATTTCACTTGAATCAAGAAAGGTAACACCTGTGGGTTGGTTCACAAAAGCTGCTTTTGTTCAGTGGACACCCGCAGGCCATGAGGCAATTACATTTGTTGCTTGCTCTATAAAGGAGGCACTTAACTAGACCTCAGTAAGTATAGCTGAGAACCAGAGGCTTGATTCTTTTGTCCTGCCCTGAGATTAGGTTTTATCATAGCTCAGGAGGTAAACCTCTGACGTAGAAAGGAAAAACCAAGAATGATTTAAGGGCTCTTTTAATGCTTTAAAAGTTAGCCCTAAAGCTAGTTATATCCGAGACACTGGGAAAATTCAAAGTTGAGCAAAAATTTCTAAGTGGCATTGTAGACATATATTCATATATTCTTAGTCTTGTGCATTCATTCAAGTTGTCGTGGCATATTTCCAAAAGTACAAACAGAAAAAGTAATTAGCTATTTTAAAAAGTTTTGGTTATGAGAAATGATGAACAAAGACATGGAATTAGGATTTCCACTTTTGGCCATTTGTAAAACATTTATTATGAGTTCTACTTTAACTGGAAAGTTATAATGGCTTTTTAAAAATAATTTAAACTATATTTTAATCCTTTTTATCTGTTAATATTTTATTATAATAATATTGCTATAGATTTTTTTCTTACTTGGTTTAAATTTGAACTTAGTGATAACCAATAGATTAATCCAATAGACAATAACTGTATTTTGAGTTAGAAAGGAAATTTTTGTTCGGTTCGTTGCTTCATTCCACTCTACTCACCTGAGCAGAAAGGTCAGGTTTTAAGTTTTGGACCCATACCAAAAACGTGTTGTACTTTATATTTATTTAAATAAATGAGTTCATAGCTAGACTAATATTTCAGTTACCCAGAGGTCTAGTGACAATACTATAATTGCAGTCATTTACTTACACTGTGCAAAGAAGCAGAGCCTGCTGTATGGATTGGAAATTGGGTCTCTCTATTTCCACACGAGCAAAGAAAAAAAAATTGTTTTTACTTAAGTAAAGCTCTTCCTGAACTGCATTGTGATGGACAGTGTTCCCTTTTTAAAATATTACTAAAATAACTAGGCATATTAAGATACATATATGTGTATGTACATATATATGTAATTGAACTACTTAAGTAATCCATACTGGTCCCAAAAATGTAAATTTTGAAATACATAAAATTTTGTGGTGGTTTTTTTTTTAAGTAATTATATCTAAGTATACTCTGTAAATGTTTTTCACTGTGTCCATGTAAGTCCTATTGTTGTTGTTTAGTCATGCAACTCTCCTGTGACCACGTGGACTGTAGCCCACCAGCCTCCCCTGTCTATGGGATTTTCCAGGCAAGAATACTGGAGTGGGAGAGACCCAGTTTCCTTCTTAAGGGAATCTGCCCAATCCAGGGATCAAATCCACATCTCTTGCATTGGCAGGCAGATTCTTTACCACTGAGCCTCCAGGGAAGCCCCAAGTCCTTCTATTAGCTGTCTGCTGTGTGTGACTATTCTATAAATAAACTCTATTTAACTTCTCCCTACTGAGGAATATTTATTCTATTGTCAATTTTGAGATGCAAGCAATACCATACTCAGCTTCCTTGCTTATACATAATGGCATGCTGAGTTTGGCAATCTTTTTGAGATTTTGATAGGCAAAGGATAGAAGGAAAACATACAGGGGATGCCACTGAAGGGGATTCAAGGTAGAGATGCCAGTCACACCTTACTTACATTAAATTTTTAGTTCTCAACCAGAAGGATTCTCTTCATATTGTTATGAGGTATGCTAAAAAAAAAAAAAAGTAATAATAAGACTTTAAAAATTAGATAATTTGAACCTCTGACAACTATGGAGTAACTGGTGCTGAACTTGCTCTCCTTCCATAAAGAACTGGAAAATTGGACAAACTATGTAAAACAAGTGTTTTCAGACAGTGTACAGCAGGCAGAACAAGACAGATTCCTGGGAGAAGGGAAACGAACAAACCTTCTATTTTCCCCTACTTCTGCCTTTAAGGCAGTTTTCAGAGGTTCCAAGGAAGGAAAATTCAATTAAAGGACAGTGGTGTTGCTGAGTTGAGGAAACAGAGACTAGGGTAGAGGGACATTTAAGTGGTTGGAATTTATGCATCAAACCACTAAGGAGAAAAGAGCCACAGAATGATCTTGAGAAATATGCACCAGTCTTCTCTTGGATTTGGGGCTGAACACTGAATTGTGCCTGAATATGGTGAAATTTGGGCTTCCCTGGTAGCTCAGACAGTAAAGAATCCACCTGCAATGTAGAAGACCCGGATTCGATCCCTGGGTCGGCAAGATCTCCTGGAGGAGGAAATGGCAACCCACTCCAGTATTCCTGCCTGGAGAATCCCATGGACAGAGGAGGCTGGCGGGCCACAGTCCATGGGGTTGCAGAGTCAGATACGACTGAAGCAACTTAGCAGGCATGGTGAAATTTAGAGACTGAGCGAAGAACAGCTAGTGGGGATCAGCCTAGCAATTTAGAGGTCACACAGGGCTGAGAGCCATTGGAGTTTTTACCAGCCACAGGGGAAGGAAATCACTGAATATCCAGAGTATTCAGAAGAGACCATGGAATATGATGTCTTAGGAGTGGGCTAGACTAGCCCTTGGAATAGTCAGTATGAGAGACCCAACTTAACAAACTTAAAAACAAGGCTTGAAAGGAATAAGCTGATTCACAGCTAACTTAACTGCCTTCTAAAAACCAAACAGACCTCCTCAACATTCAATGCTGTCTTAAAAGAAAACAAAATCCACTCAACAAATGAATGTTCAGCTCAGTCACAAGTTAGATATGTAAAGAAGTGGGAAAATGAAACCCATGACAGAAGAAAAACAGATCCAGAAATGACAGAGATAATGGAATTAATACTCATGTGCTCTTAAACAGTGGTACCCAGTTTCTTTAGCACCAGGGATCAGTTTCCTGGAAGACAGTTTTTTCATTGATCACAGGGGATGGTTTCAGGATGATTCAAACACATTTACTGTGCACTTTATTTCTATTATTATTATATCAGCTCCACCTCAGACCATTAGGCATTAGATCCTAGAAACCTGGGGACACCTGCTCTAAAACACTAATTATAAATACTTTCAAGGATCTAGAGGATAAACATAAGGGAAGAAGTGCTAAATAAAAGAAAGAACCAAGTGAAATTTTAAAGAGTGTAATTTATATGGTCTTTACAGCAGGTTGAAAAATGCAAAAGAAAAGATAAAGATCCTAGATTGTGAAGAAATATTTGCAATATCTGTCAAAAGACTTGTACTCAAGGTATATAAAGAGCTCTCAAAATGAGGAAGAATACATTTTTAAAATGAGCAAAATATTTTCAGTAGATATTTCACAAAAGATACACTAATAGGTACAAGGGAAAATACTTAAGAGAAAGGCAAGTGAAAACCACAGTGTGATGACAAAATAGCCTACTATACAGGCAAAACGTTTAAAAACTGAAAATACCAAGGTTATAAAGCAACAGAAACACACATACATTGGTGTTGGGAATGTAAAATGGTATTATTTTGGAAAAGCTTAAGGTTAAACATAAACTTAAGACCCAGAAATTCCACCCTTACATATTTACTGGAAAAAAATAGATGTGTATGCATCAGTGTTCATAGTGCTTTATTTGTAATAGCCAAAAATTGTAGGTTACTCAAATATCCATCAACAGGTTCATGGGAAAAAATACTGTGATTTACAATAGGATATTCTCAGAAGGGCTTCCCGGGTGGCTTAGTGGTTAAGAATTCACCTGCCCATGCAGGAGACATGGGTTTGACCCCTGGGGTCAGGAAGATCCCCTGGAGAAGGAAATGGCAACCCACTCCAGTATTCTTGCCTGGACAGGGAAGCCTCGCAAGCTACAGTACATCGGGTCGCAGAGTTGGACACAACTTAGTGACTGAACGACAATACTCAGCAGTAAAAAGAAATGAAAGACTGATACATGTAACATGTATTTAAACATCATTTAAAAACTGCTCAACAAAAGCCAGACATGAAAGTATGTACTGTGCAGTCTTCTTTGTATTAGATTTAGGAACAAGTAAAACTAGTCTCTAGTAACAGGAGACAGATCACTGGTTGCCTAGTATGAAGTATAGGGGTGGGAGGTTGACCTGAAAAGGAGGGAACTTGGCGTGAGAGTAATATTCTACATCTTGATCGTGGTAAGTGCTTACACAAGAGTGCACATTTGTCAAAACTTATAAAATGAGTTCATTTTACTGTAAAGTATATGTCTATAAAATTGATTTTAAAGTGTACACCCTTCAGTTCGGTCGCTCAGTCGTGTCTGACTCTTTGCGACCCCATGAATCGCAGAACACCAGGCCTCCCTGTCCATCAGCAACTCCCAGAGTTTACTCAAACTCATGTCCATCGAGTCGGTGATGCCATCCAGCCATCTCATCCTCTGTCATCCCCTTCTCCTCCTGCCCCCAATCCCTCCCAGCATCAGGGTCTTTTCCAATGAGTCAACTCTTCCTATGAGGTGGCCAAAGTATTAGAGTTTCAGCTTCAGCATCAGACCTTTCAATGAACACCCAGGACTGATCTCGTTTAGGATGGACTGGTTGGATCTCCTTGCAGTCCAAGGGACTCTCAAAGAGTCTTCTCCAACATCACAGTTCAAAAGCATCAATTTTTCGGCGCTCAGCTTTCTTCACAGTCCAACTCTCATATCCGTACATGACCACTGGAAAAACCATAGCCTTGACTAGGTGGACCTTTGTTGGCAAAGTAATGTCTCTGCTTTTTAATATGCTGTCTAGGTTGGTCATAACTTTCCTTCCAAGGAGTAAGCATCTTTTAATTTCATGACTGCAATCACCATCTGCAGTGATTTTGGAGCTCAAAAAAATAAAGTCTGACACTGCTTCCACTTAGCCCATATCAAAAATAAGTATGTGTTCCAAAAGTAATTTCAAACATAATGAATTGATAGTGAGTAATTGATAGAGGGGGGTAGGTCAGCAAAGGTGACTGATTTTAAGACTCAAACTTGAAGGTTTCCCTGTTTATAGAGAAGCTCTTATTAAAGGTACCATCAGTGATGAGGTTGCTCCCTTGATTTGTGTACTTTATGCTGCAGCTGCTTAGTCACTTCAGTCATGTCTGACTCTGTGAGACCCCATGGACTGTAGCCTGCCAGGCTCTTCTGTCCATGGGATTCTCCAGGCAAGAGTACTGGAGTGGGTTGCCATGCCCTTCTCCAAAGGGATCTTCCCAACCCAGGGATTGAACTCAGGTCTCCCCCATTGCAGGCAGACTTTACCATTTGAGCTACCTGGGAAGCCCACATATACTATTTCAAGATACACTATTTTTCTGTTTTCATCTGTGACCTGAAATGTACTCATTTTTCTATTTGAGCAGCCTTACGCTTCACTGCACATAAATCAACTTCTTAATAGGTAGGAACTAACTTTGCTATTGGCCCTAGAACCTATGGTAGTTCCCCCAGTAGGAGTTAATGATCTTACAATATCTGATATTCTTTCAAAACACTTTTATTCTTTCTCTTCAAATAGATTTGACATTTAAGTGTATCTAAATGAAAATATTTAGCTTGACTCATTTGGGGCTAATATTTCTACATAAGACATTCCAAAATTATATCTGATGTAAAATGTACTTCTTATTTTACATGCTGGTACAAATTAATTTTTCCAAAAGTTAAAATTCAGAGGTGATGGCAGGGGAGGTGGGGGAGAAATGAAATAGGCAGATCACAGAAGATTTGGACGGCAGTGAAAATATTCTGTGTAATACTGTAGTAGGGGATCCATGTTGTACACTTGTCCAAATTCACAGAGTGTACAACACCAAGAGTGAACCCTAAGTAAACTATGGGACTCTGGATGATTATGATGGTAGTGTGAGTTCGCCAGGTCTAACAAATATGCCACTCTAGTGGGGGATGTCAGTAATAGAAGGCCATGCATGTGTGAGGGTGGGAGGCATATGGGAAATCGTACCTTTCTCTCATGTGGCAAACCTAAAACTGCTCTAAAAGATGGTCTTTGAAAAAAAATTGTGACATTTAAAAGATTTCTTACTAAATCTTACTAAATCATTTCTTACTAAACCTAATAGGACTATTTTTCTTCACATAAGGTTCCCAAGTAATAATCAGTAAAAAAAAAATAGCGAAAATTAATTCCTTCCCAACAGATTGTTTTGGCTAGTCAGTAATTCAACTTTCTTGGGTAACAACAACTATAAAAAAAGAAACTTTAAAATACAATTTTAAAAACAGAATTGCTGGAGAGTAATTTTTAAAGTTTCTATGGAGCAGACATTAGTAGGCATTTGTCTCATATCACAGAGCACATTTTTTTACAGTAACATGTTCTAAATATGCTTATGATTGTCATTGAGTAAAAATTTAAATTTATATTATTTACCAGTTAATACACAGGCCATATATAAGATCTTTTCATTTAGTAGAGGGTCACCATCATTAATTTCACAACTGATGATTTTATAATAGGTCTTTCTAGTTCTTGATGGTCATTATTGAAGTATATAAAACATTGAAGATATGGCCTGTACAAAGGCAGAACAAGGATCTTAATTAGAATTCTGACAAGCCCACTCCAATAAAATGATGAGATTATTTGTAATTGATGTCACAATCAATTACCACTTAGTTCATCATGAACATTCTAATAGGTCTGGCCTTGGTCTTGGCCCCAGGATGTTGCTGAGTGAGTGGCTGCCCTGCTTATGCTGTTACTGAGACGGGGGGCACATTTTCAGCCAGCATCCTAATGACCTCTTTTGAAGTCTGTTAAATTAATGACCCTGTCACACTGTTTTGATCTCTCATAACCTCAGTTTGGGGTTTGTATAACAAATTAATGTTTGGGAACCATGTGGCAAAAGAGATAGGTCTTTTTAAAAGTTGAAATATTAATACTACTTACTAATATTTAGTAAAATTTATTTTGCCAGAGATAATAGCAAAAGTGCAAACCATAGGGTCTGACTATATTTTACAAAAGAACTTTGTTCCTTGCTACCTCCAAAAGACATAATTTTTTAATTCATAGCATCCATATTTGTTTTGAAACGGGGTGCTTTCTTCTCTAATTCTAGGTGCCAAAGGGTCATGTTTGGTTAGAAGGTGATAATCTACAGAATTCTACAGATTCCAGGTACTATGGACCTGTTCCATATGGACTAATAAGAGGACGAATCTTCCTTAAGGTACTACTGTTTTCTGCTTAAAATGCAGGCTTGCTTTTCTGAGCTGGGGAAAAAAACAAACAAAAAAACCCAATTTCTTTCAAATGATCTTTGAAATCTTTAGGCTGTTACAATGACTACACCTTAGGAACATGTTAACCTTCATAGCTATAATAAACATTACCACTCCCCCATTATGACAGGTAACTGAGGATATTTTTGTTTGAATAACAAAGTTCAAATTACTTTAGTGGTAGCATAAGAAGCTTTTAACTTTCCAAAATTTAATTTTCTCTCATACAACTTTTCCAACCATATTCATGCCCAGGGCACGTATTAATATGCATTTGCAGAAGAGCAGTCTAGAGTCCGGCTAGCTGGGATGCAGGGATGTCCCAGTTGTTAGTAAGAGTCATGTGCCTTGCTGTAGTAAGTCACTGAGTCAGAGTAGAGATTATTGTTATTGTTGGCCTTTCCATTTTGTCACAGGGAGAAAAACAGACATGAGTACTTGGTGCTGTTGGATAATTTACAGGATTTTTTACACTTAAGCAGATGTTATACTCAAGTACTTAGGCTTACAGTTAATTTTGACAGTAGTGAAAGAAAATACACACAAACATATTATTTCTTATATAATGTTTGAATGTTCCACATTTTAGGTTTTAAATATGTACACAAATACAGGTTTACTTTCTACAGTGTTATTTTGATGTGGGAAATTTGTTCTTGATTGTAGAATAAGGAGAAAGGGATGACAAGGGAAATATGATGATGCTATAACATTGCTTTACTAATTGTCTTCAATCACATTTGACTTTACAGATTTGGCCTCTGAATGATTTTGGATTTCTACGTGACAGCCCTAATGGTCACAGATTCTCTGATGAGTAGCAAACATTTATTCTTTTCATTTGATTATTGTCTTTGTTCAAATGAGTTTACTGTCACTAAAACCATGTACTTACTAATAAACTATTTGTTATTCAATTTGTTATTTTTAATTGTTAAAAATAAAGAATAAGCACCACACACTCTGGAAGCTATATTGTTCAAAATATATGGATAAAAATATAATCCAAAATAAGTCATCTAAATTTAGATATGAAAGTATTTTTAGGGAAAACCTAGAACAACCTCACTTTCAAATTTTTGGTTGTATAGGTATAATGAAAATAATTTACTCCTCTTGAGTATGCCTCATACTTTAGCTACATTTACAAGGTCGAGTAGTAACTAGTCTTATTAAGTTCAAACCAATAATAAATACCAAGAGTTTAACCTAATAAAAAGCTGCTAAGTCACATGCTTGGCTCAGTCATTTGAAATTAAGGAACAAAGTTTCAGTGATCCCATAAAAGATTTCTTAAAAATTTTTTTAAATGAGTTCTGACTTACTCTGTACATAGAATAGTAAATATACAGAAAATCAAAGTCTTTATAGTTAGCTGTAATCAATATCAACACATTTAAAAAGTCCATTTCATCACACCAGCAACACAACAGTCACGTTTTCTGACTCCAGGGCTATCCTTCTTTCTACAGTTGCCATTTCCCTTTATTAACTTTGAAATAACCTAATGAATATCCATATTCAGCTTTCATCATGGGGAAGCTAGGCTTACATGTTATTCACAAGGATTCTAACTTAATTCTAATGACCTGAGATTTGAGAGCGTTGAATAAAAGGCGTATTACTTTAGCAGCTAGATATATCACGTTACTTCAAAAACATAGCAACTAGAAGAGAATATGATGATTCTATGACCCATTAAAAGAGACATACACAAAGAAAGGAAAATTTTTACTTTGTACCAACAGGAAAATGAACCAATAATAAAGTTTTCAGGTGGGAATTTATTTAATATAAATTTAAATTCAAGACCCCTTTCTTGCAATCTATAAACACATATGAATCATGAAATTAATTTTCTCTTAATCCAGGTGGCCTCTGCTTGACAGTCTTATCTTTTCTCTGTAAAAACAGAGCTGACAAAAAAAAGAAATCCTTTTTTTTTTAATTCAGCTTTATACATTTGCTTGAATGGACAAGGGTGGAGTGGCCTCTCCTCCATGTGTCTGAATACACTAAAGAATTCCACTTAGTGAACAATCTCAGCGATAATGAAGGAGTTCGATAATTAGTGAACATGTATCACAAGAAATCAGTGTAACTTCTTCTGCTTCATCCTTTGAAACACTGTATTTTCCACCACATCGACAGCTCAGAGAAAAGGAATGATCATCTGCAAAGAAAGTAAAAGACACTTACATGTAAATACATGTAAATTAACAATCTTTTTAAAAAGTGCAACTATTCCACAAAAAATGCAAAATAAAAGATCTGTCAATATAAAATATATTTAAATGAAAACCTGGAAAAATATCTTGTATAGGGGCAGTGCTTCTAAAAATTAGTTACTAAAAGATCATTATCAAAAAAAAAAAAAAAAAAAAAGATCATTATCTGTGGAGGAGAAGGATGGAAACTATGAAACGCTAGGCCAAAAATCTCATGGGGGAGAGGAGATGCTCAAAAGTGATCAATGAAATTTATTTGAAGTCTTAAGTTTCTTTAAGATTCATAGAAATTTTATATTCTTCTTAACAGTGTTTGTCTAAAATATTACTGTGAAGGAAAAAGAAATAGTACTACTTGTCTTATTGTCAAGGAGCATCCCTTTGCCTGCAGTATATCATTTCAGAAAAAACTGCTGAATTCAGCAGATTGCTGTCTCTTCTGGTATCACACTATTTCAAGAATTCTGATTAAAATATTAGGTTGGTGCAAGGTTGATATTGGAATACATTCTAAATGTGGTCATCATTTTAATGCACACTTCTCACTTTTATGTTTTTTTGCTAATGAATAATTACTTGCTATTTTATATTTATTTTGGACTAGGGAAATGATGTTAGACAAGAAGCAAATCTGAGTTCAAAATGAGTCGTAAAGCAGTGGAGACAATTCACAACGTCAACAACGCATTTGGCCCAGGAAGTGCTAACAAATGTACAGTGCAGTGGTGGTTCAAGACGTTTTGCAAAGGAGATGAGCGCCTTGAAGATGAGCGTAGTGACTGGCCATCGGAAGCTGACAATTACCAACTGAGAGCCATCATCCAAATTGATCCTCTTACAACTACAGGAGAAGTTGCTGAAGAACTCAACGTTGACCATTCTACAGTCATTCAGCATTTGAAGCAAACTGGAAAGGTGAAAAAGCTTGAAAAGTGGATGCCTCATGGCATATGAAAAAATCGTTTTGAAGTGTCATCTTTTATTCTACACAACAATGAACCATTTCTTGATCGGACTGTGATGTGAGATGAATAGTGGATTTTGTACAACAACCAGTGATGACCAGCTCAGTGGCTGGACCAAGAAGAAGCTCCAAAGCACTTCCCAAAGCCAAACTTGCACCAAAGAAAAAAAAAAGTCCTTTGTCACTGTTTGGTGGTCTGCTGCCAGTCTGATTGCAGCTTTCTGAATCCCAGCAAAACCATTACATCTGAGAGGTATGCTCAGCAAATCGAGATGCACTGAAAACTGCAGCAATTGCAGCCAGCATTGGTCAAAAGAATGGGCCCAATTCTTCTCCACACCACCACCTGACGGCACCATCACACATCCAGCCTTTCAGAAGTTGGATGAATTGGGCTATGAAGTTATGCCTCATCCACCCTATTCACCTGACCTCTTGTCAACCAACTACCACTTCTTCAAGGATCTCGACAACTTTTTGCAGGGAAAATGCTTCCACAACCAGCAGGATGCAGAAAATGCTTTCCAAGAGTTCGTTGAATCCTGAAGCACGGATTTTTTTTTTTTTTTGAAGCACGGATTTTTATGCTATGGGAATAAACAAGCATTTCTCATTGGCAAAAAATGTGTTGACTGTAATGGTTCCTGTTTTGATTAATAAGGACATATTTTAGCTTGGTTATAATGATTTTAAGTCCATGACCTGAAACTATAATTACATTTGTAGCAACCTAACATATAAACATACACTATGGTGTTCTTTCTGTGGGGGCTATGTGTGTGTGCCTGTTTGTTTGGTGTTTACAAATGATGAAAGAACCAAAAGGATAATCACTGAAGTGAGATGCCCAAAGGAGGCAACATTTTGCCTACTAATGGTGATAATTTTATAAGTCTGTCATCTTCCTGGTAAGTTGAAATACTTGTTTCTTTTACCAGAAAGAATCTCTGATCCACTGGTTATTTCATTTTACTGTCACTGAAAAATAATTACTGATCATATTATTTAATTAGCATCATGAAAAAATTAGGGATAAATGAACTAAATCTCTAAAGATACTTCTTATAATCAAATATCTTCAGTTCAGTTCAGTCGGCTCAGTCATGCCTGACTCTTTGCGACCCCATTGGACTGCAGCACGCCAGGCCTCCCTGTCCATCACCAATTCCTGGAGTCTACCCAAAACCATGTCCACTGAGTCAGTGATACCATCCAACCATCTCATCCTCTGTTGTCCCCTTCTCCTCCCACCCTCAATCTTTCCCAGCATCAGGGTCTTTTCCAATGAGTCAGCTCTTCACATCAGGTGGCCAAAGTATTGGAGTTTCAGCTTCAACATTAGTCCTTTCAATGAACACCCAGGACTGATCTCCTTTAGGATGGACTGGTTGGATCTCCTTGCAGTCCAAGGGACTCCCAAGAGTCTTCTCCAACACCACAGTTCAGAAGCATCAATTCTTCAGTGCTCAGCTTTCTTTATAGTCCAACTCACATCCATACATGACCACTGGAAAAACCATAGCCTTGACCAGAAGGGCCTTTGCTGGCAAAGTAATGTCTCTGCTTTTTAACATGCTGTCTAGGTTGGTCATAACTTTCCTTCCAAGGAGTAAGCATCTTTTAGTTTCATGGCTGCAATCACCATTTGCAGTGATTTTGGAGCCCAAAAAAATAAAGTCAGCCACTGTTTCCACTGTTTTCCCATCTATTTGCCATGATGTGATGGGACTGGATGCCATGATCTTAGTTTTCTGAATGTTGAGCTTTAAGCCAACTTTTTCACTTTCCTCTTTCACTTTCATCAAGAGGCTCTTTAGTTCTTCACTTTCTGCCATAAGGGTGATGTCATCTGCATATCTGACGTTATTGATATTTCTCCTGGAAATCTTGATTCCAGTTTGTGCTTCCTCCAGCCCAGCGTTTCTCATGATGTACTTTGCATATAAGTAATTAAATAAGCAGGGTGACAATATACAGCCTTCCTATTTGGAACCAAATAATCTTCATTCAATCCCATAACTTCATTTTTTAACATCTAGATCTCATCATATGCCATGAAAAGAAAAAGAAAAAAAATTCAGCTGCTTTGTATTTATTCTCTAACCAAGTTTGGTCTTGGGAAAACAATCAACTAAATAAGCCAACTTTACATGTTTCTTTTATCAGTAAATGTTAGTCACTCAGTTGTGGTCTGACTCGGCAACCCCATGGACTATAGCCGGCCAGGCTTCTCTGTCCATGGGATTCTTCAGGCAAGATCCTGACCCATGGATCGAACCTGGGTCTCCTGGATTGCAGGCAGATTCTTTACCACTGAGCCACCAGGGAAGCCCATTAAAGAGGAGAGCAGCTTATAATTTTCTAAGACTTTTCTATGCTGGGCTGTGCTTAATCGCTCAGTCATGTCCAACTCTGCAATCCCATGGACTGCAGCCCGCCAGGTTCCTCTGTCCATGGAGATTCTCTAGGTAGGAATACTGGAGTGGGTTGCGATGCCCTCCTCAGGGGATCTTCCCAACCGAGGGATTGGACCCACGTCTCCAGCATTGCAGGATGACTCTTTACCATCTGAGCCACCAGGGAAGCCCAAGAATACTGGCATGGACAGCCTATCCCTTCTCCAGGGGATCTTCTCAACCCAGGAATTGAACTGGGATCTCATTACAGGCGGATTCTTTACCAGCTGAGCTACTAGGGAAGGAAAGGAAGGAAACATTAATTCACAATGCTGCTTTTCATTTATCACCACAATGTTTTTTTTTTAATCTATAAAGAAAAGTAATTTAATCTTAAATTTTAAAATGCTAACATCCCTCCCTATCTGAGCTAACATACTGTGTAATAGAACATGATTCCAAAGTGAATTGTATTTTTTTTTAATTAAATTGTCTAAAAATGTGCATATTCTAATTATTGGTTTTCTTAAATCTCCCTCTTGTTTTTTCAGCACCTCAATGAACACTGAGAAACACCGTGAGGTGACTTGTGCTTAGTAAATGATGCAGAGGCCACCATGGGCGACTGTGGAGTTTTGTCATAGATGACTCCAAATGTTAACTTACATCTTGTTAACTTTCTTCTTAAATTATTCTACTATCACTTAACAAAGTGTTATCTTCACAGAAATCATAATTTTAAATATACTGAATGAAGATAAAACATACAAGTTGTATATAACACACTTACTGTAAAGGCAATGGCTAACTTCATTCTCTCAAGTTCTTCAGGTATGCCTCAATTTTAAGCATCATAAAATGCATCATTTCCTACTGTTCTTTGGACCAAGAAGTTAATAGTTTGGCTATGATTATCATGTAGGATTTCATCCACTTTTCTCCTGTTCTGGATCTTTACCTTCCAAGGTTATTCTGAAAACAACCATGAAGGCACATCATCAACTGATTTTTTACTACTTCAGTTGATCACACTTTTTATTTAATTTCATCTGCCGAGACTGCGCTTTGTAATTGCAAATAACAATTCAAAATCACAAATTCAATTGCAAAACTCACATGACCAGTTTTTAAATATTCCTGCAAAAATAATGGCTTCATGCAGCTCTTGCCTAGGATTTTCTCTCATAAGGATAAGGATTATTTCTATCTTTACAATGATTTAAAAAAACCTTAATGTAAATAAGTATCTAAGAACAGTCTATGCTTTTAAGATTAACTGTAGCTGCTTCTAACTGATTCCACTGGCTGTAGCTGGGATGCTTCTATGTTCTTCACTGCCAGGGAATGTACTATACTTTGAAAGTGCAGTGAAAGTGAAGTCGCTCAGTCATGTCCGAGTCTTTGCGACCCCATGGCCTGTAGCCTACCAGGCTTCTCCGTCCATGGGATTTTCCAGGCAAGAAGACTGGAGTGGGTTACTATTTGCTTCTCCAGGAGATCTTCCCGACCCAGGGACTGAACCCGGGTCTCCCGCACTGTAGGCAGATGCTTTACCGTCTGAGCCACCAGGAAAGTCTTACTATACTTTAGGGGATCCCAAAGACAGCAACATTTATGGTAATTCTTGATGATTTAATGTTGTACATGTCCTTCAGCATCTTGGTATTTTCATTTGTTATTAAAAATCCCACATATCTGCTGACTGAACAGATGCTTGAACAACACTAATCCATAGCCTTAATTTAAAATAAAATTAATTATATTTTAAAATTTTACTGAAGTAAAAATTAAAAAAAAAACAGTTTTCCCTATTTTCATAGTATCAGGAATTATTAGTAAATAAAACATACTAGTCACATGAAATACAACAAGAACTAATTTGTTCAATAAGAGATTAAACACATACAGATTGATAAACTGGTAATACTGTATCTTCAAAAAATACTGTTTAGCTGGGTAGATCTCCCTGATAAATAACATTTTCTAATCTGTCCCTTTTACAAACCAGCAGTGAAACCAGTATCACTGGTGTATTTTATTTTCACAGCCCAGCGGCTCTTCCTGTTTACTCTGATGACACTATCATAAACCCTGGGAGCCCTGTTACGGAAAACCTCAAGTCTTCCAATATTCACTGCAAGTAAGAATCTCTACTTAGGATTTACATTTGGCAGCTGAGGCACAGAGTGGCTCATAAACAAAAACATGATTCCCCTTGTAAGTCAATACAGCTTGAGACTCAACTTCCTAAGAGCACTAAGTTGAGAATTTGCCATTAAAAAATATCCCAGTAAACTTGGTTTTGGAAAGGACAGGCTGTTTATCTTCTATTTATCCACAGTTACTAATAAATTTTTATAGATTCCTAGGAATTTGTACTCCAGGGTGAATAGTAAAGTTATAGGATTAAGAGTATATAAATATTTTAGAGGGGCTTCCCAGGTGGCTCAGTGGTAAAGAATCCACCTGCCAATGCAGAAGATGAAGGTTTGATTGCTGGGTCAGGAATATCTTTTCTAGGAGGAAATGGCAACCCACTCCAGTATTCTTGCCTGGAAAATTGCATGGACAGAAGAGCCTGGTGTGCTACAGTCGATGGGGCTGCAAAGAGCTGGACATGACGAGTGACTGAGCACACACAAATGCACAAAAATTCTAGAATACAGTAAGATTTCTTCATTTGTCCAGAGAAACGTGGAAGTGTGGTATTCATGGCTTTCACTTTTAAAAATGGGAACTGAATAAAATTTCACCAGAGCAATTCACAGAAGTAATCAGAGAATGAAAAGTTAGATTTAAGTTTTTAAACTCTATTAACGGGGAAGGAGAAAAAGACATGACTCGTGGTTGGTAAAAAGGAGTGACAGATTTTTCTTTTCCACCTAAGACACAATCAAAAAGGAAGGATAAACATAAAGCTCCAAAATTCCTGTTCTGACAGTTTATGATTCCATATAAAGAAACAAAAATAAACATTTGTGTTGTTCATTCACTAAGTTGTGTCTGACTTCGCAAGCTCACAGACTGCAGCATGCCAGGTTCTTCTGTCCTCTGCTATCTCTTGGAGTTTGCTCAAATCCATGTCCACTGAGTCGGTGATGCTCTCTAACCATCTCCTCCTCTGCCACTCCCTTCTACTTTGCCTTTAATCTTTCTCAGAATCAGGGTCTTTTCCAATGAGCTGGCTCTTCACATCAGGTGGCCACTGTATTAGAGCTTCAATATCAGTCCTTCCGATGAATATTAAGGGTTGATTTCCTATAGAATTTACTGGTTTGATCTCCTTGCCGTCCAAAGGACTCTCAAGAGTCTTCTAATTCAAAAGCACCAATTTTTCGGCACTCAGCCTTCTTAATGGTTTAACTCTGACATCTACATGACTACAGGGAAAACCATAACTTTGACTATACAGACCTCTGTCGGCAAAGTGAAGTCTTTGCTTTTTAATATACTGTCTAGGTTTGTCATAGTTTCCTTCTAAAGAGCGAGTGTCTTAATTTCATGGCTGCAGTCACCATCTGCAGTGATTTTGGAGCCCAATAACATAAAATCTGTCACTGCTACCACTTTTTCCCCTTCTATACATACGCTAATAGAAATTCATCTCAAGTGTCAACATAGGATGGAAGAAATTACCTCTTTGACTTTATTTTCCCTCTTACACAGATGGAGAGTAAACCAAACATCAAAGTAGTTTAAAAAAGAAATCCATATGAAACCTTAAGTACCTAACATCTAATTAGGACAGAAAAATAACTGGGAATGAATGAGTCACAGAGGGGGACACCAATAACTGAAGTTTAGAATGAAACAAAAATATTCCAAACAAAAACACCCACATATATGTAAAAAGCCAAGCTGTTATTTCTTTTTAAGATTTCTAAACATCCTATGAAGTTGTTTCATACAAAGTTCCTAATATTTTTCCTGACTGTAATCAAGAGAAAAAAATAATTCCAACCTTCATTCCAAGACATTTCTTCAAGATATATTTGAGCATCTACTGGTCCCATATTTCTTAGATCATCTTCTGTAAAATATAGAATGAGATACTTTCTTTTGATATTTAAGTTATAACCATGAAGAATGCTAAGAAGGCAACTCCAGCCTGGTCACTGCAATTCTAATTTTAAAATTTAGCTTACTACTTTTGATACCAATTTTAAAGCTACCTGACTTCAGCTGACAAAAAAAAAATCCAGAACATCTTGTAAATGCCAATTTTCATAAGTATGCAATAAGTAAAACCATGAAGTTTGTTTTGATGACTCTGTAATCAACTAATGAACTGCATTTTGTAGGGGAAAATTTTCAGATAAACTACCTGTGTGACCAAGGAGGACAATATGGAGCCAGGTAAAAATTATTTGAACCTTAATTATATTTTACTAGTTGTCAGACCTTAAGTATTTCAGATTATCTCTCATCTTCTTTATGAGGGTTGCTCTGGATTGAATTATGTCCCATCCCCCAAATTCTTATGTTGAAGCCCTAACTTCCAACATTACCATATTTGGAAATAAGGCCTTTAGGAGATAATTAAGGTGAAATGAGGTCAGAAGACTGAGGTCCTAATCTGGTAGAACTGATGGCCTTACAAGAGGAGGAAGAGAGAGGTCTCTCTCCACTCACATGCACAAAGGAAAGTATGAAGACACAGCAAGAAAGTGATCCTCTGCCAGCCAGAAAGAGACCTGACCAAGATCCTTATCAACTGGAACCTCAATCTTGGACTTTTCTGCCTCCAGAACTGTGAGAAACAAATTTCTGTTGTTTAAGCCACGTGGTCTATGGAATTTTGTTACGTCAGACATATTTTTTTATGCCTTTCAATCAACTGAGATCAGGCTAAAAGTTTTTTAAAGAATAAGGTTCTAATCAAATGTAAGTGGCTATTGGTCATCTGATTTTTATTTGCTCACAAGACAGTGACGGGTAACTTACAAGTAAAATTATTTTAAAATATGTCAGTAACCATGCAACACAACCTTTCTGTGTTGATGTTCCACTGCTGTTTTCTGGGCCAGAGTTTTCCCTGCAGATGGAAAGTCCAAAGAAACCTGGGGTTCCACCTTAGTAGGAATTTAGTAGGAATGGTCTAGGTAGTATAAGCATGCACTCTTGCTTAAAACAAGTGTACTTTAGGACAAAGAAAACAACTACAGATGAGAAGAACTTGTCTTTGTTTTTAAAGGCATGCTATACTTCGTGTATGCTTGTACTGCTCTTCTAGAAGTCAGTGCTTAAAAGACACTACTGAAGTCCACCCCTCCACCCCAATGAAATTTTCTGTAGCTGTCTCACTAGTCGCTTGTTCACTTGCTGAGAATGCTTCCTTTTGTTCCGTTATGTGAATGCCTGCAATTTAATTATATTTAATAACTGCCTGTTCAAAATTTATTGGTGAGTTACACAATTTTAAAATAGATGAAAAGATTTTACAATATTTTGAACTCACCATGGTTTTCTATTAAGGTGTGTCAAATATTATATCACTTCATGTTTACTGGCTACCAACACTCTATTAAAGTGTCCTAAAACTCAAAGATAAAGACTTTTGCAAAGTGACCAAGGGGTGGTTCTTCCATCTTTGTGTGTCCACTTAATAGCCTATCCAAAGTATATCAGTATGCAAGGTCATTTCTGAAGAAACCAATTTAATTTCCACATTCTGTATAAGTTTACTTGGCCACAGGTTATTCAGTATTCTAAATTAAAGAGAAAATTTTTGCCTATAAGTCTCATGGATTTTATCATGTTTCAATTTCTTACTCGAAGGACCAAGAAAATTTACTTGAATGCAGAAATGAAACACTGTTTTAGAACTGAAGAATGGCTGTAACTGGTACTTAATAGGGCTTGGTTAGGGAGAAGACAGGTATAAATAATTTACAATCAAGTTGCCTGTATTCCAGGGTATCTTATAGATAGATATGTTAAGTAATGCTGAAATCAGAGGAAATCAGACCAGAGATGATGACAAGATGAATAAACCTTAATCGAACCTATCTTGGACATCTGTAATACATTAATTGTACAAAAAGACAATCCATCCATAGTTATTCATTATGCCATTTTATTTTAAAAATAATTAATGAGACATAAGTGGCAAATGTAACTGTTGAGCAAGTCAGGTTTGTATTGTTCTGCTTCTCTACAAGGAAGCCACTGTTATTATCACGTAGTTACTATTTCATGTGGGAACCCTTTCTATTATTCCACCTACTCAAAAAAAGTGGCTTTTACATTTTCATTATTTTTTTTAATTCTTTCTGCACAGGAATTTTAGCTAAGTACTTAGTTGAAATATCGGTTTAGACCACATCTCATGGTAAAGGGAAAGAAAATAAAACACAAAAATGGTTAGCACTTTACCCAAGGTCAGAATTAAAAGGAGTCTTTAAAACATTCTCCTGTTCTATGGCCATCTAAACATTTATATATCGACCTGATTATTCAATACTATGTGCACATAATCCAAGTTTTGTGGGGATTCTGGTTTGAAAGATCAGTATCTGAGACAAGGGAAAACACAGGCTTCCCCTGCAATCAAAGTAGTGTGTTCCTATGAAAGCTTTTGTAAGCCAAGGTGGGAAAAGCAAGGAAGCAATTACCTGAAGACACATCTTCCTAATGGATGCACAAAATAATTCCAGATAAAGCACAGATGCTCACAGATCCAGTTCAGAGCTATGGTGGCTTGGTGCTGAAGGTACAACAGTTCCCGAAGTGGGTGGGGAACAGAGTTTGGTGGTGCCCCTGCGGCCGCTCGGGGCTCAGGGTGCATGCGACCTCTATGAGGGGCTCACAGAAAAGCAAATGTTGAACATTATTTTCATTTTTCACCTTTTTTCGTAAAAGTGAACACCCTCTTTATTTCCATTAAATGAAGGTTTACTCTCATGAAAGAAAAATGGCATAAAGTGAATTTTTGTGAAGTGGAGGGTACCTGCAACTGTTTGATTTCCATATCATGTGAAATTTTACAGGCAAAACTATCCTGTGATGTTAGACGTGGGAAAGTGAGCAGTGGTTGGAAGGAGTCACAAGGGCCTTCTGGGGGTCCTGGTTTATTAGATGGATGTGTTTACTTTGAAAATTCATCAAACTGTATACTTAGGACTGGCGCATTTCTCAGTAGGATGATATACTTGAATAAACTTTTAAGTAGTATGTTAGAACTCTAATGTCTATATTTTAAAATAGAAATAAGGAGAGAAAAATTAGGGGAAAGAAGTAAAGAGCTCCATAAGAAACTGTGTATCCTTTGAAAGGACCATAATCTACAACTTCTGAAAAAGGTTGCGGATGATTAAGTCAGAGGAAAACTGGATCCCTGGAGAACTGTATAATGAGCAGAGGGGGTACACAGAAGGAAAAGGTGAATCTAAATGCAGGGGGGTGGGGGTAGGGGTGGGAGGGAGGAGATCACGATCTTTTGTTAAGAGGCAGGTGTCCAGGGAATGGGGCAACAGTACCCCCCCCCCCCCACTAGGATTACAATGAAGGAGCACAAACAAATCAATGTTTTTTTTTCCTTTTTAAACAATGATCTCTGCCTGTCCACCACTGTAGTTATAATTAGAAAACCTAATTCCTCCCTAGCCCTTAAAGTAACTCACTGGAACCCTGTAATTAGCTTTGATTATTATCTACTAATCATGCATTGTATCTACCAAAGATGTAAGCTTGTTTTCTTTTGAGTTTTACATATTATAAATGTTTTTGCTCATTACAATGAAATATTGTAATAGGAATCTGAAAATGTAAACTCCATCTCAAAGTTCTCCTTCATATGATACTACTAAAAATGTTGAGAAAACAGAAACTGACTTAGAAAGAGATTTAATTAAATAAACAGACAGATCCAAGACTTTAATCTGGAATCTGGAAACATGGTAATAACTTAAAAAAACAAAATGACAAACAGTCTTTTGGAAAGAAGACACATTGCCTGGCATTTGGTGAACTCCATCTTGAGTCCAGTGACACTACGTGATTCCAAATTCTTTTGAAGTGAATGGGTTCAGCTTTTTCTAAGGTATACAGGAACATTAAGGTCTGTTCAAACCCAGTGCTGTGCTGACAAAGCTTAGGCAAATATGGCGACAAGAAAAACTGCCAGATTTACTTACATGTAGAAAACAGAGTGCTATCATTAAATAGGGATTCCCTACCAATGTAATGATAAAGTCAAATAATTTATGTGCTTACTTGAAAAAGAATCTTTCAACCTTTAGAAGTATAGGCCCTTCTGACCTTGTGTTCTATTGGATTTGTCTGACAACAAGAAGTGAAAGAATTCTGTGGCTCCATTGTCTCAACAGTGGGATCTAAGAAAACACTGGCAGGACTCATCAGAGAGGTTTATGAGCCTGCAATTCAAAGAGATTAAAAGGAAAATCTACGGAGATTCTTTCACACTGAAGAATAACATTAAATAACTATTAGCAGCTTGGTTCAGTAAAGCTTACTAGAGCTCTCGCTGGGTCATTCACAACTTTCTAAAAGAGGAAAGGTTTTTTTCAGCTCCATTTGGGAATCAATAAATATTTCTTACTTCTTACAAGACAATGGAATTCCAGTCCTTTAAAACTTCCTCCTAATGATGGTAAAATTTCTAAAACAGCTCTTTGTTTGCTGCCTAAATAATTACACTTCCTAATCCCGGGAAACCTTTTCTAACTGTAGCTACAATTCAAATAAATAAATAAAATTAAATAAATGACTGCAACAAAAAGCTACCAACAAGAAGAATTTAACTTTATGGATGAGATATCTAAAAATCTCATTCAAGCACTCAACCCAATATGGACCAAAAGATCCAGTCTAAATGTAACTGTGTCCCTACTATTCAAGTATGAGACTGCTGTGTGTTACTCAAGCGCTCCCCAGAACACTCTTTATTTAGCAATTAGTTTACTGTATTTATTTTTATGCCATTTAAAATACTTAAAAGCTTATTTCAAACTGACAGATGCCATCAAGTGTGTTAAATGCAAATAGCAGTATTTTCCTTCAGGTCTAAACTCAGTATCTGGCTGCTTTAAAACCAAATAATTTTAAACAATCACCTCCTTCTTAAAAATAATTTCACTTAAGGGTGTCCTTTTCCCAATGTATTTTCTTAATATTACATCATAAATCTATCAACCATGACAATACTCACCTTTTGTCACATAATTTCACTTAAAAATCATTTTCAAGTTATAGTAAATAACTTGAAGAAAATCTGTTTCTTGCCCTTAACAGTCACTGTTCTTGGAACAGTCTCTGTCTTGGTAAGAGACTCAGAATCAGGCAACGTTTAACTTGAAACCTGCTCATTAAATCATAAAGCTCTATAATTCTTTCTCAGATAAAATTAAAGAGTCACAACTGCAAGGCTTTTGATACTGAAGAAAAACTACACACTTGGGCCTTAATTATGGACTTGAGCTACTGAGCTTTCATAAACTGAATGTACACCTACTGCAAGGAAAGGTACCAAATGAATCCGGAAACTGAATTCCATGTTTCACTACAGAAAGGCAGGACACGGCAGCAGAATGAAGCCTGGCCTCTCACTCTGACCCTTAAATTGCCTCATTCCTCATTATTTGGAACTAAAACAGTAGGTTGTACACACCTATTCAAGACTTGGCAACCCAGCACAGTGATTAAAGTCAAGAGAAGGGCTTTGAGTTTCCCCTCAATCAATTATTAGTTATTGGCCCTTTGTCAAATAACTCTGAGCCTCAGACTCCTTCCCTGGAAAACAGATATTAATATGTTCCTTACAAGCTTGTTAAGCAATGATTAAAAGACAACTGCCACAGTTCTAGTGCTTAACAAATGGCAGCTATTTTAACTCATTATTAACTCCCGATGTTTGTGTCGACCTGTCTGTAACAGAGCGTAGGAAAATGATTCAACCGTTGCACAGTCTGGGGAGCCTTAGGTACCACAGTGTAGGATGGCAGCGACTTTTGACCTTGTCTGGATTCGTAACAGTATTAAGAAGTTTTATGTACTTTACTACCATCAGTACCATTAAAATTGATCCATTATTATCAAAGACATTGTCCAAATAATTATTTAGTCCTTCCAAAGCATCAAACAGAACTAAAAGATAGGAGCCATGGGGGTGGGGAATCAAAATAATTTGTGGATTAAATGAGGTCAGACATAATGACAGTAGATTAGAAAGTCACGGAAAGCTTCTTTCCTGGGGGTGGGGGGTGGTGTGAGCGGAGATAGGACTAGAATCGTACCTTGAACAAAGAACATGCTGTGAAGAAGCAGTAGGGGAGGGTGTTATGAGTAACTACAAACAGCATAAGCAGACGCCTTTGGGAATCTCTAAATGGATGGGGAGAAGATTCACATCAGGTTTGTGATCAGCGATGAGGTTGGAAAGAGTAACTAGGGTCAAACTTAAAAGTTTCTGTCCCATTTAAATTCCAGGTGAATAGGTTGTGTTAGGGAGCGGGTATAGTTATATATGTTCTTAAACAAGAGTGAGAATAAAGAAAGCTCAATCAATCAAAATGAAAATGACTATGGGAGAAAGCCAATTAGCAGCTGTGGAAATAGCCTAAGTGTATGTTATAATCTGGGCATGGACTGCTGTGGTAGCTATGAGAATAAAAAGATCACTTAGAGGAAAAAAAAAGCACACATTAAAGAAGAAATGCCAACATTCATTTTTAACTCATTGGTTATATACTGAGCAAACTAGAAGTAATCAGAGTATAACACGAAGCAAAGATTTCAAGTCTGAGGGTTGAAAACAAGCAATATGAAAGGTGGGCCCAGCCTTGGTTTTGAATCCATTGTTTTCAGTTGGGTCAATTATTCGAGTAGAAATTGGGAAAGAGGTTAAAGACGAGAAACAAACTTCCTAAAACCCCACATTTTCTCTGTTATTAAATTAGAACTTCTGATTGTCGACATATTACAGGAGTATAACTATAGTCTTGCCCAGAGGTTTCTATAGCATTATTTGAAACTAGCCAAATTTTTATTCAAGATCACTGAGAAATTACAAAAACAGTTATTTGTATTCAAATAAAAGTAACAATGTGAACAGTCGCCTTCTTGTCACAAATAAGATGAAGCAAGGGGACCCTCACAGAAAGTTTTATCTATATTATCTTCTCTCTCTGAAGAAATGCCAGTCCCTAACTGTCTAGATGGATTTTCTGCATCACTTCACATACTTAGACTTTTCCCAGAAAGAGTCACCAAAAAAAAAAAAATATGCCCGCTGATGCTTATCTTCAAGTTTTACCTGCAGCACATTTTTATAGCCAATTTTCACATTCCTAAAATCAAATGGAGATACTGATATAACCATAAGTGGAACCTGACTAATACAAGTATTTTATAAGGGTCAGTTTTAGCAAATAATTTACACAAATATCTACTGGCCTTAGGTTATTATTCCAAACAACCCAAATTCACATTTTCTACATTTGAAAGTATTAATTCCCTTCTTAAGGAGTTAATCAGTCTTTAGTGTTAACTTCATTTTCAGGGAGCATTCTTATTTTAAATTTAAGAAATTCCATGTTGATTCAGTTCTCTGGTGCATAGACGATGGTGGGGTTTTTAAGGTATGTTCCTCATTTGGTCCAAGATTTATCTGCTTATCTCCCATTCTCAAATATTTATCCTAATAAACAGATGAAGTGAATTGTGTAACACCAGAAATGATCTTTTTCTACCTAGGTGAGGAGAGTATAGCTGATTAGCTTCAAGTAAAGACACTAACTTTACAATGTCTGGCTTAATCCCCTTCAGAGCCCAGTTGTGTAGTGTGAAGGCTCTACATCACCAAAATAATTCACTAACAGAGAACCAAGATGCATCTTAATGTAAAATAATATACCACCAAGGATTCTAGACACAATCTGCTTTTTTTTTTTTTTACAACATAATTTAATTTGACTGACATCATCCGAATGAAGGTCTGTTCCTCTTCAGATCATAGTGAAGTCACCTAAGCGTAAGCTGTGTCACTCTAGAGAGCCACCAGGACATCAGAAATGTGTGTGATTCACGCTACAAAGCTACTGAATCACGATCCCTATTCTTTTCCTATGACACCCTTCTGACCTGCTTTTAAATATGCTTAATATATAAGAAAACTCCCCACAAGAATTATAGAGGTGCAAAAATCTGTTCAACAGGTATTATCATGTGAACATTTTATAAATCCTAAAAGAGATTTTCCAAAGTGTTCACCTGGTTGTTGGAAGTACAAAGACTAACCTTGAATAACTACAAGCCTTTCAAGGGAACATGGAAAGCAGTCTTTGGAAGCATACTTAAAAACAATATGTCCAACTGAAATGGTAAATATGTCCAACTGAAATTAATTGATTAAATTCACTAGCTAACACTGCTTTCAAAATGTGTAATATTTGGGTACTGAATATTACTCATTTGTTTTTTAGGTCTGCTTTTCTTCAGCCTGCCCAACACTGCCCTAAAATGTCAACCAAGAGTATAGAACTGGAAATGATATGAGAAAAAATATAGGTAATTTTCTTTAGGTTATCCTTCCCAGAGTTTTCCTTTTGATAATTTCTTTTGTGAAGCAAAGAAATATGGATTCCAAGGGCCCCTTTAAATGATCTTTTACAGAAATAAATGGTTGCAGGTAATATATGAGACTTCCCTTACAAAAGAGCGCCAACTTTGAGCTGTGAAATACAAGAAAGTATTCAATATCAGCCAATAAAACACCTCTGCCTCCTTCCCAAGTACACAGAACTCAAATTTATTTTATACTATACATTAGTGGAGGGCAGGAAACAAATATATTTAAAACACACCCTATGAAAAGAAAGTTCTACAATGAACTACATGCAAAAAGAGTCCTGTATAACAAAGCTATTTCCATGTCCCCATGATAACAAAGCTATTTCCATGTCCCCAGGGGGTGACCCAGAAAAAAAGAGTGCTTTGACCTGGTTATAACACATTCTTTCTCTCTTGGTAACTTATCCTGGTCTTCAGCAAATTATCACTCTCAAAAGGTTTTCCTTCTACCAATCTAAATCCTAAGTGTTAGAAGTTCAAGTTCATTTCCTTCTTTTGAGGAGCCACTTGTTGAAGATGGGTCAAGAAGGAAAAATTAATGTTGGTATTGAAGAGAAATGACAATACAAAACTAGGTTTATTTGCAGTTTTAAAAACAGCTCTAGTATGAAAGGCTTAAAAACAGCAAGTTATATTTGGATAAGAACTTCTATTTCTTATCTAAACAGCAAAACCAATCTTAATTTAAAACTGAAACAAAGCATTTGCACTATGAGGAGCCTTTGATAATAAAGGAAATATTTAGTACTTGGATCTGGGGTACTAAAATTTCATGGAAATGTGTATTTCTGCTGTCACAGCATAGCTCACCCACCTGAAACACCTACAAGCAAACAGACATTACATAAATTCTCAGAAGATCTGCCTATTTATCTGAATCAAGCTCAATCTCACTATATTTGGTTTGCCTGAACTTTGCTGTGACTTTATCAATGATTTACAAGAATGTCCTGTGATACAGTAGGCTAGCGTTGCTTCCATTAAAACCTCCAAACTCAGGACTCAAAGCTCAAAAGAAATCCACATTTCCAAAGACTTCTCAAAGGCAATGGAGAAACACTTGAGGATGTTGCTTATTTGTTCTTCCAAAATCTCTTAAACCCTACTTTATGTAATTCTACTGCTCATGTTTAACCCTGCTCCATTTTTCTCTCCATTTCTGGTCTTCCCCACCCTATGCCCTAGAGCAAAAGAAAATATTTTTTTATTTCTGATCTCTCCCTATCTCTTCCTCTGTAGACAGTAGGTTTCTAGTCAGTTTCACAGATAGGTTCTTAACAGTACCAAGCTGTGGAGTAGCAAACATGCAGAGCAACAGAGCAAGTACATACGCTATACTCCTTACAATAAAGTTTTGGGGATCATCCTCACCTTAAGCACATCGGCACCCCGGAATAAAGACTGATAAACACGTGCAAAGCATCATGAGACACTGTCATCCCCAGCAGAACCTGGTCACGTCAGAAACATAGTTAACTTCTCACACACTACACACTCATGTGAACCAAGGTCAAAAAGGTATATCTGTGGATAGAATTCACCCTCAAATGAAACCACTTCTACATTCCTTCTTCTGCCAGAAGTACAAGCGTTCACAGAAGAAATACAACATTTGAAAGATGTGCATAAATATATTAGATAGAAGGAGGACCCAATATTCAAAGCAAATTTGAAAATTAATTCAGATTCACTGCAAAGATATGTTTGTCAGTTTCTTAACATTTTTTAAAAAGTAAATACTAATCATCTTGAGAGATGATCAGTATTATGAAAGTCACTATTAAGAACTAATAGTCTAGTATGTAAGCAAATTGCTCATGAACTCTTTACACAAAGGCATCACACACTGCCCATAAGAAAGACTCCCTCTGAAAATAGATATGGAAAACCCGTGTGTGTGTGTGTGTGTGTGTGTGTGTGTGTATGTATATATATAGTTGGCTTTAACCTGTAATGCTGTGTTTCAGGAAATGCCTTATTTCTCAAATCAAATTTTCATAACCTTAGTAACAGGAGCCTTATGATCATTCTGTGCTAACTTTGATGGCGTGGCAGTACAGACCATGGGAGAAGATTCAGTAAAATAAAGTACAGAGACATGAGCTCTCATCAACACATCTGAGTCAATGCTGAGCCTGGCGCACTATGGCAGAGTGCAGCTGAGTGTTTTCCCCACAGGCCGTGGCTGATTACTGACTCCTCCCATTAGCATGTAGGGTGCATACTGAAGGTTCGGAGAGAAGGCTGGGGGACTCCTATCCCAAGGCCAGGCTGAAAGACAGCCTATCACTTCACGTAACTGCAGTCCATGTGTGACAAACCTGACCTACATTTCTCCCTTTCTTTCTCACAAGAGCCTGTCACTGTTTTAAGAAGCTATTTTCTAAAATGCACAAAAGGAATGACTTTTAAAATTGCTTAGGAAATGTACATTCCTAAAATATCATTTATAGCAATCTCATAAGGAGTATCGTTTATACAGGAGATAATCATAAAAACCTAGCCTAATATAAGCTCAGAGACAGCCAAGAGTGCTTTATGATCTTATCCTTTGTATTCTCCTTTAGATTGTCATTTATGCAGTAGAAACTCCTAAAAGTACTACAATTAAATTTTTAATCAGTACATAATTAAATTTAATAAAAAGGAAGTTTTTAAACATAAAAAACATATTCATTAGGAATGTATAATTAAATATGTTTCATTAGTTATAAAAAGTAGCTTTCACAGCTTCACAAGAAGCCACATCCTAGTAGTTCCGTTAACTTCTCAATGGATACACAATAATCACTACTAAGAATAGGGCATAATTAGAAGCAACGACGGGGAGGAGGAGAAAGGAGGCAATAATAACTTGGTGTAAATGCTGGAGCACGCGCCCCAGGAGTGGCTGCACACTGCACTTCACAGAGTTGCCAGTGTGCTGGGCTCCTCACCATGAGTACCTACCATGTCGCTGCAGGTCATACTCTTTTTTTGTCTCTTCATTCCCTAGAATTTTCCATGCCTGATCAATTTCAATGAACTTCTGTATACATTCTTCCACTGATCCTGCTGGCGCATCTGCACTCTGTTTATCTGGATGATACTGCCAATCAAAAATAAGGGCAAGTGATGAGTGGTGAGGGTTGCGGGCAGGTAGGTTACCAAAAAAAAAAACAAAAAACTAAATCTGAGCTGTATTTAAGAGATGGTAATGAGAAGATGAAAACTAAGATGCCAAGCAACGAGACTACAGCGTTGGGCACAGGAGACAACTGCCAGGTTAATTAGAGCACTGGAGTAGCTATAAATCCACTGGTGACATGACCTGTCACAACGTGCAAAGACAGCATTTTCTGGATAATTTGCTGATGGAATCACTGGTCTCATGGACAATTTACCTAGAGAGGATGACTAACACAAACAGAAATAGGTACATGCAGACGAGCAGGACATGACAGAGAAGAGTGCAAACTGCAGAGTATGAAGCTCTCCTCATAAAATGTGCTTGGCTGGAAATATCACCATGCACTGCTAGCTTTTCTTTTGAAATCACACAATTATACTTTTTAAAATAAAACACTTCTCACCTTCTGGTTCAGCCCTGAAGATTTTAAAGTTATAAATCCCCAAACACAAATTTTTCTTGAAAAATGGTTGTTTTAGGCTAAATTTGTAGGAAACAGCTTTAAAGAACTCAACAAAACATTTGAATACAAATTAAATCATTAGTAAATCTTTCTTACATTTGTTTTCATGCTGAACCTCACACTGCTGATGATCCTCACTAGCAGAGCAAAAGCTACTGTGGTATTTGGTTGCCCAGAAGAACTAGTGAACATCATGCATGCTGGGACAAAGATTATTAGAGCAAAGAGAATCAAGTTTCCATTTTTCTTTTGGCTAACTATTTCTCTTCCTCACTCCCTATGTCCCAGTCTATCAGCTATCAATATTTAAATATTTAAGCTAATTAAGATAATGACTAAAGAAAAGGAAGCTAAGGTTTATTGTTTCACCTTTTTTAGGCCATGTTTATTAAATCATCCTCATAAAGGTTATTCCCACACTGAAGTTTAATCAATCTTTAAAGTTAGGATATTAAATAATGTACCAAAGCCAAAATAGAGTTGGCTATATTAAGATCTCTAGCAAACCCTTCTTACACTACGTAAAGATGATCTGTATATATAACAAGTCTGGTATGAATCAATGTTATTTCATGCAATATGCTCAAATACACCACTAGCACACATTTAAGATATACTTACATGTGAAATCTCAATCTCAGTATGCCATAAGCATTGAGTAAGGCCCTAGAGAAATCCCTTAATCTAGCAGCTGTAACATGTAAGTACAGACTAGAATACACGTAATTTCTAATAGGCCACTAGAAAAACCAACAGTGGTTGGTACAATGAACAGAAAACAATGGACCTAATCATTTATCAACCTGACCAAGAAAGCTTTACAAAAGCAATAATTAATTTCTGCCTGCCCAAAACTAAAAGCTATCACTAAATTTTGAGTCATGTATCAGTTCTATGAGAGTCAAAGCACAACTCATTTTCACTAATTTGGTATTTTCCTGACTGCTATTTTAAATAAGTAATTCATGATCTGATGCTTTTTAGATCTATTCTGTTGTACTGATAGAAAGGAATAAATCTTACACTGTGATACAGACAATTAAAAATGACAGTTATAGCAAGAAAATAAGTATGGCATTTGGAGTGCTAAAGGCCTCAGTCCAGTCTGCTTTGATAGCAAGTTCCAGAACAAAAATGAAGGTCTAATAAAGACAATACACCTGGTGATAATAGCTCCCAAGGATACCAGGTCCTAATCCCTAATTCCTGTATATGTTATCTTATTTGGAAAAGGGGTCTTTGCAGATGTGATTAAGTTAAACATTAGGGTTATCTTGAACTGCCCAGGTGGGTCCTAAGTATAATCAAAGTGTTTCTGTAAGAAAGAGGCAGAGGGAGATTTGACACACAGAGAGAAAGGGAAAGGTGGTAATGAAGACTGTGCAGAGAAAACCTTTAAATATTGGCCTTAAAGACTAGAGTGATGAGGTGACAAGCAGTCACCAAATGCTAAGAGAGCAAGGAACAGACTCTCCCTCTAGAGGGACGGTGGCCCTGCCAACACCCTGACTGTGCCCCAATTACACTGAGTTTGGACTTTTAGCCTCCAGAATTATGAAACAATAAATTTATGCTGTTTTATTTTTTATAAGTTACTTCTTTATTGAAGGATAATTGCTTTACAGAATTTTGTTGTTTTCTGTTAAACCTCAACATGAATCAGCCATAGTTATACATATGTCCCCTCTCTCCTGAACCTCCCTCCCATCCCCTGCCCCTATAGATTGATACAGAGCCCTTGTTTGAGTTTCTGGAGCCATACAGAAAATTCCCGTTGGCTATCTATTTTACATATGGCAATGTAAGTTTCCATGTTACTCCTTCCATACATCTGACCCCTCCTCCCCTCTCCCCACGTCCATAAGTCTATTCTCTATGTCTGTTTCTCCACTGCTGCCCTGTAAATAAATTCTTCAGTACCATTTTTCTAGATTCTGTATATATGTGTTAGAATACGATATTTATCTTTCTCTTTCTGACTCACTTCACTCTATATAATAGGTTCTAGGTTCATCCACCTCATCAGAACTGACTCAAATGCATTCCTTTTTATGGCTGAGTAATATTCCATTGTGGATATGTACCATAACTTCTTTATCCATTCATCTGCCCATAGACATCTAAGTTGCTTCCATGTTCTAGCTATTGTAAATAGTGCTGCAATGAACAATGGTATACATGTGTCTTTTTCAATTTTAGTTTCCTCAGGGTATATGCCTAGGAGTGGGATTGCTGGGTCATATGGTGGTTTTATTCCTAGTTTTTAAGGAATCTCCATACTGTCTTCCATAGCAGCTGTATCAATTTACATTCCCACCAACAGTGCAAGAGCATTCCCTTTTGTCCACACCCTCTTCAGCATTTATTGTTTGTAGATTTTTTGATGAGGGCCATTCTGACCGGTGTGAGGTGATAGCTCATTTTAGTTTTTACTTGCATTTCTCTAGTAATGAGCAATGTTGAGCATCTTTTCATGTGTTCATTAGCCATCTGTATGTCTTCTTTGGAGAAATACCTATTTAGATCTTTTTCCCACTTTTTGATTGGGTTTGTTTTTCTAGCATTGAGTTGTATGAGCTGCTTGTATATTTTGGAAATTAATCCCACTTTTTGATTGGGTTTGTTTTTCTAGCATTGAGTTGTATGAGCTGCTTGTATATTTTGGAAATTAATCCTTTGTCAGTTGTTTCATTTGCTATTATTTTCTCCCATTCTGAGGGTTGTCTTTTCACCTTGCTTATAGTTTCTGTTGCTGTGCAAACGTTTTTAAGTTTAACCAAGTTCCATTTGTTTACTTTTGTTTTTATTTCCATTACTCTAGGAGGTGGGTCATAGAGGATATTGCTTTGATTTATGTCATTGAGTGTCCTGCCTATGTTTTCCTCTAATAATTTTATAGTTTCTGGTCTTACATTTAGGTCTTTAATCCATTTTGAGTTTATCTTTGTGTGTGGTGTTAGGACGTATTCTAATTTCATTATTTTACATGTAGCTGTCCAGTTTTCCCAGCACCATTTTTTGAAGAAGCCGTCTTTGCCCCATTGTATATTCTTGCCTCCTTTGTCAAAAATAAGGTACCCATAGGTGCATGAGTTTATTTCTGGGCTTTCTATCTTGTTCCACTGGTCTATGTTTCTGTTTCAGTGCCAATACCATACTGTCTTGATGACTGTAACTTTGTAGTATCATCTGAAGTCAGGAAGGTTGATTCCTCCAGCCCATTCTTCTTTCTCAAGACTGCTTTGGCTATTTGGCATCTTTTGTGTTTCCACATGAACTGTGAAATTTTTTGTTCTAGTTCTGTGAAAAATGCCATTGGTAATTTGACAGGGATCACACTGAATCTGTATACTGCATTTGGTAGTATAGTCATTTTCACAATATTGATTCTTCTGACCCAGAAACATGGAATATCTCTCCATCTGTTAATGTAATCTTTGACTTCTTTTATTAGTGTCTTATACTTTTCAGTAAATAGTTCTTTTGTCTTTTTAGGTAAGTTTATTCCTAGATATTTAATTCTTTTTGTTGCAATGGTGAATGGGATTGAGTCCTTAATTTCTTTTTCTGATTTTTCATTGTTAGTATATAGAAACGCAAGTGATTTCTGTGTATTGATTTTATATCCTGTAACTTTGCTAAATTCACTGATTAGCTCTAGTAATTTCCTGATACTATCTTTGGGGTTTTCTACATACAGTATCATGTCATCTGCAAACAGTGAGAGCTTTACTTCTTTTCCTATCGGATTCCTTTTATTTCTTTTTCTTCTCTGATTGCTTTAGCTAGGACTTCCAGAACTATGTTGAATAATAGTGGTGAAAGTGGACACCCTTGTCTTGTTCCTGATCTTAGGGGGAATGCTTTCAGTTTTTCACCATTGAGAATAATGTTTGCTGTAGGCTTATTATATACGGTCTTTACTATGTTGAGATAGATTTCTTCTATGCCCATTTTTTGAAGAGTTTTAATCATAAATGAGTGCTGAATTTTGTCAAAGGCTTTTTCTGCATCTATTGAGATTATCATGATTTTTATCTTTCAATTGTTAATATAGTGTATCATATTGATTAATTTGGATATACTGAAGAACCCTTGCATTCCTGGAATAAACCCAACTTGATCATGGTGTATGAGTTTTTTGATGTGTTGCTGAACTCTGTTAGCTAAAATTTTGTTGAGGATTTGTGCATCTATGTTCATCAGTGATATTGGCCTGGAGTTTTCTTTTTTCATGTTGTCTTTGTCTGGTTTTGGTATGAGGGTGATGGTAGCCTTGTAGAATGAATTTGGAAGTGTTCCTTCATCTGCAATTTTTTGAAAGAGTTTTAGAAGGATAGGCATTAGCTCTTTAAATGTTTGACAGAATTCTCCTGTGAAGCCATCTGGTCCTGGGCTTTTGTTTTTTGGCAGATTTTTGATCACAGTTTCAATTTCAGTGCTTGTAATTGGGTTGTTCATAATTACTATTTCTTCCTGGTTCAGTCTTGTAAGATTGAACTTTTCTAAAAATCTGTCCATTTCTTCCAGGTTATCCATTTTACTGCCATGTAGTTGTTCATAACAGGCTCTTATAATCTCTTATATTTCTGCATTGTCTGTTGTAACCTCTCCTTTTTCATTTCTAATTTTGCTGATTTGATTCTTCTTTTTTTCTTGATGAATCTGACTAAAGGCTTGTCAATTTTGTTTATCTTCTCAAAGAACCAGCTTTTAGTTTTATTAATCTTTACTAGTGTTTGTTTCATTTCTTTTTCATTTATTTCTGCTCAGATCTTTATGATTTCTTTCCTTCTACTAATTTTGGTTTTTGTTCTTCTTTTTCCAGTTGTTGTAGGTGTAAAGTTAGATTGTCTATTCTATGTTTTTCTTGTTTCTTGAGGTAGGATTGTATTGCTATGAATTTCCCTCTGGGTACTGCCTTTGCTGCATCCTAGAAGTTTTGAGTTGTTGTGTTGTCATTGTCATTTGTTTCTAGAAAATTTTTTATTTCCCTTTTGACTTCTTCAGTAACCTGTTGGTTATTTAGAAACATGTTTAATGTCCATGTGCTTGTGTTTCTTATAGTTTTTTTCCTTGTAATCGATATCTAGTCTAATAGTGTTGTGGTCAGAGAAGATGCTTGATACAATTCCAATTTTCTTAAATTTACTGAAGTTTGATTTGTGACCAAGATGTGGTCTATCCTGGAGAATGTTCCATGTGCACTTAAGAAGAAGGTTTATTCTTCTGCATTTGGATGGAATGTCCTGAAGATATCAATGAGATCCATCCCATCTAATGTGTCATTTAAGACCTGTGTTTCCTTATTAATTTTCTCTTTTGATGATCTGTCCATTGGTGTGAGTGGGGTGTTGAAGTCTCCTCCTATTATTGTGTTATTGTCAATTTCTCCTTTTATGTCTGTTAGTATTTGTCTTATGTATTGAGGTACTCTATGTTGGGAGAATAGATAATTTATAATTGTTATATCTTCCCCTTGTATTGATCCTTTGATCATTATGTAGTGTCCTCCCTTACCTCTTGTAACCTTCTTTATTTTAAGGTCTATTTTGTCTGATATGAGGATTGCTACTCCAGGTTTCTTTTGCTTCTCATTTGCATGGATATATTTTTCCATCCTCTCACTTTCAGTCTATATGTGTCTTTAGGTCTGAAGTGGGTTTCTTGTAGACAGCATATATATGGGTCTTGTTTTTGTATCCATTCAGTCAGTCTGAGTCTTTTGGTTGGAGCATTTAATCCATTTATATTTAAAGTAATTATTGATACATGTTTCTATTGCCATTTTCTTAATTGATTGGGGTTGATTTTGTAGACCTTTTTTCTTCTGTTGTATTTCTTGACTATAAAGTCCATTTAACATTTTTTGTAAAGCTGGTTTGGTGGTACTGAATTCTCTTCACTTTTGCTTGTCTGAAAAGCATTTTATTTCACCATCAATTTTGAATGAGATCCTTGCCAGGTACGGTAATCTTGGTTGTAGATTTTTCCCTTTCAGTACTTTAAATATATCCTGCCATTCCCTTCTGGCCTGCAGAGTTTCTGCTGAAAGATCAGCTGTAAAGCATAAGGGGTTTCCCTTGTATGTTACTTGTTGCTTCTTCTTTACTGCTTTTAATATTCTTTCTTTGTGTTTAGTCTTTGTTAGTTTGATTAGTATGTGTCTTGGGATGTCTCCCCTTGGGCTTATCCTGTATGGGACCCTTTGTGCCTCTTGGACTTGGTTGGCTATTTCCTTTTCCATGTTGGGGAAATTTTCAACTATAATCTCTTCAAAAATTTTTTCATGCCCTTTCTTTTTCTCTTCTTCTTCTATAATTAGAATGTTGGTGTGTTTCATATGGTCCCAGAGGTCTCTGAGACTGTCCTCAGCTCTTTTCATTCTTTTAACTTTATTCTGCTCTTCAGAAATTATTTCCACCATTTTATCTTCCAGCTCACTGATTCATTCTTCTGCTTCAGATATTCTGCTATTGATTCCTTCTAGAGTATTTTTAATTTCAGTAATTATGTTGTTTGTCTCTGTATGTTTATTTTCTAATTCTTCTAGGTCTTTATTAATTGATTCTTGCATTTTCTCCATTTAGTTTTCAAGGTTTTTGATCATCTTCACTATCATTATTCTGAATTCTTTTTCAGGTAATTTGCCTATTTCTTCTTCATTTATTTGGACTTCTGTGTTTCTAGTTTGTTCCTTCATTTGTGCAGTATTTCTCTGCCTTTGCATTTTAAAAAAAAATTATTGTTTGAGGTCTCCTTTTCCCAGGCTTCAAGGAAAGTTGAATTCTTTCCTTGAAGAAGGTTGAATTCTTTTTTCCTTTTGGTTTCTGCCCTCCTAAGGTTGGCCCAGTGGTTTGTGTGAGCTTCACATAGGGTGAGATTTGTGCTGAGTTTTGGTTTGTTTGTTTTTCCCCCAGTGGGGAAGGCTGAGTGAGGTGATACTCCTGTCTGCTGATGATTGGGTTTGTATTTTTGTTTTGTTGGTTGTTTAGATGAGGCGTCCTGCACAGGGTGCTACTGGTGGTTGGGTGATGCCGGGTCTTATACTCAAGTGGTTTTCTGTGTATGAGTTCTCACTATTTGATACTCCCTAAGGCTGCGATTCACGGGGTTGCAAGGAGTCGGACACGACTGAGCAACTGAACTGAACTGAAGGTTAGTTCTCTGGTAGTCTAGGGTCTTGGAGTCAGTGCTCCCACTCCAAGGGCTCAGGGCTTGATCTCTGGTTAGGAACAAAGATTCCACAAGTGGTTTGTTATGGCATTAAGTAAGATTAAAACAAATATCCAAAAACGACAAACCAAAGATCAATCCCAGACAAATGGCAGTTACAAAATCAGGCAAATAACAATTAAAATAATGGAATATACACATATACATATGCACCCATGAGCAAAGTGAAAACAGTCCAACAACAACAACAAAAAGTACAGTAGGTTGACCCAGTGAACAAAGTAAATCAAAAATTACATTTACCAGTTAAGAACAAAGCTAACTAAAGCACAAACTAGAAAACAAAATTAAAGCAAGGTGCCAATTGGGGAATACAGCAATGAAAATAAAACTAAAAAATTGTTGAGAAGAAAGGAAAGAAAGAAAAGAAAAAAAGAACAGATATGCAAAGTTAAATAGAGGTAGATAAGGAAGATTTATATACATTAAAGACTAACTGCAAGGGGAAAAGAACAGTAGGAAAAGCAAACAAAGGAATAAATGTAGAAAAATAATGATAGTTTAAAAAATTAAAATTAAAAAAAGAGAAAAAAAAAAAAAAAAGCAAAACTCCACAGAACTACAAAAGTCCAACATAGACACACAGGTTTATAACAACAATAAAAAATGTGATGGAGGAAACAAAAAAGCTCAAAAGCTTAATAGATTTCACAGGGCCAATAAAGTCAACAACTACAACAGAGGGGGTAATAAAAAAGAAAAACATCTAAAAGAATCTACAGAACAAGTCAAAACATAAGAATAATAAATGTTTTTCTTTAGTCACTGTTGTCAGATTCCTTTCCCTCGCTGGGAGTCACAGTCCACCTCACCTCCCTAGGATGCCCTCCAACACTGTGCTGATCTCTGAACCTGCTGTGGGGGCAGCTCAGTTCTAAGCTGGTCCTACTCCTGTGTGTTCTTGCCTCCAATGTCCACAGCTATCAGAGTTAGTGCATTTTCTTTTGTGGGAGCTCTCAGTGGCCTTTTTTATATTCCATAGACAGAGTCTGCCTAGTTGATTATGTGGATTTAATCTGCAGCTTGTACAGCTCGTGGGAAGGTTTTGGGTCTTCTTTAGTGACACCACCCCTGGGTTTCAGTTGCGGTTTTATTTCCATCTCTGAATGTGGGTCGTCACTAGGGTTTGCTCCTGAGGCTGCCCTGGAGGACTTGGGTTTGCCCCTGTGAGGGCCAGGGGTGGAGGTGGTGCAACTGCTTGGGTCATAGGGGTTCTGGCAGCACCAGGTACTCAGGGGAGTTGGTGGCTAAGCCAGCAGGAAATATAGTGCTCTAGAAGGGTATGGCAACCAGTATTGGTGAATACTCTGTAGTATTCTTGCCTGGAGAACACCTGTCTCTGACAGAGAAGCCTGGCAGGCCACAGTCTACAGGGTTACAAACAGTCAGACACTACCGAAGTGACCCTGCGTGCATAGACCCAAGACTTATTTTGCCTGTGGCATCTCTGCCCCAGTGAGAGTTGAGCGTGAAGGTGGCACAGCTGCTTGGCTTGTGGGGACCCTGGCAGCGCCAAGTGTGCAGGGACACAGACTGCCTCCACCACAGGAGTTATGGCCCTATCAGTCTTTTTTCAAGCTTCTTGTAGCTGGTGATCAGATGGCCTCTTTGGCCAGTCTTTCTCCCTAGCTCTGCCCATTCAGGCACTTAGAGGGCTCCCTTGCCTGGGGTATTTCTCTGTTGTTCCATGCATCAGGCACATAGAGGGGGCCCCTCTGCCTGGGGTCCTACTCTGCAGTTCAGTGCCTCAGGCATTTGATGGCCCAGCCTCTCTTACTGTTCAGCTGCTGCTGATGGCTTGTGGGGAGAGAGAAGCTATGGTGATGGCTCCACCCCTATGCATGACTCAGCAGTATCATCTGCTTCCATGACTGCCTGGCTTTTCTCCACAGGCATTTCCCACCAAAGTCTCCTCCCTCACATCCCCTCAATCTGTCTCTCCACAGTCAACGGCAGCCCTCATCCTGGGATCTCTCCATAATCCCCAAACTCCAGGTCCTAGCCACTGCCCCTTCCATGGGACCCGCGTCCCTGTGCAGGGTATGTATGACTGCAGCAAGGACTGTCTGATTCTCATTCCATTTAGGCTGCCACAGATCAGCTGTTTCAGTCTCAGCCTTAAATGTTTCTCCTCTGACTCAGACAATTGCCCCGATGTGGGGACCAGACCCCTGCTTCAGTTCCCCCACCCACTGAGGGCAGGTCCAGTCCTACTATCACTCCTGTTTTTCCTCATCGTTCCTTCATCCTACCGAGTTATGCGAGGTTCTATGTATTCTTTTCCTCTGGTCAGGTACTCCTGTCCACTCTCAGCTGGTGTTCTGCAGGCACTTCTGTGTCTGAAGTGTATTCCTGACCTATCCGTGGAGAGAGATGTACTCCACGTCCACCTACTCCTCCGCCATCTTGTTCTCCTCTGCTACTTTAAAGCCACTAAGTTTGTGGTAATTTATTTCAACAGCCACAATAAATTATATACAATCTAAACACATCTATGGTTTAAATCTAGAATACATCTAGCACAACTTCTAAAGATATTTCAATTAAAGGTCTATTAATAAAATGGTGGCATTTTTTATGTACAATGTTAACTGCTATGACTCTTTATTGACCACAGAAACCAAGCCTCTAGTATTAGGTTTCAAGACTTTCTGATCCCAATGAATGTGAATTTTTTTCCTACTATTTTTATATTGGAGACCTCCCATGAGAGGCAGGCTGAAGCATTCAGTAGCACCACAAGAGACCACTGTCATTTTCCTCTGTTGTTGAGGCTTATTTTATTCTTTGCTCCTTTTTACTTTGAATCCCACCAGCCAAACCTTCCCAACCAAAGCTATTCCTACTGCATTCACTCAATGGTTAAATGAAAGATAGAAAATGTAAAACATCCTGTGTTTCAGGGTTTACTAATCCTGATTTAGTTCCTGGTTTGCTAACTGAAAATCCAGAAACGGTCACAAAAAGATACTATGAACTTCCTTATATTGAAAAAAATTCCAGCTAATCCTATAAATAACAGGGAACTCTGAGGAAAACACTCATCTATCAAATACAGAAAATACTGATATTCAACTAAAAGAAGAGGCATGTACTAAAATCAATGTTGTAAAGTTCATTTAACTTCTATTTCTTACCAGTACTAAATTAAAATGCATTCTGCTGAAACTGGAAGAACTTAAGTCACCTGAAAGCAAAGAACTCAAAATTAAGAAATCAGCAAATTTTTCAACAACTGGAAAAATTAAAGTTTAAGAAATTACCAATTACAATAGCCTCAAGGGGGAAAAATGGAAAGAAGTAATATGTTCATGATGAGAAGATCATGTCCATTTTTCCTATACTGATAGAAGAATTTTATGCAATTCCTCAAAAATTGCAGTGAGCCACTCTGAAGAAGCAGACAAGATGATTTTAATATTTACATGGAAAAACAAAGGATTTAGAGACTTCCCCTGGAGGTTCAGTGGTGAGAACTCTGTGTTTCCACTGTAGAGGGCATGGTTTGATTCCTTTTCTGGGAACTAAGATCCTGCATGCCACATGGCATGACAAAAAAAAAAATTAGAGATTAAAAAAAAATAGATACAAAACAAGCAAAAGAATATTCAAAAAGTACAAAGTTGGAGGACTTGTATGACCTGATTTCAAGACTTAATATAAAGCTATGGCTGCCACTGCTAAGTCGCTGCAGTCATGTCTGACTCTGTGTGACCCCATAGACGGCAGCCCACCAGGCTCCTCTGCCCCTGGGATTCTCCAGGCAAGAAGACTGCAGTGGGTTGTCATTTCCTTCTCTAATGCATGCACGCATGCTAAGTCGCTTCAGTCATGTCCAACTCTGTGCAACCCTACGGACAGCAGCCCACCAGGCTCCTCTGTCCACAGGATTCTCTAGGCAAGAATACTGGAGTGGATTGCCATTTCCTTCTCCAATAAAGCTATGGTATGTATGGCAAAAACCAAACACAACATTGTAAAAGTTAAACAATAAAATAAAGCTGTGGTAATCAAGAATGTATTACTGGCAGAAATATATACAAATTAATGGAATGGAAGAGTTTAGAACTAGACGATACATGTACAGTCACTTGTCTTTCAACAAAGGTGCCAAGGCAATTCTGTTGGGAAAGGACAGTATAGAACAAACGACGTTGAAACAACTGGATGTCCATGGGGAAAAAAGTTAACCTCAATCTCTATCTTATTACATATACAAAAATTAATTCAAGATAAATCATAGATGTAAATGTAAAACTCAGAACCATAAAGCTTCTAGAATGAGAAACAGTATCTTGTCCCTTGGCATAGATTGCTTTGACAAAAAGCACAAACTATAATGAACAAAATGGGTAAACTACATGCAATTTTAAAACTTTTAGCTCATCGGACATACCATTAAGAAAATAAACAGACAAGCCACAGACAGAGAAAAAAAAATACTGTCTAAATATTTATCTAATACAGGATTTGTTTCCAGAATAAACAAACAAAAAATTCTATAAGTCAATGGTAAAAAGACATACTAATTAAAAATAAGGTGGGGAGGGGGACTTGAACAGACATTTTTCAAAAGAAGACAGATAATTATACATGAATATACACTCAAACGTTTTCATTAGTTATCAGGAAAATATATATTAAAATCATGAGAAACTACTAGCACCTAATAGAGTGGCTCAAATAAAAAAAAGACTGATAACACTAAATGCTGATGAGGATATGGAGTAACTGGAACTTTCATATGTTGCTGGCAGGAAACAATTTGACAATTTCTTAAAAACACACACATCTACTCTTGAGGTCAAGCAATTTCACTGCTAGTTACCTCAGAGAAATAAAAATTTATGTTCACAAAAAGACTTAGAATTTACCAACACACTTATTCATTAACAGCCAAAACCTGGAACCATAAATGTCTACCAACAGGAGAATGGATAAATTATAGCATATCTGTAAGGGAATACTACTCAACAACAAAGAAGAAAACAAATTTGATACAGTCAATAATAACACAGATGGATATCTAAAACATTATGTTGGGACTTTCCTAGCAATCCAGTGGTTAGGACTCCATGCTTCCACTGTAGGGGACATGGGTTCAATTCCTGGTCCAGGAACTAAGATCCCACATGCCCCAGTTTGGTCCCCCCAAAAAATAAAATAAATAAAAACAAGGAAAAATAAAACATTATGTTAGGCAAGAGAAACAAGAATAAAGGATACATAGTATATGATTACACTGATATAAAATCCAAATTCAGGCAGAACTAAATCTATATAGCTGGCCCTCCATATCTCTGGATATGCCATTTTACATAAAGAACTCGAACATCCTTGGATCTTAGTATCCTCAGGATGTTCTAGAACCAATCCGCTAAGAATACCTAGCAATGAATATAGTGATAAAAATCAAAAGTTGGTGGCCAGGTTGGAATAGGTTATGGGGGGTGTAAATTAACCGGAAAAGGACATAAAGGAATTCTCTGGGAAAAGAGAAATGTTCAATTTCCTGTTTGGGATGGTAGTTACACGGTACAAATTCCACCAAACTAAACCCTTAAGATTCATGCATTTTTCAGTGTATGATGACCACGTGTGTTAGTCACTCAGTCGGGACCAACTCTTTGCTACTGTAGCCTGCGAAGACTCCTCTGTCCATGGAATTCTCCATGCAAGAACTCTGGAGTCGGTTGCCCTGCCCTCCTCCTGGGGATCTTCCAGACCCAGGGATCAAACCCAGGTCTGCTGCACTGCCTGCAGATTCTTTACCATCTGAACCAGCAGGACCGAACTTTTCTATTGAGATATGTTGACTATATCTCAATAAACAAATACCTTCAAATATGTCTAAATGTTTTAAAAGGAATTTAATGAATTTTTCTAAGCCATAAAAGAAAAATTAGAAATTTCTTCCAATATTAAACAGAGAAAAGTACAATAAAAACATAGAAAACTAATGAAGAGAATGATAGGAATTAGTGAAAAGTTTGAATTACATTCTAGCATATGAAAATACAGTTTTATTACTCTCAAGTATATATGCCAACCTCCAAAAAACTTTAAAACATCGTTAAAAGCTTAGTATTGCTAAGTAGAGAACTAAAATGCATTCAAAATTAAAATATGATAAATATGTCACAATACTAAGAAAACCAAGAGTATTTCTCTGTGATTCTTTATTATAACAGGACAAAACTGTCTGTCTCCAAAATTTTAGTAGAGTATTATTTACTATTCTCAATTGGCTTGACACTCACAACTTTATGATCTATGTAACTTCCTTACATGTGGGGAAAATTTTTCGATATAGACTTATGTTTTTTAAATCCCTAAGTCACTTGCTGAGGATGAGAAAAATGAACACAAACAAAAGATTAAGAAACTGTCTTGATAAAACATAAAGGCTCACTCATGACACTACAAAAGATATACAGAAAATGCTATAATTTTTTAACAGAATTGGTATGGGCTATCTATTTCCTAACTGATAAATTACCTAATTGATAACTAATGTTTTAATTATGGACTCAATTCTGACTAGCTGAGATTTTATGGCAATGGGTTGATTAACATGAAACATGTTAATCTGATAATGTTAATGTTACACTGTTAACACATGGTCATTATAATGGTCATTATACTGTTATGACACATGGTCATTATAATGTTATAATATTGTTATATTTTCTCCATATAGTAAATTCAAGTGCTTTCAAAATAACTAATCCTAGAATGACTGTCTGTGTCTGCATTGTTGTTTTTCAGTTGTTAATTTCTGACTCTTTGCGACCCTGTGGACTGTAGCACACCAATCAAGCTCCTCTGTCCTCCAATATCTCTTGGATTTTACTCATCAAGTCCACTGAGTCAGGGATGCTATCTAACCATCTCATTCTCTGCCATCCCAATCTTTCCCAATCAGGGTCTTTTCCAATAAGTCCACTCTTCGCATTGGGTGGCCAAAGTATTGGAGCTTCAGCAACAGTTCATCCAATGAATATTCATTGTGTCAGCTCAGTGCAATTCAAAATGTGGTCCTCAGATTTGCAGCATCAGCATTTTCTGAGAACTCATTAGAAGATGGCCCCATCCCATCCCAGAATCTGTTTCATCAAACCCTTCAGGCAGTTGTTATGCATGCTGAGGTCTGAGAAGGACACTGTTAGTGTGCTTAAAACAAAGAATTCACTGCAAGTCAGCAAATTAGTGCCCCATAAAAATTTCCCCTTGACAAATGCATTCCTCTAAATATGAATTTTAAAAAAGAGGCAAGTGGGTGACACTCCTCAATTGTTAACTTATAACACCACAATGAAAATTATATTAAGTGTTTCAAGTCAGAAATTTTTTTATATTTGATACCTTTTGTTCAGTAATCATAAATACCAACGTCTTTATTTGATTGTTTGCACAAATGCCAACTTCAGTGATGAAGGTGATGAAATCTGAGCAATATGTAAGTGGTATTTTAACCTGCAGAGTTTTTTTAAAGTGTGGAGAAAAGGGAACCCTCTTACACTGTTGGTGGGAATGCAAACTAGTACAGCCACTATGGAGAACAGTGTGGAGATTTCTTAAAAAGCTGGAAACAGAACTGCCATATGACCCAGCAATCCCACTTCTGGGCATACACACTGAGGAAACCAGATCTGAAAGAGACACGTGCACCCCAATGTTCATCGCAGCACTGTTTATAATAGCCAGGACATGGAAGCAACCTAGATGCCCATCAGCAGATGAATGGATAAGGAAGCTGTGGTACATATACACCATGGAATACTACTCAGCCATTAAAAAGAATTCATTTGAATCAGTTCTAATGAGATGGATGAAACTGGAGCCCATTATACAGAGTGAAGTAAGCCAGAAAGATAAAGAACATTACAGCATACTAACACATATATATGGAATTTAGAAAGAAGGTAACGATAACCCTATATGCAAAACAGAAAAAGAGACACAGATGTACAGAACAGACTTTTGAACTCTGTGGGAGAAGGCAAGGGTGGGATGTTTCGAGAGATCAGCATGTATATTATCTATAGTGAAACAGATCACCAGCCCAGGTGGGATGCATGAGACAAGTGCTCGGGCCTGGTGCACTGGGAAGACCCAGAGGAATCGGGTGGAGAGGGAGGTGGGAGGGGGGATCGGGATGGGGAATATGTGTAACTCTATGGCTGATTCATATCAATGTATGACAAAACCCACTGAAATGTTGTGAAGTAATTAGCCTCCAACTAATAAAAAAAAAAAAAAAAAAAAAAAGAATAGTGCTAGAAGGAAAAAAAAAAAAAAGAGGGGGTTATAATTTGTATGATGCTTCTGCTACTGCACTGCAATGGTGTCCACTGGTAGGTTTAACAAAACTGCCAAGTGTTTTTCTATTAGGAAACACAGAGAAAAGGGGGAAGAACTGAAATATGCATAAATTTCAAAAAGAGCAAAAAAACCCCAAAAAACCTTTGTGAAAATTCTAGCAACTTCTAACAGTTTTTAGTGGAAATTTATATATACATTAGCTCCAAATGACCTTTTCTATTGACCAAGAAACATAAAGTTGAAATCAAATGGCACTTCTTTAAAGTGAACGCACAAGACATTTTTTTTTTTTTTTTATTATTATTATTTTTTTCCAGTGGGTTTTGTCATACATTGATATGAATCAGCCATGGATTTACATGTATTCCCAATCCTGATCCCCCCTCCCACCTCCCTCTCCACCCGATTCCTCTGGGTCTTAGTTTTATGATAAATTGACCACCACACAATAAAGTAATATTTCAGATCACATAAACAAAGGTGTGTGAGGGTGTGCTCGGTAGCGTAGTCATTCTCTTTGTGACCCCATGGAGTCTAGCCCGCCAGGTTCCTCTGTCCATGGGATCTTTCAAGCAAGAATACTGGAGTGGGTTGCATTTCCTACTTCAGAGGATCTTCTGGACCCAGGGATCGAACCTGTGTCTCCTGCACTGGGAAGCAGATTCTTTACCACTTGAGTTACCTGGGGAGTCTTTCTTATATTCCTTTTCAAAAGGAAATATTGCTTTATGTTACCAGAGCCTGCTACTTAAACATTAAATTGAAGAAAAAGTTAAGGAGATCATATATTAATCCTTTATTACACATCTGTGATTATGTTGTTTTGATTAATAAAATATTGACTGCAAATAAAAACTAACAAGCAACTATGAAAAGGACTCCAGGCAAATTTGATTAAACAAAAATCCCCAAATCACCATGCCAATGATATTCTCATCTACCAAGGTGGCCCCTGAGGATACAGCACTTTGGTTTTTCTCCACATAGTAACAATGAGTAGTATCATTAACAGGATGCTAGCTCTCATCTCTAGCTTCACACTTTCTTGAATTCCAGAACCAAATTTCAAATACCTTCTAAAAGCTATCTTACTAGCACTACAAGTTCAACACATCTAAAACCCAATTTATCATCCAGACTCTAAAAGTAGTTCCTTCTCCTGTTGAATTCCTTGTCTGTTAAGATTACCACCAAGCTTAATAAATGCTGAATGAATAAATTAAAGAAAAATACACTTCCTAATAATCCAAGCTATAATATCAGAGTCACCTCCCTTTTCTTCATCCCATTAAGCACCAGATTCTACCTAAAAAATGTCCTTTCTATTCCAAATGACAAACGTAGTTCAACAGAGGCTCTTGTCTGGTCTCCAGCATCCATCTTCTACCAGCTCTTCAGTTCACCCACCTGCTTCCAAATTCACCAGCCTTAACTTGAAACTCTGACAATGTCATTTTTCACCTCAAAATTTTTAATTGTCCACTGATTGCATAATAAATTAGACATATTCTTTTATGCTTACAAGTAAAGTCCTCCAATAAAAGAACTCCACCTACCATTCCAGCTTTATCTATTACAAGTATTGTAGATACACCATCCATGTCAGTCTTGTCCTTCTACACATTCTAGACTAGACCTTCAGATATCACCCCTGAACACTCGTACCTTTCTGTTTCCATGCCTTACTTATGCTGTTATCTCCAATGGAACATCCTCCACCAGTTCAAATGTATCCCTTCCATGAAGCTGTTTTTAATAGCCGTATTCAGACAGCATCACACTAGTTGTGTATATGGGTAAAACTATCTTAAGTGTTGGAAAAGACCCTGATGCTGAGAAAGATTGAAGGTGGGAGGGGAAAGGGCCAACAGAGGATGAGATGGTTGGATGCCATCAATGACTAGATGGACATGAGTTTGAGTAAGCTCTGGGAATTGGTGATGGACAGGGAAGCCTGGGGTGCTGCAGTCCATGGGGTCACAGAGTCAGACACAACTGAGAGACTGAACTGAACTGAACTGATCTTAACTGTATCTGTATTACTTGCCAAGCCCCAATAGGACCAATGTTCAATTTCCATAATATCACAACAGATACACATTTCCAAACAGATTATAATGCAGAATACTACTGAGGAACTTCAAAATGCAGCACACATATTACCACTGAATAAAAGCTCATTTTTTGTTCAGATCATTTTTATCCTGAGTTCTTGTGCTTTTTTAAGTCCAGTCATCACTACATTTTGAGGTACTCCTTACCTCAAAGAGAGTCAAAATTCATTTCTTTGGACCTCAGTTGTGAAATAAAACTGAAATGGTCAACTTGACAGAATTATGTAATAGGCATGAGTAAATCTGATCACAACAGCACCTGACAACTAAAATAGCATTCCCCAACATTTTTACTGGTGAAGAACTGCTTTGGATTTACCGAAATATTAAATATAGGCTCTATTAAAATATTTCATGAAAATTTGATTTTTACTATTTTATAATTTTATAAAAACCAAAGACCTTTTCCCCTGAAGTGCTTATCACATCCCTAACTGTCTCTCCTCTCAAAACAAGACAAAGTTGTTGAGTCAATAAAAGTTGAAGTCAATACAGTTGAGTCAATAAAAGTTAATTGTAAATAACTCCATCTCTTTGCTCTTAATCTTTAAATACTATGACAGGTGACCCTCACCAACACTTCTGAAGCCTCCCCCAACAACTCCACCTTTTCATCTACTTCTCTCACGTAACACCTTCTTATGCTCTCCTCTCTTCCAATCTCCCCTCAAAACTCCTCCAAAAGACGTCCCAGATGGCAAGAGGCCTTGCAGTGTAACACTCCCTCCAACCCCAACCTGAAGTGAACTGGCTGAGTCCTGATGAGCTGCTGCAGAGCCCAAGGCTCATATTTGAGGCCTTACTTTTTTTCCACACCTGAGAAAGGTAGGAGGCCTGAATTTCTGCCTGTAAACGCCATTCTGCTGTGGTGTCACCACTGCTACCACCCACCAGAAAAGCAGAATCAAGGATAGCTGGAAGCAATGAGGTCACAGGCATGGGTGCTCCCCACCACTGGGCCTCTGAGGTTTCTAGAAGGAAAGGATGCAGACAACAGGATCTCACAGCCAACTAGTAAAGAACTAGGGTTGTGGGAGAACAGTTTCTTTCTGCCATTTTTCAGCACAACAAACTTGCTTAATAGCTCTCTACAGAAGGGTCTATCTGAGAAGGAAATAGATGAGGAAGCCAGGAAAGAGTATAGAATCAACTTATCAAATTCTCCTCAGGTCTTCCTACTATACTTCTCCTTGGTCTTGCTTGCCATAACTGGCAAAGATTATTAACCTCTCAAATGTACAAGGAGGGAAAAAGACTGTCCGTGTATCATTAATGAGAACAGATTGCAAAATTATGAAATTATTTATATTAAAACCTAACTTTCCACCACTTTGAAAAAACAGAAATTTCTAAGTTGATGTACTAAAAAACAAAACAAAACAAACAAAAAATCCCAGGAAAACAGGTCCTTTTCCAAAATAATTTTCCCTAGTTCACTGATGTCTTCACCTCCCTCAAAGTATGTTCTTTCTATTCCTGTTTTTTTTTTTCTTTAATGCTGAATTACCTGTTTACTGACTACTTGTAATTAGCAGACCTCTGAAACAAAAAGCTGTTTTTATTGAATTGGCCAAAAGTTTGTTCAGGTTTTTCTGTAACATTGTATGTTAAAACGCAAATAAACTTTTTAGCCAAGCCAATATATCTGAAGAAATTGAAAGACAAAATAACAATATTATTCAAATGAGTAATATGTTAAAGTATTGATTTTAGGGTGAGACAATATGAATTTGTGTGACTAAGTCACAGCTGATCTAACAGAGTAGGATTCATATTATTAAAGTGAAATTATTAGGATTCAAACACAGTCACTCTCCTTTTCAAAAATTATTGGTTTTTCATATATAAACTTGTGATTTTAATTTTCTCCCATTCTACCAAACTTTATAGGAATGACCCTGGCTTTTAAAAAAAAATTTTTATGGACGAATAGTTGATTTACAGTGTTGTGTTAGCTTCAAGTGTGCAGCAAAGTGATTCAGCTATCTATACATATGACGTAAAGATGTGTGTGTGTGTATACACATTCCTTTTCAAGATTTTTTCCATTATAGATTATTATAAGATACTGAATATAGTTTCCTGTGTTATACAGTAGGTCCTTGTTGTTTATCTATTTTATATACAGTAGTGTGCATCTGTTAATCCCAGCCTCCTAATTTATCACCCTCCTCTCCCCCTTTGGTAACGACAAATTCATTTTCTATGTTGGTCGGTATTTCTGTTTTGTAAGTAAGCTCATTTGTATCATTTTTTTAGATTCCACATATAAGTGATATATGGTATTTGTCTTTCTCTGACTTACTTCACTTAGTATGATAATCTCTAGGTCCATTCATGTTGTTGTAAATGGTGTTAATTCATTCCTTTTCACAGCTGAGTAATATTCTACTGTGTGTATATATGTTTGCACAAATATATATAAAACCTCTTCTTTATCCGTTCATCTATCGATGGACACCTAAGTTGTTTCTACGTCTTGGCTATCGTGAACAGTGCTATTAGGTTGGCAAAATGTAATTGTGGCTTTGCACCATGAATTTTAAATCATTATAACCAGGCTCAAACATATCTTTATTAATCAAAATACGTTACATTACAATCAAAACATTTAGCCAATGAAAAATAAGTTTGTTTATTCCTGTAGTGTAAAAATCTGCGCTTCAGGATTCAATGAACTCTTGGAAAGCATATTCTGCATCCTGCTGGTTGTGGAAGCGTTTTCCCTGCAAAAAGTTGTCTAGGTGGTTGAAGCAGCGGTAGTTGGTTGGCGAGGGGTCAGGTGAGTGTGGCAGATAAGGCAAAACTTTGCAGCCCAATTTGTCCAACTTTTGAAGCACTGGTTGTATGATGTGCAGTCAGGCATTGTCAGAATGCCCAGAAAAACTGGGTCCTTTTTGTTGACAATGCCAGCTGCAGGCATTGCCATTTTCAGTGCATCTCATTGATTTGCTGAGCATACTTTTCAGATGTAGTGGTTTCACTGGGATTCAGAACGTTGTAGTGGATCAGACAGGCAGCAGACCACCAAACAGTAACCATGACCTTTCTTAGTGCAAATTTGGCTTCCGGAAGTGCTTTGGAGCTTCTTGGTCCAGTCAGTGAGCTAGCTGTTATCGGTTGTTGTAGAAAACCCACTTTCCATCACGTGTCACAGTTCAATCGAGAAATGGTTCATTGTTGTTATGTAGAATAAGAGAAGATGACTCTTCGAAACAATAATTTTTTTTTATTTGCAGTCAGCTCATGAGGCACCCACTTACTGAGCTTTTTCATCTTTCCAATTTGCTTTAAATGCCAAATGACCACAGAATTGTCAATATTGAGTTCTTCACAACTTCTCACATAGTTGTAAAAAGATCAGGTTTGATGATCCTCTCAACTGGTTGTCAACTTCTGATGGTTGGCCACTGTGCTTCTTACCTTCAAGGCTCTTGTCTCCTTTGCAAAACTTCTCTAACCACCACTTCACTGTACATTCACTAGCAGTTCCTGGGACAAATGCATTGTTGATGTTGCTAGTTGTCTCCACTGCTTTACTCAAATAAGAACATCACTAGAATTTGCTTTTTGTCTAACATCATTTCCCTTGTCTAAAGTAAATATAAAATAAACAGCAAGTAATAAATTATTAGCAAAAAAAAAAGCATAAGGTGAGAAATGTGCATTCAAATGATGCATAATATAACCACATTTAACAATGTTAAATTTATTTAAAATTCCAAAATCAAACAGAAAAGTTCAAGAATGCAAAACTGCAATTACTTTTGCACCAGCCTAATATGAACATAGGGGTGTATATATCTTTTCAAATTAGTGTTTTTGTCTTTTCTGGATACATGCCTAGAAGTGGAATCACTGGTTTACATGGTTCACTTTTAGGTTTTTGAAGAATCTCCATACTGTTTTCCATAGTGGTTGAACCAACCTGCTTTCCCACCAACAGTGTAGGAGGGTTCCTTTTTCTCCACACCTTCTCTAGCATCTATTACTTGTAGACTTCCACCTCACTGTAGTTTTGATTAGCATTTCTCTAATAATTAGCCACGTAGAGTGAGCATCTTATCACGTGCCTACTGGCCATCTGGATATCTTCTTTGGAAAAATGAAATGTCTATTCCAGTCTTCTATCCATTGGGCTATTTGTGTCTTTATATCAAGCTATATGAACTGTTTTGTGTATTTTGGAAAATAATCCTTTGTCAGTCACATCATTTACAAATATTTTCTCTCATTCCATAGGCTGTCTTTTCATTTTTTTAAAGGTTTTCTTTGCTGTAAATAAAGAAGAAAAGTGAAGTCACTCAATCATGTTGGAAAATAATCCTTTGTCAGTCACATCATTTACAAACATTTTTTCTCATTCCATAGGCTGTCTTTTCTTTTTTTTTTTTAAGATTTTCTTTGCTGTAAAGAAAGAAGAAAAGTGAAGTTGCTCAGTGGTGTCCAACTGTTTGTGATCCCATGGACTGCAGTCTACCAGGCTCCTCTGTCCAAGGGATTTTTCCAGGCAAGAATACTGGAGTGGGTTGCCGTTTCCTTCTCCATTTCTTTGCTGTACAAAATCTTTTAATTAGGTCCCATTTGTTTGTTTCGCTTTTGTGTCCATTATTCTACAAGACAGATCCGAAAAAATATTGCTGTAATTTATGTCAAAGAGTGTCCTGCCTGTTTTCCACTAGGAAGTTTATACTATCTGATCTTACATTTAGGTCTTTAATCCATTTTGAGTTTAATTTTGTATTTAGTATTAGAGAATGTTCTAATTTCATTTTACATATAACTGTCAAGTCTTCCTAGCACCACTTATTGAGGAAACTGTCTTTTCTTCATTGCGTAGTCTTGCCTCCTTTGTTGTAGATTAATTGACCATAAATGAGTGGGTAGATCCAAAAAAAGCTTTTGATAAAATTGAGAATCCATTTATAATTTTAAAAAATCTCCAGAAAGTGGACATAGGGGAAACATACTGCAACATAATAAAGGCCATATATGACAAACCCACAGCTAAAGTCATACTCAAAGATGAAAAGCAGAAAGCATTCCTTCTAAGATCAGAAACAAGACAAAGATGCCCACTCTTGCCACTTTTTCCGAACAGAATTGTGGAAGTCCCAGCCACAGCAATCAGAGAAGAAAAATAAAAGAAATTCAAATTGGAAAAGAATAAATACAATTGTCACTGTTTGCAAATGACATGATACAATACAGAGAAAATCCAAAAGACACCACCAGAAAGAGTTCATCAGTGAGTTTGGCAAAACATAATAAAGGCCAAAATTAATACAAATTAATACAGGGCACAAAATTAATACACATAAATTTGTTTCATTTCTATATACTAACAATAAACTATCAGAAACAGAAATTAAGGAAACAATCCAATTTACCATCACATCTAAAAGAAAAAATAACTGGGAATAAACCTACCTAAGGAGGCAAAAGACCTATACATCAAAAACTGTAAAATGTTGGTGAAGGAAACTCTTTGAAGAGCATACAAAGAGACGGAAAGATATTCTTGGATTGGATGACTCAATATTGTTAAAATGACCATACTATCCAAGGCAATCAACAGATTCAATGCAATCCCTAACAAATTACCAATGATATTTTCACAGGACTTAAAAAAAAATAACAACTATATTGAGCTATCATTCATATACCAAAAGATTTAATCAGTAAAAGTCCTTAATTCAGTGGTTTTAGAAAAGTCACAGAGTTGCACAACCATCACCACTAATTTCAGAACATTTTCATCACCCGCTAAAGCAATCCCACATTCAATAGCAGTCACTCTATTTCTCTTTCCTCCTACTCCCAAGCTAATCTACTTTTTGTGTCTGAGGATATGCTTATTCTGGACAGGTATGATAGATACACACATGCATACCACATACACATACACAGGTACTAATTAATTTATAAGCACATTTGTGATTTTTAAATATCTATAAAAGAGAACCTTCCTCAGTTACTTTGGGAATGTTGGTGAATAGCTAAGAATGTGGAAGAGCACATAAACAAAAAGAATATGCTCTTCCTGAAATCACAATTTACTTCCATAACATAACAACAGACTTTACTGAGGAATTCACTGTGAAAAGTCCGCTGAATTCATTTATAATAGAATCCTACACATAACATAGTCCCATGGTCCCCAGAGAAAGCCTTATAGTAATGGTTCAGTGTGCTGATGCAGCAGCCAAAGTGACAGAACAATGTGAAGAAGTGTACGTCTCTTTAGTCTATCAGACTTGCTAATGACTGCCTCTCATCTTCAAAAGAGTTATTTTAACACTATTAATATTTTTAAGAGAACTTTTGTTCTGATCACAGTTATTTTAAAATTTCTGTTAAATATAACAATGACTTCCTTTGAATGTACGTTAAGAGATTCATTCTGAGATTACTGGCAGTTCTAAGAAAATGGGGTAAAAAAGGAGAAGGGAAAAGAAGAGGAAGGAGGAGGGGAGTAGGAGGATAGAGAAAGGCAGAGGAAGGGGAAGGGAGGAGGTGATGGAGAAAGAGAAGACTGCAGGGCAAGGGGGAGGGAGACAGGAGAGGAGCAGAAGGAATAAAAGGAAAAGCAAGGGTAAGTGAGGGAGGAGGCTGAAACCCACTGAAGGAGAACAAAGCCGTGAAATATTTACAGGAGGTATTGATGTTTTTCAGATAAAGAATTAAGAGGTAGATTGCAGCAACTGGGTTCACAGAAATGAAGAAATAAATGTAAGAAGTAGGATGATGTGTTGCTGGGTAATTTAATTCATGGCAAAACCATTTCAATACCAAGATCGACCTCTGTAATTTACTTTGAACTGTGAGATTTATTAACTCCGTGAGATTTGCTAAATCTAAAATACAATCTTGAACTGAATCGTTTTAGTCACATGCCTTGCCTTGTGTTGACTATAAGCAAGTGTAACATAACCTCTTCTCCTTTGTACATAAGATATGAAGCAATTTTAACTCTTACACTCCAATTTAAGTGTTAAGATTACTGCCACCTCCCAAAATCATATCAAACAAGTTTTTGATGACAGGCTTGACATGAGCTACACAGAGAACTACAAGATTAACACTCTGCCTCCAATATCCCCTGATGACAATTGCCTTCAGCATGCTGGCTAACTTCATCTACCCTCTGGGTTCAAGAAATACATGGTTTTTGTATAATTAAGGACTTAAGGAACCAATGCCAAATTTATTCTTGCTGAAGTATGTTGCTGAAGTTATTCTTGCTAAATAAGGATGATGACGTACTCTACAGATCCTACAGAGCTGCTCTCCAGCAGCAGCTCTGAGCCCCACTCTGTGGCCATCAAGGTCATCAAGTACTAATTAGGTAGTGTGTTCTGTCAACGCTTTCATGCTCTTCTTTTATTAATTGATCATTCTGCCACATTAATGATACCAGTACACTGGCTTTGAATTCCCTCAAGTGCTTTACCCCAGAGAAACTAAAGAAGATGTGAGACAGAGAATGTCACAGATTTACATTATCCACCTCATATTTGAATCAGCACTAAACCTGTTTCCTCTAAAAGCTACCTATTTCTTTTACTTGCAGAAATGCTCTCCTAAACTTAAAATGTACAAAGTGTACATTTTCCTTTAATAAAATGTAACTTCTATTGATTTAACCTTATAAACTACCATGGGAAAGAAATTCCCATTTTCATTAAGTGTTCAAAAATTAATGGTGAGATTAAATGCATAAAGGCTGGAGAAGTGGTGGCAATTGTTTTTTTTTAATTAATTTTTATTGGAATATAGTTGCTTTACAATGTGTGTTTGTGTCTACTGTACAGCAAAATGGATCAGCCATACATATACATATATCCTCTCTCTTTTGGATCAGCCATACATATACAAATATTCCCTCTAACCACCTACTGGAGAGGGAAATTTGCCTAAAATGAAACTCAATAAACAAGAGAAGCTGACAGTAAAATAAAAACTGACAAGTAAAAAGGAGAAGCATTTAGTAACTGTAGTTGAATTCAGTGAATATACTATTTTTGAGATAAAGGCCTAAGAGAGCTTCTTAGGACACTGAGGAAAAACATATCCTCTGAGATAATTTTTGGTTTTCCTTATTGCAAATCACTGTTATTATGAAGCAGCCATTAAAGAGCTGGTAAGGAAGTGCTGTTAAGATGGTGCTGTAGTGATTCTCTAACAAATCTGCATACATTTAGGTAGGCAAGAAAGATACACATTGACTGACATGGCTGAGTTTTGTTGCAATTTCTGTAAAATACTTATTAGCATAAAACAAGATTATATTACAAAAAGTTAGGTATAAAATTACTACAACTGTGTCCTTTACCCTTTGACACTACATTAAAATTATGAAGGTTCGGGAAAAAAAATTACAACGGTCAAGTCAAGTGTAACACACTACTGCCACCTAATGCTTAGTGAAATATTGCTTAAAGAAGCAGTCAACACCTCATGAATCATTTTATGAAAAAATAAACAGTTGATATATGATTTTTTAAAGATATCTGATCATTTTTAAGGTTTTCTAATTCAGACAGAGAAAATATTCAAATCCACATTCAAAACTGGTAGCCCCAAAGTGTGTTTATCCATTCAAAAAAGGCTCACGATCACCTTACTATAAATCAGATACCTTGCCTGCCATTGAGGATTTATGATGGACTCGCAGTCTAGTGGGGGAATGCAGATAGGTATACAATTAATTATAATATAATGGGAAGGATGAGGTGCTAAGAAAAGATGACAGCATGAAAAGTTAACTTAGAATATATTAGGGGAGGTTTCTTAATAAAGACACTTAACTGGGTTTTGAAGGATGAATAGGAGTTGGCCTGTGGAGAAACTGTGGAAGGGTGAGAGGGGGATGGCATTAGGTATAGAGAGAAACAGCAAATTTAAGACAGGAAAGTACTAAGATGGATATTAGAGTTATAAATAGCAGAACAGTAAGCTATGGTGGGAATGAGTAAAAGAACCAGCAAGTAGGAAAAGTTATGAGAGACGAAGTTGAAAAGCTGGATTGGATTTAGATCATAAGGGAACGTTTTAGTATGCTAAATTAAAAAAAAAATTGACTTTGTCCTACTTAACACTTCACTTACTTGTTTCAAAGACAAAAAATCTAACCTGATGGTGGGATGGAAGCGGTAGGGAGGACAGGTAGTTGTGTGTGTGTGCTCAGCTGCTCATTCATGTCCAACTCTTTGCGACTGCATAGACTGTAGCCTGCCAGGCTCCTCTGGCCATGGGATTTCCCAGGCACAAACACTGGAGTGGGTTGCCATTTTCCTCCTCCAGAACCAGGGACTGAACCCGTGTCTGTTGCATCTCCTGTACTGGCAGGCGGATTCTTTACCACTGAGCCACCCTGCGAGCTGCAGGATAGGCAGGGGACCTGCAAAGAGGAAACCACAGTACTCTTGCAGTGCCTCTGAGGAATCATGTGAACAATGCTGAGGAGGAAGAAGGGGGAAGGGGGGAGCCTGGGGACAGAACGCAGAAGTCACCTGGGAAGCAGATAAAGTGACAGAATACAGACAGCAGCCCTTCTCAATTTTTTTGATTTCTGAATCCCTCCATGAATCTGATGAAAAGCTGGGGGGGTGGGGGGAAGATATATATATATATATACACATATAGATTTTCATACATTTATGAGATTTAAACCTCTAAAAGTTACCTGAGCCTTTGAATAAGAGTCCCTGATTTATAAAAGTGAAGAAAGACAAATATAAAAATCTGAAAGAAGTAATGGTTTACATCAGAGAAAGGAAAAGTTACTCAAAAAGAAAATAAAGCAGTGAGCAATAAGGCAACCAGGAAACAGAATCCAAAGAAGCCCAAGGCAGAAAGTTCATTCCAAGACAGATCAAAGATCTGTAACAGTAGCAAAGGCCACAGTAAACCCATGGAATATGTCAAGTTAGGGACACTGGCCACTTTAGCCAAGCACCACTGAGAAGGGCAGTGGTAAAACAGAGGGGTGAGAAGCAAAAAGATGGTGGTCAAGAAATGTTTGACATTGTAGAAGAGCGGAGTGACAGCCAGAGTAGCCAAGGCCAAAGGAGAATGTTTTTGGATGAACTTCCTCCTTTGGGCATGAGTTACAGCGCTGATGGCCCTGAGTTCAATGTTAATGAATCAGCAACATATATTCAAGTGTCTTGAAGCAGAAACATACACAATACAAGGTTATATATCGGTCACTTGCTGAAAATATTGTGACCAGAGGCTCGTAGGAACCTAACCTCCTATTTTCCCTATGAGCAATGTTTCAGTGTTTCCTAATTCTGTGTTTGTGGCGATCTTATACAACATAACTATGGAAAATAAGGACTGACTGTATGGTATCAATAATATATGTATTACAACTAATTTACATCCATTGCCTTTGACAGCTCTTTCTCTGTCCCTTCTCTCCTGCCACACCCCATGAAATCTTAAGAGGATCTGCCATGAGGATTCTATGCCCTTCTTCCAGCGATGCCTTACCCTCTGCTTTTAGGGGCTCAGGACACAGGAATTCCCTGCCCCAACAGCCTCATCTTATGACCTGGAGGACTCTGGCTGGGGGTGGGAAAAGGGAGGCAGGACAAGTGGTGGCTTCAGACACGGCTTCATTCAGATACAAAACTCCAAGGGCTCTAAGAACTCCACCTCTGATCCTGGCTTTCTAGGTCAACAGGAGGGTATATTTGTCAGGACAATATATTTTTTAAGATAAGAGAACTCATCTTATTTAATATTATGCTAGCTTGACATACAACTTTTTAAATATTTAAGCATCCAGGACATAGACTCCCATTTCTAATTTTTTTGTAAGCATGAGTAAACATTAGGTGTGGGCCTTATTAATATTACATTACGCTATCACTTTTTTATAACCTTGTCAAAAGAAGGAGGGGAAAAAAACAATTTAAGAAACATCCTCAGATTTTCAGTGACCTTAGTGGTAGTTTACTTAACTTGGAAAAGAAACAACTCTTTCAACAATAATTAAATTTGTAAGATTTCTTTTCACTTATTAGCTCCAGGGGGATCACAGAAAATCATATGGCAGACCATTGATGATTTAAGTTTTACATTTCTGGGACCTTCATACATTTTAACCCCTAACAACAAAGCAACAGGTATATCTTAATATATAATTTATTTCAGATGCTTTAGTGGCACAGTCTTCTAGAATATGTGTACGGTGGCATTCACAGGCCCTCAGAGATATCTAGATAGTCACAGAATGTCAGGGAGTTCCATATGCAGAAAGACCATTATAAGAGTAAATTCTAAAATTTGCTTAATATATCTGAGAAAATCATGGCTAAAACAAAATAGGACTAAATAATTATCTTCTCTGGTCTTTTTTATTGTGCAACAACACAAGTGCTCCAGTTGAGTATTTTACCACCTAAAGCTCATTTTAACACTCACTTTCTAAAAGCCCAATACTAAGATTGTGGAATAATTTGTCACATTATTTTAAAATAATTTTTTAAATTACAAGACAGCATGCAAGAGCCACTATAATTATGAAACAGTCATGTCCAAATTAAAATAAAATGGGTAACTGAGGCTTTTTAAAAAGCCTTTCTTAGTCTTATAATTTTAATGATTTCTTAATCTCCCCCTTCCTAAGAAAAGTATTCTTTAATTTAATAAACTGAGACCTATACACTTATATTCCCTATTTTGTATTCTGCATTTCAACTATTGTCCTTTAAATAGCAACACATTTATTTTTCCTAGTTTCAATATTCTCCTCTCAACATTAAAGTTCTCAAAAATATGTCTGCAGACTATTGAAAGACTACAGAGATAAAGGTTTTTACACTTTTGGCTGAACTATTAAAAATGAATTGTAACAGTTGGATGTTCTCCTAGGACAGGTGTAGACAAACATTGGCTCAAAGATGGCCACAGGTCAAATCCTTTCACGTGCTGTGGCTCTATTCTGTCATCAGTTGACATGGGTCAAGGACCATCTGACATTGTCACTGAACCCATAAGGAATAACAGAAAAGCTAGAACAGCACTGTAACCCACATGGAGAGGCCAACATAACAGGAGACAACTCCCTTCTTAACCCTTCTATTGTATTTCAGCAAAATTCAGTGCAGTCAACCAATGCACGTAGAGAGGGGTCTATTATATAAAGTATACAAAGCTGGTGCTACCTAAGGATAGAAAAATTACAGGCAGGATCCCTGCCTTCAAAAACTACTTCTAGCTGAGAGGAAGCCATAGGTACAAGTAATTATGGTAAAGACAGAATGTGGTCAGTGGGACAACAGAGTTATGATATATCAGTGGAACACATGGAAGACTTCCTGACTAGCCATAAAGGAAAACTTCGAGAAGGAGTGATTGAGTAGTACCTTAATGGGGAGTGGACTTCCCTACATTGAATGTGAAGGAATAGGAAGAAAGGGAGGACACCTTCTTGTTTCCAATGATGGTGGGCTTGGTTATTCAAACCAATCTTTCCACTGAAAACAACTGGAAAAAAAACCTGGATGAAGAACGGTTGTAATTGTTTCGGGGTGCTACAAACCACACCCATATAAGATGGTGAACTCAGCACTGTGTGTTCTGACTGTCCCACTGACCTGCTGGGTGGTCTGCATCTCTTTCTTGGTCTCTCCCTGGGATTCTCTATTCCCTGAGACACAACGATATTGAAATTGGCAAATTAATAACCAAACAATGGCCTCTAAGTGTTCAAGTAAAAAGAAGAGTCACAATTCTTTTCACTTTAAATTATGAGCTGGAAACGATTAAGCTTAATGAGGAAAGCATGTCGAAAGACAAAATAAGCGGAAAGCTAGACCTCATGCCCCAAACAGCCAAGTTGTGAATGAATGCAAATAAAAAGTTCTCAAAGGAAACTAAAAGTGCTACTCCAGTGAACATGTGAATGATTAAAAAAGCCAACAACTTTATTGCTGACACTGAGAAAGTTTGACTAGTCTGGATAGAAGATCCAACTAGCCAGAACATTCCCTTAAGCCAAAACGTAATCTAGACTAAGGACCTGTGTGTGCTAAGTCACTTCAGTCATGTCTGACTCTGTGCGATCCCATGGACTACAGCCTACCAGGCTCCTCTGCCCATAGGATTCTCCAGGCAAGAACACTGGAGTGGGTTGCTGTGGCCTCCTCCAGGGGATCTTCCTTACCCAGGGATTTAAACCTGTGTCTCTTATGTCTAACCTGTATTGGTAGGCAGGTTCTTTACCACTAGTGTCATCTGGGAAGTCCAGACTAAGGACCTAACTCTCTTTAATCCTATGAAAGCTGAGAAAGATGAGGAAGCTATAGAAGAAAAGTTTGAAGCTAACAGAGGTTGTTGGTTCAAGCTGATAACAAGTGCTGATACAGAGGCAGTAACAAGTTATCCAGAAGATGTAGCTCAAATAATTAATGAAGGCAGCTACACTAAACTACAGATTTTCAAGATATTATAGATAAACAGCCTTATATTGGCAGAAGATACTATCTAGGACACTCATAACTAAAGAGAAGAAGTCAATGCCTGGCTTCAAAACTTCAAAGGACAAGCTGATTCTATTGTTAGGGGCTAATACAGTTCGGAGAAGGCAATGGCACCCCACTCCAGTACTCTTGCCTGGAAAATCCCATGGATGGAGGGGCCTGGTAGGCTGCAGTCCATGGGGTCGCCAAGAGTCGGACACAACTGAGTGACTTCACTTTCACTTTCATGCATTGGAGAAGGAAATGGCAACCCACTCCAGTGTTCTTGCCTGGAGAATCCCAGGGACGGGGGAGCCTGGTGGGCTGCTGTCTATGGGGTCGCACAGAGTCAGACATGCTGGAAGTGACTTAGCTAGCTAGCTAGCTAATACAGTTGGTGATTTTAAGCTAAGACAATGCTCATTTACCTTTTTGGAAATTCTAGGGATCATAAGAATTATGCTAAATCTACTCTTCCAGTAGAGTAGATTGAACAACAAAACATGGATGACAGCACATCTGTTCACAACATGGTTTACTGAATATTTTAAGCCCACTGTTGAAACCCTGTGCTCAGAAAAAAAAAAAAAGAAATTCCTTTCAAAATATTACTGCCCACTGACAATCACCTGGTCACCTAAAAGCTCTTGATGGAGATGCACAATGATATTAATATTGTCGTCATGCTTGCTAACACAACACCCATTCTGCAGCCCATAAAGCAAGGGATAATTTGGAATTTCAGGTCCTATCAAGACATACATTTCATAAAGCTATAATTGCCATAGATAGTGATTCTTCTAATGGATCTGGGCAAAGGAAATTGAAAACCTTCTGGGAAGGATTCATCATTCTAGATGCCATCAACAACATTTATGATTCATGGAAAGAGGTCAACATACTAACATCAATAGGAGTTTGTGAGAAGTTGATTTCAACCCTCACAGATGACTTGGAAGGGTTCAAGACTCTAGTGGAGGGATTAACTGCAGATGTGGTGGAAACAGCAAGTGAATTAGAAGTAGAATCTGAAGATATGACTGAATTGCTACAGTCTCATGATAAAACAGACAAGGAGTTGCTTCTTATGAATGAGCAAAGAGTGGTTTTCTGAGACAGAATTCATTCTTGGTAAAGATGCTGTGAAGACTGTTGTAACAAAGGATTTAGAATATTAGATAAACTTAGTTGATAAAGCATTAGTAGGATCTGAGAAGACTGATTTCAACTTTGAAGGATGTTCTACTGGGTGTAAAATGTTACCAAACGTTATTGTGTGCTACAAAAAACATTATTTGTGAGAGTCAACTGATGCAGCAAATGTCATTGTTGTCTTAGTTTGAGAAACTGACACAGCCACCCCAACCTTCAGCAACAACCACCTTGATCAGTCAGCAGCCTTCAACACAGAAGCAAGACAAGACCCTCTATCAGCTGAAGGCTCAGATGACAGCACTTTTAGCAATAAAGTGTTTTTTAATTAATGTATGTACATTCATTTTTAGACATAATGTTATCGTATACTTAATGGATAACAGTACACTGTAAACATAAATTTTATATGTACCAGGAAACCAGATAATTCATGTGACTCAATTTATTGAGATATCTGCTTTATTGCAGTGGTCTGGAACCAAACAGAGTATTGAGTGAACATCAACATTTTAGGAATCAGTGAACTAAAATGGACTGGAATAGGTGAAATTAATTCAGATGACCGCTATATAATCAACTACTGTGGGCAAGCATCCCGTAGAAGAAATGACGTAGCCCTCACAGTCAACAAAAGAGTGTGAAATGCAGTACTTGGGTGCAATATTAAAAACAACAGAATGACCTCTGTTCATTTCCAAGGCAAACAATTCATCATCACACTAATCCAAGTCTATGCCCCAACCACTAATGCCAAAGAAGCTGAAGTTGAACAGTTCTAAGATCTATAAGACTTTCTAGAAACAACACCAAAAAAGATGTCCTTTTCATCACAGGGGACTGGAATGCAAAAGTAGGAAGTCAAGAGATACCTGGAGTAAAAGGCAAGTTTGGCCTTGAGTACAAAATGAAGCAGGTCAAAGGCTAACAGAGTTTTGTCAAGAGAATACATTGGTCATAGCAAACACCCTCTTCCAACAACACAAGAGATGACTCTACACATGGACATCACCAGAGGATCAACACGGAAGTCAGACTGCTTATATTCTTTGCACTTGAAGATGGAGAAGCTCTATATAGTCAGCAAAAACAAGACTGGGAGCTGACTGTGATTCACGGACTCCTTATTGCACATTTCAGACTTAAATTGAAGAAAGTAGGGAAACCTACCGAGCCAGTAAGGTATGACCTAAATTAAATCCCTTATGATTATACAGTGGAAGTGAGAAATACATTCAGGGGATTAGATCTGATAGACAGAGTGCCTGAAGAACTATGGAAGGATGTTCGTGACACTGTACAAGAGGCAGTGATCAAGACCATCCCCAAGAAAAAGAAATGCAAAAAGGCAAAATGGCTGTCTGACGAGGCCTTACAAATAGCTGAGAAAACAAGAGAAGTAAAAGGCAAAGGAGAAAAGCAAAGATATACCCATCTGAATGAAGAGTTCCAAAGAACAGCAAGGAGAGATAAGAAAGCCTTCCTAAGTGAACAATGCAAAGAACAGAGGAAAACAATGGAATGGGAAAAACTAGAGATCTCTTCGCGAAAATCAGAGCTATTAAGGGAACATTTCATGCAAAGATGGGCACAATAAAGGACAGAAATGGTATGGACCTAACAGAAGCAGGAGATACTAAGAAGAAGTGGCAAGAATACACAGAAAAACTATACCAAAAATATCTTTATGACCCAGATAACCACCATGGTGTGATCACTCAGCTAGAGCCAGACATCCTGGAGTGCGAAGTCGAGTGGGCCTTAGTTAGGAAGCATCACTATGAACAAACTAGAGGAGGTGATGGAATTCCAGCTGAACTATTTCAAATCCTAAAAGATGATGCTGTTAATATGCTGTAATCAATATGCCAGCAAATTTGGAAAACCCAGCAGTGGCCTCAGGACTAGAAAAGGTCAGTTTTCATTCCAAACCCAAAGAAGGGTAATGCCAGAGAATGTTTAAACTACTGTACACTTGCCCTCATTTTACATGATAGCAAAGTAATCCTCAAAATTCTCTAAGCTATACTTCAGGAGTTCATGAATTGAGAACTTCCAGATGTTCAACCTGGATTTGGAAAAGGCAGAGGAACCAGAGATCAAATTGCCAACATGTAAAAAAAGCAAAAGAGTTCCAGAAAAACATCTACTTCTGTTTCATTGACTACACCTTTGACTTTATGGCCTTTGAATGTATGGATCACAACAAACTGTGGAAAATTCTTAGAGAGATGGGAATACGAGACCACCTGACCTGCCTCCTGAGAAATCTGTATGCAGGTCAAGAAGCAACAGTTAGAACTGGACACGGAACAACAGACTGGTTCCAAATCGGGAAAGGAGTATGTCAAGGCTGTATTTTTTTTCCCTTTATTTTTTATTAGTTGGAGGCTAATTACTTTACAATATTGTAGTGGTTTTTGCCATACATTGACATGAATCAGCCATGGATTTACATGTGTTCCCATCCTGAACCCCCCTCCCACCTCCCTCCCCATCCCATCCCTCTGGGTCGTCCCAGTGCATCAGCCCTGAGCACTTGTCTCATGCATCCAACCTGGACTGGCGATCTGTTTCACACTTCATAATATACATGTTTCAATGCTATTCTCTCAGATCATCCCACCCTCACCTCCCATAGAGTCCAAAAGTCTGTTCTATACATCTGTGTCTCTTTTTCTGTCTTGCATATAGGGTTATCGTTACCATCTTTCTAAATTCCATATATATGCGTTAGTATACTGTATTGGTGTTTATCTTTCTGGCTTACTTCACTCTGTATAATGGGCACTAAGTATATTGTCACCCTGCTTATTTAACTTATATGCAGAGTACATCATGAGAAATGCTGGGCTGGATGAAGCAAAAGCTGGAATCAAGATTGCTGGGAGAAACATCAATAACCTCAGATATGCAGATGACACCACCCTTATGGCAGAAAGCGAGGAGGAAATAAGTGCTTCTTGATGAAGGCGAAAGAAGGTGAAAAAGCTGACTTAACATTCAGAAAACTAAGATCATGGCATCCAGTCCCATCATGGCAAATAGATGGGGAAACAATGAAAACAGTGACAGACCTTATTTTCTTAGGCTCCAAAATCACTGCAGATGATGACTGCAGCCATGAAATGAAAAGATCCTTGCTCCTTGGAAGAAGAGCTAAGACAAACCTAGACACAATATTAAAAGGCAGAGACATTACTTTACCGACAAATGTCCATCCAGTCAAAATATGGTTTTTTTAGTAGTGATGTATGGATGTGAGAGTTGGACCCTAAAGAAGGCTGAGCACTGAAGCACTGATGCTTTTGAACTGTGGTGTTGGAGAAGACTCTTGAGAGTCCCTTCAACTGCAAGGAGATCAAAACATTCAATCCTAATGGAAATCAATCCTAAATAATCATTAAGAGTACTGATTTTGAAGCTGAAGCTCCAATATTTTGGCCACCTGATGAGAAGAGCTGACTCATTAGAAAAGACCCTTATGCTGGGAAAGACTGAAAGCAGGAGAAGAAGGGGACGACAGAGGACAAGATGGTTGGATGGCATCACTGACTCGATGGACATGAGTTTGAGCATGCTCTGGGAGATGGTGAAGGACAGGAGGGTGTAGCGTGCTGCAATCCATGGGGTTGCAGAGTCAGACATCACTGAGCAACTGAACAACAATCATTATTTTAGATGCTTTATGTATATCACTGGTTTAAATCTTTATAACTACCCTATGAAATAGATATTTAGTTACTAAATGCCTAGAACAGAGTTGGCATATAGTTGTTGTTGTTTAGTCATTAAGTCCGGTCCAACTCCTTGAGACCCCATGAACTGCAGAATGCCAGGCTCCTCTGTTCTCCACTATCTCCTGGTGTTTGCTCATATTCATGCCCAATGAGTCAGTGATGCTATCTAACCACTTCATCCTTTGCAGTCCCGTTTTTCTTCTGTCTTCAATCTTTCCCAGCATCAGGGTCTTCTTCAATTAGTTGGCTTTTTGCATCTAGTGGTTAAAATATTGGAGCTTCAGCTTCAGTATCAATCCTTTCAATGGATAGTCAAGGTTGATTTCTTTTAGGATTGACTGGCTTGATCTCCTTGCAGTCCTAGGGAGACTCAAGAGTCTTCTCCAGCACCACAATTTGAAAGCATCAATTTTTCGGTGCTCAGCCTTCTTTATGGTCCAACTCTCACATCCATACAGGTACTTAATATTTATGAATAAATAATGATTTATATCTATTTTGCAGATAAGGAAACAAGTTCCTAAATTATAGAGCTGGCTGAGAGTCACAGAACTAATATGTGGCAGAGTCAGAGTTCAAACCCAGGAAATTACCTCATCGGCAGAGTCTACATAGTTAACCCTTCTCTCTTCTGCATGTGTAACATAAATGCTGCCTTTTCTCTAAAGATGCAACCTATTATTGCTGTATATAGGCAATAGAAAGATTAGGAAATACTTGAAAAGGTAACTCTTAGCTTTTTTATTTACCCAGTTTTCAAAGTATATATAGAGTGTGTCATAGTTTCCTGTCACTACCAGAATGTTACTTAATTTCTGAGCCTCATTTTCCAGGGATAATAATGATTTCTTGCTTTACAGAGTTAAATAAATGGACATAAAGTGATTGGAACAGTGTCTGATACACAGTAATGTGTATTAGCTAGTGTTATTACTTTATGTTCACCTAAAATGTCATTCTCTTATCATGAAAGGGAACAGTTCATACCAAAGTAATTACTGTTAAATACCTTGCACCCTGTATGACACCCAGAGGACAGCTAAACAGTTACCCACATCAACAAAAATCATTAATGTTCATTACAGATTATACTCTTTTGATTTTTACTCACAACACTGCCAGATGTTTTCAAAAAATTTCTCTTATTACCTAAATACCTTTTCAAAAATTAAGATCATTTTGTAGTATAGTCGAAAGACCTATCGAAAGAATTGTTCTTATCTCCCTTCTTTTCTGATTGGTAATTTTCTTCCCTATAGCTCAGGAACCCTTTTCTACTTTCTTTTTCAAGATGCTAAAATGTATTACATAAGAAGCTTAATGGTAATCTACACATATATAATAATCACTTAAAATCAAGACAATCTCTGAATGCCCATATAACTGTCAAAGGCATTTTCTACCCTTCCAACCTTAAGAACAGCAGCAACCTGTACACTTTTGCCTCAAATTACATGGATTTTCTTTAAGATTATGAAACATATTGCAACAGCAGCATATAATTTTCCAACACAATAATTCTTTTGCAGTTGAAAGGCATCCTGTAATATTATTAGCATCAAAGGGAAAAGGCCCCCAATTTTCACCGTGACAAAGCTTTTGGGGGGGAAGCTTTTTCCTCAGTAAACAGCAATTTTCACATGCATAACTGTAAAAAATACGGGATAACATAACTAATCATTCTTGACCCTAGACCATTACAAAGCAATGAATTATCACTCAACTTACATAAAAAAAAAAAAAAAAACCTAGAAAATAGTTTAAAATTTGATTCATAAGGAAAAAAGAAGAGCAATGTACTTTTATTAATACGTTCATACTGGCTTCCCAGGTAGCCTATGGTTAAGAATCCGCCTATCAATGCAGGAGAAGCAAGAGAAGCAAGTTCGATCCCTGGGTTGTTAATATCCCCTGCAGAAGGAAACAGTAACCCACTCTAGTATTCTTCCCTGGAAAATTCCATACAGTGCATGGGGTCACAAAGAGTCGGACACACCTGAGCTACTGAGCACACAAAGTCCCTATTAACAAAACATTGCTGGAGGACTTCCCTGGTGGTTTAATGGTTAAGAATCTGCCTTCCAATGCAGGGTGCGTGGGTTCAATCCCTGGTCAGGGAACTAAGATCCCACATGACACCAGGCAACTAAGTCTGTGCCTCACAGTGAGGACCTAGCACAGCCCCCTCCCCACCACCAAAAAAAAAAAAAAACAGTGCTGCTGGGAAATGCTGATTCAATCACCTTTGTTTTTATATAGTAATTTATTAGGCAACAGACTTAATGGTATGTGAAATAAATGTCTTTTTCAAGCTAATTTTGTGCTTTATATTTATATGTCTCTTTAATGCATTCTAAAAGATCACAATTAGTTAATAAGAATTTTTCAGAATCAGGACCTTGAGTAAGTACTACATTTACAAAATCTAAAATACGGAAACAGTATTTACTAAATCAACATGTATTGTAAACTTAGCAGCCTGCGATTTAGCCATATTTTATCCCAACAACTAATTATGTAGGAGGTGTTAAATTCAAAGTCTTCTGAACTTGGAAAAGTGCATGTAATAAATGCGCCTTTTTACAAAATTAGATACAGAATAGTATTTGTCAAATGTAATTTTATTCTCCAACTGTTCGATGACATTGCTGAAAAACAGACTTAAGAAAATACATGGTAATTCAAATTAGAAAGCAAGATTATAAACTTTAAAAGTGTTTTTGAAAAAAAACTGATAAGCATGGTAAGTAGTATGGTTTTCCCTTATAATTTTCTCCTTCTCAACTCTATTGGAAATTCTGAACTTAGACAAACAGAATAAGAAAAATAAGTTTTATCTCCATACACCATATATAATCTAGATCCCTTCAAAATTAAAACAGAGAATAGTAATTATGTCTGACCTCTGTACTACTTCATTAACTGTACATGAATAAGGCTTCCACTGAAATCCAGAAAACTGAAAATTATGCCTCTGAACAACTGTAAACCCTTCTGGATGGCAATTATGAGAAGTTTGATATAATGGGAGAGACTTGAGGGGCAGAGGATATGTGATCAAGCCTAGCTTTTACACCTTACTAATTGTGTGTTTCAGGCAAATCACTTGACTATAACTAAGAATTGGTTTGCTCAGCTGCACACATTAAGATAATATTACCTACCTTATGGGACTGCTGAGAGGATAACACCAGATAAGATTTAAAAGCATTTATAAAGTGTGAAATATAAACTAGTACAAAATACTACATGAAGAAAAAAAGGGTGGGGGGGGAGAAAGTGTTGGTCACTCAGTCATGTCTGACTTTGCAACTCCATGGATTATAGCCCACCAGGTTCCTCTGTCCATGGAATTCTCCAGGCAAGAATACTGGAGTGGGTGGACACTCTCTTCTCCAAGGGATCTTCCCGACCCAGGAATCAAACCCAGGTCTCCTGCACTGCAGGCAGAGTCTTTACCGACTGAGCCAATGAGTAAGAGTTCATCGGGTGAGGCAGGGGAAGGGGCACAGTGGACTAGGGAGAGAGGGCAGTGGCAGGAACAAAGCCTCCCTCTAGCAGGTTTAAGGGAGAATATAGAAGAGAGAGATTGGAGAAAGGAAGCAGAGGCAATTTTTGAAACAGTTTTTGCTGCAAAGAACAAAAGAGTTGGGGCAAGAGGTGGCGGAAGTGTGTTCAGAAAAAGGGTATTTTCAAAGATGGGAGAAATAATGGCATATTATAATGCAGAAAGGAATAATGCAGGAGAATAAGTCAGATTCTAGAAATTCAACCATTTCTTTAAACAGGAAGTTGAGTGGTAAAGAATCCTGCCAATGCAGGAGACACAGGTTTGATCCCTGGTCTGGGAGGGCCCACAAGATGCATAGCAACAAGGCCCTTGCGTGTGCCATAAGTACTGCAGCCCGCGCCCTAGAGCCTGTGCTCAGCAACAAAAGAAGATACTGCAAAAAGAAGCACGTGTGCCGCAACTAGAGAGTAGCCCCCACTCGCTGCAATTAGAGAAAAGCCCAAGCGGCAACGAAGACCCAGCACAGTCAATAAATTAATTATTTAAATAAAAAAAAAGTAGGGAGCTGATGACTCAAAGAAACCCAATGAACCAAAATCCAACTGAAAAGACCCTAGTAGAGAGGGGAAAAAAAGCCATCACTGTTTAGACCTTTGGCAGCAGAAGCAGGATATCAATACTGACACAGATAAGAAGAAAATGAACTTAAAAGACCAGACACAGACTGGCACAACAAACCTTGGCACCCCAAACACAACAGAGTCTGCTAACTCCAACAAACTCCAACAACAAACCTTGGCACCCCAAACACAACAGAGTTCGCTAACTCCACCCTACAGGCCTTTGCCAACTGTTCACAAGAAAGAACACACACAAGGCAGGAGGGCCAAGAGTCACCCACGAGGTGCAAGCACAAGTGGCTTACTCAAGTCAGAGGCGGACTGAAGCCGTAGGGAATCCCTGGAAGGAATCTAGATTTCACTGTGAGTACCAGGCAGCAGTCATCCACAACTCAGCAAAAGAACAGGAAGACTGAGACAGACCATTCCTAATATGAAGTTCAAGGACAGGGCAGGAGAGCTGAGACAAATCCTAGTGGGATTCAGATCCCAAGCTCTGCTCCAGGGGCAGATCTGATCCTGCTCAAACCACCTGAAGCCCAAGGTGAAATGAAACACAAAAGCAATAGCAAGCAAAAAGACTCAGCTCAATTACAGACTAGAGTGACTCAGACCGCTACACATGTCGCCTTACAAAGAAGGCACCTGCCCATCCCTGAGAATATGTTATTTAGTTCAATCTCTAGTTTTCATTTACAAACAATTTTGGCATTGGAAAAAAAATTATAAGACATGCAAAGAAGCAAGAGAATTTGCTCCATCATGAAGAAAGGATACAGAACTGAAATAGGAAGGAAGGGAGCAGGGCACAACCTTTGAAAGAATGACATAGCTCTTGAAAGTGAAAGTGAAGTCGCTCAGTCATGTCCGACTCTTAGCAACCCCATGGACTGCAGCTTACCAGGCTCCTCTGTCCATGGGATTTTCCAGGCAAGAGTACTGAAGTGGGGTGCCATTGTCTTCCCCGCATAGCTCTTGAGGATACCACAAAAACTGGTTAGAACTGATGTTAGACCCAGATGTTAGAATGATCAGACAGGGACTTTAAAAAGACTGTATTTAGAGGAACTACTGGAAGTGGTACACAACACTAGAAAGGAAAAGATGAAAGAAAGATGAAAGCTATATAAAAAAAGAGCCGGGATAAATGCTAGATACAAAAATTAGATAATAAAGAGAAAGACTTTTTTTAATGAGTTTATCAGGAGATGGACAAAGCAGAAGAGAAAATAAAACCAGTGAACTTAAAGACAGGTTCACAGAAATTATGCAAACTGAAATAAAAATTGGAAAGAAAAAAAAAAGCTACAGGAAAAAAGAATAGAGCAACCAATACCTGCAGTACAATCTTATATGGTATCAGAATCCCAAATAAAGAAGAACGAATGAAGCAGAAAAGAAAAAAAAAAGTGAAGACATAATGGCTGAAAACATTCCAAAACAAACTAAAGAAAGATACCAACCAAAAATCCAAGAAGCTCAGTTAACCCTACATAGGATAAACGCAAAGTAATCACGTTTTAGGCAAATGCTAGAGAAACCACTCAAATCACAAGATAAAGAAAAAATTTTGAAAGCAACCAAAGGGAAAGCACATAGGACAGTCCTGGAAGCCATTACTTCACCCAGCGGCGACCCTGTCTCCTGAGGCAGCGGCGGGTTATGATATGGCCCGTGCATCTTCACACGTGCCGAGCTACCTTCACCCGCCGCCTGGGCCTGGCCAATTCATCCTTCCTCTGCCCCTTTGCTTAGCCGGCCACTGACTATGACAAGCATTTCTGGGCAAAGCTCACAGTTACTGCTTTTTTTTTTTTTCCTTCTTTGGACTAAAACTGAAACGGACTGTTCTCTGCAGTGGTTTCTGTAGCGGCACTGAGCCAGAATACCCCAGCGCTTTCTCTTGGTGGCAGAGGGCGCTGAGCTGGTAGTCAGCCCACTACTCACACAAGGAAACTGAGGCCTCTGGAGAGGAGGCCCCAGACAGGTGAGGACTCCGAGCCCCACCAGCTCCAGCACCCAGCAGGTCCCAGATCCCTGTGGCCTCCGCCTTTGGGGTTGTTCTAGAAAGTCCCTAGGCCGCTGGCAGGACTTACAGCTCTGAAATGGGTTGAGAGATCCACCTCCTTCCCCCAACACAGGGAGCACCTAGAGCAGCTTCCCAAATAAGCCTACTCCTTTCACACCTGTTGGATCCCACCAAAAAAAGATACCCCATGTCCAACGGTGAAGGAGAAGCCCCAGTAAGACAGCAGGAGTGGCGAATGTGTGTTTAGATCAAACCCCATACCCACCAGAGACACAAACAAACCTTGTGTGCACCAGGACTCAGAGACCCCACAAGGACTGAGCCAGAACTGTGTGAGTGTCTCCTGCGGAGGTACAGGTCAGCAGTGCCCTGCCACAGAGGACCTGGGTATGGCATAAGCCCTCTTGGAGGAGGTCGCCATTAACCCCACCATAGAGCCACCAGAACTTACATAGGACTGGGGAAAACAGACTCCTGGAGGGCACAAAGGAAACCTTGTGCACACCAGAACCCAGGAGAAAGTGATCCCACAAGAGACTGACCCAGACTTGCCCGTGAGTGTCCAGGAGTCTCAGGCGGAGGCGTGGGTTGGCATTGGCCTGATGTAGGGTTGGGGGCCCTGAGGGCAGCAGTGCAAGCATGGGACCTTTGTAAGGAGGTCACAATTATCTTCACTGAGTGAGTGAACACTCAGCTGTGTCCGACTCTTTGTGACCCCATGGACTGTAGCCCACCAGGCTCCTCCACCTATGGAATATTCTAGGCAAGAGTACTGGAGTGGGTTGCCATTTCCTTCTCAAGGGGATCTTCCCCACCCAGGGATTGAACCTGGGTCTCCTGCATCCTGGGCAGATGCTGAGCCACCAGGGAATCCCTTCCCCTCAGTCAGTCTCTCCCATAAGGAAGCTTCCATAAGCCTCTTATCCTTCTCCATCAGAGGGCAGATAGAATGAAAACCACAATCACAGAAAACTAACCAATCTCACCACATGAACCACAGCCTGGTCTAACTCAAGGAAACTATAAGCCATGTCATGTAGGGCCACCCAAGAAGGACCTGTCATGGTGGACAGTTCTGACAAAATGTCCACTGGAGAAGGGAATGGCAAACCACTTCAGTATTCTTGCCTTGAGAACCCCATAAACAGTATGAAAAGGCAGAAAGATAGGACACTGAATGATGAACTCCCCAGGTCAGTAGGTGTCCAATATGCTACTGGAGAAGAGTAGAGAAATACTCTTCTTGAGTAGAGAAATACTCCACTACTCTTGGCAAGAATCCATCAGAAGAAATGGAGTAGCCATCATAGTCAACAAAGGAGTCCTAAATGCAATACTTGGATGCAATCTCAAAAAGAACAGAATGATCTCTGTTCATTTCCAAGGCAAACCATTCAATATCACGGTAATCCAAGTCTATGCCCCAATCAGTAATGCTGGAGAAGCTGAAGTTGAATGGTTCTATGAAGACCTATAAGACCTTCTAGAACTAACACCCAAGAAAGATGTCCTTTTCATTACAGGGGACTGGAATGCAAAAGTAGGAAGTCAAGAGATACATGGAGTAACAGGCAAATTTGGCCTTGGAGTACAAAATGAAGCAGGTCAAAGGCTAACAGAGTTTTGCCAAGAGAACACAGTGGTCATAGCAAATACCCTCTTCCAACAACACAAGAGAAGACTCTACACATGGACATCACCAGATGGTCAATACTGAAATCAGATTAATTATATTCTTTGCAGCCAAAGATGGAGAAGCTCTATACAATAAGCAAAAATAAGACCAGGAGCTGACTGTGACTCAGATCATGAACTCCTTATTGCCAAATTCAGACTTAAATTGAAGAAAATAGGGAAAACCACTAAATGATTGAGGTATGACCTAAATCAAATCCCTTATGATTATACAGTAGAAGTGAGAAATAGATTCAAGGGATTAGATCTGATAGACACAATGCTTGAAGAACTATGGACAGAGGTTTGTGACACAGTACAGCAGGCAGTGTCCAAGACCATTCCCAAAAAAAGAAATGCAGAAAGGCAAAATCATTGTCTGATGAGGCCTTACAAATATCTGAGAAAAGAAAAGATGCTAAAAGCAAAGGAGAAAAGGAAAGATATACCCATTTGAATGCAGAGTTCCAAAGAAGAGCAAGGAGAGATAAGAAAGCCTTCCTCAGTGGTCAATGCAAAGAAATAGAGGAAAACAATGAAATGGGAAAGACTAGAGATCTCTTCAAGAAAATCAGAGATACCAAGGGAACATTTCATGCAAAGATGGGCATAATAAAGGACAGAAATGGTATGGACCTAACAGAAGCAGAAGATATTAAGAAGAGGTGGCAAGAATACACAGAAGAACTATACAAAAAAAGATCTTCATGACCCAGATAATCATGATGGTGTGATCACTCACCTAGAGCCAGACATCCTGGAATGCAAAGTCAAGTGGGCCTTAGGAAGCATCACTACAAACAAAACTAGTGGAGGTGATGGAATTCCAACTGAGCTATTTCAAATCCTAAAAGATGATGCTATGAAAGTGTTGCACTCAATATGACAGCAAATTTGGAAAACTCAGCAGTGGCCACAGAACTAAAGGTCAGTTTTCATTCCAATCCCAAAGAAGGGCATGCCAAAGAATGTTCAAACTACCACACAATTGAATTCATCTCATACAGTAGCAAAAAAAAATGCCCAAAATTCTCCAAGCCAGACTTCAACAGTACGTGAACCATGAACTTCGAGAGTTCAAGCTGGATTTAGGAAAGGCAAAGGAACCAGAGATCATATTGCCAACATCTGTTGCATCATCAAAAAAGCAAGAGAGTTCCAGAAAATCATCTACTTTGCTTTATTGACTATGCCAAAGCCTTTGATTGTGTGGATCACACAAAACTGTGGAAAATTCTTAAAGAGATGGGACTACCAGACCACCTGACCTACCTCCTAAGAAATCTGTATGCAGGTCAAGAAGCAACAGTTAGAACTGGACATGGAACAACAGACTAGTTCCAATTTGGGAAAGGAGTACGTCAAGGCTGTATATTGTCATCCTGCTTATTTAACTTATATGCAGAGTACATCATGAGAAATGCTGGGCTGTATGAAGCACAAGCTGGAAGCAAGATTCCCGGGAGAAATATCAATAACCTCAGATATGTAGATGACACAGCCCTTATGGCAGAAAACGAAGAACTGAAGAGCCTCTTGATGAAAGTGAAAGAGGAGAGTAAAAAAATTGGCTTAAAACTCAACATTCAGGAAACAAAGATCATGGCATCTGGTCTCATCACTTCATGGCAAATAGATGGGGAAACAATGGAAACAGTGAGAAACTTTATCTTTTGGGGCTCCAAAATCACTGCAGATGGTGACTACAGCCATGAAATTAAAAGACACTTGCTCCTTGGAAGAAAAGTGATGACCCACCTAGACCGCATATTAAAAAGCAGAGACATTACTTTGCCAACAAAGATCCATCTAGTCAAAGGTATGATTTTTCCAGCAGACACATATGGATGTGAGAACTGGACTATAAAGAAAGCTGAGCACTGAAGAATTGATGCTTTTGAACTGTGGTGTGGGAGAAGACTCTTGAGAGTCCCTTGGACTGCAAGGAGATCCAACCAGTCCATCCTAAAGGTAATCAGTCCTGACTATTCATTGGAAGGACTGATGTTCAAGCTGAAACTCCAATACTTTGGCCACGTGATGCAAAGTACTGACTCATTTGAAAAGACCCTGCTGGGAAAGATTGAAGGTGGGAGGAGAAGGGGACGACAGAGGATGAGATGGTTGGATGGCATCACTGACTCAACGGACATGAATTTGGGTAAGCTCCAGGAGTTGGTGATGGACAGGGAGGCCTGGTGTGCTGCAGTCCATGGGGTTGCAAAGATTCAGACACTGACTGAGTGACTGAACTCAACTGAAGGGTAAGAAAGGTGTGTGGCTACAGAAATATCAAAGTAGACAACAGGAAGAATACTGTCAGAAATACAGAGGGGAAATTCATAATGATCAAAGGTTCAAATTCATAAAGACATAATCTTTATGCACACACACATATATATGCACCCAATAAAAATGATCCCAAACAAATAAAACAAAATTAACAAAACTAAAGAGGAAAACACAAATCCACAATCACAGTTGAAGACGTTATGTCCTTCTCTCAGAAACTGATAAAAATTGTCCAAAAAAATATTAATAAGGATATAAAGTATTTGAATACTATCAACTTGATCTAACAGACATTTATAGAACACTATATTCAATAAAAGCCAAATACATATTTTTCAAGGGCATGGGAATATTCACTAAGATAGATCATATGCTAGGCCATAAAAATGTTTTAATTAATATAAAGGAATGAAATCATACCAAATGTATTTTCTAATCACAACAGAATTATATTAGAAATCAATAATAGTTCTGAATATTTTCCAATGTCTAGAAATTAAACAGTGTACTTCCTAGTAGCCCATAGGTCAAAGAAAACTATTATAGGAGAAACTTTTATATAATTTGAGTATACACATGTCGAAATTTGTAGAATGCACTTAAAGCAGTTTTCCTAGCTTAGAGTGAAATTTATAGCTTTAAGTGACTATGTTAAGATTGTAAGAAGACAGGTGTACATTTAATGATGAATGGCTCTACATTAATAAACCAGGAAAATAAAAGCAAATAAGTAGAAGAAAGGATATTACAAAATTAAAAACAGAAATCAAGTGAAGGGAAATGAATAAACGATATAAAAATGTCAACAAAGTAAAAGTTTGTTCTTGGCAAACAAGATTAAAGAAATACAAAAAAATCCAGCGAGCCTCATCAGGAAAAAATAAATAGAAAACACAAATTACCAACATAAGGAATCAAAGGGAAAACATAACTACATAATTTATAGCAATAAAGGACTAATAAGGAAACAGTATGAACATTTTGGAGTGGGTTGCCATTTGCTTCTCCAGGAGATCTTCCCAACCCAGGGATCAAACCTGGGTCTCCCGCATTGCAAGCAGACTCTCGACCCTCTGAGCCACCAGGGACGCCCTGAAGTATGTTAGACTTCTTAAATGAAATGGACAAACTCTTGAAAAAATGTAATTCACTTATGTTGACAAAACAGAAAATAGAAACTCTAAACAGCCCTATAGGCTCTAAAAATAAACACATAACTGCAAAATTTCCCACAAAGAAAAGTTCAGACCCAGTTTAATTCCCTAGTAAATTATATTAAACATTTAAATAATTAACAATAGCAATCTTACACAAACTTTTTCAGAAAAGAGAGAAAATGGAGTCATTTCCCAATTATTTTTGGAGCTGGAATAACCATACTAAATGTAAACAGTGAGGCTTCTGTGGTGGCTCAGACGGTACATGCAAGCAATCTAAATTAACCAAAATAAAATTTAAAAGTAGAATAAGATTATTTAACTTTATGTGACTTTAGTACCTATCACAAGTAGTACCTACTTGTGAACCTATAGTAATGCAGACAAAAGTATTAGTAAAAGGATAAACAAATATATTAAACAGAATATAGTCCAAAAATAGATTCATCTTGCCAAGACAATCCAATGGAGAGAGGAAAATCTTTTCAACAAATGATGAACACTGGATATCCTTACTGAGGGAAAACCAAAAACATGACTTCCTATATCACAGGACACACAATTCTCGGGCATCACAGCAGTAAAGAATCCACCTGCCAATGTAGGAGATACAAGAGACGCGGGTTTGATCTCTGGGTTGGAAAGATCCCCTGGAATAGGAAATGGCAATGCACTCCAGTATTCCTGCCTGAAAAATTCCATGGCCAGAGGAGCCTGGCGGGCTCTAGTTCATGAGGTCGCAAACAGTTGGACACGACTGAGCACGCATGCATGTGAAGGTAAAAGCAAACTACATATCTTCTAGAAGAAAACATAGGAGATTATTTTCATGATCTTCCTAGAGAAGACACAGAAAGCACTAATCATAAAACAAAAATGTGATAAATTGCAGTTCACCAAAACAAAAAACTTCTCCTCAAAAAATACCATTAGGAAAATGAGCTGGCAAGCCACAGACTAGGTGAAAATACATACATTTATCTATATACAAGATCAAGGAAACATGTAATTTTTTCAAAAGAGACTTCACGAAAGAAAATTATACAAATGGCTAAAATCACATTAAAACTGAACTTAACACCATCAGCCATGAGAGAAATACAAAACCACAGTGAGACATCACTATGAACACAGGAGAACTGTGCAGTGCAGAGGTTCTCAAGGAGATAGGGAGGTTTGCAATTTTGACAACCAGGAGACATTTTTAGTTGTTACCAGCATCCAGAATGCTGAGAACCATCCTACAATGCACAGGATAACCCCACAGAACAATTATCCTGCCCAAAATGTCAATGGTGGCAAAACTGAAAAACTCCTAAGAGATTAATTTAAAGAGACTTAATAGCATCAAATGTTGGGGAAGATGTAGAGCAACCGGAACTCTGGGATATATCACTAGAAGGGATGCAAAACGGTTCATTCACTTTGTTTGACGTTTGACAGATATTACTATACTAAGTGCAAATAACTTTTTGTCAAATTAAATGCCAAATGGCTTACAGGGCCGTGCGTGATCTAAAGCCAGTATACTTCTCCAGTCTCATATCTCCGTTAACCGAGGCACAAGAATGATACAGTACTAAAAAAATTTTCCAAAAAGTTTACTTGATTTTACTGACAGAAATCTTAAAAATCCTGAGACAAAAGAAACCTTAACATCATTTAGCTCAACTTACTACCTAGAGCAGGGATAATAATATATTCTTGACAGTGAAACATCTACTGTCTCACACTGTTATGGCAAAATCTCACAGATCTATCTAATAAAAACTTGAGAAACAACTCGTATTATAAAAGTAATGATCCTCTACTCTTTTCATAAACTGAGTTAACTGGAGATTATTATAGTTACTGATTTCCTTAAGAAACCTCACAATATAAGCTGAAAAATTAATATGGTAGTTTAGATAGATACTATCTCTTTATAAATACCACAACCCATTTCACAAAGGAATGAAATTAGTGAAAAACAAGTCTTTAACTGGCCTAAATCAGTATTATTCAATAAAGATATAATGTAAACTATAAATGCAAGCCATATACGCAATGTTTACAAAGCAGATTGATGAAGTCAATTTTGATAATACATTTAAGTATATGTGACCCTATGAACTGTAGTCTGCCAGGCTCCTCTGTCCATGGAATTCTCCAGGCAAGAATACTGGAGTGGACTGCCATTCCCTTCTCCAGGGGATCTTCCCAACCCAGGGATCAAATCTAGGTCTCCTGCCTTACAGGATGATTCTTTACCATCTGAGCCACCAGGGAAGCCTGGCAATTCTGACAGTATGTTTACTGTATATGTATAAAATATGTAAAACAGCTAATATATCCAAAACATTATCACTTCAATATTTAATAACATAAAAATTTTAGATTATTTTATATTCTTTTTCTGTACTAAGCCTCCAAAACCCAATGTCTGTTTTATTCTTATAGCACACCTCATTTTTGACTAGCCAGTTTCAGGTGCATAATAGCCACACGTAGCTAATGTTTACTGGATGCTAATATTGCTTACTACATGACACACTTCAAGGAAATTCACACGGATTATTTCATTTAATACTCCCTGAGGTTGCTCAGTGGTAAAGAATCTGTCTGCCAATGCAGGAGATGCAGGTTTGATCCCTGGGTGGGGAAGATACCCTGGAGAAGGAAATGGCAACCGACTCCAGTATTTCTTGCCTGGAAAATTCCATGGATAGAGGAGCCTGGCAGGCTACACCGTGCTCACAAAGAATGGAACATGACTTTAGCCAACACAAGGTAATTATAGGGGAAAACAACTTGCCTGAGTTCCCAAGATTAATTAGTGGTAGAATCAGGATTTTAAACCAATCAGCATGACTCAGATATGGTCCAAATCACTATGCAATTCCACTTCAAATCAACTTTTTTCTTTTACACTACTACTGAAACTTTCAATTAACCAAATTAATACTTTTGATTCCTGCTTTGGTATCACATATTCATGGTACAGAAACCTGTATTTCTGGTCACATAAAAAAACTCTATTTTCCCCGTGCAACACAGAATCGAAAACAAAAGACTTACCATTAAAATGAGTTTCTGATACTTTTGTTTTAGGTCTGACACACTTGCAGATGGGTCTGCTCCCAGAATGCTGTACCAATCCTTTTTTGGTATCTGCTCAAACGCCATCATCCCTTGAACAAGAAGTGGTCCTTTTCAGATCAGCGGAATAGAAATATTGACGACAATTCATTACAGTCTGTGTATATCTGGGAAATAACTAGGTACAGCTTCCCTAAGTTCTGTAACATTAAGTCATGATAATAATGCAAGCCTGAAAAAGCAAATATTTTCATTTGAAACGCCCCAAGAATTTCACGTTTAAGTATACAGAAAAATGTGGAAAAATCTGTTAGATGTTCCATGATATACGCTTATATCTTAAATGAACGAATATACAACAGCGTAAGAAAAAAAAAAATTTCGATAATGAACCCGAGCGGTGGATGACCCTTTAAGAAAGGTGTTTCTGCTAGTCTCTTGGTAAAAGCGATACACAGTAGGTACTCACTAAACATACTAGAGTTTAATAAGTGTTTATAAAATGAATAAATATTCTTAAAAAGCAAAACGAGGAATTAAAATCAATTTGGGAGCATTCCCTCTTAATATCTCCAGTTCACTTCTTGTCTTTCAGGTTATCTTCAAAGAATAACATGCCAAAAGCCAGTCAGCACTGGCAGGTGGAGAGCAACAACCCCTCAGTCATTGGACAAGCACTCAGACCTCGCAAAGAGCTCCTGAAACTGTTCAAGGGAAGACGTGACAGCCCTCCGGAACCGAAGAGAACCCGCCAGGAGCCCCAGAACCAGGCAACTTCTTCCCATAGCCGCAAACTCAACGAGACATCCGGGGCTTCCTCAAAATTGGGACTCGGAAATCCACTACACTCATGGTGCGCTGTGTCGCCCAGCCACAGGCTCGTACCCTCTCCTGGATCCACTCGATCGCAAACTTACCAACACTAGAGCCACTAGAGCCCACTCCGCGCCTGCATTCTGCCAAACCTCGGAACCAGCTTCTGCTTCCGCCGGAAGTCACTGCCCTAACGCAGTTAAGTTTCCAGCCGAGCCGCAATGGCGGAGGCACCGATCGGAAGCGCCGCTCCGCCCGCTGGACGCGGTCGCTATGGTAACCCATTCGCCTCTACCTCAGGAGTTTACCAACAGTAAGTGCGGGCGCGGTGGGAAAAGGCTTCCTTCGCCTCGTTCAAACTCGCTGTTGTCCTGGCTCTCAGACTGTCGTTTCTCTCCTCTTTCTCAGCGAGTACCCCCAGCACGCCCCTCCAAGCTTCCTCCGCCTTCCCCAAAACTCCCCCCACATAACCTACCCACTGCAGCTCCTTGTCCTTTCCCGGTTGACGACTGCAGTACCATGACGGGGGATGAGGGGTGGGGGGCTACGGTGGGGGTACTATTGGGATTAGAGCGGGTGGAGGTCGATGAGAAGGGTGACAAGAACGGATTCCTCCCTTCTCCCTAGACTTCCTTTGGAATGTTCTCATTCCAAAACTAAGAGAACTAAAACCTATGCTGAGTACAAAGTTTTTGTTTATATATATATATATATATATTTTTTTTTTTCCGAAAGAGATGTTCAACTTAATTGTTCTTTTAGATTTTACTTTAGTGGGTAGCCATGTCCTTTTCAAGGGGATCTTCCCAACCGAGGGATTGAACCCAGGTCTCCCGTACTGCCGGTGAATTCTTTACCATCTGAGACACCAAGGTAGCCCAAGAATATTTTAGTAGGTAGCCTAGTCTTTCTCCAGGGGATCTTCCCAACCCTGGAATCAAACTGGGATCTCCTACTTTGCTGGCAGATTCTTTACCAGCGAGCTACCAGGGAAGCCCAAAGTTTTTCAGTTTTAATACTATTTTTTTGGAAGAGATGTTCAACTTATTTCTTTTAGATTTTAGAAACCGACGTGAAAAATGAAAACTTTTCAAAGTCCTTTCACACTCTTAGCAAGTCTTCCTATTCGCAGGGCAGCAATGACATCGTTCAAACTCACAGAAAAAGCAAAATAAAACGCTCACTTTGAGGTAGTTATTGGGTACTCCAAATGGGCACTTTCCTCTCCCTGTCCTTCGTCCTGTTGTTCCCTTTTACTGTCAAATCTCTGTGCTGCTTACCTTAGATTTGTTGCAGAGAAGCCAATTCTGATTCCATGTTCATACTGTTTCTTTGACTTGTTTTCGCTGCTTCTGTTATTATCGTACAGAATGATGGCCAGCCTTAAAGAATCCTGCCCCTCTGCCTGACCGTTAAGCTAGAGTGCCTTTGTTCAGAACCCTGTCCACCTGTAGCTGGCAGGAAGGAAGAAATGAACCAAACCTCTGCCTGAGGTTTGCCATTCTGGGAGATGTTTGCAATATTAATGGCTTTTTTAACTTTGCCTCCTCACCTTCCCCTATATCTGATCTATAAAAGAACCTGGCATCCAGACCCTGTAAGATGGTTATTTTGAAGTGCTAGCCTGCCATCTTCTCCATCAGCTGGCTCCCCAATTATAGTCTCTTCCTTGCCTCAACCTCTCATCTCTTGGATTGGTGCCTGTTTGTGGCAAGCAGAGCGAGCTTGGACTCGATAACCTATTGACTATTCTTTCTTGCATTTTACCTGGAGGTCAAAACTGTGTCTTTATTCTCCACAGCGTGATATAAATTTCACTTGGAAATGTTAAGGTAGTTTTGTTGATGTTACTTCTTAGATTTATTTTCCTTTTTTTTAAATCTTCTACCAAAAGTCCATTTGAGAAGCAGTTGAGACAAACCCTAAACACATTGAAAAAGATATTTTGATATGGTCAGTTATTTATTGATGGTTCCCTGGTAGCTCAGGTGGTAAAGAATGGATCTGCAATACAGGAGACCAGGGTTTGATCCCTGGGTGAGGAAGATCCCCTGGAGAAGGAAATGGCTACCCACTCCAGTGTTCTTGCCTGGAGAATTCTATTGACAGAGGAGACTGGCAGGCTACAGTCCATGGGGCCACAAAGAGTTGCACACGATTGAGCGACTTTCACCAAACTATAACTGAATAACTGAATGATACAGAAAAGTTTAAAAATCTAAAAGGAAAAGTATAGTTTAGGTTCTTCAAGGATTTTGTCATGTTTAAAGGCAGACACAGCCACCTTTATATCAATACTAAGTGAGAAGATCTGATTTTCATGCTTGGTTCCAACATTCTGTGTGGCCCTAAGTATACCTAAAATGACAGAACTGTGTTATTCTGAAGACCTTCTTATACAGTACTATCAGAATGGCACCACTTTGAACTTCTCTGGCCCTCAAACTTCCTTTTACCACCGCATAGACGTTCTTTGTATAGATAATTATACTCAAGCCCTTCAGTTTTTTATAGAAAGATCACTTTATTTTGATTTATGATTGCATTCATGTATTGTGTTATCTCTTTTACTGCTTTTTTGAACAAAATTCTAATCATAGTATCTCAACTTTCGTGTATTTATATTTTGATATAGAAAGAGGTACACTTTTTTTGTCCCCACCAAATCCCATGTGTTCTGTCATTTCATAATAACATATTTTAGTTTACATCTGTAAAGCATACTTTAGTTTGCAACTTTTTATCTCATCTCCATTAAGTCATTAGTCCTCCAAAATTACCAGTAATTAATTGATATTATCCAAATCTAGTGCTTGTTTACATTTCCCTAATTGTCTCAGAATTGTCTTTTTATGGTTGGTTTGCTTGAGTCAGAAACCAGAATCTACACATTGCATTTGGTTATTCTCTCTTAAATATCTTTTAAGCTATAGCAGTCCCAATACTTCACTACTACCTTTTCCCCCCCCTTTTTTTGCTATTAGTTTATTGAAAAAACAGATCAGTTGTCTTAAAATCTGAAATTATCTGTTTATTTATACCAGAATCCACTTTTTATTTTTATTTATTTATTTTTATTAGTTGAAAGCTAATTACTTTACAATATTGTAGTGGTTTTTGCCATACATTGACATGAATCAGCCATGGATTTACATGTGTTCCCCATCCCAATCCCCCCTCCTGCCTCCCTCCCCATCCCATCCCTCTGGGTCTTCCCAGTGCACCAGCCCTGAGCACTTGTCTCATGCATCCAACCTGGGCTAGTGATCTGTTTCACCCTTGATAGTATACATGTTTTGATGCTGTTCTCGCAGAACATCCCACCCTTGCCTTCTCCCACAGAGTCCCAAAGTTTGTTCTGTACATCTGTGTCTCTTTTTCTGTTCTGCATATAGGGTTATCGTTACCATCTTTTTAAATTCCATATATATGCGTTAGTATACTGTATTGGTCTTTATCTTTCTGGCTTACTTCACTCTGTGTAATGGGCTCCAGTTTCATCCATCTCATTAGAACTGATCCAAATGAATTGTTTTTAATGGCTGAGTAATATTCCATTGTGTATATGTCCCACAGCTTCCTTATCCATTCGTCTGCTGATGGGCGTCTCGGTTGCTTCCATGTCCTGGCAATTATAAACAGTGCTGCGATGAACATTGGGGTGCACGTGTCCCTTTCAGATCTGGTTTCCTCAGTGTGTATGCGCAGGAGTGGGATTGCTGGGTCATATGGCAGTTCTATTTCCAGTTTTTTAAGGAATCTCCACACTGTTTTCCATAGCGGCTGTACTAGTTTGCATTCCCACCAACAGTGTAAGAGGGTTCCCTTTTCTCCACACCCTCTCCAGCATTTATTGCTTGTAGACTTTTGGATAGCAGCCATCCTGACTGGCGTGTAATGGTACCTCGTTGTGGTTTTGATTTGCATTTCTCTGATAATGACTAATGTTGAGCATCTTTTCATGTGTTTGTGAGCCATCTGTATGTCTTCTTTGGAGAAATGTCTGTTTAGTTCTTTGGCCCATTTTTTGATTGGGTCATTTATTTTTCTGGAATTGAGCTGCAGGAGTTGCTTGAGATCAATCCTTTGTCTGTTTCTTCATTTGCTATTTTTTTTCCCCAATCTGAAGGCTGTCTTTTCACCTTGCTTATAGTTTCCTTTGTTGTGCAAAAGCATTTAAGTTTCATTAGGTCCCATTTGTTTATTTTTGCTTTTATTTCCAATATTCTGGGAGGTGGGTCATAGAGGATCGTGTTATGATTTATGTCGGAGAGTGTTTTGCTTATGTTCTCCTCTAGGAGTTTTATCATTTCTGGTCTTGCATTTAGATCTTTAATCCATTTTGAGCAGAATCCACTTTTTAAAACACTTTTTACAGGAATCCTTGCTCATTAGTCTTCCTTCATTTTTTTTCTTTTTTAGAGCACTACTGTTCAATGGAGATACAATGTAAGCCACAAATGCAAACCACACACGTGATTTTAAATTTCCTAGTAGCCATATTAGAAAAATAAAAAGAAACAGGTGAAATGGATTTTAATAATATATTTATTTACCAGTGTATCCAGAGTATGTTCGTTTCAAAATGTAAACAATACAAAAATTATTAATGAGATATTTTACATTCTTTCTTTCATACTAAGTCTTCAAAGGCTGGTGTGCATTTTACCTATACAACTCATCTCAATTTGGACTCTCCACTTTTCAAGTGCTCCATAGCCATATCTTACTAGTGACTACTTTATCAATCACGGGTCTAGGGTATAAAGTCCAGCATTCCTCCCCAATATGATCCTAGTTTTCCAGCTTCATCACCTATTACCTTCATACATGAAGCAATTAAACAATTGAATATTTTCTTGGTATTTCATAATTTTATTCCGATGGGTCTCCTTGCTTATAACACCATACCTCTTTTCTTCCTCCTATCAGTTTTACTCCTTCTTTAAGACCTATCTCTTCCATCAAGTCTGTTATGATGGCCCAATCCTTAGAGATTACCTTCTCCTCTCAGTTTTCATAGCAGTACAGGGTGTACTCCTCTTTTGTACTTATCCTACAGAGTATTGTTATACGCTTTAGATGTGTGTTCTAATTTCCTAATTGGATTGTAAACTCTCTGAGGGTAAGAACACCTCTCAGAGAAACTAAGCACCAGCTTTTATGCCACATTCTCTGGGGTTCTAAAGATGTATATCTATAATAGGTTTGTTTCTCACTGTTTTTAGAAGGTAATATATTTATTTTATGTAAAACCAATATAGTATAAATATAAACTATGTTAGCACAATGGTTAAGAGCATGAACTCTGGGATCAGACTCATAGGTTTGAATCCAGATTCTGCCTCTTACTGGTTATGTGAAAACTTGAAGTTAATCTCTGCACCTTAGTTTCTTCCTCTGTAAAACTGAGATAATAATAGTATTGCCTTCAGAGGAATTTGTTGTGAGGATTAAATGAGGTAATGGTGTCTGAAAGTAGTAAGTACTTAGTAAAGAGTAGATATTGTGGTTATTATTACTAATGAACTATTTGTTACTTGGTTTTGATACATCAGAATATTAGGAATTCGTAACAGTATTTTAGGAATTTTTAAACAAAGCAAATGAAAGCCACAGACTATTGAATTGGAAAAATAAAACCAAACCCAAATGTTTGTTGAACTGTAGTTTGCCAGATACATTAAGTGCACAGGCAGAAACCTCTTAATTCCTGAATAGTCAACATCTAGCATAAGTGAAATAGGCATACATCAAATATTTAATTTCAAGATGATTCATCAAGTGCTGTATCTCGAATTAGATGTAGATGCAGAGATATAGATACAGATGCAGATACAGATACAGCATACAGATACAGCAATCATATTCTTATTCAATTTATTGCTTCAGCCCTTTGCCCATGCGTAAACTTACTCATGTCCACCATACATTAACAAATTCTTAATCATGAGATCATATTTGTGAATTATGCTTCTTACTTGTGGATATTTGCAAAACATTTAGCATACTTCTATTAATTATTTCATATCCTAGGATTACATTTACTTGGCTCTTTCTACTGGTTTCATTACCAACTCTTCTTTCATATCCTTGATCTTATTTACCTCTGAAGTTTTAAGATTTTTCCTATCAGTTAACTAAGCTATATTTAAGTATGGCAATATTGTGGCTATATGAAAACTAGATGACCCCCCCTAGGGCAACCTGAAGTCTATTAGCTAGTAATGAATTAAAAACAAAAAACGACACAAGTTCATAGTACATATATAGCCTTCATTCACCTATTCATTTACTCAACAAATATTTATTGTACACTGTTACAAAAAATACAAGACAGAGTTGGCTGTAGCTCTATCAAAATCTTAAAGTTTATCTGGGTAGACAGACAGGCAACTGAAATAACTGTGCAAAGTGCCCTGCCAGAAGAAATAAAGGTTAACTATGATAGTTAATAACTTGTGGTTATGAGAATAGAATAAGGCATATTACTTGAATGATTGAAATCCTTGAATCAAAATGAGGCTAATCCAGGAAGATATATGGAAGTGTTAAGTTTTAAATAATGCTCTGACAGAGAGGAGAGATGAATGGCTAGAATTAAAGAAACTTCCTCATTTTCTTTTTTGGCCAATTATCATAAAGCTTTAGACAGTATTGAGAATCAGTTCTAATGAACATTCCTACCTCACCTTTTAGAAATGATTTTTCATTTTTGCATTTTTTCCTTTCTCTGATTGTCTTCACTTGATCTATTCTCTCTTCTGTCTTTCAACAGTAATCATCAGTGAACATTCACTGGGTTTAAGCAAGTCAGTGCACTAAGCAGGGGAGACCAAAGGGTAAATACTTTTCACTGTCACTGCACCTGTGGCTGATTTTCCTGTGTGTTTAACTTCGGTTGTGTCAGTGTTTTTTCAAGCTGTTTTCAGATTTCTTAAAGATCTTCAGTTATTTGGAATTTTTGTTCTTGTCTTCCAAGCTTCTTCACATCTGATGTTTTAATTGTTCCATGAACCTATTAAAGACACTGAATATAATCCACCTTATGTTTCTCTTTAGTAATCATAATATATACCAACTTATTATTTCCCCATTCACTTTTTTTAATCCCTTTCTCATGTCTGATGATCACTCTGAAACCTTGTAATGATCTCTTCAAACCATGCAGTGATATGCATTAATATGCTCTAGCATTTTAGTCCTCCATTTTGGTTTCTTAAACCTGAATTTTTTAAAGTTTATTTTTTTCATGTAATTGAATCACAGAAGAAAGGTTAATTTGAATGATCAAGGGGTGTTAATTTGTAGGTTAAAATGTGTTAAACAGTTGATATGAAGTCTGTTTAAGTCAATTAGAGTGTATAATGAAGATGTTTCTAGAGTGTTATGGAACCTTTTGAAGTCAACTTGGAATTCACTCCTGTGTGTCAACCATAGCACCTGGCTAAACATCCCATTGCATTTAGGTTCTTAAATTTGTGTATATTCCGATATATATGAATAGGTCTTAAAGAAATTTGATTTTAAGATTCTTATGTATTGCTATAGAAAATAAATTCGTGATTTAATTCATCATTAGCAAAATGAAAAACATACTATGTAACACTGTTATCTTTATTACTCTATTTTTTTCTAAAATAAAATGCAACTGAACTCAATAACCAAGAAAACATTTCTGCATTTTCTGTTTGTTTTTAAAACTAGATTAGTGTCATTATTGTTGATTTTTTTTTAATACTAAAGTACCTCATATTGAAAGGGACCATGTAAAATTTGACATACTCATTTAAAGGAATGATTTGTGTTCCCCTCCAAAATTATTTGAAATAATATTATGAAACATTTTAGTGTTGGTACTATGTTTTAAATTTTCAAAATAGATAATGTTATTATGCAGACTTTAATGTTTATATACTCTCAATAGTTGAATGTAATTTTGTGTAATGATAGGTATATTTAAGATGAGTGAGGCTTTGCAACTTCAACAGTTCAAATCCACAGAGATACAAAGGTAAAAAACAAATTTTAAAATAGATTCTTCCCTTAGCCTCAGGATTATTGTAGAACTAGTTTTATTACTTGTGTCAGTTTACTAACAATAAACACATTTAGCATTTCAACTTCTTTCAGCCATTCATTTTAATTATTTAGAGAGTGATGAAAAACAACTCTTACATGCTAAAGGGATTTCTGCAATGATGGATTAGATGCCAAAATAATGAAACCACATAGCTTAAAAAATATACTGAAGAATAGATGTTTTCTGATGAATTTCCACAAAAAAAATCATATTTTTTAAATATTTTAAGCAACTCATAGTATTACTTTTTAATCAACTGTAGACATGGCATGAGTATAGTCTTTTGTTGCTCATTAGCAATTTCTTTAATGAGTTTTTTTGTGTGATAGATAGTTAAAGTAACAGACAAATGACAGATTGTTTGCTTTTAATGATTTCCCTGTTTCAAGCCCATTACAAAGCAATTAGAAATCTGACAGCATTTTCACTCTGCATTACTGATCATCTAAAGTGATGAGGAATGAGAGGTGATGAATATTAATTGTATATTTTCATATGATTATCATAAATTATTACCTTGTCTGATGTGCTGCAGGTGAAGCGGGAGCATAAGAGAAAGACAGATATATTAATTTGAAAGACTATATGACTTCTTTTAAATCTTTGTCTGTAGTGTAAATTCTGATCTGCAGTGTTAGTGTCTATGAATATTAAATTAATTCTCTTCAGTTTATAGCTACATTTGTGGTAACTAAAATAACTTTTCAGTACAAGAAAAGAAAAAATTATTTCATAGTACAATAGACATATATGTATTTAAGTTCAGAATTTTAAGAACTGATTTAGAAAATGAAATAGTGAATTTTGTTGATATACAGATATATCATTACAAAAAATATATACTTAGAATTAGATCTTATATTAGTCTGAGCTTAAAGTCAAGTGATCCTGCAAAATAAGTAAGATAAGAAAGAGTAACCAGCTGTAAAAGATATTTCTGAATCCTCTGGAACAGTTCTTTTAGTCTTAGTCCACTATATATCCTGTTTCCTCAGTTTCTTGCTTCAGGGAGATGAGGCTAAGCCAGTCATCAAGACTCAAGTGTATTGTTACTTGGTTCTCAGCCTTGAGAGGTAGCAAAATTTGGTCCAGAAACTAGATAATAGTGTTTGGTATAGGAAGAATTGATAGGCATAAAGCATTTGACATGTTTAGAAGTGTATTTGGAACAATATACCAAAGTAAGTTATATTTTGATATCTCTAATTATAGGTACTAGCTGATAATCAATATGTACTTAATGAATAGAGCTGAATTACCCTAGTAAAGCCATGTCTTGCTTCAGTCTTGTCTTTTGGACCTTTTGCTATGGATTGCTCTGTGGCATATCATCTCTCAGAGAAGCATGCCATCCTGGATCCATTTTTATTTATGAAGATCATAATCCACATGATAATATGACTATAAGTCAGTGAAAACTGGCTTTTTGCATGCTGCTTAGGAATTATTCTCCTTACTTTATATTCAATTTTATATATATGAAATTAAACCAGCAGATCTTCACAGATGAACTTTTTGTGTTCTGGAAAGTTGAGGAGAGTCATCTGAAACTCATTACATGTTCACTCAGGGAAAAGTCAGATATCAGGATGATAAAAGCAAATTATCAGTAAAAAGCATTGAGACCCTATTTTTTGGTAGCCCAATTTAATATTTTTACTGGCTAAGCTTTTCAACTGTGTTATCATTTGTGTCTGATGCCCTCCCAGATTTTATTCTACAGAGCAGGCCCAACTAGTACATTTTAGGGAATCAGAGTGGTAATTCCCATTGCCCTCAACTCCTTTTTGCTGATATTCTTTATCTCCTCTTAGTTCACATGTTAAGTTGATCCTTTGTATAGCCCAGCCAATTCTCCTTCTCTTTCCACTTCTCACGTACTGCCAACCAACATACTTACTTACTTGACTTTTGGCCAAAGTCTCCCTTTCTTTCTATAGAAGAATTAGTTTAGAAATTTTACATATTTTTACTGTGACACAGAATAGCTAGATGTATATGAGTTTATAGGAAGCTGGGCTGTCAAACCACAGCATTGCAAGCAAATCAACAGCTGAGGAAACAAATAGTCCTAAATTGTAAATCATAAATAGCTGTATCTTCTGTAGTTACCGTGCTCCTTGAAAACCTGGTTCATTTCCCCACACACTATCTTCTTTACAGTCTCCCTTTCTAACCAAATAACAGCTATTCTTCACACTTTTCAAGTTCCAAGTGTTTTTATTTATATTTAAACACCACTTATGTTGTGATAAATGTTACTTATCATTTAGTCATAGAGGATCCTTTTCAGTCATTTGCAAAGCATCCCCACTTCCCTTTCAAAATGTCTAAAATGGGTTTATACCTTGTATCAGTACAACAGGCTTCCCAGCTGGTGCTGATGGTAACAAACCCGCCTGCCAGTGCAGGAGATGGTAAGAGATGTGGGTTCGATACCTGGTATTGGAAAGATCCCCTGGAGGAGAGCAGGGCAACCAATCCAATATTTTTGTCTGGAGAATCTCATGGACAGAGGAGCCTGGTGGGCTATAGTCCATAGGGTCACAAAGAGTAGGACGTAACTGAAGCGACTTAGCATGCACGCGTGCACAAAATGACTTAGCACGCAGGCACACCAATACAATGTCACTTAACTGAAGCAACAAGTCATTTAATTCCCTAGGGAAATGAAAGGTCAGCAAGTTGGAAAGAGAACTAAGGAAAAAAATTTCTTTTTATTTAATTTCAGAGATTTCAGCGATTTGATGGAGCTAAAACATAAAGAAGGCCAAGGTTCCTGCCTAGTCATTAGAAAAGACCTTGACTCAGTCCTGAAATAGGCCCTCAAGAGAGAGGAGATATGTCAACATCTATTGGCTTAGCTTTAAAGACAATATTTGAATTATTTTCTTCCTAAGCCATTTACCCCTGCACTAGATTAGAGAATAGACTAAAGAGGCTTACAACACTTAAATAGATTACACTATTTACTTATTACTTGATAATGTGACCTGCCAGTCTATCAGAAAATGATATTAAGTTTATCTGGCATATTTGACTTTTCAGACACTGCACTGGTTGTTTTCTAATATCTCATGCCCTTCTAGGTGTTACTAATTGTTTAGTTGATTATTGCATGTTTCCAGGTTAAACTAAGCTGTCTAATTACCAAAATCATTTCCCCTTGTTTTAAAGATAGGTGTGTTCTCTCTTTTCCAATCTAAGGACATGTTCCCATCACTTTAAGGTGGTGAAAGCAGAAATAGTTAAAAGGATTGAGAGGGAAGAGAAATAAAAAGATAATATATCCTTTCTTCCCTTTGCAGTAGTTATATCATTCATCTCACCTATTCTATTCCTATAATATTTTAATTCATTCCTTGAATGAATTAGAGTTTAAATTTACTCTCTCCCCAGGAAACAGATTTCTCTTTAATAAGAGTAAATTTTATCATGCATATGTGTCATGAGGAAGTTACTCTTGCAGACTAGTTCATTACAGTCTATTATTTCTTTATCAAGGTGTCAGCACAGGTGAACCCTTGTGTTAACCTCATATTTGGCACCCTGCCTAGAAGGTGATCTTTTAAATTTTGTAAATTTTCCAAGAGAATGTTCCATAATAGTTGTTATTGAAACAAATTGGAAGTACAAATTTATGTAATCAGATTTGAAGGATTTGTTTCCCACGGGATTGAGCAGCTTTCCTGTTCTGTTTTGGTTGGTTTACCAAACCTTGCAGTAGATTCCAAACTTCACATGATGGTTTTTAGAACCACTTCTCTCTCTGGCTCTAGAAAATGTATCCTATCCGTCTTAAACTGGAAGTATAAAATCCAGAACACAAAATCAATATACTCCTGTGTCTTCTATGGTACCTGTAAACCAGAAATGGTATTTTATTAAAAGGAGAAAACTAAGAAAGGAAAGAACTTCTTAAATCCCAATTTAGCACTCAGGCACAAAGATTTTCAAATCATTTGTTCAAGTAGTAGCTCATAGGTTAGCATTAGCTTTTGAAGTTTCTTTGTGATCAACTGGGCTTTCAGTTTTCCATGGTCAAGTGCTCCATTTAATGCATGTGAATAATAAAGTTATGCAAAATAAAAGGAAATTTCATGCTTGGGAGGTAAAGAAGTTTATGTAGTTTTATCCTTACCTAAAGAACTGTTAAAGTAACATAGAAAGGAAAGGAGTTTTTTTCCTGCCTTCATTTTGGAACATTGACTTTACAAACCTTAAGACTTCCCATATAGCATTCAAAAACATTTTTGAGTCTGCTGCATTCTATGTGATAATCTTTCATTTCTAAAGAATTAGGTGTTTATCTCTCTAAACAGGGAGCTAAAGCAAAGGTTGAATTCTTTTCCTATAAAATGTGCATATTTATGAAAAAAAGTGTATACATTTGAAAAACTGCATGTATTTTTATGCTCCTATTTACTTGTTACTATGGCAACCACCACACTGCCTAGTATTTATGTTGTCTAAGATTCAGAGTGGCTTTTCAAAAAAATAAATATGCCAGAACCATGTATTGTATTTACTTTGGTGTTTAGAAAAATATTTATTCTAATGCATATTTTTTAAGAAGAATAGCAATAAATAGTGTAAACTTCAGCCCAGCTTAAATAGTACCTTTTCCTGTAGTATGTTTTTGAAATCAAAACAATTACATTTTTCTTTTCCTTGTTATAAAAATCAGAGTGAAGAATATAAATAATGAATTTTCAGAACTTATGAGTCAATCTTGAAAGGTAGTCTCTTGATTTTTTTCTTATTTTTATAACTATTTTGATTCACACCTAATTTCTGAAAATATAAAACATGAATACAGACAAAAATACTTAATGCTAGCTATATGAATCAGAAAATGTGAATAGTTGGCATTTCTGATCACAGATGGTTCTTTATCTATGAATAAAAGATTTATATTTTGTACTTGAAAGGCACGGTTGCTATTATTTTTCTTGCTTTAATTATTTAAATTGTTTTCTGACATGTGTGATACATAAATATAATTTCTTAATGTTAAACATCAGAATGGAAATTATGAAGCATAAAATGAGACATGTTTCATGTCACGTATTACCTGTTAAGAAAAACTGCAATACAACATTTAAGTACAACAGAATAGTGAGCATATTGTCTCTGATACTTGTAAATAGGATGGATCTGCAGTTTCACAGTTTATGTTGACAGTATCTTTGTGGGAAATGTAATTATCAAATGAATTATAACATGTCCTAGCATTAAGATTATTAATAGTAATTTTAATTGCCTTTTTCAAGATAATTGGATATGTTATCATAAGTATATGGGAAAGGGGGCATTGGGCTAATTAGATATTTTGAACTCAGTTATCTTTAAAATATCTGAAAGTTTAACATATATCCTATATTTCAGGAATTTCTTCTTTTAATTAAATAGTTTCCTAAGTAGAATTAAAATAATTTGTAGTTCATAAAATCTCACTGATTATCCCTTGGTATTTCTCCTTGAGTATTGGTACCAAAAAAATTTAAATAATGGTATTTATTTAATATTTATTTGAGGTAGGGATGACTTATAACATTATGTTAGTTTTAAGTGTATGACATAGTGATTCAAAATTTTTATAGATGATACTTCATTTAGAGTTATTAGAAAATATTGGTTATGGGCCCTGTGCCATACAATATATCCTTGTAGCTTATTTATTTTATACACAGTAGTTTTTTCCCTGTCCCTATCTTATCCCAAATCCCTTCCATCACCCCATTGGTAACACTAGTTTGTTCTCTGTATCTGTGAGTCTCTTTCTGTTTTGTTATATCCATTCATTTGTTTTATATTTTAGATTTGACATACAAGTGGTAACATACAGTATTTGTCTTTCTTTGTCTGACTTATTTCACTACACATAACACCCTCCAGGTCCATAAAATCTCACTGATTATTCCAATATTCCTCCTTGGGTAATGATCTGATGAAAACTCTATATAATGGTATTTATTAAATTAAATTTTCACTACCAGTTAGAAAATTATTCTTAAATTGGTAAGGCTAAGAAATAATATTTTATTCCAGTAATGAGTGCTGTTAGATTGGCTTTCATATACTATTTCTCTAGTTTTAGAAATTGGTAGAAACTCTAAAAAGCAGTTCGCCTTGGAGATACACATCAGCAGCTTTAAAATTGTCCAGCTGCTTTAATCTGGAAAGTTAACTTCCACAGCGTCATAAGGAGCTATTCAGTTGCACGGTCAATATGTGAGCAAAAATCAGAGCTTTATTTGCAGTAGGAAGTATTTGGAACAACCAGCTAAGATATTAAATAATTAAAATATCATGTTCTCAACAAATATTTAATAACATCGGAATATTCTCATTAGGTGAACATAGCTGTATATGAACTGGTTTTAGTATAGTCACACTTTTGTTTAAAGAGAAGTCTATATTTCCGTAAAGTCGTTGACAAAAATCAGAAAACAAATACTGAAAAGTTATAATGGTGGCTAACTCCAAGGGTAGGAGATTGTAAGGAATTTTATTTCTGTACTCCTCTTTCCAGTCTTAATGTGGGGATTTCTGTAATAACTACAGTTATCATCATTCAAGTTGTTTTTAATAAGAAAAGTTAATTAAAATTGAGTACATACATTATAATAAAAATTCAGCTAGTGAAGGAACAATATTGTCTCATTCAACACTGAATTCATTGTCTTTTTTTTTTTTTTTTAACTCTGGAAACGGTGCTTAACAAATATTTGATGATTGAATGAATAGATGATGGGATCAGGAATTAGAAAAGTAGCTTTAGGGAAAACACATTTGGAGGGCCACCAAGATACCTTGTTTACATTTTATTTATCATAGCAATGAGTGATAATAATGTGATAAGAATTGAGAAGAACTGCTCTGCTAACCATAGTTCTGATAGTGTTCAGTTCAGTTCAGTCTCTCAGTCGTGTCCAACTCTTTTGCAACCCCATGGACTGCAGTACGCCAGACTTCCCTGTCCATCACTAAGTCCCGGAGCTTGCTCAAACTCATGTCCATTGAGTCAGTGATGCCATCCAGCCATCTCATGCTCTGTCATCCCCTTTTCCTCCTGCCTTCAATCTTTCCCAGAAATCAGGGTCTTTTCTAAGAAGTCAGTTCTTTGCATCAGGTAGCCAAAGTATTGGAGTTTCAGCTTAAGCATTAGTCCTTGCAATGAATATTCAGGACTGATTTCCTTTAGGATGGACTGGTTGGATCTCCTTGCAGACCAAGGGACTCTGAAAGGTCTTTTCCAACACCACAGTTCAAAAGCATCAATTCTTCGGTGCTCAGCTTTCCTTATAGTCCAACTCTCACATCCATGCATGACTACTGGAAAAACCATAGCTTTGACTAGACGGACCTTTGTTGGCAAAGTAATGTCTCTGCTTTTTAATATGCTGTCTAGGTTGGTCATAGCTTTTCTTCCAAGGAGCAAGCGTCTTTTAATTTCATAGTTGTGGTCACCATCTGCAGTGATCAAATGAGGTAGCTAAAAGGGTGGCCTTCCAGGTGTCTCCTATAAGCTTGAGTGTAGTAGCAACTTACATGATCTCCTGAACCAAGGTCATTATCTATGTTGATAATACCTTATAGATCTGAGGGTGCAACAGCAGGATATAATGGCTTCTACTGTGGTTTGGAGACACTGTTTCAGCTTTGGAAGGAGGCTAATGGCAACTAGCCTCATCTCACACACTAGCAAAGTAATGCTCAAAATCCTCCAAGCCAGACTTCAACAGTATGTGAACCAAGAACTTCCAGATGTTCAAGCTGGATTTAGAAAAGGCAGAGGATCCAGAGATCAAATTGCCAACAGCCATTAGATCATAGAAAAGGCAAGAGAGTTTCAGAAAAACATCCACTTTATTGACTACGCCAAAGCCTTTGACTGTGTGGATCACAAGAAACTGCAAAATTCTTAGAGATGGGAATACCAGACCACATTACCTGCCTCCTGAGAAATCTGTAAGCAGGTCAAGAAGCAACAGTTAGAACCAGACATGGAACAACAGACTGGTTCCAAGTTGGGAAAGGAGTATATCAAGGCTGTATATTGTCACCTTGCTTATTTAATTTATATGCAGAGTACATCATGTGAAATGCTGGGCTGGATGAAGCACAAGCTGGAATCAAGATTGCTGGGAGAAATATCAGTAACCTAAAATACACAGTTGACACCACCTTAAGGGAGAAAGTGAAAAAGAAACTAGAGAACCTCTTGATGAAAGGGGAGAGTGAAAAAGCTGGCTTAACACTCAGCATTCAAAAAACGAAGATCATAGCATCTGGTCCCATCACTTCATGGCAAACAGATGGGGAAACAATGGAAACAGTGAGAGACTATTTTCTTGGGCTCCAAAATCACTGCAGATGGTGACTGCAGCCATGAAATTAAAAGGCACTTGCTCCTTGGAAGAAGAACTATGACAAATCTAGACAGCTTATTAAAAAGCAGAGACATTCTTTGCTGACAAAGGTCCGTCAAAAACCATAGTCAAAGCTATGGTTTTTCCAGTAGTCATGTATGGATATGAGAGTTGGGCTAAAAAGAAAACTGAGTACCGAAAAATTGGTGCTTTTGAACTGTGGTGTTGGAGAAGACTCTTGAGAGTCCCTTGGACTGCAAGGAGATCCAACTTAGTCCATCTTAAAGGAAATCAGTCCTAAATATTCTTTGGAAGGAGTGATGCTGAAACTGAAACTCTGATACTTTGGCCACCTGATGCGAAGAACTGACTTCTTAGAAATGACCCTGATTTCTGGGAAAGATTGAAGGCAGGAGGAGAAGGGGATGACAGAGGATGAGATGGTTGGATGGTATCACCAACTTGATGGACATGAGTTTGAGCAAGCTCTGGGAGGTGGTGATGGACTGAAAAGCCTGGCATGCTGCAGTCCATGGGGTCGCAAATAATTGGACACTGACTGAGTGACTGAACTGAACTGAACGGCAGTTAAATCAGTATGGCCAAATCAGAGAGCAAGAAACATGATACATCACTGCTGGAATAGTACATTACTCCTCAACAGATAGATACATACTGACTTGGAGTGATATGGCCAAAAAGTCTGCCTAAGGATTTCCGAATATGTGTTACTTAGGATTGGTCTTTAGTAGCTACCTGAGTCTTCTCCCATCAAATATGTACTAGTTCTCTGTGCTGGAAACTGCAGAACAATGACCTTCTGAAGTCTCCTCTAAAAACTTGACGTATTCTTTTAGAGCAGTTTAAGATTACAGCAAAATTGAGGGAAAGGTACAGAGATTTATCACGTAACCCCTACCCCTGACATGTACATAGCCTCCTCCTTTATAAATATCCACCAGCAGAGTGTTGTGGTACATTTATTACAATTGATAAACCTACATTGACATTTCATAATCATTAAGAGTCTATAGTTTACATTAGGGTTCATTCATGATGTTCAATTTTATGATTTAGACAAATGTATAATGACATGTATCTGTCAATTATGGTATTATACAGAGTATTTTTCATAGAAATCTCATATTCTATATATTCATTTCTATCACCACAACCCCGACCCCTGGCAATTACTGGTATTTTTTAAGGTCTCCACAGTTTTGCTATTTGATATTTTCAGAATGTCAGTAGTTGGAATCATATGGTGCATAGACTTTTAAAATTGGCTTCTTTCACTTGAATACTCATTTAAGATCCCTCTGTATCTTTTCATGGCATTATAGCTCATTTTGGTTTCTTCTTTTTAGTGCTGAATAATATTTCATTACCTAGATAGAACATAGTTTGCTTATCTATTCATCTACTGAAGGACATCTTGGTTGCTTCAAAGTTTTGGCAGTTATGAAGAAAGCTGCTATAAACATCCAAGCTCAGATTTTGGTGTGGACATAAGTTTTCACATTATTTAGATAAATATCAAGAAGCATGATTTCTGAAACTTTGGTAAGAGTGTGTTTAGTTTTGTAAGAAACCACCCAGCTCTTCCAGTGTAGCTGTACTATTTTGCATTCCCACCAACAGTGAATGAGAGTTCCTGTTGCTTCACAGGATTTTGGCCATTCTAGTAGGTGTGTAGTGGTATCTCAGTGTCATTTTAATTTGTATTTGCCTGCTGATATATAATGTGAAGCACCTTGTCATGTGCTTATTTGCCATCTGTATGTCTTCTTTGGTCAGATTTCTGTTAAGGTCTTTGGCCCATCTTAAAAGCAGGCTGTTTGTTTTCTTATTGTTGAGTTCTAAGAGTTCTTTGTAAATTTTGGATGATATTCATTTATCAGACATGTTTGTTGCAAATATTTTTTCCCAGCCTGTGACTTGTCTTCTCATTCTCTTTTGTCTTTCACAGAGCAGAAGTTTTTAATTTTAATGAAATCCAGTGGATTGGTTATTTCTTTCATGGATCATGCCTTGGTGTTGTATCTAAGAAGTCATTGACATACCCAAGGTCATCTAGGTTATCTTCTGTGTTATCTTCTAAGAGTGTTATAGTTCTGTGTTTTACATTTAGTTTTGTGATTCATTTTGAGCTAATTTATGTGAAGGGCATGAGGTCTGTGTTTAGATTCTCTCTCACTTTCTCTCTCTTTCTCTTATTTTTTTTGCCTGTGTGTGCACCACTGTTCCAGTACCATTAGTTGACAAGACTATCTTTGTGCCATTGTTCTCCTTTGTCAAACTTTATGTGGGTCTATTTCTGGACTTTTGTAGTTTTCCTCATATAGATCTTGTACATATTTTGTTAGATTTATACCTCAGTATTTCATTTTTTTTTTGAGTAGTGGGCAAATGTTTCTAATTTCAAATTCTATTTGTTTGCAATTAACTTTTGTATATTAACCTTGTATCTTGCAACCATGCTCTAATTGCACCTACAGCCTTTTAAGATGATGGCAGTTCTACATTTCTTGTCTTTTCTTGTTTTCTTGTGTCTTTCTTTCACTGCTCCTAGTATATCTAGCCTACTGTTATAGAAGGCACCATATAATGTGAGTTTGAATATTCAGTTCAGCTGTATAAGATTTAAAAAATGATACAATGAAACAGAAGAAATGCTGAATATAGATAGGTAGTAAGCTAATAGCTTATGAAGTACAGATGACATTCACAGACTGTAGTAAGTATAGATATGTGGGACTTCCCTGGTGGTCTTGTGGTTAAGAATCCTCGCTTCCACTGCAGGGTACATGGTTCAATCCCTGGTCGGGAACTAAGATCTTGCATGCATGCCAAAAAATTATAGATATGTATAAGTCAGTAGTTTATGAAAGAGAGGCAGAATTCAGAAGATGTGCTAAATGTTACATAGTAATCAAGTTAGTAACCTATAAAATGTGCCAAGATAAACAGACTAAATGACATATATGATAGAATAGACAAGTTTTATTCAACAGAGAGGCAGACTAAGCCATGACCTTGCCAATTCAGGGCTGATTGCTGTGTCATCCCTAAACTGACCACCTACTGATAACATCCAATATGGTCCCATTTTGGCCCAAAGATCTATGCCCAAGAAATACAAATAAAACCTGTAGCTCCTCACGAAGTTAATTCACAGGCTATAGCTTTGACCAGGCACAGCTGCCTCTGTGTCTCTCCCATTATTCTTTGGTACCTTCTGTCTGAGCCCCTGGCTCAAATCCCAACTCTGGTTTCCATAGCACACCATCATGGGGAAGGCTGATGTGGGCAGAGAGCGCAAGATTTGGACAGTGTGACCGTGGCACTCATACCGTATCTTAAGTATGTTGACTTTGCTGCTTTCTTTCCCCTTGCTTATCACTGTATGTTTTAAATTTTTTTTAGTGAATTGTGTGAATAGAGCATTTTAATTTGGTCTGTGAGCCCTCTGGGTTAGCTTGCTTGGTAATGTGTTCAGCAGCTACCCTTACATCAAGATAATTTTCCACTTGGCAGTACTCTTCACTTTGAACTTCAGTGATCCTCTCTCACAGTCTGAGATTTTAAGCAAATGCATCTGATCATCACTATCTGGCTGAGGGACTAATAACAAGCTGTGAAAGAAGTGTTAAGTTTTGGTGATTCTATGGCAATCATAAGCACTTTGTCCACAATGAAGGAATTAAAGAGGACCAGTCTCTCGCCTCTGGAATGGGTCCTTCATAAGCAAACCCAGGAACACTGAGCAGATCCCAGTTTACCTGGGAAGAAGAGTAGGAGGTTGTCTGTGTCAGCTCTGTCCTAGTTACATTCTCTCCTTGCTCAAAGCTGAAGTCAGAGGTACTTAGTGGCTCTAATAGTGACCTTTAAATAGTTTTGCTTATATATTCCCATGCACATTTTAAGTTGACATTTAAAATTTCCCATTATAAGCTTAAATAGTTGGAAAAGATGTAATTTTTGGTGTACTATGAATGCTGACATTTTAAAATTTTAAATTTAAACATTTTAAAATAAAACTATTACATTGGTCTTTTAAACATATCCAATAAAATATAAGTTCCATATGGTTTTTAAGAAACATTTTATGAACATTTTCAAACACAAAAGGAAAAATAGTAAACTCCCATGTATTCTTTATCCAACATAAACAGCCATTAACATCTGCCATTCTTATCTATACTTTCCTTCACTTTTCTTCTTACAGTATTTTAGAGCAAACCTGAATAATACTTTATTTAAAAACAGCTTGGTTTGTATCTCTAACAGATATTTATTATAACAATACCTTTTATCCATATCCAATAAAATAATTAACCTTAATGCCAATAGTATCCAGTTTGTGTTCAGATATCACCAGTTGCCTCAAAAATGTCTGTCTTATTAAAGTTGGTTTGTTCAAATCAGGATCTAAACAAGGTTTATGCATTGCATTTGGCTGATACAATTCCTATGTCTCTTTTCTTTTGTAACATTTTTCCCCTCCTCTTATTCTCTGTGCGATATCATTTAACATGTCTCTCTACCCTCCCCTATTTCTCACAAACTAGAAGTTAGATCTAAAAACTTGATTACATTCAGTGTTTGTAGCATGAATGAATGCCTTATAGATTTTCCTGTATTTATAATCTCACTGAACTCACATAAGGAGAAACAATTTCTGGTTGTTTTACTTTAATGACATATTAATATGTTTCAGTGGCATAGGTGATATCAGTCAGATTCATCTATTATAAATTTCCTATCACTCTTTATCTAATAATGACAAACATTACCTAGACAAACATTATCTGGACCCACTATTTCATTATGGTTTGCAATATGATGATTTGCTAATTCTTTTATTCCATCTACATGTATTAACTATTGAAGAAGAATTTTCTCTCATCATCTAGTTGGTTATCCAGAATTATAGCCCATTGTAGGAAATCCCATGTATTGCAGCCTGCCAGGCTCTTCTGTCCATGGAATTCTCCAGGCAAGAATACTGGAGTGGGTAGCTGCTATTCCCTTCTTCAGGGGATCTTTCTGACCTAGGGATCGAACCTGGATCTCCTGCATTGCAGGCAGGTTCTTTACCATATGAGCCTCCAGGGAAGCCCTTTAGGAAACCAGGAAAAGTATATTTATTATTTTTCAGAATAATAAATTGGTGCCCTAGCAAGCAACAAAGGTGAATGATGAAACAATAAAGTTATAAAACTTTATTTTAGTATTAATATGTAATGATGGATTTTTATACATTTAATGTTTCAATCTTTTACTTGATTGAAGTAAAAGCCACGTGGCATGTGGGATCCTAGCTCTCTAAACCAGAGGCTGAACCTGCGCCCCCTGCAGTGGAAGCCTGCGGTCTTAACCACTGGACCACCAGGGAAGTCCTGATCTTTTCCTTTTTTTTTTGTTCAGTGTTCAGAGTGCCCCATCTTTGCCCCATGGAATTCCCTTCAAGTTGGTTCCCATCTCCTTTTGGCATGACCCACTTGGCTTTGATAGCTTCCTTGTTTTCTAACATGACAGGATGTCACATGTTCATGGCCTGAATGCTCCTGGGATTTTAAGACAGTAAAAATATTAAAAAGCTCTTCTTCAACAGCTGTTATATCTTTCTTATTTCTCCTTAAACTTATTTCCACTCAATTTCTTTTTTTTTTACTGAAGTATAGTTAATCTACAATACTGTGTTAATTTTAGGTATATAGCAAAAGTATTTGGTTTTCCATATATATATATATATATATATATATACATTTTAGGAAAGCATATATATGGAGGCCAAAGATCTGGAAATTGGTTTGCTTGAAACTCTTCACACTTGCATGCCCCTTGGAAAGTCTCTGTACGGTCAGTTATTGGTACTCAGAGCCCTGACTTGAAGACTGTCAAGCCTCTCCCCTTTAACAGCTGACACTTGGAACCTACTGTGTGCCAAATGCACTGACTGTGTGAAGTGGCTACTGTTCTTAATCCCGTTTTACAGACGATGGAACTGATGCACAGAGAGCTTACATGACTTGTCCAAAGTGTCACATCTAGTAAGTGGGCAGCAGGAAGGGAAACCCAGACACTGTGGCTCCAGTGCCCAGGCTCGTGACCACTGTGATTTTCAGTGCTTAAAAAAAAAAAAAGAAAAACAGTGGAAGAGCAGATCTAGGCATATGAGAGGAGAACTTCTGTTCATGTAAAATTGTTAATGGATGGGAAGCAAAGAAAAATAATGTTTTTTTCAGTGTATCAGTGAATAAACTCTACATGTGTTAACAAAACATAAAGTAGTACCTTTTTCTGTACTCTGCTAAAATGCCATAGTACTTCATGTCAGTAAAATTAAAATTAACACATTTTTATTTCTTTAATTTCTAAGTAACAATTTGTTCTCATTTAATTAGTAATGTGCTGTAATCTTATCTAAAAACCTCTTATAGTCTGCATATTCTACTTAACCAGTTAAAACATTCTACTTTTAGTGAGGATGACACTGTTTTTACAGTAATATTACAGAAGAAATTTTGCACTTAACAATGGTAGTGATTTCACACTTATATAACTCTTTACACCTAAAAGCATCTAGAAAGTGTTTCACATGAAAAAAAGAAACTATAAACATCACTAAAATGATTACCTCTTTTGGTAAAGATTGAGATTGTAATATTCCCATTTACTAAATAAAAGAAAATTATTGCTATATTTTAAGAGGTATTTTTTAGTAGTTCAGTGAAATTTTTAAAATAATAATTGGTTTATGTAATAAACACACCAGAATACTCAGGAGATTTCATTCTGCAAGGTGATTTACTTTCTAATCATAAGAATATCTCTCATTTTTTCTTTCAACTGGTTTTGCTTGGTTCTCAGTGGTGGAAGTTTACATTGTTCTTAAAAGTAGCAATCCTAGAAAACAGAGTACTACTTAATTTTTTCCATCTAAACTCTGACTTAGCAACCCCTGTGTCTGGGGAAGGTACTTTGATTGTCTAGCCTTGGACACACTCACTTCTAGGAAAGCATGGCCACATAATTCCCAACAGAATCAACAGGAAGGTAGCTTCCAAAAAAGGAAAGAGAAAAGGCAAAAAAAAAAAAAAAAAAAAAAAGGCATTGTGGTGTACTTTTCAATAACATATGCCTCATGTTGTTTGTGTAATTAGCAATGTGTTCAGTTCAGTTCAGTTCAGTCGCTCAGGCGTGTCCGACTCTTGGCGACCCAATGAACCACAGCATGCCAGGCCCCCTTGTCCATCACCAACTCCCAGAGTTTACCCCAACTCATGTCCATTGTGGAGAAGGAAATGGCCCCACTCCAGTACTCTTGCCTAGAGAATTCCATGGACAGAGGAGCTTGGTGGGCTGCTGTCCATGGGATCACACAGAGTTGGACACAACTGAAGCAACTTAGCATGTATACAGGTGTTAGAGAAGGAAATGGCAACCCACTCCAGTGTTCTTGCCTGGAGAATCCCAGGGGCAGAGGAGCCTGCTGGGCTGCCGTCTGTGGGGTCACACAGAGTCAGACATGACTGAAGCGACTTAACAACAGCAGCAGCAGCATGTCCATTGAGTCAGTGGTGCCATCCAACCATCTCACCCTCTGTCGTCCCCTTCTCCTCCTGCCCTCAATCTTTCCCAGCATCAGGGTCTTTTCAAATGAGTCAGCTCTTTGCGTCAGGTGGCCAAAGTATTGGAGCTTCAGCTTCAACATCAGTCCTTCTAATGAACACCCAGGACTGATCTCCTTTAGCATGGACTGGTTGGATCTCCTTGCAGTCCAAGGGTCTCTCAAGAGTCTTCTCCAACACCACAGTTCAAAAGCATCAATTCTTCTGCACTCAGCTTTCTTTATAGTCCAACTCTCACATCCATACATGATACTGGAAAAACCATAGCCTTGACTAGATGGACTTTTGTTGGCAAAGTAATGTCTCTGCTTTTTAATACACTGTCTAGGTTGGTCATAACTTTCCTTTCAAGTAATAAGCATCTTTTAATTTCATGGCTGCAGTCACCATCTGCAGTGATTTTGGAGCCCCCCAAAATAAAATCAGCCACTGTTTACACTGTTTCCCCATTTATTTGCCATGAAGTGATGGGACCATGATCTTAGTTTTCTGAATGTTGAGCTTTAAGCCAACTTTTTCACTCTCCTCTTTCACTTTCATCAAGAGGCTCTTTAGTTCCTCTTCACTTTCTGTCATAAGGGTGGTGTCATGTGCATATTTGAGGTTATTGATATTTCTCCCGGAAATCTTGATTCCAGCTTGTGCTTCTTCCAGCCCAGCGTTTCTCATGGTGTACTCTGCATATAAGTTAAATAAGTGGGGTGACGATATACAGCCTTGACGTACTCCTTTCCTGATTTGGAACCCATCTGTTGTTCCATGTCCAGTTCTAACTGTTGGTTCCTGACCTACATACAGATTTCTCAAGAGACAGGTCAGGTGGTCTGGTATTCCCATCTCTTTCAGAATTTTCCACAGTTTATTGTGATTCACACAGTCAAAGGCTTTCGCATAGTCAATCAAGCAGAAATAGACGTTTTTCTGGAACACTCTTGCTTTTTCAATAATCCAACAGATTTTGGCAATTTGATCTCTGGTTCCTCTAGCGATGTTTAAGCAAATAGCAAAATTAAAATACTTTGCAAAAAGTTATCATTTTTTCTTAAATAGTATTGTACTTATCAAAGACTTAAATTCATATTTTTGTCTTCCTTTGGGGTCTCATCTCTGCTCATTTCTAATGAGATTTCACATTTAGCAACCACTACATGATGGGAAGTAAATTGTGATTAGTGCCCAGCCTCAATTAATAATCCAGGAGGATTTTACATTTTAAATTAAATGACATTCTTCCTCAGTTTGAGCTGGAAATGACAGAAGACCACAAAGTGCTACTTTCGCAGTCTCCTTTATCACCCTTGACTAAAGTCACAGACATATCACAGCAAAGCAGTCCTGAAGACACCTTCAATGGGGATACCATTCAATCAACTTACAAATACTTTTCAAGTGCCTTACCAAGGTAAGAAGCAGCAACTTAAACTTTTTTATTATTCATTATTTCAGCAACTTAAACAATTCTGATGGAGATAAAAGTGCTTTAAAAGGTTAGCTCTTTTATGTAAATTCTCAGTATTTAGTAAAGACTGTATCAGTAAAAATTTGGAGATGTGATGGGCTGCCAAGGTTGTTGCCTAGGTTAGAACCCTTCCATTTTTTTTTTTCTATTTTATGGGAATAAAAAAGATAGATGACTCAATAAACATAAATTATTCCTAGAGCCTGACTTGGACAGGCTAGGATAGTGATGATAACAGTAATGGCAAGGGGCAGTATTTGCTATTTGCCAGTCACCATGCTAAGTGCTTAACCTGTATTACATTTATTTAGTTCTCAAAACAACTTTGAGAGGAATGTAAGGCAGACAGTGTTTTAGTCATCTCCATTTTACATATGAGGAAACAAAGACCTAGAGAGGTTAATTAATATCACAGTGCTGGTAGGTAAAGAAAGTGTGGTAGTTGCTCAGTCCTGTCTGATTCTTTGCAACCCCATGGACTGTACCTGCCAGGCTCCTCTGTTCATGGGATTCTCCAGGCAGGAATACTGGAGTGGGTTGCCATTTCCTTCTCCAGGGGATCTTCCTGACTCAGGGATTGGACCCAGGTCTCCCTCATTGCAGGCAGATTCTTTACAGTCTGAGCCACCAGGGTAAGTAGAGAAGGTAAAGTTTGAACCCAGATAGTTCTAACTCCACAGATAAAACTCTTAACTACTATACTCTACCACACTTCTCAGAAATATAAAGCAGAGGAGACAGAGTTATTTTTCCTGTGTTTTTTTCTCAATTAGAAAGTAAAAGAACAGAGACTTTCCTGGTAGTCCAGCGGCTAAGACTCCATGCTCCCAGTGCAAGGGGCTTGAGTTCAATCCCTGGTCAGGGAACTAGATCCCACCTGCTGCAAGTTAGGAAAAAAAAGGTCCCACCATAAATAAGACCTGGTGCAGCCAAATAAATAAATATTAAAAAAAGAAGAAAGTGAAAGAACAAAAAAGTATCTGTCAGTTATTGATAAACTGTTGTCTGGCTAAATGTGATGCCATAGTTTTTATGTTTAAAAGGAAATGTAGATTATAAAAATATTGAAAAAGTATTCTTAAATTAGGGATTGTGTTAATCTCCTTAGACATGATAGCTCCTATTTATATCTTTGAAGAGTTTGATTGCTTTTTTTAATATGTCACTAAGTTTTTAGGTGAAAGTGAAATACAGATTTTCAGCTAACCTTTGTTTTGCCCTATTCCTCTAAGGTATGAGTGCGTGTTAGCAGTGTATGAGATCACTGACACAGTGTGCTAGCTACATGGCTAGATCATTTTTAGGAAATCATTACCCAGGGTTATATTGTAGAGACATAATTTTCTCATGATAGTGTTCCTCCCTATAAGACAATGGAAAAAAATTTCTAAATAGGATTTTTAAGTAGTCCTTTATACAACTGCCAATGCTAATGTGTGTTTGCACATTTTTAAATTGCCTTTAGAATTTACTTTTACTAAGTTTCCTTTCCAAAATAGTAATAGGTTTACTTTTTTTCTGTCTTTTGTGATATCTTTTATACAACTTGTAATTTTATTTATTCAATTTCTTTCTGTTCTTTGTCTGAGTCTCTAACTTTTGTTTTACTTGCCCTTTTTCTTTTAATATGACAGTCTTTGTTTTTCATATTACACTTTTCTTACCACTTTTTTTTTATAGTTTGTTTCATTGTACTTCTATTTCTTTGTTTGGATCCTAACTTCTTTTCTTTCACCATTGTCTGTTACCATCAACTTTGAATATGATATACCTAGAAAATGAAGTAATCTCTTCTTGACAGTTGAATAGAAAGTCAAAGACAATGCCCTGAGGCCCTTTACTTTTATGAAAAAGAAAATGATGAGTTTCAACCTGAAGGGTCAAGTTCATAAAGGCTAGTGGTAATCTCAGATCCATTGGCATTAATATGATTATCAGAGAGGCAATTTTCTCTATGAGTAAAGATGTTTCCTCCCTGATTGAGGTTAAAACTTCTCTTGTCTCATCCTTTTTTCCTTTGCCACCTTTATTCCACCATCTTTTTGATCTTTTATGAGAAATAATTATTAAAGTATAGTCAGTTTGTTGTTCCTTTACTTATATAACAGAGACTGTGCTTTTCTTCACTATTTAACACATTGTACATTTTTACAAAACCTGCCCACATTAAATCCATTCTTTGTAACCATGCAGTGATGAATCACATTATTCTCATGTTATTATCTGTGGTATTAATCTACTTTTTATTACATTTACCTTATCCTTCTTTTCTTTCTTGTGTTCTTACAATGGTTTGCCTCTGTCACTCTATGTTATATTTGTTTGTAACAAAGGAAAAACTGCTGTGCCAGGAGCCTTCCCCCCAAAAAGAAAACTAACATCAATAGTGTGAGTTCAATATATCATGCCCAAGAAGGACTGATCCTCCCATTTTATGACTTGCCACCAAAAGATCAGATGACTGGAGAAGTATAGCTTCGTTCTTGTGGTTACTTCAAGGAAAGCAAATGATAGGGAACTTTTCCTACCCAGCTGTAGTCTGATGCATTCCCAGGTGACCTGAAACAGGGTATCAGCCTTTGAAGCATGAAGCAGAATCAATTATTTATTGGTAATAGGTATCTAGGGGCAGTTCTGCTATATTTGTGGAAGGTGTCTCTGAATGCTAAAATTGGACAATTTCCAAATCAAAATTGCATTTTTAAAAAGATATTTTTTATGTAGACCATTTTTAAAGTCTTCATTGAATTAGTTTATGGTATTGCTTCTGTTTTATGTCTCGGTGTTTTGGCTGTGAGGCTTGTGGGATCTTAACTCCCCAACCAAGGATTTAACCTGCACCCTCTGCACTGGAAAGTGAAGTCTTAAAAACTGGACTGCCAGGGAAGTCCCAAAATTGTATATCACAAAACTAACAGAATGGTCTAGACAGTTAGTATCTCTTTCTATCCCACATATATTTTAATAATATTTAGCTGATGATCATCTAAGAATGTAATTTCATGATTATTATAGCAGAATGTTGTAGTGTTGTTTTTTTTTTTTAATCCCACTTGCAGCTGAGTGTAATATCAACTCTTTTAGTTCCCCAGAGGACAAATTATTGTTAGTATATTATATTAGGACTTAAATCAGTTTTAAAAGTGAATCGCCAACATCTTATTATAGATTATCTGGTTGCTGATTCACAGACAAATCTTGATTTCGAGGAGACTAACAGTGCTTAATCTAGTCACTCACTTTTTTATATCATTTTAGTTATCTTGGCTATTTTGAATTGGAATGAGTCTTAGGCTCTTTTTGAACTATAAGTATTTGGTTATATCACCTTTTCTAGGGACGGTTTAAGTTTAGTAATCTCACAATTCCAAAGATGAGCTATTAGTTCCCACAATGGGATGAGCAGCAGAGTGAGGGGAAGGAAGCAGTAAGGAGTTAATGAAGCAAGCCAACACCTCCACTGTTTGCAACCTCCATTGCCCAACAAATTGCACTTTTCCTAATTCAAAACTTTTGTCAGATTTTTCTTTAGAGTCTTAAAAAAAGAAAACTCTGCAGATCCAAACATTAATATATTGCTGGTGGTGGTGGTTTAGTCGCTAAGTCGTGTTCAACTCTTGCAACCCCATAGACTGTAGCCCACCAGGTTCCTCTGTCCATGGGATTCTCCAGGCAAGAATACTGGAATGGGTTGCCATTTCCTTCTCCAGGGGATCTTCCCAACCTAGGAATCGAACCCAGGTATCCTGCATTGCTGGCAGATTCTTTACTGACTAAGCTATACTTTAAAAATGTTAATAGACTATATCATTTCTTTTTGAAAATTTGCATTTCCTCTGGAAAATCCTTTTATTTCTATAATCTCCCCCAATTTTAGGTTTAAGATGTACCTTATTTTTATTCCTTTGTACTTCTGCACAAGCAGAGCTAATATTCATTTTTTCCTTTGAGTGGGATAGTTTATGCCCTGATCCTGTACTCAGATGAGTCCTTTACAAATTGTATAAATTGTTTTTCTTTTTTACATTTCCTTCTACAAAAGCAAGAAAGTTCAACTTAACAAACATTGAATATCTCCTTTAGGGTATACGTGTAATTTGACCATAATACATTAGTTATTATTCAGTAATTGAGCTACAAATAAAAGTTGGACTTATTGTGTTATAAAATAATTGAAAATTGGTCTGCAATCAAGGTATCTTTACCAATATTTCTAGATCAAACTAGAATTATATTTTCTTCTGGTATTCAAAATAAAATTTGGGAGAAATTATTCGTATTTATTATTGCCACTTTCTATTATTCACTTTCCGTGATGTTTAAATTACATTTTACCTAGTAATTGTAGAAAGGTGTTTATGTCTTTAGAGGTTATTTGTTTCTTCAATTGGGGGGAAGGTAGAATGACAAGTAATGAAATCTTTGTGGTTTGTGTACTGCAGATTTTGTATAAGTTTCCATGCACCAAACATAGATGGGGTTATTTCTTTTATCTGTTGCATCCAGTATTTTAAGTTGGTGATTTCTTATTAAATGTATTTAAGGTCATTTTCCTTTATGTTTATGTTTTCTTATTTGTATTTATTCCAATTAGAGAGTTTAATTACGGTTAAAATGGTAATAGGATAAAGACAAGTTTTACAAATGACAATATTAAAATAAAACCATAACTCTTCAGGAAGGTTTAAATGCCATAGGAATATAAAGCGAGAAATATATGCTTGTCAAATATACAGTATAAATAAATAATTTAGATGAAAATGGTTGACTACATTTAACAAAGAGACTACCAAATAATGAGGGGCTAAAGAGTGGTTGTTAGATTTGATGTACTTCATTGTACATTGTAAGTAATTGCTATCCATAAAAATTCTATGGCTTCTGTATAAGAAAAAGAGACATTTTGACAGGCAACACTGGTATGAAGCGACAGCAAGCACAAATCCTTGGCAACTGTCATTATCCTGCTGTTGAATTCACATCCAAACTGTGTGATAACTTAGACCTGCATGCTTGTTACTGAGCCATGATCTGTCAAAGTAGCCACACTTCCTACTTATGAATAGAATTATTAGCCACATGCAGATTTCTGCCATAGAAATCTAAACTCAACAAGGATGCTTTGTGTTTCAAAATCAGAGGAAAACCTCCATGTCATTTTATGCTTGTGCTGAAATTTTTTGAAGTGTTCTTGATAAAATAAAGAAATAAAGAAAATACCATATTAGTTTATATTTTAGCCCATCATAAAACATTCAAAATCAGTAAAGATTTTGAATAAAGCTAAAAGTGAAGCAAATGTGATTAGAAAGTTCATTGTATAAGTTAGGCTACTATTAGCAGAGTAATGGGAAATTCAGCTGAAAGTGACTTTAAAACTGGACACTCACTATCTCATGTAACAGGAACTTCAGAGACAGGGCAAGTCTAGGGTTTGTTCAGTGCTTCAGCAGGAGTATCAAAGAACCTGACCCTTTATATCTTTCCCTGCACCATCCTCACAATATTGGCTAGATCCTTGGGTTTGAATCCTCTTACTGGGAAGGCTCATCATATGCTCACTAGATGCTCACTAGACAATTTCTGACTAAAGAGGATAGGTATTTGATTATTTATATCTCTTTTTTATTAGTGCAAAAACCTTTCTCCAGAACGCTTCTCCTCATTTTATCATTGGCCAAAATTGAATCACAGGCTGCTTAAGTAACCCATCATGCAACAGAAATGGAAATAGCTTCACTGGCGTCAGACCACTGAATGTTTACCCACTGCAGCTATCAGGGGATGCCTTCCATGGACATATAAAGGGGGTGACTATTCAAACATAACTGAGGCTTTTCATCTGAAGAAAAATGGAGAAAGGACCTTTAGAAAATCAGTGTTACATGACATAGTTTTGACTTTTGGCTTTATTATATTTTACCTTTTAAATTGTATATGTTTCTTATCAATGGAATTTTTGTGATACATTTTTTCATGATGTCATAATTATCAAAGAATAATTCTTGCATATCAATCATTAGTTGAGTTCCAGTGGCAGTGAAGAGATAAAACAAGGTTCTTACCCTTGCAGAATGGGATATGAAATCATCTGAAATCACATTATAAATCACAAAGTAAAGATATCAGTATGCAAAAAGTATATCAGTGCTTGCACAGGACCTGGCAGAATGATTTGAAATAAGGAATGACTAGGACCTATTGGGGTTAATCCCTCACATATGTCCTATCAGCTTGTACAGATTTGTTGAGATTTTTCTCTATATCCCTAAGACCTGAACTTTTTCATCTTAATAACCGAGACTTTTCCTTCATAATACTAATCACAGTCAGTTATTGTAAATTTATATGCGTGACTACGAGTATGACATTTCTCTTTTACACTAGACAATTATTGTTATTATGGAAGGGGTTTTAGAAAATGTAAACACTGAGTTCAATTAATATTTATTAAATACTTACTGATTGAGGGACTTCCCTGGTGGTCCAGTGCCTAAGACTCCATGCTCCCAATTCAGGGGGCCTGGGTTTGATTCCTGGTCAGAGAACTAGATCACATTTACTGCAACTAAGAGTTCACATGCTACAACTAAAGATACCGCGTGTTGCAATGAACATCAAAGACCCCACGTGCTGCAGCCAAGACCCGGTGCAGCCAGATAAATAAGTAAGGATTTTTAAAAATACTAATTGAAAGATATACAGTACTGAGTATATATCTGCTGAGTGAATACCACTGGCAAAAAAGCATACATGTAAGAACTATGGAAGGCAATGTGCTGCAGTCATAGCTGAGGGACATTGTAGGGATATTAAGGGGAGCAGTGGGCTTTCCTGATGGCTCAGATGGTAAAGAATCTGCCTGCCAGGCAGAAGACACGGGTTAGATCCCTGGGTTGGGAAGATCCCCTGGAGAAGAAATAGCAACCTACTCTAGTATTCTTGTCTGGGAAATCCCATGGACAGTGGAGCCAGGCAGGCCGCAAAACAGTCAGACACAACTTAGCAACTAAACAACAACAGCAGCAAGAGTGACATTATTAGAAGTTTTCTTTAAGTTGCTATTAAAAAAACCCACTAAGATTCACTGATGCTATTAAAATAGAGGAAATGAGAAGGAAGATTGCTCTTGCCAAAACTAGAATCCTACCATTAAGTATTATCTGGCCTATTTATCTGCTTTTTCTAGTCTCCTCCCTGGGCATATTTTGTTGTACTTTTAGACCTCACATCTTTACTTAGTTGTTGCTTTGTGAAACAAAAGTTGTAAATTAGATTTAATGGAAACCACAGAAAGTAAAGCATAATTAAATATTTGTGGTTCAGCTGGTAAAGAATCAGCCTGCAATGTGCGAGACCTGGGTTCAATCCCTGGTTAGGTAGATCCCATGGAGAAGGGAAAGGCTACCCACTCCAGTATTCTGTCCTAGAGAATTCCGTGGACTGTATAGTCCATGGGGTCACAAAGAGTTGGACACAACTGAGCAACTTTTACTGAGACATTAAGAGGGTTGTCAGTTCCACAGTGTTTAAGATCCGTCCCTAATGATCTTTTTGACTGTAATAGAAAGCCTTTATGTATAGTATTATACTGTTTCAGAAAAGAATGAAAGCTTAGTTAATCTATTAATGTGACTACCAGCTTTGTAATTCTGTGATTTATCATATCTACTATATCATATGTAGAAATTGTTTAAAAGATTCAATAACCTAAAGTTTTTAACCAATAGTTTTTATCCATACTGTTAAATTTTGACATGTTTTTACTAATCTTACTATAAGCAAATGTAGCATTCTTAAATATTTACATAGTTTGCATACATATAGACTTACAAAGGCTTCCCAGGTAGCTCAGTGGTTAAGAATCTGCCTGCCAGTGAAGGAGCTGCAGGACACTTGGGTTCAATCCCTGGGTCAGCAGGATTGTCTGGAGTAGGGAATGACAACCCACTCTAGTATTCTTGCCTGGAAAATCCCATGGACGGAGGAGTCTGGTAGGCTGCAGTCCATGGGGTCGTGAAGAGTCAGACACAACTAAGCAACTTCACTTTGACTTTTCGCTTTCATGCACTGGAGAAGGAAATGGCAACCCACTCCAGTGTTCTTGCCTGAAAAATATCATGGACTGAGTAGCATGGCAGGCTACAGTCCATGGGATCACAAAGAGTGGAACATCACTGAGTGACTAAGCACACATGCAGACTTACAAAACCACATTTACTTATTTTTTTGTGACTTAATTTCTAAAGAATTATTCAGATTGCTAAAAGAAATAATCTTTTTCCAATAACTGATGTTAAACGAACTCAGAAATGATGTAGTCGATGTTGTTAATGGAAACATACCAGGATATTGGGATTCCCTGGTGGCTCAGTGGTAAAGAATCCGCCTGCCAATGCAGGAGACGCAAGAGAGGAGGGTTCCATCCTGGGTCAGGAAGATCCCCTGGAGGAGGGTATGCCAACCCACTCCAGTATTTTTGCCTGGAAAATCCCATGGACAGAGGAGCCTGGCAGGCTACAGTCCATGGATCACAGAGTCAGTCATGACTGAGCGCACACGCACATAAAATAAAATACCAGGATATTTTCATCCAAATGAATACCTCCCCAATTTAAAATGTCTACTTTAGGAAGTAGTAATTTATTCTAATGACAATGCCACTTCTCAAAGCACTTTCTTAAGTTCCTCTTTGGATTTGCCATCAGAAACAGTGGTACTTTCTTTTAAATAACCTCAGTTTTTAATGACGACAAAATTTAATCTTAAATAGTTGTCTTTTAATCTTCTGGAAAAGAAAATACCTGGATCTAAATTTGGTGTAAAAATTGAGTAATCAAAACTACATAATTGTATAGCTAGTATGTTACACAGAAATTTAATATGGGTCCCCAAGATTCCCACCCACTGGTAAATATGCCTGGTGTAATTCCCTCCTCTTGAGTGTGGGTAGGATTGTGACTATGACAGGATGTCACTTCTACGATTATGTTACATTATATGGCAAAGATTTTTTTCAGATGTAGTTAGGGTATAAAATCAGTTGTATTTGAGTTAATCAAATGGGAGATTATCCTGGGTGGGCCTAACTTATTCAGATCTACTCTTAAATGAGAGTTTAGAGATCAGAGACAGAAAAGAAAGATGAATTCCTCTGGCTTCAAAGAAGATGATAGTAACTATGAGTTTTTTAGCTGTAAGTAACTGAATTCTGGCAAAACCTGAATGAGTTTGGAAGAAGATCCTGAGCATCAGCTAAGACTGCAGCCCCAGCTGACACCTTCACTTCAGCCTGTGAGATCCTGAGCACAGGTTCCTGCTAAGCTTTGCCCAGACTTCTGACGCATGGAAAGAAGCTGTGCTGTGATAGGCTGGTGTTGTTTTAAGCCATTTGTTGCATAGCAGTAGAAAACTAGTATAGACGGATAGATAGGTATAAAGATAGATACAGAGGTAGTTCTTAAGAAGGTGTATTCTTAAGTAGTATGATTGATATTCTTGTGTCAATCTAATATAGTAGATTTTAGAATTCAGGCTGGAAAAAATGCTCTGTATCAGAGGTAAAAATTATTTTTACCACTGATGAAAGAGTAAATAATACAATGATGAATTGGAATACTTGACAGAAATTGAAGTCTAGCATTTTAGATTGTAGGAAAGGATAAATGAGATTTAGTGATTCCAGCTGTCAAACTTACCAGGGCACATATATAGGAAGAAAGTACATTTTTATTCAAGGAGGTGGCATAGAAGTCTTAGTGAAGAAGAAGCTTCTTGAAATATGTGTATATATGAATTACCTACAGATACAATGAAAGATTCACAGTAGAGACATATCATAGACTTAGGACAAGATAATAATACTGATATAGATAGTTCAAAAAGAAGATCTGGTTATAAAATGAGCCTGTGTTCTAGAATGTGGTAGGAAGCCTCTATAGTAAACTAAGGTAAAATGAGGTTATTTTTTTTGATAAAGGTTATTTTTTCCTTTTTTTTATAAAGGTTATTTTTTCATTTCCTAAAACAACTAGTTTAAAAATCTACATGGAATTCCTAGTGGGAATTTTCTAGTTGTGAAAAAAGAAAGTGAGAAAACTGTGACACAATTTATCAAATTTTATAAAAGATACCTAGCAAGTATATATCTGATCAAAATGTGTATCTTAAAAGGAATAACAAGATGTAGATCTTCATAGAAATTATAATAAATTTATGTAATAATTCATAAGAATCACAGAGAGCACAGGATGCAAAGCCTCAAACTCACGCAAGCAGAATTTTGAAGTTAAGGTCCCTATGTAAAACCAGGAGCCGTGAAAGATAGATGCACCTATCCATGAAAAATGGAATTAAAAATTATTGATGACCAGCCTGAGGAAGCAGCAGTAAATGGATATGATAGATTCTAAGGTTCTTGCATTGTCTGGAGAGAAATATGTGCTCATCCACTCAGTTGTATCCGACTCTTTGCGGTCCCATGGACTCTAGCCTGTAATTACTCTAGTAATTTAAATTGTGTGATACATTTTAGTGAGTACTTTTTCAATCAATCAAATTTATAGTGTCCCTGCTCTCCTCACTCAGTACAGGCCATGTAAGTCCCTGCCAATTGTGTTTTCCTCTTTTGGGAGGCACCTGATACCCATCTTACTATAACCTCCTGTTTACCTTTTTATCCTGCTCTCCTAGTTCCAGGGCCACTGATGGGTCCTTTCTCATTCCTAGGTATTCTAGTAGCTTATGAAGTTGCCAAGCTTGAGAGTTCTACCCAACAGGGGTAGTGATGAAATTAAACTTTTGGGGGAATTGAATGTATCATATAGAGTCTGCAGAAAGTCGTGTGGTATAGAAATGAGACATGTAGAGGATATTAGCAGAAGTCATGAGGAATGAGGAGAAGGAGGATAGAGATAGGTTAGGCAATAAGAGGGGCTTCCCAGGTGGTGCTAGTGATAAAGAACCTGCCTGCCAATGCTGGTTTGATCCCTGAATCAGGAAGATCCCCTGGAGGAAGGCATGGCAACCCACTCCAGAATTCTTGCTTGGGAAATCTTATGGACAGAGGAACCTGGTGGGCTGCAGTCCATAGGGTCACATAGAGGCAGACACAACTACGCATGCACTAAGCTCATAAGATGAGGCAATAAGATGTAGAATGAGGAAGCAGACACAGAAGGAGAGATGAGGTTACTGAGCGAAAAAACAGTCTAGAGTTGGTCTTAAGTCACTAGTATATCCTGGAGTGCAGTGAATGGTCTTCTAATTCTCTTTGTGCTCTATTGGAGTGGTTTTATCTCCTTAACGTTTTTGTATCCTGCTGTGAGTTCTGTCATCCAAAACCCAAATGCTTGTTTGTTCCTTGTAAGCTGAATGATCCTAAACCCCACATTTCCAGCATTAACTTAACAAACCATGTGTGTGAAATTAATTCCCATGTGGGATAAGTTAGCCTTGCCAAGTTGTGTGAACATCCTCACACACTAGGAAACACATAGTTGTTTTAAGAAAGAAGTGTTCCATAGTGTTTAATAACTAGTGCAAACCTGTCATCAATGTTGATAAAATTAAGCTGAAGACTAAAGATGGTGGAACAGTAGTGACTTTTTAACATGAAAAGCTACCTTCTTCCTCCTTTTATATATAAATTACTAGAGAAAAGTAAATGATAGATACGTACATGGTAGAACCATAAAAATTCTTTTTACCATTTACCAAGTAACTCATGTGGAGAAGGAAATGGCAACCCACTCCAGTATTCTTGCTTGGAGAATCCCATGGACAGAGGAGCCTGGCAGGCTACAGTCCAGAGGGCCACAAGAGTCGTACATGACTTAGCAACTAAACCATCACCAAGTAACTCATGTACTTTATTGTCCTAAACCTACCAGAATCAGGTAGATTTAGGAGTAGGGATGGATAGTTTCCCAAAAGAATACAAATGCTGTTACCAGAACAGGGGTGGGGGAAGATATGTGCGTGCATGCTCAGTTACTTCAGTCATGTCCAACTCTTTGCGACCCCATGGACTGTAGCCCACCAGATTCCTTTGTCCGTGGGATTCTCCAGGCAAGAATACTAGAGTGGGTTGCCATTTCCTTCTCCAGGGGATCCTCCTGACCCAGGGATTGAACACAAGTCTCCTGAGTCTCCTGAATTGCAGGGGAATTCTTTACACACAGTAGACAAAAATAGTAGATGACCTGTAAATGACTCAGTTGAACAAAGCAATTTATACCTAACAAAATATTATATTCCAGTAAAATCTGTATAGCTCAAATAGCAATCTTAGAAACAGTTGCAAAACAGTGTTGAGTAAAAAAGGCGAAGTATTATATTAAAAATTTGATGTGGTTGAAGTTTTAGAATATGGAAAAAATAACAACCCTTTGCATTGTGGTGGTGGGATAATGGGTTATTACATAAAATCACCAGTATATCTGTAAAAATATTTGACAGTAAACATAATGCATTCATTAAAAAAGAAAGATACCTCATTCTTCACTTAAGTAGAGAATCCCTTTTCTTTCCTTGTGTGAGAACTTGCTTTCCAAGTAACTGTGTATGGACACTGAGAACTGTCTTTGAGACCTGCAGATCTTTCCTCCTGGCTATTTACTGCTCTTCCCCCAGGGTGAAGATCTGGGTGACTATTTGCAGCTCTGTTGCCGTTGCTGCAGAAACACGGCCTCTGTGACATGACTGCTGTCTCATGCCGCCACTCTTCACTGCCGTCAATATCTGAGTAGCTCAGGTAGTCTACAGGGTGGTCCCACCTCTGCCAGAGCTAGACTAATGATCCATTCCGGATGCTGTTTGCCACAGTCATAAACCTGGGTGGACCCTCACGGTGTAGAGAAGGCCATTCTTCTCCCCAGTGCTATGCTCAGTCCAGGGCAGATTGGGATAGAAACATGTGATGAAAACAATAATGACAATAATAAAATACAACTACTCAGATCCCAGTGTTTGTGCTCCATGGACCCACTGTATCAACTCTTATCCACATGCTTATCCTCTGGCACATGACTACCTTTCATTCCTTTAGAGGAAATAATCAACCATTTTGGGCTTCCCAGGTGGCTCCGTGGTAAAGAATCCGCCTGCCAATGCAGGAGATATGAGTTTGATCCTTGGGTCGGGACAATTCCCTGGAGTAGGAAGTGGCAACCTACTCAAGTATTCTTGCTGGGAAAATTCCATGGACAGGGAAGCCTGGAAGGCTACAGTCCATGGAGTCACAGAGTGAGACATGACTGAGCAACTGAGCATGGAGTCAACTATTTTAAACATTTGTGGATATAAAGAACACAGGCCAGAAGAAATAACTGTGGCTATAATAAAATTTGTGGATGAGAAAAATTTGGAGGAGGAGCTGTTCATGCTAAACTTTCCACACTAAGCATACATTATTTTGTAATTGTGTGGATGGGGAGGTTATATTATGTATAAGGACTACTGACTGAGGAACTAGCAAATTGGAAAAATGTGGTTTGTATAAAAATTACCTCAATTACAGTAATACATGAAAGCTAACATCCTCTATGCCTGATCCTCTATCTACACAGCTCAATATTCTCAAATATATTTGTTTCATTTTATCATACCAACAACTCTACATTTTCCATCTTTCAGACTTGGTATTTGCATAGATTTACATGTCATCCCAGGTCAGGTGGTCCTCTGTTCAAGTATTTAGTTCAGCTAAATACTTGATGAACTATAAATATTTGGCCCTACATAAGACCCAAATGTAATGCTCAGTTCAGTTCAGTTCAGTTCAGTCACTCAGTCATGTCTGACCCTTTGCGACCCCATGAATCGCAGCACTCCAGGCCTCCCTGTCCATCACCAACTCCAGGAGTTTACTCAAACTCATGCCTATCGAGTCGGTGATGCCATCCAGCCATCTCATCCTCTGTTGTCCCCTTCTCCTCCTGCCCCCAATCCCTCCCAGCATGAGGGTCTTTTCCAACGAGTCAACTCTTCACATTTGGTGGCAAAAGTATTGGAGTTTCAGCTTCAACATCAGTCCTTCCAATGAACACCCAGGACTGATCTCCTTCAGGATGGACTGGTTGGATCTCCTTGCAGTCCAGGGGACTCTCAAGAGTCTTTTCCAACACCATAGTTCAAAAGCATCAATTTTTTGGCACTCAGCTTTCTTCACAGTCCAACTCTCACATCCATACATGGCTACTGCAAAAACCATAGCCTTGACCAGACAGACCTTTGTTGGCAAAGTAATGTCTCTGCTTTTTAATATGCTATCTAGGTTGGTCATGACTTTCCTTCCAAGGAGTAAGCATCTTTTAATTTCATGGTTGCAGTCATCATCTGCAGTGATTTTGGAGCCCAAGAAAATAAAGTCTGACACTGTTTCCACTGTCTCCCCATCTATTTCCCATGAGGTGATGGGACCAGATGCCATGATCTTAGTTTTCTGAATGTTAAGCTTTAAGCCAACTTTTTCACTCTCCTCTTTCACTTTCATCCAGAGGCTTTTTAGTTCCTCTTCACTTTCTGCCATAAGGGTGGTGTCATCTGCATATCTGAGGTTATTGATATTTCTCCCGGCAATTTTGATTCCAGCTTGTGCTTCTTCCAGCCCAGTGTTTCTCATGATGTACTCTGCATATAAGTTAAATAAACAGGGTGACAACATACAGCCTTGATGTACTCCTTTTCCTATTTGGAACCAGTCTGTTGTTCCATGTCCAGTTCTAACTGTTGCTTCCTGACCTGCATACAGGTATCTCACGAGGCAGGTCAGGTGGTCTGGTATTCCCATCTCTTTCAGAATGTTCCACAGTTTATTGTGATCCACACAGTCAAAGGCTTTGGCATAGTCAATAAAGCAGAAATAGATGTTTTTCTGGAACTCTCTTGCTTTTTCGATGATCCAGCGGATATTGGCAATTTGATCTCTGGTTCCTCTGCCTTTTCTAAAACTAGCTTGAACATCTGGAAGTTTTCAGTTCACGTATTGCTGAAGCTTGGCTTGGAGAATTTTGAGCATTACCTTACTAGCGTGTGAGATGTGTGCAATTGTGCGGTAGTTTGAGCTTTCTTTGGGATTGCCTTTCTTAGGGACTGGAATGAAAACTGACCTTTTCCTGTCCTGTGGCCACTGCTGAGTTTTCCAAATTTGCTGGCATATTGAGTGCAGCACTTTCACAGCATCATCTTTCAGGATTTGAAATAGCTCAACTGGAATTCCATCACATCCACTAGCTTTGTTTGTAGTGATGCTTTCTAAGGCCCACTTGACTTCACATTCCAGGATGTCTGGCTCTAGGCGAAGTGATCACACCATTGTGATTATCTGGGTCGTGAAGATCTTTTTTGTACAGTTCTTCTGTGTATTCTTGCCACCTCTTCTTAATATCTTCTGCTTCTGTTAGGTCCATACCATTTCTGTCCTTTATTGAGCCCATTTTTTCATGAAATGTTCCCTTGGGCTTCCCTGGTGGCTCAGAGGTTAAAGCGTCTGCCTGCAATGCGGGAGACCTGGGTTCGATTCCTGGGTAGAGAAGATCCCCTGGAGAAGGAACTGGCAACCCACTCCAGTATTCTTGCCTGGAGAATCCCATGGACGGAGAAGCCTCGTGGGCTACAGTCCATGGGGTCGCAAAGAGTCGGACAAGACTGAGCAACTTCACTTTCACTTTCCCTTTCCCTAGGTATCTCTAATTTTCTTGAAGAGATCTCTAGTCTTTTCCATTCTGTTGTTTTCCTCTATTTCTTTGCATTGATCGCTGAGGAAGGCTTTCTTATCTCTCCTGGCTATTCTTTGGAACTCTGCATTCAAATGGGAATATCTTTCCTTTTCTCCTTTGCTTTTCGCTTCTCTTCGTTTCACAGCTATTTGTAAGGCCTCCTCAGACAACCATTTTGCCTTTTTGCATTTCTTTTCCATGGGGATGATCTTGATCCCTGTCTCCTGTACAGTGTCATGAACCTCCGTCCATAGTTTATCAGGCTATCAGATCTAGTCCCTTAAATCTATTTCTCACTTCCACTGTATAGTCATAAGGGATTTGATTTAGGTCATACCTGAATGGTCTAGTGGTTATCCCTACTTTCTTCAGTTTAAGTCTGAATTTGGCAATAAGGAGTTCATGATCTGAACCACAGTCAGCTCCCAGTCTTGTTTTTGCTGACTGTATAGAGCTTCTTCATCTTTGGCTGCAAAGAACATAATCAATCTGATTTCGGTGTTGACCATCTGGTGATGTCCATGTGTAGAGTGTTCTCTTGTGTTGTTGGAAGCGGGTGTTTCCTATGACCCGTGCGTTCTCTTGGCAAAACTCTATTAGCCTTTGCCCTGCTTCATTCCGTACTCCAAGGCCAAATTTGCCTGTTACTCCAGGTGTTTCTTGACTTCCTACTTTTGCATTCCAGTCCCCTATAATGAAAAGGACATCTTTCTTGGGTGTTAGTTCAAAAGGTCTTGTAGGTCTTCATAGAACTGTTCAACTTCAGCTTCTTCAGCGTTACTGTTTGGGGCATAGGCTTGGATTACCGTGATATTGAATGGTTTGCCTTGGAAACGAACAGAGATCATTCTGTCGTTTTTGAGATTGCATCTAAGTACTGCATTTCAGACTCTTTTGTTGACTATGATTGCTACTCCATTTCTTCTAAGGGATTCCTGCCCACAGTACAATGGTCATCTGAGTTAAATTCACCCATTCCAGTCCATTTTAGTTTGCTGATTCCTAGAATGTCAATATTCACTCTTGCCATCTCCTGTTTGACTACTTCCAATTTGCCTTGATTCATGGACCTAACATTCCAGGTTCCTATGCAATATTGCTCTTTACAGCATCGGACCTTGCTTCTATCACCAGTCCCATCCACAACTGGGTATTGTTTTTGCCTTGGCTCCATCCCTTCATTCTTTCTGGAGTCATTTCTCCGCTGATCTCCAGTAGCATATTGGGCACTTACTGACCTGGGGAGTTCCTCTTTCAGTATCCTATCATTTTGCCTTCTCATACTGTTCATGGGGCTCTCAAGGCAAGAATACTGAAGTGGTTTGCCATTCCCTTCTCCTGTGGACCACATTCTGTCAGACCTCTCCACCATGACCCGACCGTCTTGGGTGGCCCCACACGGCATGGCTTAGTTTCATGGAGTTAGACAAGACTGTGGTCCTGTGATCAGATTGGCTAGTTTTCTGTGATTATGGTTTTAGTGTGTCTGCCCTCTGATGCCCTCTTGCAACACCTACTGTCTTACTTGGGTTTCTCTTACCTTGGACGTGGAGTATCTCTTCACAGCTGCTCCAGCAAAGCACAGCCACTGCTCCTTACCTTGGACAAGGGGTATCTTCTCACGCCACCCCTCCTGACCTTGAACGTGGAGTAGCTCCTCTCGGCCCTCCTGCGCCCGCGCAGCTAGAGACTATATTTTAAGATTACCTTTGTTTGCTGAGATGGTAAACAAAATGCAGTTCAAATATGGGAAGAACTTGGTAAGGAGTGAGTATAATATGTTGATAACCACCCCCTCCCCCTCTCAGATCTAAACTGTATTTCAGAATTATAGCAACTTGGAAATAAGTTGATGAGCTCTAGTCATTCAAAAATTGTGCATTAAAAACATAAAGTAATAGCATATATGATCTGATTTAGCCAGCTGAGATAAGTGCAGTATCGATTAAATTTACTTAAAAAGTAAGCTAAATCAGTCAGAAATGAAACCTAAATTAAGAAACCACAGGAGAGTAGGTTAAGTACTTACTTTCTGTTTTGTTGCTGTCTCTGATGCAGTAGTCGACGGTGCTGTGGGTGAAGGTGGGTTGTGTCTGGTCTAAATACTGGGGCCTGTGATCTAAGAAAAAGGGGAAAGATGTTCAGTTCTGTCATCCTGATGACCTGAAGCCTTAAAGAATGTGGTCAAAACAGGTTCACCCAAGGGCATGTTGGTGTCTACTCTAGGAAGATCTTTCAGAGGTAAGACATAGCTGTATTTTTATGTCTTCCACAAAAGTCAATTCTAAACTCTTAAGAAGACAATCATATAATCTGGGTGAATCAGCAGCAAGCTAGTTTAATTCTGTTTGCTCATAACTGTTAAAGAGAAGTCTCTAAAGCTTAAATACCAGGTAGGGTAACTGACTGTCCCAATTTGACTGAGACTAAGGGAGTTTTCAAAATGTGTGGCTAAAATGCCAAAGCCAGGACAGTCCTGAGCAAACCAGTATGAGTTAGTCACCTATGTCCAGGTCTGCTGTAAAGTCTTTACCAACTTTACTCCAACCCACAAAAGTTTGCCTTCAGGGAATTCTTTCTGCACTTAAAGTTAATATACACCCAGAGTTCTAAGCAGTTTATTTGACATATATTCTCTTTTTATTAGGGGATAGTTTGCAAGTTCTCTTGAGAGTAGGAGCCACAGCTCTAATTTTTATAATTTCTTAATATTTAGCAGAGTGCTAGTGTTTAATGAATGAATCTAAGAATTTTAAAATGTTACTCAACACTGATTCAAGCATTACACACTTTTTCTTCTTTAGTTTAAATAATTAAGTTTAATGTTTATGAATGTGTGTTTTATTTTAGGACATCTCAAGTTCAAGTTCTTTCCTAGATTATGTGAGCTACAACTACAGATTATGTGAGCCTGGGCAAGTTAATTACTCTGAGACATAACTTTTTTAATCTGTAAAGTGGGGATAAAAATGTCACTCACTTTCCAGGGATATAGTAAAGGTTAAGTAAAATACTGGCTAAGCGTGTAGTGTTTTGTCTCGCACATAGCACACAACCAGTTTTATGTGTTAGTTGTTAACAAATGATTACACATCAATTCACTGTATTCTTCCTTGCATTGTTTCTTTCAGGGAGTTTATGTCATCCCAGGCAAAAGCAGTTATTAAAACTACTGAAGATTATTTGCAGCCTCAGTTTGGCCCCAACAGACTTTCGCATTTTGCGGCAGTGTCAGAAGGGTCAGGACTTGAAGATTGCTCCACACATCAAACAGCATCAGATCATAGCCATGATGAAATATCAGACCCAGATAGCTACAAATCAAACAGTAAAAACAATTCTTGTTTTCTATCAGCATCCAGGAGAAACAGACCTGTCAGTGCTCCAGTGGGTCAACTGAGGTAATCAAAGTGGCTCTCTGTTCTTTCCTTTGAGCAGAATTTATAATGATTCAGTTGACTGTTTCAAACGTTAAAATGTAACACATCTCTAGGGGTTTTGTTTCTGCTTTTCTTTTTTCTTTGAAAGCACCTGAGTAGAATGTTGCTAATTATAGTTGTGGAAAAAAATGAGATACACCTGAGCCTGGATAATATGAAACTCTAGTTGAAGCAGAGTCAGGCTAAGACCATGAATATCTTGGTTTACTAGATAATTGCTTAAAAACAGAAATGCATACTTTTAATGTTTAAACAGTATTTGAAATAAAATCAAGTTGAAATTGAACTTATTATAATAGCATTTTGTGTATACATTTTCACATCAAGATTCTTATAATCTGTTAACCTAAGAGTTTATGGATAGAAGAAAATGTTGATAAAAATAAAAATCAACCTAAGGTATTTACATTCACATTATTTTCATATATTCAAATAGGTTATAACCAATACAGTGTATAACCAATACAGTGGTTTTAAGTTTAAAGTTAAAATGTTTACTTTAAAATGTTTACTATGCAAACGTGGCATTAGGAATTAACAGGAAAAGTTAGAGAACTCAGGTAAAAGTAGAACATGTTAGTCATTTACCATGTACTTTTGCTGGGAAAAAAATAAGGATTGAAACTAGTTTTGACTGAAAGCAAACTTAGAAATCTTCTCTTACTGCCCCCAAGCAATTTGAAATGAAAGCAATAAAAGTGACTTCAGAATAAAAACTTTAGTATGATGTATTTGGATTTCAGATCTTTTAAAAAGAAATCAAAGAACTTTAATAAACATGAAAAGTTAAGGAAAATTCTTAGCTGTTTTCTATTTCATGATGTTAAGACCATATTGCTATTTTATGCTTTCTCTTAGAATATAGCATATATAATTTTAAAAAGTGAATGCTGTGATGTTTTAGAAATAAAACAATTTATTCTGAGATACATATTTTACATGAACAGTTTTGGCAAACTTATCATGTATTAAATTTTTAAAAATATTTAAGTATATATAGACAATCTTACTCTATTAAAAAAATTTTTTTTGAGGAATACTTAGGAACAATCATTAGTGCTTATATGTGTTGAAAATGTCCAGGATAATATTTACATAAAAATGCTTACTAATTAACATTCACCAATTGTTGTGTGTTTTTTTTCTTTAGATTTGCAGAGTTCTCTTCAAAATTTAAGTGGGACCAGAATTGGCACAGATTGTCTCAAAGACACAAACTTCAACCCAGACTGATTAGAGTAACAGCTTACAAAAATGGATCTAGAACCGTCTTTGCCAAAGTTACTGGACCAACCATCACCTTGGTAACTAGTATCCAAAAGTTTTCAGTGCTTTATTTCTTCCCTTATTCTCTTTATATATAGAAAGTGAGAAAGATGACATTTATTGTTTAAAATTTTCTTTATAGTTATCTGAATCTCTAGGTAGTTTATATGTATATATATAGATTTCACAGACATTCCATTCATTTTTGATCAATATATAAGTAGTATATCTAATTAAACAAATACAATGACTATATCTTATAGACTTATTAGAATGATGCAACATTCAAGGACTAAAATTTGAGAATCAGCTATTCTCAGTGTTGAGATGAACCTATTTGTATATTTTCAACTGCTACAAAATAACCATATTGGTGGTGTTTCTGAGTTACTTAACTTGGCAAGTGGCTGAGTGAGTTTCTGTTTTGATCACTGCACCTTTTTGCTTGGTGGAAATGTGTTCCTTTCCTTGTCCTCAGTAGCTCTCCCTTACCTCTTGTTTTCTATTAGTTGCTGGAGGAGTGCACAGAAAAGCTGAATCTGAACATGGCCGCACGACGAGTGTTCTTGGCAGACGGCAGTGAAGCCCTCGAACCTGAAGACATACCCCGCGAAGCAGACGTTTATGTTTCAACGGGAGAGCCCTTTTTAGATCCATTCAAAAAAATTAAAGGTAAAAATGAAAAAAAAAAACTTGTATTTCCACACACAGTAAATTGCTTAAGGGGCGCAATTAAAAAATGATTTTCATCCTGTCTTTTTTGCATGGTTTAACAAAACTAATGTTTACGCATTTACAGCTCAGTAAGAGGATAATGTGCTTAATGAAAGAAAAATCCACTGACAGCCACGTTTATTGCCCTTCATTAGCATTGGTGCTTAATTTAATATAGATCTGAATAGACATTAGGGAGCCTGCAGGAGGTTAAATGGTGAAAATATAATAAATTAAATCAGAGATTATTGAATTTACTGTTTAGTTTCTGTGACACTCAACAGACATAATTCATTAGACTTATTCTCTCAGAAAATAGCTCAAAGTTTCAAGTATCATTTATTCATTTATACTCTTGATCTTTTTTCAGATGGTATTAACATAATTTTGAAAATGTGACCAATAATGAACATAATTCTTATATACATGTGATTTCCCTAACAAAATTTTTATAAGATAAATGCCACAGCATGTCTTTTATATAATTTATGTATATATGTAAAATATATATGTTTTATGGTAATATAAATTATATATTTATAATGTGATATGTATAGACATACTTTTGTAGCAAAGATCTCTTTGTAGAAAAAGAAAGTCCATTGTTTCTAATGTTTCAGAAATGTGGAGATTTTCTAAGGAAAAAAAAATTCTTTCTTTAGTGAGAAAGAGTATGTTTTAAGAGAGAAATAAAAATGCCACTATCCAGGTATGTCATACCCAGGGCCTGTTATCAAGTGCTATGTATGCTAATCACATTTAAATAACATAAGAACTTTGCCATACAAATTCAGTGTATCTAACTGCTGTATTCCCCTCTGCTTTTTCTATCTTATTAGAAGTTTTTTTTTTTTTTCTGCAATTGCTATAAAGCCAGTGAACCAAAGGCAAGTCTAGGCAGTCATTGCATAAATAGAAGAAAAGTAATTCTGGAGTTCATTACAGAGGAAGTGATGAAAATTCTTCCTCTATTAATGTTATTATATAAAATGATACTAGAATTTCTATCTCTTTAAGAATACTTGATCATCAAGAAATAATTTCTTGAATTCAATAAAAAGTTCAAGGTAATTTGGTCCTTGTAAAGAAACTTGTTGCTACAATACTCAGTAAAAATAAGCTATGCAGTAGTGTAGACCCAGATATTTTTCAAAATTGTTTTGTACTTTAAAATATGGCTGCCTTTATTTTGTATTCATGAATCATCTCTTTGTATAGAAGCATGAGTCTTTGTGGGTAAATGTTTCTGTGACTTTTATATTCAGATATCTATGTAATGAATACTTCCTTAAGACCCTTGGTTATTTTTATTAATAAGAAATACTTGTCTTTCTTATGATCATGGTATTTTAGAAGAGATATATAAAAATTATTTATAGCTAAGCTTCTTAAAAGATCTGGGCGTGAATGCCTAAAATGACAATGTTACCCACATGACAAAGCTTGGTGGATGATTTTTAAATGTACAAACTAATTTCCTCCTACTTTTTGTTTTCTCTTTTATCCTTTTAAAGCCAAGTCTAGAACAAAAAACTTCTCTGCTTTGTCTGCACATCTTTGGCTGTGTCTCACTGTGACATGCACTGCTGTTCTTTTAGCACCAAAATGTTGGCACACACTCCTGAAAATTTCACACCATCTCTTGCTGGATCAGCAAGCTTAACCCACCAAAATCTGGTGTTGTGCAATGGTTTTTGACTGATAATCAATCTTTATGCTGCTCGACAGTTGTTGCTGGGACACGGAGTAGAGCAGGTGGCAGATGTGCCTTGTCTTTTGAGAAAAGAAATTGTAGGTGAGCTTGGACACAGACTAGCATATCACATGTCCATTAAAAAGACTTAAGTATAATGGGAAAAAAGCCATCCATGTAAGTTAAGCTCACAGATAAGCCTATAAGCCTAAAGCCTGATATTGGTTTCTTTCAGAACAAGAACATAAACACAAATAATTTATTTGATATATATATATGTAATTTATCATATATGTGTATATAACTTGAGAGGGGTGGGGGAGATTTCACATATATGTATATCACCTGCATATTCTCACCTACATATTCACATGTACTTTTTCAAATCAGGCTAAAATGAGCTCTTTTGCATGAGTGTTATAGATTATCAATAATAATGTCAACTTGTCATGAGTTTACCATAAAAATAAAACATGTATGAATAGCTCTGAAAGTGGTAGATAGATTTAAGTAAGGAGACATTCTCAGAAGTTGGAAAATTCTACTTTCTAAAGGTAAATAAGGGGAAAACACCTGACAGAGTTTGGTGTTACTGTTGCATCTTTGCAGATGAACATGAATATTTTATGTACAATGAACAAACAAGCATTAGAGTCAGTAAATGGTCATTATTTTAATATACTGTTTTTCATTCATTCAGCAAACATCAATTCAAAGTCTACTATGTGCCAGTCCTAGGCCAGATCAGAGCCAGATAATAAAAAAGGGGACTTACAATCTAATTTCTTTGTTGTCATTATTCCTTCACCTCTAATTTTAAAGAAAAAAAAATTAAACCAAATCCTTTGGTCCTCCAAATGAAAATTTGCTCTATTTCTGGCACAGAAAAGTAAAATAAATCTATGTATATTTTGACAATTGTATTTCCATACTCCATTGTATTCTTATTCTTTGGGAAAATAGTATAGATAGTGCAAATTGCCTTGGAACTAATTCCAGATTTACTAAGGTAGAAAGAGACCTGCAGAACATCTCTGATTTTTTAAATGCTTTACCACCCCTTTTGAGCATCACTGTTGACAACCAGTGGCACTGGATTTAGTAGAAAGCCAGAGAACTATTCATCACATACCTCCAAACACAAAGCTTTCATACAGAGGTCAAGCCAGGGTCAAGACTGACATGAAGCACTCCCTGTTGAAATGCAATGTTAGAATAATTCTTACATTTGAAGTTGAATGCATAAACAGAAAGATTAATTGTGTGTGGGGAAAAGCAGAAAGAATTTTTATGAAGATTATTGATGAAGATCAACTGTCTTATTAGGTCTTGTAATTCTGCCATTTGAAGATTCTGAAATTTATTAACGATTCCTCTAAAACTATGAAGATATAGTTAATGAATTGTTTCAAAGGGCGTTTTTAAAGTTTTCAGTTTCATGAGCATACCTCTTAGGCTTTATTCACAGTTTCCTGAATCTTCTGCTTCATGATAGCACAATGAAAATTCTTGCATCAGATTCCTGGAATTTAAAGAGTTCAGCTCCTTTAGAACTGCTAGGAGCTATAGGCAATGTAAACCTAGCATAAAAAATGGTTCATGCCCCACACTTGCTTAAATGTCTTAAAGAAGATGAGGGGAAAAACAGTTTGAACCTAATTCATTAGGTCCAAGTTTCACTGTATAGAGTTCTGAGATTGGTTAAATTTTTTTTACTTCTATATTTCCATTCTCTTCTATAGATCCTATTTTACTCTTTGGCTTTCAGAGTTATCATTTACGGTGATTCATTTCAGTCCTGAGTTTTGTTAACCAGAAATGAAACTGAGTATTATGAATAGAATTTTACATCTTTTATATTTCTGTATTGTGAAGATGTAGTCACAGAGAAAAAAATCCATGAAGAGTATTCTTAATACTACACCTAAGATCTAAATTTAAACCTAGAGATTTCTGCTAACTGCCATGTGATCTACAAAATGAGATAATTTGCTGTGACAGCTTGTGATTGACAAGAATATGTGTGAGCACATTTAAAATAGGCCATCTTTTCATGTAGAAATAAATGTCAGTGAAATGATGGATTGTCATCATTTTAATTATTGATGATTTGGAAATATTTCAATTCCACGACATACAAGACACATTCTAAATAGCAGCATAACACTTTTTCTCATATGTGCATCAATAATGAAATGTTCTGTCATATTTTGTTTCTCAAAAAATGCATTAGTTTAATGAACCTGGATTCATGCATTATATTCTGTTCCATTATATGTCTCCTGAGTTTGTTGCTTTTTAAATGGTTGTGTTAAAAGCACAAGTTTCAAGAAATGACTTACTACCCACATCACACCTTGCTTTTCTTGCTGCTGAATCTCAAGACAGTGCTACAGTCTACACCAGTGGCTGCATTAGTCCTGCTAAAGCTAATATTGGGCTCTGTGATGCTCACCCACAGGGTGACCACTACTTAACTTGGGCAGCTGCAATAGGACTTAGGGTGGGTGTTCCCAAATTCTCTATTATCACTTTGAATAGTATGTGCATTAGGCAAGATTGTCAGTCCATCTTCTCTCTCACTTGGCTACATATACCAAAAGCAGGAACATGATATTATGTGGAGAAAAAGAACTCTCTTCTGAGATAGCACATTATTCTTTTATCTGTTTCTGCAAGGGGGGATAAAACTATAGGCATGTATGTTATGTTTTTTCCTATTCCAAATATTTTAAACCTATAATTAAGTGTGTACAGTGCCCTTACTATGTGATTAGATGTGGGTCTGAAGATCATTACAAAAGATGCGCCCCCGACCCCGCAAAAAAATCCTTAGCCAATAGAAAAATTTAGAGCATGCATCCAGTAGCATCTCATACTGTCAGAATATCAAATCATTGAGGAACACCTGAATTATTGACATATCATGAATTGTTGAATATATTTCATATATTCACAGAGAAGCTATACTTGTTTAGTGAAGATGCCTGTGAACCTGTAACTGTCCTGATAATTTGAATACTTCCTGCAAGCCATACACTCACCCATGTGCTTTAAGTGTATTATGCTTTCTCTGTACAACCCCTGAGTTAATGCTACAAATCCGGTCTCTTATATGCCATTCTAAAATACAGAATTGCAGATAACCAAACAATTTTTTCATAACTCACTTGATAGCACAACCTTATTTGGTATAAATAATCAATTGTTTTGATGAAAAATAATATGTTTGATTATGGGCTGCTACTGTAGACCTTGCTGGGCATATTAAATAGTATTTGATATATGCAACATATTAACATTTTTTAATTCTAAAATTTCTACTATGGAATCACATCTGATAATAAGGGTTTTGAATACAGCCTTTTTTGTCTGCAAAGAAATTTGATAAACTTTAATTCTCATGAATTAAATTATAACTCAGAAGAGTTATAAATTATAATTTATAATTATAAATTAAATTATAACTCAGAAGAGTTATAAATACTGTGTTTATCACCGGGAGCTGTTTGCTACATGGATAAAAGTGGACAGAGAGAATACCTCCTTGACAAGAGCTAAGACAGTGTGTGAGAAGTAATAAAGAGCTGAGTCAGTGTGTGAGAAGTAATAAAAAAAGAAATTATGGTTCTGTTTAAGGAGGCAGAGGAGTAGTCAAAGAGAGACCATTCATTCATTCAATCATTTCCTCAAGAAGTATTTATTGAGTTCCTACAATATGCCAGTATATGGTGTGAACAAGACAGGTCTCATGGAGCTTAGGTTCTAATAAGGTAGAAGAAGCAATGGACATAAACATATACAGAACTAAGTTATTTAGTGACAGTGTGAAGTGTTATAAAGAAAAATAAGAAGGGTGGTATCATAAAAACAAATAATGTCATGGAAACAAAAGGAGGGAGTTTAAAAACTGAGCCAAGCATTTCCAGTAACCTTGAAGTCTAATCTTTTAGGCTGTTGTCTATCTACCCTGCTTGCTACTTTACCTGAGAGTTCATTTATATATCCTATAGGTACTCTTTCAGGATTTTGCCTTCTAAAGCGTTTGTTTCTGAAGCTTTGAGACATCTGTTAGGAGAGACATAAGAAATGCATTATCATTTAGTGGGAAGAGCACTAGACTTGAAATCAGATGATCTTGCAAGATTCTAGTCCCTCTTATATGACCTCGGGCAGACTGATCTGCACTTCAGTGTCCTTACTTGTATATCGAGGTAAAAATATCTTAATGGATTATTGGATATTGTCTTCTTTTTCTAAAAAGAAAAATTATTTGGAAATTAAATGTCTATAAATCCCTCATCTAAATAGAACACTGAAAATAGCATTTCATAAGTATAACTAGGACTCCAAGTACTGTTAAGATGCCAAGGCTAGTTATTAGAACCTCGTGTCCACTCTTACCTCCCCAGAATAGTTGCCTGGATATAGGAAAATAGCAACAGCACAATCATTTGGCTCTGCTTTACCATCACTGCCAGGGAAGCAAACTACTCTGTGAACCTGGGCAAGTGGCTTAAAACCTCTCTAACCCCCAGTTTCCTCATCTATTATATATAAACTGAGTCAATAATGAACATCTCACAGGGTAATTATGAGGAGTAAATACAATAATGTGTATAAAAGTCTGCTGCACATAATAGGTGTCTAAAACATTATTTTTCCATCTGCTCTTTGTCTGTTTTCCCTCTTTTGCTCCATCTCTTGTTTGACTCATTTCCACCAGCTTACCATATAGACTGGCACAAGTACCTGATTTTACTACTACAGGTGCTTGCTAGGTCCAGGATCTTAAAATATTTACAACCAAGTTAAAATCACGAGCAAGCACTTGTGCTACAGCATGATATGGAAATCTGAGTTAGAGCCTTTGAACTCTCACTATGTTCTACTATTTGCCTTGAGAATTTTTCTGAGGTGTAAGTCAAAATCAAGTCCTTTTATGAAAGGAGCTCCAAATGGCCTTGCTCTGCTCTATTCTGAAAGTCGACTTTTAAAATATGTTTATGACCCAAGGCTAGCCTTAACTTTAAGCTGCCACAACTTATTCCAAGAAAGTTCATAGAAAAGTTCAGGGAAAGGGTGACAACATTTTGACTGGCACAAGAGATGGGATGTTTGTAATTTTAATCAAATTTAAATTGAAGACATACTTCAAATGATATGTCAGACTCGTGTTACCGAGTTAAAATCTAATGACAACCACTGTCATTATTAGTTAAGTATAGCCATCACACCTATAGCAATAAATGATGACACTTAAGAACATGCAGAAACAAAGAACGCAAGTATTTAGAGAAAAGGGAGTGACTAGAAACCCAGTTGAACACAGGAATGTGACCTGGATTTAATCTATTTACCAAACATAGAAGCAATTGTATTTTGAGCAGATGATATAATTGAATATAGCAGTATGTTTTCTTACTGTCAGAGCATTTATATTTTATAAACTCATCATCTTGCATCCATGAAATGATGTGCTTGTTCATATTTAAGGTCATTATCTATACTTTCAAGACAGCCAGAGCATTAGTGTATTTTCAAGTTTATTGCCCAACTACAAGAGAATTAATTTTTTTAAAAAGATTTTTAATAAGCTTATGGATTTGACGTTGCAAGTTTGCTGCTTTTATTCTGGTGACAGAAGAAAGCAGTATTCTCTTTGCCTCGCACACGCGAAATGGAAAATTACGACGTGGGGAGCACCCAGATTTATTTAATTTCATGACAGGCATTGGTGTTTTTGAAGTAGGCTGAGAAAATGTGGTGATGTTGTAAATAGACCTTCTAATGCTAGAACATGCTTTATCTTTTTCATGATTTAGTTATAAACAAAACATGAAAATAAAATAGGATGTGAATTCTTCACAATAAATTATTGGGGCATAATGTTCTGAGTGCTGCCAGAAAGTAAGTGTATGAACATAAACAGTCAAGGGACTTGGCTGGGATATAGCCCTTTGGGGAAGTTTTTCCAAAGGTTTTGTCCAGCCTCCTCTGGAACTTCAGTGGAGTGCAGGCCCCACCCCTATCCTTACCCAGATGGTCATGAGGCTTTGGAACCCACTAGGGGTGGCTACCACAATTAGGAGATGAGATGATAATGAAAATAGCACCCTTTCTTTGACAATTGCATGTGTGGGGAATTTGCTGAGAGTACTGTCAATAAGGGGAAGATGGAAGAACCCTTCAAAGAGGACTTCCAAGTCTCCTGCTTTTGAGATCCCTGAATGGACAGGCGTTGTACTTGGTCCTGCTTCCTGGGGAGGCTCTCATTAGTAAGGCCAAGCTTATTCTCAGTGTGGTCTTTTGTGATCATCAGACTTGTGATGACTGTTGTCCTCTCTAAACCAGGCTTCCTCAGGGCATAAACCATGGCTGCCTTGTTCACCATCTTTTTGTGGGGGGGTGGGCACAGGGCCTGGCACTTAATAGATGCTCAACAAACGTTGTTCAGTGGTTGAATGAAAAACCAAATAGGTACTATGGTGAACCATGCATGTTCCATGGTGGGAGGGGAAGTAAAGGCCTCATTAGAGCATCCTGTTGGGCCAGCAAACAGTAAGTGGACATTTAGAAGGAGTATATTAAAAATCCCCCATCCCAAATTCTTGTGTAGATTTGTGAATGTTCCTGTTTGGCAAGGGGCGTGAGTAAACCAGCCCAAGAATAATTCCATGGCAGAGAGGCTAATGGTAATGCTAACGCTTGTCTGAGACCAGACAATGGTCCGAAGTGGAGTGCTGGGATAAATGATTCTTTCAGGAACTTTTTGACCTGAGATTTTCAGTCTTCCCACATCCTGTCAGGAATGCCCTTTCTTACCCATTCTCTCCCCTCAGTCTTTTTTTTTTCTTTCTTTTGATGGTTGGAGAAGGCAGAGGAGAGGCTTTCTTCTTCATTTAACGCTTCCCTTTGTATTTCTCATAGTACCTTGCATACAGTAGGTGCTTATTGACTATTATTGAAAGTCAGGAAGTAAGAAAGAGATAGTGTGACCTTTGGGAAGGTTTAGGGCCACTGCTCCCTGCTGTGCAGAGTTGAAGGACCTCAGAGCTGGGTCGGGGTGGGGAGGCTGTTTTCCAATTCTAACAGGTACCCGATAGCCTCAGCCCTGGGAGGGATGTCAAGGTTGTGAAATAAGACAAAAGACAGACGCATAGGAAGCATTTGTTAGCTCTGCATAGCTACTATGTTTCCTGAGACGTTCAAGGTGGGTTTAGATGGCAGCACATTTCTTATTTTAATACTCAGGCAGGCTTCCTGCCCCCCATGCCCCCCTTGCTCCCCTTCACCACTTGATTATTCCTCATTCCACCCACTGCTAGCCTCAGTTAATCCTCTACCTCACCAGAGCCAAAACCTACTCAGGTCTATATTGAGCATCCTTGGGTACTCCATACTGGCATAAGATCAGATTCTGTTTTTCTTCTTACCTCTGGAAGTAATAATGTTTACCCTGGCTGTCTTAAATTGAAGAAAATAGGGGGAACCACCAGGCCTTTCAGGTATGACCTAAATCAAATCCCTTAACAATTATACAGTGGAAGTGATGAATAGCTTCAAGGGATTAGATCTGATAGAGTGCCTGAAGTCCTTTGGGTGGAGGTTCATGACATTGTACAGGAGGCAGTGATCAAGACCATCCCCAAGAAAAAGAAATACAAAAAGGCAAAATGGTTGTCTGAGGAGGGTTTACAAACAGCTGAGAAAAGAAGCGAAGCGAAAGGCAAAGGAGAAAAAGGAAAGATATTCCCATTTGAATGCAGAGTTCCAGAGAATAGCAAGGAGAGATAATAAAGCTTTCCTCAGTGATCAATGCAAAGAAATAGAAGAAAACAATGGAATGGGAAAGACTATAGATCTCTTCAAGAAAATTAGAGATACCAAGGGAACTTTTCATGCAAAGATGGGCACAATAAAGGACAGAAATGGTATGGACCTAACAGAAGGAGAAGATATTAAGAACAGGTGGCAAGAATACACAGAAAAACTATTCAAAAAAGATCATGATCAAGATAACCACGATGGTGTGATCACTCACCTAGAGCCAGACATCCTGGAATGTGAAGTCAAGTGGGCCTTAGGAAGTATCTCTACGAAAAAAGCCAGTGGAGATGATGGAATTCCAGTTGAGCTATTTCAAATCCTGAAAGACGATGCTGTGAAAGTGCTGCACTCAATATGCCAGCAAATTTGGAAAACTCAGCAGTGGCCGCAAGACAGGAAAAGGTCAGTTTCCATTCCAATCCCAAAGAAAGGCAATGCCAAAAAATGTTCACTACCACACAGTTGCACTCATCTCACACACTAGCAAAGTAATGTCAAATTCTCCAAGCCAGGCTTCAACAGTACATAAACTGTGAACTTCCAGACATTCGAGCTGGTTTTAGAAAAGGCAGAGGAACCAGAGATCAAATTGCCAACATCCGCTGGATCATTGAAAAAACAAGGGAGTTCCAGAAAAACATCTACTTGTGCTTTATTGACCATGCCAAAGCCTTTGACTGTGTGGATCACAATAAACTGTGGAAGATTCTGAAAGAGATGGGAATACCAGACCACCTGATCTGCCTCTTGAGAAATCTGTATGCAGGTCAGGAAGCAACAGTTAGAACTAGACATGGAACAACAGATGGGTTCCAAATCAGGAAAGGAGTACGTCAAGGCTGTATATTGTTACCCTGCTTATTTAACTTAAATACAGAGTACATCATGAGAAATGCTCTGGACTGGATGAAGCACAAGCTGGAATCAAGATTGCCAGGAGAAATATCAATAACCTCAGATATGCAGGCGACACCACCCTTATGGCAGAAAGTGAGGAAGAACTAAAGAGCCTCTTGATGAAAGTGATAGAAGAGAGTGATAAAGTTGGCTTACAACTCAACATTCAGAAAACTAAGATCATGGAATCTGGTCCCATCACTTCATGGCAAATAGATGGGGAAACAGTGACAGACTTTATTTTCTTGGGCTCCAAAATCACTGCAGATGGTGACTGCAGCCATGAAATTAAAAGACGCTTGCTCCTTGGAAGGAAAGTTATGACCAACCTATATAGCATATTAAAAAGCAGAGACATTACTTTGCCAACAAAGGTCCATCTAGTCAAGGCTATGGTTTTTGCAGCAGTCATGTATGAATATGAGAGTTGGACTATAAAGAAAGCTGAGTGCAGAAGAATTGATGCTTTTGAACTGTGGTGTTGGAGAAGACTCCTGGAGAGTTGGAGAGTCCTGTGGACTGCGAGGAGATCCAACCAGTCCATCATAAATGAAATCAATCCTGAATATTCATTGGAAAGACTTATGCTGAAGCTGAAACTCCAATACTCTGGCCACCTGATGCAAAGAACTGACTCATTTGAAAAGACCTTGGTGCTGGGAAAGATTGAGGGCAGTTGGAGAAGGGGACAACAGAGGATGAGATGGTTGGTTGACATCACCGACTCAATGGACATGAATTTGAGTAAACTTCAGGAGTTGGTGAAGGACAGGGAGGCCAGGCATGCTGCAGTCCATGGGGTTGCAAAGAGTCGGACACAACTGAGTGACTGAACTGAACTGAACTAAACTGGCTGTCAGCCCTCACCACCCTTCTTCATATGAAGGCATAGGTCCCTGGAGTTGTGATGTTAAGAACATACACCTTTTGTTGCTAAATGCAAGGGCTCCCTGGTTCTCCATTAGCTCTCAGACGGGAGCCCACGGCCCACGCTTTGGGACGCGATGATTTGGGTCTTACCCCAACAGCTTTGTCTCGTAGGGAAGTGTGTTTTGCCTTCACGTAAGGAAGATTTTTTCCAGTAGTTCCTTCTATCCAGAAGATTAGAGTAGCTTGCTCTGGGGAGTGTGGAGCTTCTTTGCATTGTCCAGAAGCTCTGATCTGCATAAGCTCCAGCTCTGGCCTCTCAGTTTTCCGTGTCCTCCCAATGGTCCATCATATTGTTGCCTAACTCTGGATTTTCACCTGCACTGTTTTCTCTTCTTGGGGTATGCTCTCCCTCTCTTGCCCACTCCAAGTATGCTTCAAGTCCGACCTCATATCCTTCCCCTGCAAAGCCTTTCTTGCTCACCACAGGCTGTGGCGTTGCTGCTTCTCCAGGCCCCCTCAACACCCTGGGACATCTCTGACTAGGCGCGTGCCGTAATGTGTTGTTTCCCTGAAGAACTCTGAGGTACCCCCTGTGCAGCCTCTCTAGCACGGAACATGTGTTAGAGACTCGGTGAATGTATGTTGAGTGAGTAATAGAGTAAATGAAATGGGTAGGTAGAATCAATAATTTTTAAAGTTTCATGGGTTTTATAGTTCTGAACCAAGCAAAGTAATTCACTAAGCTTCTGACTGTTCTGCTGCTTCTTTCTCTGAGCTGTTCTCCATGATACATATTCTGGTTTCTGGGTAAGTTCAAGGAGGGACATGGTAATGAAAAAACTAATTAATTATGAGTATAAAAATGTAATATTTTCCCAATATTCAGAGAAAATATAAGTCAAGGTAATATCTACCTGAAAATATTACCTAATATCCACCTAATGAAATAATAGTCGTGCTCTGATCTGACATGTTTGACAAATAGTCTCCAAATATTTGTAAAGCATTTACTATAGGATTAAACACTATTTCGGGTGCTGTCTCTGCAGCAGGGAACAAATGCTTACATTGAAAATGTATGATCAACTTTTTTTATTTTGTTAAACCTCCAGCAAGCATACTGTTTACAACATACCAGATACTAGAGGTGGTTGTTGTTGTGTTGCTTAGTCATGTCCAACTCATTTGTGACCCCATAGACCATAACACGACAGGCTCCTCCATCCACAGATTTTCCTGGCAAGAATACTGGAGTGGGTTGCCATTTCCTTTTCCAGGGGATAGGTCTTCCTGATCCAGGGATCAAGCCTGCATCTTCTGCATTGGCAGGCTGATTCTTTACCAATGCACCACCTGGGAAGTCCACATACTAGAGGTACACAGATGAGAAAACATTTCATACAGTTGAAATGTTCAAAGTCTAACAGGGACACACATACAAAAACAGAAGTTCAATAAAATGAGGGATACTCATTCTCGATAAGTTGAGGCTATGAAGCCTGAAGAAAGTAGTTAAAGGTGGTGGCACTGAGTTGAGAAGGAAAGAAGATGGAGAGGGAAAGTCATGATCAAAAGTTAGAATAAGAAAAGAGCATGGTATGTGCCCATTGTTTATTCACGGCTCCCTGCACCTCTGCAGAGGAGTATTCTCTCAGACTCCTTTACTGCAGTGGTTCTCAGCTAGAGAAAATTCTGTCTGCTAAATGTGAACATTTAGCAATGTCTGGAAACGTTTCTTGCTTGTCCCAATGGGGGCAGGTTCCAATGGCATCTAGTGAGTAGAGGCCAGTGTTAGTCACTCAGTTGTGTCTGACTCTGTGACCCCATGAACTATAGCCTGCTAGGCTCCTCTGTCCATGAAAATCTCCAGGCAAGAATACTGGAGCAGGTAGCCATTCCCTTCTCCAGGGAACCTTCCCCACCCAGCGATTGAATCAAGATCTCCTGCATTGCAGGCTGATTCTTTACCATCTGATTCAAAGCAGGAGACACGGGATACAGATCTAATTGCTTAATTTCTTCAGGTCTCATTTTCCTCATCTATGAAATGAAGATGATAATATTATCTCTTCCTAAGGTTTAGAGGATAAAACCAGCTAGTGTTTATAAAGCACTTAACACATTGCTTTCCTTAGGCTAAGTTCTTGGTGAAAATCATGAGGATAATAATAATATCAGCAATGTTTGCTGTATTTCATATTTATACAAAAGTGTTTTATCTGTATAAATTTCATTCATAAAATAAGTAAGGAGAAATACTATTTTTGTCATTTTTTCAGATAAGAAAACTAAGACAAATGAAATTGACTTGAGTTACAGAGTTAGTAAGAGGCAAAGTTAAGGTTTGGATCCCCAGCGTTAGGCTTCAGATCCCATGCTCTTAATGCCTTGCTGCTTATATAGTATATTATTAATGTGTTCTAGTCATCAGTATTATTTTATTAGGCTGCTTTACAGGTTGGTTTAAAAATTCTTTATTCATATAAGATGTTTTATGTATTTCCAATAGTATTTCTCTGTTTATCAACAAGAATCTGGAAAATTTGAGTACCTTTAAAAACAACTGTATATAATATATATTATAAAGGATAATTTCAAATTTATTTGAATATTTTCTTTATTTTGTGGTCTTCCTAACCTAGAGTTCTTTCAGAAAACCTATTTGGAACTTCAGAAATGTTATCTTGAAATTTTTTTAGGCTGCCTATTTTTTGAAGTAAAGTATCCTTATGTGTTTTTAGGTAATAGAGTCATGAATATATTCCTTTTATTGGAATAAAAGATAGATTCATTCATTCATTCATTCATTCATTCAGCACTTAGCGAGCACCTTCTCCACGCCTCAGGTAAGCAATGTATGTTTAGCTAGGAAGGCACAAAGTGTCAGTGCGGTGGGGTCAGTTCAGTGGTAGATGCCTTCACAAAGAGCAGGGTGTCCAAGCTGGAAAAGGCTTCCTAGAAGAGATGAACCCCAAGGGAAACCCGAGGAAAACATAAGCATTTACTGAAATATACTCTGAATTCATCCCAGTCTGTTCCACTTCTTCTAGACCTTCATTTGCCAAGCTGTTCTCCTTAACAGGTTTTTCTTCTTTTCCTAAAAAATTGTATCCCATTGTGATCATTAGTGAACATCAAGGTGGTATAAAAATCATATTTAAATCCATAATGGGGAGAGGTAGGGAATAAAGATGGTGAAGTGAAGTGAGTGAAGTCGCTCAGTTGTGTCCGACTCTTTGCGACCCCATGAACTGTAGCCCACCAGACTCTTCCGTCCATGGGATTTTCCAGGCAAGAGTACTGGAGTGGGTTGCCATTTCCTTCTGCAACAAAGATGGTAGGTACACACAAAAAGGCCATGAAGTTTATTTTGCATAATTAGTATGTTATGAAAAGGGCTTCCCTGGTGGCTCAGCAGTAAAGAATCTGCCTGCAATGCAGGAGATGCCAGTTTGATCCCTGGGTTGGAAAGATCCCCTGAAAGAGGAAATGGCAACTGACTCCAGTATTCTTGCTTGGAAAGTCCCACGGACAGAGGAGTCTGGCCGTCTACAGTCCATGGGGTCGCAAATGAGTCAGACACGACTTAGTGACTAAACAACAATACAGCATCAACAAACTATACCATGTGCAGTGAACTTGTATATACCCTAGAGCAACTAATAAGAAATGCAGGCTTGATACCTACCTTTCTAAAAGTTTAAGCATGCAAGCAGAAGTGGGATATATACTTTTAAGACATTTACATAATAATTCCACATGGTTTACACTGTTTATCTAACAGGTAGTATTGGCATGTGGAAGGTTCTCAAACATTGTTGAATGGATGAACATAAGGGACAGGCTACAAATGCTCAAAGGATTCAAGAGACTACAGGTCATTGCAAGCTGGAGCATTAAAGGAAGATCTTAAACTGGATGTTGAGAAGGACTTGAGTCTCAATAAGTGAAGGGCGATGGGCTTAAAGATGAACTTGATGTGCTCAAGGAATAATTAACAGATCAGCTTAGGTAAAACTGGTAAATTTGGATAGTGTCACATTGTTGGTAAACTCTTCTGTTAGTCTACTTTCAAGAGAAGCGACTATGTCAGTTTCATATTCCTTGCACAGGGTCTGGGACATAAGATGGACACAATAAATGTTGGCTGCTTGACCGACTGACAGTCAGACATACAGACTGGCTGACAGGTAGAAAACTTCAAAAGCTAACTCCTAGAACTTTTTTTCTGGCAATGGTAAAATTAATGATTAAGGAAACTTGGCTGTAATTGGAGTATAGAATGTCGGATGTAATGGAGGAGGATCAAATACAATTAGGAAACTATTGCAGGTGATAGGAGGCTGAGAGAGAAGTGGGCAAGTGGGTCTAGCTGGGACTGGAAAGGAAGAGTTTAAGAGTTATTGGTAAGAAATGACAGCTGAAAGTTAGGTTTCCTGCCTTTGACTCGGTCTGAGGTCAGGTGCCCTAGAAGCAGAGCCTGAGATGGGGAGTTTCGTACAAGGGACTCAGTGGGGGAGTGCTGGTGGGTGAGGCCTGTGAGGGAGTGAGGGAGGCGGTGCAGAGAAGGGGCGGCTCGGCCAGCGCTGCGTGCCGCTCAAGTCCAGCCCCAGCGCGGAGTGGGACGCGCGCTCCGAGCTGCCCTCCCTGAAGCAAGGGGACTGTGTGCGTGTCTCCTCAGTTCCCGGCTGTGGACTGTCCCCTGAGTAGGAGGGAAGAGCTTATCCCCTCACAGGCATTTCCAGGCCAGGTGGCTGGTTCCTTTCAGCCAATGGCTGGTCCCAGGAGAAGGGTCAGCTGTGAGGTGTTGATGGCCAGGACTCACAGGTGGAGTTTGGGGACACTAGGCTGGTTAAGAGGAATCCGGGGGAACCACCAGTGTCTCCTACCCTCTGTCCCAGTCTGCTCTTCATAAGGGGCTCCGCTGAGGACCTTCCGGTGGCTCCCCATCACATCCAGAATGAAAGCCAAACCCCTTACCCTGGCCGACACCATCTGCCCCTTTCTATCTTTTTGGCTTTATCCATACACATTCCCTCCTTGTCCAAACTTCTTTGTTGTTCTTTCTCAAACACACCCAGTTCATTCTCACCTCTGAGAGTTAGTGCTTGATTTTCTCTCTGCCTGGAATGCTCCTTCCCTGAGACTTTCATCACTAACTTCTCGTCATTCAGGCTTCTCCACTCAGATGTTCCCTCTTCAGAAAGGCCATCCACTGTTGTCTCTTGCCAAGAGGCTGTGATCTGTACAAACTCTTCTGTCCTATTCACAGCTGTCGCTTGATGCCTTGAGAAGTGGACACCCAATATATATCATTGAATGAATAAGCATTTGCTTCAGAGAAATGAAGAAGAGACAAGGGTTCAGTATCTCCCTGAGATAATGAAAAGCTGTGAAAACAGTGGAAACATTGATAGAAATAAGAGATGTGAAGGGTGCATCAACTTGTACAAAAGGATGTAAAACTTCTTTTCAGACATTTTGATCTTGAGGACATTGTGGAAAATGCATGATAGAGACAGAAGTGTGTGATGATTTGGGGTATAGTTTCTAGAACTGGATTCATATTCTAGCACAACCACCTACAAGCTGCAAGATATTGGGCAAGTTAATTTCTCAATACCTCAATTTTCTCACTTGTAAATGAGGATAATGATATTATAATGGTATTGCAGTCCTTCTATAAAGTCGTTGAGAGGACTAGATGAGTTAAAATCCATAAGTCATATAAGACAGTTTCTAGCCAATAGCAGTATTTTGAATGGAATTTCAGGAGTTCTGCACATAGGACAGATAGTCAAAACCAGGGCTGGGGTCTGGGAGAGACTAATGCAGCACCTACAGGACAAGATTTAAGGGGGCCCTCACTTTGAGGGTTATGTGCTTGCCCCACCTTAAGCATGCTTCCTTAAATTTTGCATCTTTGGCCCTTCACTTGCCTCCCTGAAATCCTGTTCTGGTTGAAAGAATCAAAGAGAGAAGTGGTTTGTTGGGAATACTCTCTAAATCCAGTACTTGTCGCCCCTCCTCCATCTGGCCTTGGTGAGAATGGTTTCTTGCTATTACTAATCTCTTGGTTGTGTCACTGTCCTTTTGTTGCTTTAGAGTCTTTCCCATCACTTACACAACCAATTCCCTGCATTCTGTCCCTCTTCTCAAGTACTCTGAGTGGATTCTGATTTCCTGGTTGGACTGTGATGGCTCAGTATATTCCAAAGCTACATCCTAAGCATGGGGTTTCAGGGACGCAGGAAGAGAAGCCAACATTTGTGGGGCGATTTCAGTGTGTTAGGTACTTGTCCTTGTAAGATGTTTGATCCTCATCAGGTGGTGGAGTGGTGCCCACCACATACTTTGTAGATGAGAAATCAAGAGATGCAAGGACGTGTAACTCATCTGGGGCTCCTAAGTAACAGAGCCGAGAGTCAAACCTAGTTTAAAGGTTTATATCCTTTAAACATCTGGAGGGTCTCCACATTGTGGGTACATTCCTATCAAAGTACAGGAATTTATTTTATTTTTTCCCCAGTGAGAGAAGCTTTTTATTTTCAGAGAGGTAACTGGCCATTGGTAGTTTCCTTCTTCCTCCTCCTCTGCCTCCCCTCCTTCTCACTTTCCTTCTCCTTTCTTTCTTTGTTTTGATGAAATTCACATAACATAAAATTAATCATTTAAAGTGAACAATCAGTGGCATTTAGTACATTTTCAGTATTGTGCAACCACACTGTCTAGTTCCAAAGCATTCCCATCATTCCAAAGTAAAACCCCTTATCCATTTGTTTCTCCCTACTCTCTCCTCTTCTAGCCCCTGGCACACATCTGTTTGAATTCTGTTTCTGTGGAGTTACCTATTCTGGATAGTTCTTATAAATATAAATTATACAGTATATATCCTTTTTTCATTTTTATTATTTACTTTTGACTTTCATTTATTTTTCTTTAATTAAAAAGATTTTATTAGAGTATAGTCGCTTTACACTGTTGTGTTAGTTTCTGCCATACAGCAAAGTGAATCAGCTATCTGTGTACATATATCCCCTCTTTTCTGATGCTCCTTCCCATTTAGATCACCACAGAGCACTGAGTAGGGTTCCCTGTACTATACAACCGGTTCTCATTAGTTACCTGTTTTATACATAGTATTGTATGAATGCCAATCCCAGTCTCCTACTCCATTCCACTTCTCCTTCCCCCTTTTATAGCCATAGGTTCTCTAGGTCTGTGTGTCTATTTATGCTTTGCAAATAAGTTCATCTGTACCATTTTTCTATATTTCACATATGTATGTTAATATGCTATATTTGTTTTTCTCTTTTTGACTTCACTTTGTATGACAGTCTCTAGGTCCATCCACATCTCTGCAAATGGCACAATTTCATTTTCTATGGCTGAGATTCAAGGGATTAGATCTGGTGAACAGAGTGCCTGAAGAACTATGGACAGAGGTTCATAACATGGTGAAGGAGGCGGTGACCAAAATCTTCCCAAAGAAAATGAAATGCAAGAGGGCAAAGTGGTTATCTGAGAAGGCTTTACAAATAGCTGAAAAAAGAAGAAAAGCAAAAGGCAAGGGAGAAAGGGAAAGATATACCCAAATGAATGCACGAGAATAGCAAGAAGAGATAAGAAGACCTTCTTAAGTGAACGATGCAAAGAAATAGAGGAAAATAATAGAATGGGAAAGACTAGATTTCTCTTCAAGAAAATTAGAGATATCAAGGGAATATTTCATGTGAGGATGGGCAAGATAAAGGACAGAAATGGTAAGGACTTAACAGAAGCAAAAGAGATTAAGAAGAGGTGGCAAGAATACAAAGAAGGACTGTATAAAAATAGGTATTAATGACTCAAATAACAATGATGGATGGTCACTCACCTAGAGCCAGACATCTTGAAGTGTAAAGCCAAGTGGACCTTAGGAAACATGATGAGCAAGGCTAGTGGAGGTGGTGGAATTCCAGTTGAGCTATTTCAAGTCCTAATAGATGATGATGTTAAAGTGCTGCACTCAATATGTTAGCAAATTAGGAAAACTTAGCAGTAGCCACAGGACTGAAAAAGGTCAGTTTTCATCCCAATCCCAAAGAAGGGCAATGTGAGTTCAAACTATTGTACATCTGTGTTCAGTTCACATGCTTGCAAGGTAATGCTCAAAATCCTTCAAGCTAGGCTTCAACAATACATGAGTTGAGAACTTCCAGAGGCCCAAACTGGACCTAGAAAAGGCAGAGGAGCCAGAGATCAAATTACAACATTCCTTGGATCACAGAAAACGCCAGAGAATTTCAGAAAAACACCTGCTTCATTGACTATACTAAAGCCTTTGACTATGTGGATCACAACAAACTGTGGAAAATTCTTAGAGATGGGAATACCAGACCACCTTACCTGTTTCCTGAGAAACCTGTATGCAGGTCAAGAAACAACAGAACTGGACATGGAATGATAGACTGGTTCCAATTTGGGAAAGGAGTATGTCAAGGATGTATTTGGTCACTCTGCTCATTAAACTTGTATGCAGAGTACATTATTCAAAATGCTGGGCTGGGATGAATCACAAGCTGGAATTAAGGTTGCCTGGAGAAATATCAACAGCCTCAAATATGCAGATGATACCACCCTAAAGTCAGAAAGTGAAGAGGAACTGAACAGTCTTCTGATGAAAGTGAAAGAGCAAAGGGAAAAAGCTGGCTTAAAGCTCAGCATTCAAAAAACTAAGATCATGGCATCTGGTCTCATCACTTCATGGCAAATAGAAGTTGAAAAAGTTCAAGCAGTTACAAATTTTATTTTCTTGGGCTCCAAAATGAGTGCAGATGGTGACTGCAGCCATGAAATTAAAAGATGCTTGCTCCTTGGAAGAAAAGATATGACAAACCTAGTCAGGGTATTACTAAGCAGAGACTTGACTGCCAACAGAGGTCCATACTGTCAAAGCTATGGTTTCTCCAGTAGTCATGTACAGATGTGAGAATTGGACCATAAAGAAGGCCAAGTGCTGAAGAATTGATGCTTTTGAATTGTGGTGCTGGAGAAGACTCTTGAGAGTCCCTTGGACTGCAAGAAGATCAAACTGGTCAGTCTTACAAGGAAATCAACCCTGAGTATTCATTCGAAGGATTGATGCTGAAGCTGAAACTCCAATACTTTGGCCACCTGAAGCAAAGAGCCGACTCAGTAGAAAAGACCCCGATGCTGGACAAGATGGGGGAAGGAGAAGAGGGTGGCCGAGAATGAGATGGTTAGATAGTTATCACCGACTCAATGGATAGTGTTTGAGCAAACCGTGGGAGATCGTGAAGAAAAGGGAAACCTCACATGCTGCAGTTCATGGGCACAGAGTTGGATACGATTTAGCAACTGAACAACAACAACAAAAGTATTCCCTTGTATATACATAGTACTTCTTCTTTATCCATTCCTCCCTTGGTAGACATCTAGGTTGCTTCCATGTCCTGGCTATTGTATATAGTGCTGCAATAAACATTGGGGTGCGTGTGTCTCTTTGAATTATGGTTTTCTCTGGATATATAACCAGGAGTGGGATGGTTGTGTCATATAATAGTTCTATTTTAAGTTTTCTAAGGAACCTCCATACTGTTCTCCCTACTATCAATTTACATTCCCACCAATAGTATAGGAGGCTTCCCTTTTTTGCACACCCTTTCCAGCATTTATTATTTGTAGATTTTTTAATGATGGCCATTCTGACTGTTGTGAGGTGATGCTCGTTGTTTTGATTTGCATTTCTCTGTAATTAGTGATGTTGAGCATCTCTTCATTATGCTCTTTGACTTAACCTAATATTTTGTGGATCATCCACATTGTAGTATGTATCAGTATTTTATTCTTTTTATTGCTGAATAATATTCCTTCATGTAAAAATACACACACACACACACACACACACACATATACCACAATTTATTTTTCCATTTATCCATTGGTAGAGATTTGGTTTATATCTTTTAACTGCTGTGAATAGTTCTACTATGAACATACATGTGCATACATACATTTATTTGACTACCTGTTTTCAATTCTTTCAGGCATGTCTGGTCTTATTAACTTCTACTTATTTTTCTAATTCTAGTTCCTATATATTTAAGATTGTTTAGTTGCTAAGTCGTGTCCAAGTCTTCGCCATCCATGGACTGTAGCCCACCAGGCTCCTCTGTCCTTGGGATTCTCCAGGCAAGAATACTGGAGTGGGTTGCCATTTTTTTCTCCAATTTAAGATTACAAAGTGATAAAGTATGTCATTAATTTCTGTAAAGTTTTTTCTCTTCTTGAAATCTTAATCATATTTATAATCTACTAGTTTTAATTTATTCTCTAAGGTTTGCTTTTATTTCTGCTCACTGTGTATGTGTGTACATGTATGTATGTGTGAGTCTGTATATGTTGGTGGGGAGAGAGAGGGAGAGAGAAAGTTGTGTGAACATTTAATATAGCCATTCTGGGACCTAAAGGTTGTTTAAAACCACTGACTCCATTATTCTTGCCTGGAGAATCCCATGGGCAGAGGAGCCTGGAAGGCTATAGTCCAAGGGGTCTTAAAGAATCAGACACATCTGAGCCACTTTCACTTCCACTTCACGGAATGATTTTCAAGTCAAAACTCACTGTCATAATAAAGTTCTCTTTAAACATTAAGAAAAAAAAAAACACTGGCTCATGTTTCATATCAATACTAGCAGATTTTATATGAAGTCCCATTTCTAAGTTCAAAAGGTCATGCTTCTTTCAAGGTAAATGCTAATAGCAAAGAGTTATTTGGAAATTTGGGTAAATAAATAAATGCAGCTACTTTCAGTTATATGCAAATAAAATTTTGTTTCTCTTACTAGGGCAGATAAGCAGATGAGGGAGGAATCATTGTATTTTTGTAATTTATGTGAACAGAAAATATAATCTAAAATAAATTGAATGCACAAATAAAATAAACAACTCAGGTGCAAATTATTTATTTGTGAAATGAAACCTCTTGAAAAGGGAGGAATGCTGACAGCAACTTAGTATGCAATATACTGCACTTCTATTCTTACCCTTACATTTTCAAAGTCATACATAGTAATTTAGTTGCACTCCCATTAATATTAGTGGGAGTTTTGAAACTTATATTCATGTACACATCTTTGAAAATATATGGGTCAAAATAAATTGTTAATAACAACTGGGTTTCATTTTTAGTGAAATAGTTTCAGTCTTTTACCAAAGATGTCCTAGAAGGCACCTTCATTCTAGTCATAAGAGAAGAATCATGTATAAGGCTACTACTTGGAGGTTGTCTTCTTTAAAGCAACATGGTTAATAATCATATTGAAGAGGAAAAAGGTGTTTTCCCACCCTTAAAGAACACAAAAGTTCAGGACCCATGTTGTTTAATAGTAAGCAAAGGATCTTAGACCCTTTCAATGGACACTTTCAGCTCAGTGCATGTGATCAGTGATAGAGGCATGCTAAGGTGAATTTTAATTAGGACTAAATTGTGGTATTACTCTTTCATACCCTGAACATCTGTTCCCTTCAGAAATGATGATTTATGCAGGCTATCAGAGCAGACAGCTTGCTACAGCTTATGTCACGGTTAGTGGGAAGCTGGTGGTAGCATTTTAGGAAACCAGCGTCTAAATGGAGAGTGGCCGGTGTATTCAATATAGGTAATAGGGGGAGGGGAAGTGTGATGTGTCCATTTTTAATTTCGAAGCCAAATATTGACTTGATTTAAAAAAAAAAATCTCTTCTAGACCATCTGTTGTTAATGAAGAAAGTAACTTGGACAATGAATGGGCTGATGCTTCCTACTGATGTCAAAAGACGGAAAACCAAGACTGTTCTTTCTGTTAGAATGCAGAAACTTATTGAGAAGACCTCAGCCCGAATTCTGCTCTTTAAGAATGGCACGGGGCAGGATGGGCATGAGATTACAGTGGGAAAGGAAACAATGAAAAAGGTAATCTTGTGTTAAATATTGAAGTAAAAATTAAATTTCAGAGTTTTTATGGCTCTTGAAATGTGTTTTTTCCTTCTGTATATCACTGTCAACTAATAAACTGAAATATTAAGGAGTCATTATATAGAATGCAAAAATTCAGCTGTTTAGAAGTATGTTTATTGCACTAACAACATAACTTACTTAAATAAAGCAACAACATTTCAGGAAATAATTTGGCCAAGGTACTCAGCCATTTCCTTAGGTAAAAGTTATGTTTACACTTGAGGAAACATTCCAGTTGGTTATAATACTTTACAGGGTATTTAGGTTGAAGTCAGTTTAAGTGGCTTCAAAGCTCAAAGCTGCTCCTTTTCATTTTGAAGAGTAGTTAAAACCTAGAATCCCCTCTGCTTTTCAGAGTAATCAGTGACATCTGAAATAGCAAGGATTCTGTTTAAAAGTATCCATATGCATTTAAAAAGTAAATCTGGATAGGACTAAGAAAAATCATGTGACAATTCACCAAACTTTAAGAAACAAATTTTAAAGTATTGTCATATAAATGCATTTTTTTTAAAGAAGGTTCTTGTACTTCCCAGGTCTTTGATATTAAAAATACAGAGAAACTAATGGGAATTTGGGGGTCAGGGGGAGACCTTTCATCCAGATAAGGATTTTTCAGTGAATCTTAAAGTAGCTTGATAATAATAATAATAATAATAAAAGCAATGAAAATGTATTAAATATGGATTAGAGAGACAGTGAAACATAACCAAACTATTTAGGTTTTAATCCTAGCTTTGTCATTCACTATCTGTAAGACCTTTTATAACTTACTTTGAGTCTCAATTTCTTTATCTGAAAACTAGTGGTAGTAATATGCCTATCTGATAAAACTGATGTTAGTGTTCAGTGTGGTGGTATGTGTGGAGTACAGTGCCTGGCACCCAGAAAGTTCCCATTAAATTCTTATCTTGCTATTCTCTTTTTCTGTTTTGCATATAGGGTCATTATTACCATCTTTCTAAATTCCATATATGTGCGTTAGTATCCTGTATTGGTCCTTATCTTTCTGGCTGACTTCACTCTGTATGATGGCTATTCTCTCTGTGCTTGCGCTTAGTCGCTTGTTTGTCTCTGACTCTGCGACCCCGACGGGCTGGAGCTCCTGCCAGGCCCCTCTGTCTGTGGGGATTCTCCAGGCAAGAGTGCTGGAGTGGTTGCCATGCTGTCCTCCAGGGGACCTTCCCAACCCAGGAATCAAACCTGTGTCTCCTGCACTGCAGGCGGATTCTTTACCATCTGAGCCACCAGGGAAGTCCAAGAATGCTGCAGTGGATGGCCTATCCCTTCTCCAGGGGATCTTCCTGACCCAGGAACTGAACCGGGGTCCTATGCACTGGAGGCGGATTCTTTACCAGCTGAGCTACCAGGGAAGCCCATTCTTCTCTTTAGGACTCATAAATGCACATCTAATAGAATTTATTTTTCTTATTAATGGGAAACATTTATTGTGAAATGAAGATAGCTATAAATCATTTTGTTATACCAGAATATTTTCAAAATGAATATTGCTTGAAACAGGTGAATAGTTGACTAGATATTGGAAATTTTTATTATTGAAATATCTATTTCTTCATCTTATTTTTGTAGTTGTTTTATAACTACATCTGGGTAAGAATATTTACTAAGGAGCTGGGAAACTGGATTTTATTTCCTTCTTATCTGCAGATTTGGATTATAAGTGAAATAAGGGATGTTACACACCAGAGCAAATTGCTAAGGCAAGTTGTAACATCTTCCCTGGAGATTTTGAAAAATAGAGAATGCGGACATCTCTTGGATTGTTCAAATGTAGTCATTCCTGGTGATGGAAGCTAGATTAGATAACCTCTTGAGTTCAGTTCGATCTCTGTAATTCTATGCCTCAGTGGTAAAATTGGGGTAATAGTCACTCTTTCAGATTACATGTTCTTAGATGGAAGGTTGAGTATAAAACAAAAATGTCACTGCTATTTTGCTTTTTGACTTGAGAGGTCAATTTATTTAAAACTGGATGTTCAAAGACTTCTTTTACTTATTTTTTTCTTCAGTTTTGTAAAATTTAGAGAACTTTCACAATTTTTATAAAAGTCAGACCATGATTCAGATTTAAATGTATTTGTAAACATTTATCTCAATATTGCTTTTAAGAATTCAGTAAAAGAGAGAAGTCAGTTAAATACTGGTGTTGGGTGTTGATAGAGCTCTTTGGAGGGGAAAATAAGGCTAGCTAATTTTTTTTTGAATAAAGTTTAAATTTTGAAAGCTTTGTTGATAATCACAGGGCAATGCCCATTTATCAATTAAATACCAGATGAACAGTAGGACTAAAAAGGTGGTATAGTCATAGGAAAAATGTAAATTATTTTTTTATGATAAAATATTAGGAATATCAGGGACTAATGGCTATTTTTAGATTATTGCTAAGTAATATAAAACTGAAGTAAAAAGTAAAGGACTCTAATATGGTGAAGGTTACTGCAGTGAAATAAGGAGGGAATTATATAAGATGGGTGATAAGGTAGTTGGAGCTTAAAAGTCCTCTCTGATACTCAGAATGGAATCAAGGAGAAATAACTGTATTTCAGTAATAGATACATAATCAAAATGAAGGTTAAAAGGTTAACTAAGAAGTTTCAATGAGGGCAAAAGTGATACCATTCTTCTCTATACTCTAGAATATCAGAATGATGGTCCTTCTCCTTGAAATTGGAATCAGGTGGTTTTAGAATTACTTCGTATGATTGTAGTAATCACACAGCACCCACTACTATGGGCATTGGCTAAACACTATCCATGTGTTGAAAAAGATATTAGGAAAAATTTGTGGACACAAGTGCAAAGTAAATGGAAAATGAAAACTGCTTTAGATATATAGCTTTTTGAGGTTAGCATTGTGGTAGATAAGTTTTATTTTCCCTCAGTTACCTCCTGGAATCTTTGTCAGAGAAGTAGTATTAAGCTGTGTGAATTATTGTATTATGTGGGACACGTGATCAGTCATGTCTAACTCTTCACGACCCTATAGACTATAGCCCACCAGGCTTCTCTGTCCATGGGATTGTCCTGGCAAGAATACTGGAGTGGGTTGCCATTTCCCCCTCCAGGGGATCTTCCTGACCCAGGGATTGAATCCATGTCTCCTGCATTTAGCAAGTGGATTCTTTATTACTGAGCCACCTGGATAGCATCTCCTTTATGAGACATCTTTATTTTTTTCTCAGCATTTAATAATTATATTTTATTTATTTGTTTTTTGCTAGCTTTCTGTGTACTATCACTAATGGCATGAGATTACAGTGGTGGAAATGATGAAAAAGATAATGAAATGAATGAAAGAATGGAAAAAAACCCATGTTATCTCACTCCAGTTTGACCTGGTTATTCCCTATAACCACCCTGGTCCCTTCACCATCAACCTGGAGATTATCTTTTTCTGTCTCCTTTCTTGGATGCCTCTCTCCTAGTCCCGACTCTATCTTACTTTACTCTATTGTGCACATAATGCTAGTGACTTTCTGAGAAAACCTCCACCAGAATCATCTGGTCTGTATGTTACAAATTCAGACTTCTGGGCCCCACTCCAAGCCTATTAAGAATCTCTTGAGCTTGGGAATCTGAATTTCAACAAATGTCTTCAGATGTTGCCTAGTCCCACTAAAAATTTAAGAACTCTTGTTCTCTGGTGTTATAAAACCTCAAACTTACAAATTGATGGAAATTTTCACAGTCTTCTGTTTGTTCTGTATTTCCATTTCTCATGTGGTATAAGAGAAAGATAAGTTGTGTGACAGAAAACAGTTTATGGGAAATTAGGTCACTAGTTGCTATGAGAACTAGTACAAGGAGTTCAGAAATCATGAAAAGGAAAATGTCAACAAGTTAGCAAGATGGGAGTAGTATATGTATAGTAAGTCTGACTTAGAAAAAAGTAAATATTCCCTTAATATTTGTATGTAAACATATTTCATTGCAGTGATTTTTCCCTGTTACTACTGAAAGATCACGTAAGTAATGAGGGAATTACTCACAAATGACAGTCAGGATATAAATAAATAATAGACTTTATCAAATGCCTTTAAGTCAGAGGAAAATTTAGACTTCTACAGTATTTACCATTTGTTAGTTTGAAAAATAGCTCAATAAACAGCAACAACAAAAAAACATTAAGAAGTTTAAGAAAGAACCTTGGGACTTTCCTGTTGATCCAGTGGCTAAGAATCCTCACTCTCAATGCAGAGGGTGTGGGTTCGATCCCTGGTCAGGAACTAGATCCCACATGCTGCAACTAAGGGTGTAAGTACCATAGCGAAAGATCCTGCATGCTGCAACTAAGATTTGGTACAGCCATATAATAAAATAAATAAATAAAATATTTTTTAAAAAGAGAGGTCCATTTGAAATATAGATTGATGCAAACATTACGGAAAACAGTATGGATGTTTGTTTAAAAACTAGAAATAGAGCTACCATATTATCTAACAATCCCATTCCTGGGCATATATCCAGAAAAGACAAAAATTCTTAATTTGAAAAGATACAAGCACCTCAGCATACCTATCAGCACTACTTACAGCAGCCAAGATATGGAAACAACTCAAGTGCCCATCACCAGATTTGGCTTAAGAAGATGTGGTATATTTACACAAGGGAATATTACTCAGCCATGAAAAGAAAGAAATATTGCCATTTGCAGTGACATAGAGGGACCTAGATAATATCATAATAAGTGAAATCAGAGGAAGATAAGTTTTATTACATATGGTATCACTTATATGTGGAATCTAAAAAATAACACAAATTAATCTGTATACAAACAGAAACAGGTTCACAGATGTAGAAAACAAACTATGATTACCAAAGAGGAAAGGGAGATTGGGAGGGATAAATTAGGAGTAGGGGATTAACATATACAAACAAATATACAAAAAACAGGTAAACAGCAAGGATTTACTATATAGCACAGGGAACTGTACTTAGTATCTTATAATAACCTATAATGGAAAATAATCTGAAAATATATATGTAACTGAATCATTTTTCTACATACCTGGAACTGATACAATATTGTAAACCAAGTATACTTCAATTAAAGAAAAATAGGAAAGGCCCAATTTAGTTAAAAAAAAAATACAACATACAAAATTCCACAGCATGACTGTGGAATGTTCACACACAAATCAGTAGCTATAACAGCAGAGATTTTCCACACAGTGTGAATTAAAGAATTTAGAGAACATTTTAAGAGATTCAAAAGGTAGCACCTGGAGTAACAAAATTTGATTAAGGATGTTCAACATGGATTCCGACAGGGGAGGTCATGCATAATTATTTATGTTGGAAGTTCTTTAAAGAGCTTTTTATGATCTATGAGCAAAAGCCCATTGATACTATTATTGCTTTAAAAATTAGTCTATTATTCATACCAGGGTTTAATATCAGATTAAAAAATATGAAAGCAGATTTTTTTAAAAATATAGAAATTGATAATACAGTTTATTCTCAAGAGGCCATGGACTGCCAGTTGTCTTCTATTTACGTAGTATGAATTTTAGGGTTATACAATTAATATATTATTTCAGAATATTATAAGTGATTACTTGGCAGCCAGAATTTTTTTTTTTTTGCATGAAATCATAAGGAGGGAGGTGGATTTCCTTAGCTAAAATAAAAACAAATGAGAACTTTCAGTATAAAGATTTATTTATGTTACAGATGGTAATTAAGGGCAGTCTTTAACTTTATGCTTTAACTCCCCTAAACAGTTAAAACATAAACAAGATATTATATCTGAAAAGATAAATTTATTTTTGTTTTTTATTAAAATTGTCATGGTTTCTATACTTACCTTTTTTATCTTGATACATTTAAATTTCTAAGAACATATAACAATAATGGTTAAATTGAAGCATTTATTAAATTAGTTTTTCATATATATCTTATCATTAAAGTATCTTTGTTGAAGCTTAATTTCTGGACACTACAATTACAGGATTTTATGAAATAATATAATTTTATCTAATAATCTAACTATTGGACTAGTAGAAAAATTGCAGACTTAGAAAATGATGACTTAGGTAAGTTAATTGCCATAACCAAAGTGGATTAACTGGAATAGGTAGGACTAGAATCCATTTTCAGACTTGAAGAACATTATTTTTTTTGTTATGTGAAACTGCCACAATATACTGTTTGTCACATTTTAATTCCTGTGTATTCTCACCTAAAAATGAGCTGTGTGCTAATTCGCTTCAGTCATGTCCGACTCTGCGACCCAATGGACTAGAGCCCTCCAGGCTCCTCTGTCCGTGGGATTCTCCAGGCAGGAATACTGGAGTGGGTTGCCAAACCCGCCTCCAGGGGATCTTTCTGACCCAGGGATTGAGCCCGTGTTGCTTATGTCTCCTGCATTGGCAGGTGGGTTCTTTACCTCTAGTGCTGCCTAGGAAAATGAGTTAACATAACCATTAACAACATTTGAGACATCTGTTTCCAGTCATAACAGAAAAGCTAGTATCAGACTAGCCATCCCATTTTAAATAACTGAAAACTGCACAAAATATACAAGACAGCTATGTTTAAACATTAGACAACTGAAAGCACCAGACTATCATGCCTGAGAGAATAGGAAAAATCGAAAGGTGTCTTACAATTTACCTTATCTTTATACCTAGAGGCAATTTTTGGACTTGGTCTAGGGAGAGAGAATCCAAGAAAAGCACAATGGTCTCCACAAGACATCAAAGTTCTGGGAGGCTGAAATGGCTGGAATCTATCATGAAATGCCACAGATGAAGGACATATTTAGAGAAAAGTTCCCAAATTTTGCCCAGGGTCCCCCCTGTGTCTTGGCTAAACACCAAGTTACTCATGGACAAAGTAACTCACAAGGCCTGGCACAAGCATGTACCAGAGAAAGAAAAACGAATGGCGATGTAAAAAGGAGACAGCTATGGCAGTACGTGCAGGCTAGCGAGACATTTCTATTTTGATCAGTCGGAGGGAAGGAAGTTTATTGAACTTGTAGGGGGTTCATGAAGAGACCAGAAAAGTTAATCATGGATCCAAAAAGATCAGTAAAATCTTAGGAAATACAGAAAAGTTGGAAGGTCAAATTTAGAAGTCTTGTACTACCTGATTTCAACATTTATAAAACTAAAATAATCAAGACAGAATGCACTTGGCATCAGGATACATATAAAGGGCAATGAAAGAAAGTAGAAATTTCAGAAATTGACCACACATTTAATAGCAAATTAATCTTGATAATTCAGTGAGGAAAAGGCAGTCTTTTTTTTTTTTTTTGTCAAATGTTGCTGAAAATTAGCTATTTGTATGATAAGAAATTACTCCAATCTGTACTTCATCAAAGAGTAAAACTAAAAACTCCCAGAAGAGACATTTTTTCTTTTTTACAGCCTTGAGGTAGGCAAAGATTTCTTAGCTAGGCTAAAAACTCTGAACTAAAACAAAATGAAACAAAAATTATTAAATCTACTTTACCCAAAATTTTAAACCTTCTGCCCTTCTAAAAACAACAGCAGCAGTGAAAAATCTAGCCACAGATTGGAGAGAAAATACTCAGAAAACACACATCTAACAAACAATGTGCACTCAGTGTGTATATATGTGTATGTGTGTGTGTGTATAAATCTCTGCTAATAGTAAGAAGGCAAACAGCTCAATAGAAAAGATCAAAAGATTTGAACACTACTAAAAGGGACCTAGAAATAAATTATAGCACATGAAAAGATGCTCAATGTTATTAATCATCAAAGAAATGCTAATTAAATCCACAGTGAGTTACCACTGCGCACATGTTAGAATCAGTCAGTTCAGTTGCTCAGTCGTGTCCAACTCTTTGCAACCCCATGGACTGCAGCACGCCAGGCTTCGCTGTACATCACCAACTCCTGAAACTTACTCATACTTATATCCATTGAGTCGGTGATGCCATCCAACCATCTCATCCTCTGTCATATCCTTATCCTCCCGCCTTCAATCTTTCCCAGCATCAGGGTCTTTTCAAATGAGTCAGTTCTTCGCATCTGTTAGCCAAAGTATTGGAGTTTCAGCTTTAGCATCAGTCCTTCCAATGAATATTCAAGACTGATTTCTTTTAGGATGGACTGGTTGGATCTCCTTGCAGTCCAAGGAACTCTCCAGAGTCTTCTCCAACACCACAGTTCAAAAGCATCAGTTCTTTGATGCTCAACTTTATGGTCCAACTCTCACATCCATTCTTGACTATTGGAAAAACCATAGCTTTGACTAGAGGAACTTTTGTTAGCAAAGTAACAATTAAAAGGTAATAAATTAAAAGCTTTTTAATATGCTGTCTAGTTTGATTAACTTTTCTTCCAAGGAGCAAACATCTTTTAGTTTCATGGCTTCAGTCACCATCTGCAGTGATTTGGCGAGTCCCCCAAAATAAAATCCGTCATTTACTTTTTTTATTTTTTTTTTCATTTTCACCAAGAACTTTACTGAATTCACCATTTTGTTCCACTACCTTCTGCCATCTTGTTCCACGGCCTTCTGCCATTTTTCAGGCAACTTCATAATTCCATCTTCCCAAAACTTTTTATCTTTTTGAGCAAAAACTGTTCCAGGTGCTTTCCAGGGAACTGGAATTTTTTCCATTAAGAGAATTTTGCTAAAACCCAAGTAAATAGACATCTGATTGTGCAATGTCTGGTGAAGATGGCGGTGAATCAGAACTTCCCAGCTAAGCTGTAATAATTTTTGCCTGGTCATCAGATAAACATGCAGCCCTATCATCCTGAAGAAAGATTAAGCATTTTCTGTTGACTAATTCTGGATGCTTTTCGTAGAGTGCTGCTTTCAGTTGGTCTAACTGGGAGCAGTACTTGTTGGAATGAATTGTTTGGTTTTCTGTAAGGTTCATAATAGAGGACTCCCTTCCAATCCCACCATCTATATAGCATCGCCCTCTTTGGATGAAGAGCCTTTGGTGTGTTTGGTGGTTGTTCATTTCATTTACCCCACTATCTCTTCCATTTCACATTATTGTACAGTATCCCCTTTTCAATGCCCATAACAGTTTATTTTATTTTATTTTTCCATTTATTTTTATTGGTTGGAGGCTAATTACTTTACAATATGAAAAGGGAACCCTCTTACACTGTTGGTGGGAATGCAAACTAGTACAGCCACTATGGAGAACAGTGTGGAGGTTTCTTTAAAAACTGGAAATAGAACTGCCATATGACCCAGCAATACCACTTCTGGGCATACACACTGAGGAAACCAGATCTGAAAGAGACACGTGCACCCCAATGTTCATTGCAGCACTGTTTATAATAGCCAGGACATGGAAGCAACCTAGATGCCCATCAGCAGATGAATGGATAAGGAAGCTGTGGTACATATACACCATGGAATATTACTCAGCCATTAAAAAGAATTCATTTGAATCAGTTCTAATGAGATGGATGAAACTGGAGCCCATTATACAGAGTGAAGTAAGCCAGAAAGATAAAGACCAATACAGTATACTAACACATATATATGGAATTTAGAAAGATGGTAATGATAACCCTATATGCAAAACAGAAAAAGAGGCACAGATGTACAGAACAGACTTTTGGACTCTGCGGGAGAAGGCGAGGGTGGGATGTTTTGAGAGAACAGCATCAAAACGTGTATATTATCAAGGGTGAAACGATCACCAGCCCAGGTTGGATGCATGAGACAAGTGCTCAGGGCTGGTGCACTGTGAAGACCCAGAGGGATGGGGTGGGGAGGGAGGTGGAAGGGGCGATCGGGATGGGGAATACATGTAAATCCATGGCTGATTCATGTCAGTGTATGGCAAAAATCTGTCATTGTTTCCATTGTTTCCCCATCTGTTTGCCATGAAATGATGGGGCCGGATGCCATGGTCTTAGTTTTCTGAATGTTGAGCTTTAAGCCAGCTTTTTCACTCTCCTCTTTCACTTTCATCAAGAGGCTTTTTAGTCCTTCTTTGCTTTCTTCCATATGTCATCTGCATATCTGAGGTTATTGATATTTCTCCCAGCAATTTTTATTCCAGCTTGTGGTTCATCCAGCCCAGCATTTCTCATGATGTACTCTGCATATAAGTTAAATAAGCAGGGTGACAATATACAGCCTTGATGTACTTCTTTCCTGATTTGGAACCATTCTGTTGTTCCATGTCTAGTTCTAACTGTTGCTTCTTGACCTGCATACGGATTTCTCAGGAGGCAGGTCAGGTGGTCTGGTATTCCTATCTCTTGAAAAATTTTCCACAGTTTGTTGTGATCCACACAGTCAAAGGCTTTGGCATAGTCAATAAAGCAGAAGTAGATGTTTTTCTGGAAGTCTCTTACTTTTTTGATGATCCAACAGATATTAGCAATTTGATCTCTGGTTTCTCTGTCTTTTCTATTCAGCTTGTTAGAATGGGTAAAATTAAAAAGACTGACAATACTGAGTTGATAAAAATCTGAAGTAATTGGAAATCTCACAGATGACTGATGAGAATGCCAAATGATGCAACCACTTTTAGCTACTAATGCTTAATAAGAAAAAGAAGTAAATAATAGGTGCAAATTCAGCCAATTTCCTGGCATCTTCAGATTAAAAAAATGGTTATAATGTTTTTTATAAGTCATTGCAAAATGTTTGTCTTAAATAGATAGTCTTACCAAGTACATTTTATTACGTGTTAATTCATTGAAAATTTGTAATATATTTGACAGTCTTTCAGTTAGCAAAAGAACTATAATAACTGATTCCCTTTCTCAAAATATTTATGATAAATTGTAGTTCTCTTCTACTGAACAAGTACAGTTAATTTCCAGAGGTGAAATATTTTTAGTAAATTAGTGAATTAACTTCATAGTTATCTATTCATTTTCACAGCTTGCTAAATTTCCTCTTAAATTTTTCTTTGGGTTCTTAAATAGTTTGCTTCTTAGGTTTATATAGTGATTACTGTCGCAGTCTATTTGCCATGCTAATAATACTCACTGAGTTGGCTGAAACAATGTTTCTCATTTGAGGAGATTGAGTCAATTTTTTTTTTTTCTATTGGTTAGAATGACTTTAGCTGCAAATAGTAGAAGATACTGACTCAAACAGATTTAAGCATAAAAGAAGCAAGAAATCCAGATGTAGGGTGTCTTCACGCATAGTACGACAGGATTCCAGTTATGTTCTCTATAGTTTTCTGGATTTTGTTTTCTTTCATATATTGTTAACAGGATGGCCACTGCACAGACTGGTGTAAATTTGTATAGAGGCAGAAAAGGATCATCTCTTCACTATGAGTGAAAAAGTCTTTCCCAGAAGCCCCTTCTTGTGTCACATTGGCTAGAAATAGATTGTGTCTATCCCCAGATCATTCACTGGTAGGGAGCATGGGATCACCATAATTGACTTATACAGTCAAGATAATTAGAGCGTTCCTCGAATCAAAAGGAGAAAGAGTGAACCCTTAATCAAAATCAGGACAGCAAGGATGAGGTGGAGAATGAATATTGAGTAGACAACTCAGAGTATTACTTCAAATGTGAAGAGGTTTTCTAATTTATTTTCTAAAGAGAGTAGAAGTTCAGTGCTCTGATATTAAAAAGAATTAGTTTTATTTGAAATAGTTTTTTCTGGAATTACACATACTTTAGTTACAGCATAATTTTATAACATTGATCAGAAATTTTATTTGCTACTTTTATCAGACTTTTAATAACAATGTAAAATTTATGAAGCAATGATTTTAAATTAGACATATATTAGCTTTCACTAATTCATTAATTTGTGATATTTTTATGAATAAATCTGCCAAGCATCTGGATTTAAGGTTGTGAAAAACCGTGATCTTGTCCTCAAGGAGCTTTTAAGTCTAGTGATGGAAAAGGTGATTATAAAATGATCAAATTATTGAATATGAAATAGGTGACATAGGGAGGTCTTCTGAGAAGAGATAAACAGGACTTCTTTGGATACACGAGGAGGAGACTGAGGATGGTAACCTTTTAAGCAGAGAGTACAGCATACGAAAAGATTCCATGGCAGAGTGAGCAGGATGGATCCCATGAATTAAAAGGTTAACTTATGAGGGAGAGAGTAGCCTGTAGGAAAGGTTACAAATTTTTGCCTTTTCCTCCAAAGAACTGTGAGAAGTCATATAAACGTTTTAGTTAGGAGTGGAAGAAAGGGTACCAGATTTATTTTTGGAGAGATTACTTTGGTGCTCAGTGGAGGACAGATTGAGTGGGCCAGGGAGATGCAGGGAAACTTCTCTAAGTATTGCCAGAGTCCTAGTGACAGATAATAGCCTAGACCTCGGGAGTGGAAATGGATAAGATTTTTAGAAGATAAAATCAACAGGCCCTGATAATAGCTTGGTTACATGGTGTGAAGGGAAGTGAGATGTTAAAGGTATCAAGGATAATTTTGCAGTTTCTGGTTTGCATGCCCAGATAGAAGGAGTTATCTTTCCTTATGCCTGGAAGAAGACTAGGCTTGAAGCAGAAGAGATGGGATTCAGTCTTGGACATGTTGATTTTGAGGGATCTTTGATCTGTTTGAGTGAGATAATGAATAAGTATTATTTGATCTGAAGCTCAGAGAATTTCAGGGGTAGGCATACTGATTTGGAAGTTGTATAGATGTGTATAGATGGAAAATCAGTGTATAGATGGAAAATGAAACACTGGAGCACTGATTAGATTACCATAAGAGAGAATTTAGTGTAAAGCAGGAAGAAAGCTAGGACTACCTTCAAGAGCTCCAATTAATGAATAAAGGAGGATAAGCCTATAAAGAGAAAAAAAGGCAGGAGAAGAATTAGTGGATTATCATATTTCAGAATTCAGGGGAAAAGGGGATTTAAAGAAAGGGGAAGTCACTTAAATGCTATTCAAAGATTGAAATAAAGGAGCATTAAGAAAATATCCTTTGGATTTGTCAATGTGGTAGTCATTGTAAATCTTTGTGATTTGTTTGTTTGTTCAGTAGGAAGGTTGGGAAGAATTATCAAGAAATAACATTGTAAGTAACACCACTTCACCAATTTGAGATTGTGTGAAGTGAGGGACTAAAATCCCAGCATTTGAGAGGACTCTGAGAAACTGAGAGAACTCAGAGGAAAGCTTGTTTTCTTTTAAAGGAGGTTGATGGTCTAGTCACTTTTGTTGATCATGGGGAGAGTTTTCAGAGTGCACAATGCAGAGGTCTTAGAAATGGATGAAGGAGTTAAGGATAATGTATAAAGAAGAATAGATAGAACCTGAAGTAAATGATAATGCAGTAGACTGAGAGGAGGAATACTTTTCCTGTAAAGGGGCTGACAGCAAATATTCTTCATTTTCTATACCATAAAGTCTCCGTTGCAACCACTCAAGTCTGATACTTGGTGTGCAACCAGCCATAGAAAATCTATAAATGAACACTGTGGCTGTTTTCCAGGAAAACTTTGTTTGTGGGCACTGAAATATGAATTTCATATACTATGATATACTATTGAAGTGTGACAAAATGTTATCCTTCTTTTGATTATTTTTTAACAATTAAAAGCATGCAAAGTCTTCTCAGCCCACAAGCCATACAGAAACAGACTGTGGCCAGGATTGGCCCATGGTGTGTGTAGTGTCCCGACCCCTGCTCTAGAGGCTCTTTTGAAGGAGGTGTTTGTAGAGGGCTGAATCTGGCCTACATGTCTGGGCAGTGACTCATAAAAAGCTGTTAAGATTCTTCATCTTTGAGGAAGTCAGTAGTGTTGGATCTGATGGCTTGTAGACTCAGCTCACGTGGCCCAGGGTTATGTTGAGCTAAGCACGCTCTCTCACCTTTTGGGTAGTACTGAACCAAACTCAGAGACTTTAGACTGTGAAACTTTAGACTTTAGACTTTAAACTTTAAACTTTAGACTTTAGATTGTGAAACCATACCACCTCTACGGTAGCCATTCTAAAACCTGCAAACTGCACCAGATATGCCTGGACATGGAGGTGACTCCCAAAACTACAAACAAATGGACTCAACTAAAAAGAGTTTGTAGAAAATCTCTTACCATGTGCTTGTCAAGAGGAGTCTAGTTTTACAGTATAATGGTTTTTAGATTTTAGTATCAGAAGACTTCTCTACAGCCTAAGCTATAAGACATTATCAAAAAAATAATATTTCAACAAGCTTAACAGCTACAGATTAGTGGAAGTAGTATTTTAATTAACCTTAAGATTACAGCAAGCTAGCACTGTTAAATATTTTAAATTACAAGAATGACCTTACAAATAGGGGCTTCCTTTTAGAACTTTTGACAGAAATTTATATTGATACTAATTTACACCACTTTTAATTTACTATGAGGAAATGATTACTGAAGGTTGGCAATGCTTAAACACTGCAAAGATCTTTCATCTTGAAAGTAGGAGAGTGACAGTTTTGCTGATGCATTATTAATTTCTAATATATCTGGTTTTCTAATGCCAATTTTTAAACTCATTTAACTCCTAAAACTCAGCTTGCACAAACATTATTACTGATGTTTTAGCAATGAAAAGAAGAATCTCTGAGTTAAAAAGCCATGTAATTTTACTTGGCTAATTTTTTAAAAACTCAAAGGCACCAATATTTTAAAATCATCAATATTTTAGTTGAAGTAAATGGGATTATCTTTAAATAGCTCATATTTTGCTTAGCTTAATTGGTAAATTACGATAAAACTTTAGAGGATATTTAGATATTTGAAGCTTCACTAGTAACTAGGGAATATAGTTTGTACTAAACAGCTTCGTTGCACTTTTAAATAATAGATTTGTAATCTTAAGATATTGAGAACTAAACATAACATATGGAAAGATGAAGAATATGAGTATCCTAAGGAGGGGGTTGCATCATTTTAGGGTTTATGGGACGAACTATAGGAGCTTCCCTGGTAGCTTAGGTGGTAAAGAATCCACGTGCAGTGCAGGAGATCCCTGGATCAGGAAGATTCCCTGGAGAAGGGAATGGCAACCCACTCCAATATTCTTGCCTGGAGAATCCCATGGATAGGGGAGTCTGGTGGACTACAGTCCATGGGGTTGCAAAGAGTCAGACATGACTGAGTCACTTTTACATAGGTTCTTAGTAATTTTCAAGATGACTGACTATGGAAGAATGCATTCTGAATTACCTCCTTTGAGTATTTTTGTCAATGAGGCAGGTATTGGTGATAATTATAAAAGGATAATGTTCGGGCATAGAGTCAGATGTGAGAAAGTGATGAAAAGAAGAATTTTTCTAGTCAGAGGCTGTGTTAATTGCTAAAAATAGATCAATCCCATGCCAGTGTTTATATGTTCCACTCTCCTTTCTGTCTCAAGTCCTGGAAGAATCTGCAGCTTCTTCTCCTGATGCTTTCTCTCTTGAATTTTTGAATATTGCTTTCTGAGCATCTTTAAAAAAGATTTCAGTCCATTCGATGGGAGTCCTAGGTTAACTTGTGTATAGTAGCCACTAAAGAAATTGACCCAAGAGATTAGGAGGGAAGGCAGGAAGAGTGAGGTTTAGAGTGGCCACACTTGTTACCTTGTTTGTTTGGGTAGCAAGGACCAGTCCCAGGTATGGGCAAGTGGACTAGAGAGGGGTAGGGGCCATTCTAAGTTAGGGAGCCTTGTGTTTGACTTATGAGGACACATGGCCTTGGTTCTCCTGCACTGACACACTTCAGGTAGCCACACTGAGGTTAATGGATTTGCCCTACGTGACAATGCTTACAGTCACTTATGACGTACGTCGCAAGCACCTTGTTATCTAACTAGGTAAAGCACTGATGTTGTCAATATTTCCCTCATATATTAGAAGGTTCAAGATTATTCCTATCACTGTATCTTTAATCATGAACATTATTCTTGGTTTTGATAGAGACAGCAGCAATATATAATTTTTGAAAAACTGCCTGAAGCTCTGGATTGCAGCTAGGGTATGAGAAACACACAGAATCATGTAAATGCCCTTGGGAGTACGTGGCATGGGGGAACATTATTGGTCTTGTTTAAGGCGAGGATAAAGGCTGAGAATCTCTGATATAATCCAGTTAAGGTTAGTTTCTCAAATTAAGTTCATCAGTTAAATATTATTTGCCTTTTAGGGCAGCACATTACTAGATACGGCAACTCGAATGATAAGCCATATCAGTCATGATGTTTGAAAGTTGTTCTCCAGGCTGAAAGAAAAGTACAGTTTTGCCTCTATATACATGTTAAGCCAGTTTTAGAAAAGGCAGAGGAACCAGAGATCAAATTGCCAACATCTGCTGGATCATCGAAGAAGCAAGAGAGTTCCAGAAAAACATCTATTTCTGCTTTATTGACTATGCCAAAGCCTTTGACTGTGTGGATCACAATAAACTGTGGGAAATTCTGAAACAGATGGGAATACCAGACCACCTGACCTGTCTCTTGAGAAACCTGTATGCAGGTCAGGAAGCAACAGTTAGAACTGGACATGGAACAACAGACTGGTTCCAAATAGGGAAATATATATATAGGAAATATACATCAAGGCTGTATATTGTCACCCTGCTTATTTAACTTATATGCAGAGTACATTATGAGAAACGCTGGGCTGGAAGAAGCACAAGCTGGAATCAAGATTGCTGGTAGAAATATCAATAACCTCAGATATGCAGATGACACCACCCTTATGGCAGAAAGTGAAGAAGAACTAAAGAGCCTCTGATGAAAGTGAAAGAGCGGAGTGAAACAGTTGGCTTAAAGCTCAACATTCAGAAAACTAAGATCATGGCATCTGGTCCCATCTCTTCTTGGCAAATAAATGGGGAAACAGTGGAAACAGTGGCTGACTTTATTTTTTTGAGCTCCAAAATCACTGCAGATGGTGGTTGCAAGCATGAAATTAAAGATGCTTACTCCTTGGAAGGAAAGTTATGACCAACCTAGACAGCATATTAAAAAACAGAAACATTACTTTGCCAACAAAGGTCCATCTAGTCAAGGCTATGGTTTTTCCAGTAGTCATGTATGGATGTGAGAGTTGGACTATAAAGAAAGCTGAGTGCAGAAGAATTGATGCTTTTGAACTGTGGTGTTGGAGAAGACTCTTAAGAGTCCTGTGGACTGCAAGGAAATCCAAGCAGTCCATCGAAAGGAGATCAGTCCTGGGTGTTCATTGGAAGGACTGATGTTGAAGCTGAAACTACAGTACTTTGGCCACCTGATGTGAAGAGCTGACTCATTTGAAAAGACCCTGATGCTGGGAAAGGTTGAGGGCAGGAGAAGGGGCCGACAGAGGATGAGATGGTTGGATGACATCACTGACTCAATGGACATGAGTTTGGGTAGGCTCCGGGAGTTGGTGATGAATAGGGAGGCCTGGCGTGCTGCAGTCCATGGGGTCGCAAAGAGTCGGACACGACTTAGCGACTGAACTGAACTGAACTGAACATGTTAAGCTGTTTAAATATGTCTGTTGTCACAAAGAAAATGAGTTGATCGGGCTTGGATTAGGATTATAAGCTCCAGTTTTAGCATAAGGATAAAAGTGGGCAGAAGTGGAGGCAGAGTGTTTTCAGTAACTAGAAAAAATTTTAAGATATATAATCATACAATGAACATTGTCCTTCAGCAGTTCTTGGTAATGTAAAATCAATGTATCATAGCTGTGAATAGTAAGGTTGGAAGAGGTACATTTAGTTTGGATTTGGAATATGTTATGGACCTTTAAATGACTGTAGTAAGTTTCATGTTTTGGGAGTCATTTCCCGAGGCCTCATAAAGCCTGCCTTCAGGTTTCTGAGACTTCTCCACTCCCCTCTGTTAATGTAATTTTTCTCAACTTGTGAGGAGAGCTTTCTTTCCAACTGATGCATGTTTAAGTCTTCCCTGGTGTTGGAAAGGTGGTTGTTACACCTTTATGTGGGCTATTTCTATATCAAGAACACGTTGAGAAATTAAAATATTAAGAGAAGGACTTTAGCGTATTAGAAACCATCAAAAGTGGAGTTCTTCATAACTAATGAGAACGTACTGCATAGCATAGGGAACTCTGCTCGTGGCAACCTCAATGGGAAGGGAATCCAGAAAAGGGGAGGTGCATGTATGTGTACAGCGTTCCACGTTGCTGTGCAACGGAAACTAACGCAACATTGTGAAGCAGCTATCCTCCAATAAATTTTTTTTAAAAAGTGAAGTTTTTCAAACTAAGATTCATGGGAAACCTTGAAATGTAGTTTATTAATTCCATTTTTAGTACCCAAACAGTGTAAGTTATCAAAGTGAACTGTGATCAGATAATATTTATAATTTAGGACACTTGGAAAGAATTTAAAAGTCAAAGTACCTTAAAACCTAATCTAAAATATTATATCCTCCCATTGTAAAATAAATGAAAAATATATTAATAGAAAAGAGCTGGAAAAATATAGAAGTCTCCCAGAGTTCTTTCATTGATGAAACAATATGTAATTATCTTTAATATGTCTTACATCTTTCTCTTTTTTATTAATATTTGTTTGCTCTAGGTACAATTGGAATTAGCAATTTTAACTGTCTTTTTCTATTTCATATATTAGAAACATTTGATAAATCATCTAGTTTTATTTTATAACTTTAAGTAGCCATACAGTAGAGAAAGAAGTTTAAATGTGTTTTCAATTTTGTTAGAGATAAATTATTTTTAAGGTATTTTTTTTCTGTGTAGGTTTTAGATATGTGCACAATGAGAATGAACCTAAATTCACCAGCCAGATATCTCTATGACTTGTATGGCAGAAAAATCAAAGAGATTTCAAAAGGTAAGTGGCAAAGATTTTGTAAACTATGTAATACTATCTCAAACGACATTTACATAATTTTGTTTTTACTTTGTACTTTTAAAAGGAAAACAGACATAAAAACCAGTTTAATTATAACATGAATAAATACGTCATTCTTATAGAAAGGGAAGTCATGAAAGATTATTAAAGTTTAGAGAAGCTTTTGTTTCAGCATGTTTTAGTCCATTTGGGTACTATAAAAAATACCATAGACTAAGTGGTTTAAACAGCAGACATTTATTTCTCACAGTTATGGAGGTTAGTAAGCCCAAGATCAAGACATTGGTAGATTCTGTGTCTGTTAAGGGCCCTTTTCTGATTGATAGACAGCTGTCTTCTCCCTGGTTCTTAGACAGTAGAAAGGACAAGGATGCTCTCTGAGGTGCTTTATATAAGGACATTAATTCATTCATGAGGGCTCCACCCTCTTGACCTAATCCTTTTCAAATACAATCACACTGGGGGTTAGATTTCAACATATGAATTTTCAGGGGTCGTGAACATTCATCTAAGCACAGCACAAGCTTAGATTTTAAAAAAAAATGATGGGTATTTTAACCTTAGCAAGCCATACTTAATAGACAAAAGTAATTGATATACTTTTATATTTAGCAACTTCTATGATATATAGCTTTCAAAGAGAAAGATAAATTGTGCTACTGTATGCTCAGTGATTTCTTTTTTAATGTTTTGGTTAACTTCTAGAGGTTTTTCAAAAGTCATGAAATATGCTTTAAAACAATTTTGTTTGTGTTTGTCAAAATAAAAGATCTTCCTCTATATTTCTAAAGGCGCTGATTTGCCATTCTTTGAAAGCAAAAATACTTGATTCCCCATTTGTGCTATCATTAAATTACTGTCAGCAACAATTATTACTTTACTTTTTAGTTTTACTGTTTAAAAATTTTACTTTTTATTTCTCTAGTAGTAGTTAATATTACTTTAATAGTGCCACAGTTACACTATTAAATATGCTTCTGTATAGTTCTATCACTTCATTTAAACCTTGAGTTCACACATCTGAAGAGGGCCAGAATTGTAAGTGGCATACTTAACTGCAAGGCTAGATCCAGAAAGATGTGATTTTAGGATATAACTATACTAGATACTCCCATTTGTTTCCTTTATCCTTACTTTTATTGTATAAAAGCAAACTTTCCTAGCTTTATCATCCTTAATGAATCCTATTGAGTGATCACTGATATTTTGGGGCTTCCATGGTGGCTCAGAGGTTAAAGCGTCTGCCTGCAATGTAGGAGACCCGGATTTGATCCCTGAGTCAGGAAGATCCCCTGGAGAAGGAAATGGCAACCCACTCCAGTATTCTTGCCTGGAGAATCCCATGGAGGGAGGAGCCTGGTAGGCTACAGTCCGTGGGGTACTTTTTTATTTATAATTCTTAAATTTTTTTGCTAAGTATTATATATTTATGTATGTGTGTGTATTAGAAACTAAATCTATTTTTCTTGGCTATTTTTTAACGTTGATGTTAGGTATAAGCATTATTTTTCATTTTATTAGGAGTTTTCACCTGAAGATTTCAAGGCACTTGTAGATACTTACCCATTACTATCTAGAAGCATTAGTTATTTACCTCTAAGACATAAGTAACACAAGCAATCCCTCCTTATGTTTTTTTTTCTGGGGGAATTGGGAGAGTAACATTATTAAAGTTGATTTCTTCCTTCTTACATTTTTGGCCCCTACCTCATCACATTGGCTTAAATTTTCTAGGATAAACAATACTACGTAATTGCTCTTAAATTTTCATTAAGAAAATAAAGAACACTTTTTCTTAAGATCCTATCTTGCTTTGAATAATTTCCAGCTCACCTGGAATTAAAAAATTGTATTTGAGTAAATTGCTGGAGTTGAAACTCTAAGAAACCCTGGTTAAGATAAAAGTTTAAATTTAGAAAGTTGTTTTTTTTCCCCCATCCCAAATGTGGTATAATAGAATTACTTATCAAAACAGAAAAGTTCTGACTCCAAGGCGTGAGACTTCATGGCTGCCAGGGACATTCAGATTTGTGCCTCATGCTTCATGTGTCCCAGAAGTGTGCTATTATCACATTTTAATGCATGCCTTGCCCCGTGGTTTTGCATACTTATAAAAGCTTATGCCAGCTGAAATTAGCCTATGCAACTACTAACATGTGGAAGCATAACAAGTTCACTGGACTTAAAATACTTAAAGAAGCTAATCCTGTTGGAGGAACTTCCAGTCTGCAGCACCCTAGTCACTTAACATTAGGTTTTTGCATTTCTTTTTTCTTTGTTTGTTAGTATGATTTTGTGCATCAAGTGATTGAGGTCCCTAAACTTTTATGTCTGATAGTCTTCTGAACTTTTAACTTGGGACAGGTCAGGTGTTATATAAAGCTCTCTTTTACTTTAAATAAATGCCAACATTCTGATTTTATGTATGACTTTCTTTTGATTGCTTGCTCAGTATCAGATCAGAAAAAGTCACTTAATAATGTTTAATATTAATATCATAGAAATTATATTTTATTTTAAGCACAAATTATGAGTAATGGATATCAAGAGTGGAAAGTAACAGATGTACAAAAGAAAAAAACTTTCTCCTAACTGTTGCTTCTTTTTTGGCATTAGATATACTTTATCAGGTGTTCATCCTATGCTATGAGAAATGAGCACATTTGACATGACATTAAACCATTTTTATTTTTACTTTTTCAAGTCTAATAAAACCTTCAAAATCCCATCAGACTTGCAAATGGTCAAATTTCTAAACCATAGAAGATTTTAGCAAAGAAATTTACTTTGTTCTATGCGGAAAAGTTCTTAAGTTGTGTTTCCTATGTTGATCTATCCTTTTGAGAGTAGAAGAGAAGTACTCACTGTGTAAAGATGCTGTATCCCACATGTGGTCAACGTTACTGGTACAGCGTTTCCACCAGAGCATGAAATAAGTGTGAGAAATGGGTTCTGCAAAATTACACCCTCAAAAATAACAGGGCTGTGAGAAAAATAGGTTTGAGGAAGACCATTCAAAGTCTATGTACTTTTAAAACTGGAACACTATCTAAAATAATAATTATTAACTTAGGGGATAATATGAACAGTCTGGGTAGTCATCTCAGAGTTCTGCAGAAGATCGTAAAGCTGCACAGAAACATTAGAATGTGAGACAGTGCGGGTGAAAGTCAGTTGGAGCCTAAGTCAGTGGGGTTTTTTCAAAGAAGCCACAGGAGGAAGCAAAACTCCCACAGAGAGTCATGCAAGGCAGAGGAGGGTGCACCTTCCTGGGAAAGGAGTGCCAGCGCAACAGCCAAGCTGATGTCTTTTATCTTCCCTGCTAAAGGACAGAGTTCTACTACCACTCTGTTGGTCTCCACTGCCTAGGAAAAAAAGCATGTATTCACCAACCAAACCTTATCTTGCTGACATCATTACCCTATTTACCAATCATACATGAGCTACCTGGGTCATAGAAACGCTTGGTAGTGGCAGAACACATGTAGATAGTGTTAGATTTTGATGAAGTTGTTTAATAACACTCTTATTTCCCTTAACATTCCCCAACATTTTGTTCTCTTAACTTATTTATTAACTTCTCTCAACTTATTTATTACATCATGGTGAATGAAGGGAGTCATTCTTCCTCTTAAGAAAGGCCATAGTCTCTTAGGACCTTTCTGATGCTACTATTCCAATAACCAAGTCACTCCTCCCCACTACTTTGTGGATCTTTCTAGCATGGTGGGTAGTATGAAATGTACCCTAGAAGATTCTGAAATGAGTTAGAATAGTACATTAATTAAGTTGGCTTCAAAGTCATGCTATGAAGCACTAAACATTCATTTCCTATTCCATTTCCTACTTCAGGTTAGCTGCCCAAAATAGCTATATATTCTTAAAAAAAGTTCTTCAGAGATTCTACATTGATATCAAATGACAGGATTAACATATTTCAACCACAGAATTCCAAAAACATACCCTCAGTGTGCATGTTTACTCTTGCCCATTATCAGATTTTTGTAAAGAAATCAAATTCGAAGAATAAAATGCCAAAGAAGTTAAAATCCAAAAATTTTAAGTCTTCAGAGAAGTGAATTCCAAAATCAAATAATCTTACCTTCGTGAGCTAAAATCCAATAAAAGTTCAAACTTTTGAAATTAAAATTCAAAGAAACTGAAGTCCTTCCTATTTGATGCTTTCCAGTATCAGCCAGATGGCTTCTGGATGGCTGGTTTGAGCTGGAATTCCTCCAGCAGCTACCGTCTGGGCTCCTGCCGTGGGTGTCATCCCTCAGGACCTCAGAAGTTGAAATGGGTCTCCACCAACTTTCTCATGTTCCCTACTTCCCGCAGAACCAACAGATGACCACATTAGCCCTACACCCAGCACATTCAGAATAGAATCCAGTTCCCCAGTTTCTCATATGGTCTTTCCAAGCAAAACGATGTGTTTCCTGTTTGGCATGATCCACACCCACATGACCATTGCCAAAGACCATAGCAGAGACTAAGTGAAGGAAGGCAAAGAAGAGAAACCATTGTTCATGTGAAACTTGCCAGAATGCCAGCCAATTTTTATTGTTGAGCAGAGTGTATGACCTGTGACAAAGCTCAAAGGGAAGCAGCTTCCCATCAGAACATTATTTAAGCATTATGTATTTATAATATCTTGCTTGAGAAATTGACCACTGTACACTGTCTCCTCTCTCAAAGAGGCGTTATGAAGTGTCAGTTAAGTGCTTTGATTTTGGAGCCAGAATTCAGATTTCAGTTATGCCACTTATTGTATGACCTTGAACAGGTTATTTAGTTTCTCTGAGAGTCAGTCTCCTAATCTAAGATAGGGATTATAATATTTGCTTTAATAGATTGTTGTAGAATTAAATGAGTACTACTTAGAGTTCTTAGAACACATGCCTGACACTTGGTAAGTGTTGTAGAACGTTATCATCATTATTGCTGTTATTTTTATTTTGGAAGAGGGTGCTGAGTATGTTGCATTCTTGCAACATTTAGAAATTTATATTAGTAGTGGCCTCCGTCACACTTGTTCAACTTATGAAAATAACTCTTCCCTTATTTGCCTTTGTAGAATATTCCAGGCATCTTAATGTTCTTTTCTCTCTGAGTCCTGTGTTTCCGGACCCCATGCTGAGCAAAGGGTAGGCTTTAGCTGGTGGCATAGCACCCACCTTGCCCTGGGAGCAGTCATTTCAATCCTGGGTCCCAGTGGCTGCTGTACCGACCTCTGGCTATGGAGCTTTGAAGCCTAAGAAACTTCTTTGATGGGCATGGCTTCCTCCATATCGCCACATCAGTTCCAACTGGAGAATAACTTTCAGTGCATTTCTGAGTTGAAGCAACCGTTTATGTTTCTGAGGCTCATGTTGCGTTAAGTGCCCAGTGACGACCACGACCCTACTGCCACTTCCTCCTGAAGACATGGTTTTTCCTCACTTTTTTAACGCTCCTGGTCTTGAGTTTATGTTTCTGTCCTCTCCTGCTTCAGTGTTTAGGATTTGCCTCTGGGGTTTGTCTCTATTACCGTTCCTTTCAGAAAAATTCCCTTCTGTGACAGATTGGGGCAGCATAGTTTGCAGAAGTTAAGTTTCTTTCTTTTCTCTTAGTTTCCTTTTGCTTTCTGGCCCATACTTGTGTTTTTCTAACATATTTCCCTAGCTATTTTTTCCTTGCAGAGTCTCTCATGGTGAGAGATATGAAGTCAATAAGTTCCAAGTTTGTCAATAGCATCCTTTGTTCAAACCAGTCTTATCCATTTTCACCTTACTGAGTTAAATAATCCTACCCAGGATGTATTTTCCCACAGTTCAACATCTAATTTAGATCTTGATTGGACTCCTTGGTCTATTATTGTTCTGCCTGAATCTCCTGTAACGTAATTCATCTTGCCTTTGCCTTTTCTTGATTTTAGGCCCATGATTTTTTGGAGTTCATTAAATACTTTTTTTGGAGTGCTTTTTGTAATCTTCCTTGTATTCCCCTCTGCAGTTTGTTTAGATTTTATATGTACTCTTTGTATAACTGTTCTGTCCTTTAAGAGATTCTCCAGTTGCTCATACTATTAATTTATCTGTAACTTACACACCCCCTCTTCATAATATTCAGGATTCTGCCTTCGCTGGGGATTTGTTCTCTAGAGAAGATTTGCTCTCTGAGATTTCTCTGTTGGGTTTCACTGGGGCTCCATTTCCTACTTCTGATTTTGTAATAATTAAAATATATACTCCTTTTATAATAACTTCTTTAAGAGTAGTTAGACTTGAATGTACCTCCTGTACCCTCGTACCTTCACGATTCAGTTTTTGTTTTTCGTATCTGTCAAATGTGTGTTCTCAGATCAGATGTTTAACTTAATCTAAGGAAATTTTTTTCCTCCTGGAGCTAAATAAGCTGTCTTATTTGTTTTCATGCATACACTGTTATTTTCTGATTGTAAGATTGAAGCATATTTTAAAACCACTTTATTTTCTTTTTGATTCCTTTAACAAATTTGATTCCTAGATTTTTAATATTTTCTTCTAGTTGTTTCACTACTTTAATCAGAGAAGAAACAGCATTCTTTTTATAACAAATCTACCACTTTTCTATATGTGAAGCCACAGTTTGGTTTCTGACAATGAGAATCATGGTTGAAATTTATGTGATAAGAGTCTACCTGAATTCGTGGTATTTACTTTAAAGGCTTGTGGATAAGCCACATGAAAATCTAATGTTAGCTCATCCACAGTGCCTTTTTGACCAAGAATGCACTTTAAAATAATGTCATGGAGGGGCTTCTCTGGTGGTAAGACTCCATGGTCCCAGTGCAGGAGGCCCCAGTTCAATCCCTGGTTGGGGGATTAGATCCCACATGTCTCAACTAAGAGTTTGAATGATGCAATGAAGACCCAGTGCAGCCAAATAAATAAATATTTGAAAATAATAATGACAAAATGACATAATGGAGAATAGAATTTGAGGCATGGGGCCTAGTGTTTCCTATCTAGGCCTGGTAGTAGTAGTAATAATGTCAGTTGTTCAGTCATATCTGAGTTTTTGCGACCCCATGGACTGTAGACTGCCAGGCTCCTCGTCCATGGAATTCTTCAGGCAAGAATACTGGAGTGGGTAGTCATTTCCTTCTCCAAGGGATCTTCCAGATTCAGGAATCGAACCCAGGTTTCCATTTAATGATAGACCTTCACTGGGTTCTAGCATGTGTAGAACCCAGGTGCCACTGTATTTTAAAGTCCTGACTGCAGATTTAGTTGTAGAAAAGCATAGACAACACAGAAAAGCAGCAAGTATTGTTCTGCCTTCTGATGCCTAACATGATCTAATCCCAATCTCAGATTTACCTGCAGCACCAGGTGACATTCTCTGCATGCTTCAAGTGTCACTGGCTACAGCCTGTACAGTAAGGCAAGCATGACCAGCTTGGGGTACCAGGGCCTGCATAGACAGCACCCCTCAGTATACTAAAGCAGTTACCCCCACCCCTGCTCTGGGCTAGCATTTTCTAAAGGCCAAGGTTGGTAGAACTAATCCCGGCTGCATTTAGATGCTATAACCCATCAACCTCAAAATTCTATGCAGTTCTTGATTATTAAAAATTTTTAGGCCAACCTCCATATTCTCCATGTATAGTTCCTTCAGTAAGAGCACAAATATAAAACCAAAAATGCAACTACAGGACCCAGTATAAGCTTCTAGAAACCATTGAGGTTGAAAAGCAAGTAAGCAAACAGAACCCCCACATAGTCCTTGCCTACTAAAGCATCATCAAAGCATGAAGCCACCAGTCCAGGCCCCTCCATAAGTCTCAATATTTTGGGGTTATTTTCTCCCCAAAGTTACTACTTATGTATTTCTCAGGATTCCTAACAAACTTGGTCTCCTAAGCACAGCAATTTCCTGAGTTTTATGAGACATTCTAGCAAAATATTGAACCTAAGGTGGTAATGAAAACCCTAGAATTTGTAGGCAGCTGGTCAGAGGGAGTACATTCTTTTGGAGAATTGTGCCCTTAATCTTGAGTTTGATAAACTTCCTGCATTTGGGAGACTGATATTTCCCAATTTCAATGTATACCATAAGTAAAGCTACAGTAATTAAAACAGTATGGTGCTGGCATAAGCATAGACATATAGACCAATGGAGTAGAATTAAGCATGCAGATATAAGTCAATACATTTATGGCCAGTTGACTTTCAAAAGGGTGTCAAGACCATGCAATGGTCTCTTCAACAAATGATGGTGGCAAGACTGGATATCCACATATAAAAAACTGAGGTTGGACCTCTACATAGAACCATTTACCAAAAAAAAAAAAAGTAATAAAGAAAAACTGAAAATGGATCAATGATCTAAATGTAAGAGCTAAAAGTATAAGACTTTTCCAAGAAGATGAAGAAATAAGTCTGCATAACCTTGGATTTGGCAATGGATTCTTCAACATAACACCAAAAGTATGGGCAACAAAAGAAAGAAGTAAGTAAAATAAGAAATAAGTAAATGGACTTCTTCATATTTAAAAAGAAATTGTATATCAGAAGACATTATCAAGAAAGTGAAAAGACAACAATTAAGATTGGGAGAAAATATTTTTGACCCATGTATCTGACCAGTTAAATATCCATCAAATATAAAGAACTCGGACTCAATAACAAAAAGACAAACAACTCAATGAAAAAGATGAGTAAAGGAATTAAATAGACATTTTTCCAAAGAATATTGGACAAACAGCCAACAAACACATCAACATCCTTAGTCATAAGGGAAATGCAAATCAAACCTACCATGAAGTAACACTTTATATAAACTAGTGATGGCTATAAAAATCACACACAGACAAAATGGAAACTAAGTTTGTGAAGATAAAGAAATTGGAAACTCTGAACATTGGCAACATGAAATGGTTCAGCCACTTTGTAAAATGATTTAGTGGTTCCTTCCAAAGGTAAACATAGAATTACCATATGACACTGCAACTTTACTCCTAAATACATACCCCAAAAGAATTAAAAACAGACAATCAAACATTAACCTGTATATGCATATTCATAGCAGCACTATAGATAACAACCAAAAGGTGGAAACCAAACATCTACATCCAGAAACATCCAAACATCTGAAAAGATGGATGCAGAAATACATTGTGATATATTATTCCACAATACATGATGGAATATTATTCAACCATGAAAAAGAATGAAGTACTGATAATGCTATAACATGGATGAACCCTGAAAACATTATGCTAAGTTTAAAAAATAAGACAAGTACCATATTACATGATTCCACTTACATTTGAAATACATAGATTAGCTAAATTCATAGAGATAGCAGAATGGTATTTGCCAAGGCCTATTAAAAAATCTAAGCTCATGGTGTCTGGTCCCATCACTTCATGGCAAATAGAAGGGGAAAAAGAGGAAGCAGTGACATATTTCATTTTTTGGGATCCAAAATCACTGCAGATGGTGACTGCAGCCATGAAATTAAAAGACACTTGCTCCTTGGAAGGAAAGCTACGACAAACGTAGAGAGCATATTAAAAAGCAGAGACACCACTTTGCTGACAAAGGTCTGTCTAGTCAAAGCTATAGTCTTTCCAGTAGTCATGTATGGATATTAGAATTGAACCATAAAGAAGGCTGAGTGCTGAAGAATTGATGCTTTCAAACTGTGGTGTTGAAGAAGACACATGAAAGTCCCTTGGACTGCAAGGAGATCAAACCAGTCAATCCTAAAGGAGATCAAACCCTGAATATTCATTGGGAGGACTTATGCTGAAACTGAAGTTCCAATCCTCTGTGTTGCCAAAAAGTGATCTTCCTAAAATATCCCTCTTTTTCTTTTTTTTCTCAAAACTTGACATAGCTAGACAGTCTGCACACTGTATCCTGACATTTAAGTACAATTATTGTGTGATCTTGCCTTACCCATCCAAGTAAATCACCACATCTCACAGCTCACAGCAAGCACCTTCCATCACAGCTAGATCAGTCCCTTCTATGTCATAGACATGCAACGACTCATGTAATGCCCAGCTTCCTTACTTTTGCTTGTATTATCTTATGCCCACTCAATAATCTTTCTATTCTTCTCCATTTATTCAAAGTTCAGCAATTTTTATCAGTCAGGATGTATTATATGACTTTGTGGTAACAAATGACTCCAAAACACTTGGTGGTTAAGGAAAGGTATATTTTTCACTTATTCTACATGCCATTGTGTGTTGATTGCACCTCTGCTAGCTTACATCAAGGCACTTCACATGTTGAAAAAAGTGACAGTGTTAGTTACTCAGTCTTGTTCTGTGTTCTGTAGCCCATCGGTCTCCTCTGTCCATAGAATTCTCCAGGCAGGAATACTGGTGTGGGTGGTCATTCCCTCTCCAGGCAGTCTTCCATACCCAGGGATCAAACCCAGGTCTCCTGCATTACAGATGAATTCTTTACTGTCTAGCCACCAGGGAAGCCCTGCAATTCACATGCTATCTCCTTAATTCAGCAGTGTGGGAATATATAATCCTCTCACAGGGAAGGGCACTGCAAGTCATATGGCTAGGCCTGATGGGAGGTATAATTTTTACTTGGGTAAGGGCAAAAAATATTTTGCTTGATCATAGAATATACAACACTAAATATTAACCAAAATTGGTATGCGTTAATTGCTCACTTCTGTCTGACTCTTTGTGACCTCATGGATTGTAGCCCACCAGGCTCCTCTGTCCATGGAATTCTCCAGGAAAGAATACTAGAGTGGGTTGCCATTCCCTTCTCCAGGGGATCTTTCCAACTCAGGGATCGAACCCGGGTCTTTCCATATGGCAGGCAGATTCTTTACCATCTGAGCCAGTAGGAAGCCCACCAAATTGATATTAGTTATCAATTGCTGTATAGCAAATCACCCCAAAACTTAGCAAGTTAAAGCAATAAACATGTATTTTGTCCTGGTTTTTGTGGGTCAGGAATTCAGGCATGGTTTATCTGGGCCTTCTGACTCTGAATCTCTTATAAAGCTTCAATCAAGGTGTCAGTTTGCAAAGTTGTAAAGTATTACTTAAATCCCACTCTATTTTGTTTACTAATATCTGTTTATCATAACTTTTTTGATACTGTATGTCTGTACCATATGTCATAATATATGTTTATATAGTATATCTGTCATGCAGAGGTGTTACTTCTTTAACTAAAGAGAGATTTTGCTCTTACACTTAAAAAAATCCAAAAATCTTATAATATCTACAATAAGACTGAGCATATAATAGACCCTTGAAAATTTAATATTTAAATAATAATTGCTAAATATGATCTTTGTTACAGTAAGTGATGAAAAATACTTTTTAAGTGGCTGAGTGAATTAAAATTAAAAAATTCCTTTTTTGAATTACATATGCAACAGACTATCCACTATTAACCACTTTTTGCTGGTAGTTCTCAGAGCTGTCACTGAATGATTTTCCACTAAGCAGAGACATTATTTTGCCAACAAAGGTCCGTCTAGTCAGGGCTATGGTTTTTCCAGTGGTCATGTATGGATGTGAGAGTTGGGCTATAAAGAAAGCTGAGCACCGAAGAAATTATGCTTTTGAACTGTGGTGTTGGAGAAGCCTCTTGAGAGTCCCTTAGACTGCAAGGAAATCCAACCAGTCCATCCTAAAGGAGATCAGTCCTGGGTACTCATTGGAAGGACTGATGTTGAAGCTGAAACTCCAATACTTTGGCCGCCTGATGCAAAGAGCTGAGTCATTGGAAAAGACCCTAATGCTGGGAAAGATTGAGGGCAGGAGAAGATGGGGATGACTGAGGATGAGATGGTTGGATGGCATCACCGACTTGGTGGACCTGGGTTTGGGTGGACTCCGGGAGTTGGTGATGGACAGGGAGGCCTGGCGTGCTGCGGTTCATGGTGTCGCAAACATTCGGACACAACTGAGCAACTGAACTGAGCTGAACTGAACTGAATAGTATTTTGCCATTTTCCGGAGAACTTTAAAAGCTTGGAGATGCAAATGCATTACTAGATGCACTGTACAAGGTAAAAACAAATGAAAATGACTGTATTTTTTTATATCTTCTTCCAAAGTGTTGTTGATTGATTTACTTTGGATATGAGCATTAGAAGCTTCTTTGGTCATCACCAAAGCCTCAATTTGCCATGGTCTCCTCTAAGTCATCTGCAATAAGTGTCCATCCTGTCACTGCTTTTTCCATTCCTGACAGCTATAATTTAATTTAAAAAATAGAATAGCTAACTAAAATCTATTCTTACACTTTTACCATCGGTCTTGATTTTGTCTTATGGAGTTAAATGATGCAGATTAATTCCCAATCTGTGACTGCCTTTCAGATATTTGAACATGTGTGATTTAAATCTTTTCCAGGTTAAGTATCTCCAATCTCTCCAACTATTTCTCTGACCTCTCACCATCCTGGTTACTCTTCTCTGTTCTGTTTAGTTTTTTTGGTATTCCTCTTCTTGTGACCCCACACTGTACATGATTTTCCAGGTCAGTCAGTGTGAGTAGCCCCACCTTCTCTTTTTCTTCAGGTCATTATTTAACCTACAACTACATTATTATTTCTTTTACATAAATCATATTGTTCAGCTAAATTGAACTTAAAGGCAACTAAATCCCTCAATTTTTGCTCACAATTTGCTTTTAAGCTACTTCCTCATCCTGTGCTTATACTGCTGATTTTGTAGATATGTGAACAGAACTTTATACATTGATACCCACTAAATTTCTACTTATTAGAACTTTATTTAGTAGGTTAGCCTTATAAGATTTTTCAGATATTTAATCTGTCAGCCTGGGATTAACAATCTCTCTCATTTTTGTTTTCACTGTCTAAATTATTGATAAAAATGTTGTGCTTTGCTTAGCCACTCAGTCGTGTCCGACTCTTTGCAACCCCATGGACTGTTGTCTGCCAGGCTTCTCTGTCCATGTGGATTCTCCAGGCAAGATTATTGGAGTGGGTTGCCATGACCTCCTCCAGATCTTCCCAACCGAGGGATCCCACGTTGCAGGCAGATTCTTTATCATCTGAGCCACCAGTAGGCAATAATTAGGGACAGAGATCTTTAACATGCTAACAGAGTCTATGCTTCAGATTTCTATTAATCTTTCTGGGTATGACTCTTCATTTATTTATTAATTTACAGGTTTACCTGACCCCAATGTAAACAAAGTTTTCTAATTGCCTCACTCTAGTAACGTTATTTTTAAGAGTGAGTTTAGCCTGTCATAACTGGTCATATTGAATCAGTGCTTAAATTTTTACTGTGACCTGAAGGGCCTTCATGATTTGGTCCCCACCTAGCTTCTCCAGCTTCACATGTAGTACTGAGCCCTTCATCTGTGCACTCAAGTCACTTTATTTTCTTGTTTCTGTTCCTCAAACACTTGATACTCCTTCATGCCCCAGAACCTTACTATATGTTTGCTCTGCTTGGATTCTCTGCCCCTATCCTCCTTGCAAGGTACTGCCTACTCTTCTTAAGGTCTTATTTTAAATATTTCTTCCTCGAATACCTTTCCCAACATTGCCTTGCTGCTGTCCCACTTCCCCCCTTATCTAGGACGGGTATCCCTGTTACATTAATAGCACCCGATGTCTAGTAATTGTCACAAGTATAATTAAAAAAGATGCTTGAGGAAATTATTTAATATCAATCTGTCCCCTAGACTGTAAGATCCATAAGAACAGTGATTTTGTAGTCTTCTCTTTTCCCACATTTAACCCAGGTCTAAATAAAATACAGGAGGTATTATAAAATAATGTAAATATAAGTATTATAAAAATTATTTTAAAATTATATATATTCTAGAATTACATTATATATAATTATAAAAATTGGGGATGATGCCCTTCTTGGTGAAGCATTGTACTTTGATTCCTTTTGATGAAATGGAAATTTCAGGACACTGAGAGAGCCTAGTCAAAATGCTTCCCTCTTCTTTTATGCCCTAAAAATGCCTAGTACTACACCTTTGTTGCTAGTATTTCTCTTGCTCTGCTAAATGTGGAATTCTGCAATGGTCCAGATGGTCTGGGCCCTGTAAAATGGCATTGTTTTCTTAGTTAAAAGTGGGCAATTCGGAAAGACATATAGCTTGCAGCCTACAGTCAAGCCCCATACGGGGACAACTGTATGTGTGTATTCATTCTGATTCCTAAGAGAGTTCCAGAAAAACATCTATTTCTGCTTTATTGACTATGCCAAAGTCTTTGACTGTGTGGATCACAATAAACTGTGGGAAATTCTGAAAGAGATGGGAATACCAGACCACCTGACCTGCCTCCTGAGAAATCTGTATGCAGGTCAAGAAGCAACAGTTAGAACTGGACATGGAACAACAGACTGGTTCCAAATAGGAAAAGGAGTACATCAAGGCTGTATATTGTCACCCTGCTTGTTTAACTTATATGCAGAGTACGTCATGAGAAACACTGGGCTGGAGGAAGCACAAACTGGAATCAAGATTGCTGGGAGAAATATCAATAACCTCAGATATGCAGGTGACACCACCCTAATGGCAGAAAGTAAAGAGGAACTAAAGAGCCTCTTGATGAAAGTGAAAGAAGAGAGTGAAAAAGTTGACTTACAATTCAACATTCAGAAAACTAAGATCATGGCATCCGGTCCCATCATTTCATGGCAAATAGATGGGGAAACAGTGGAAACATTGGCTGAATTTCTTTTTCTGGGCTCCAAAATCACTGCAGATGGTGATTGCAGCCATGAAATTAAAAGACGCTTACTCCTTGGAAGGAAAGTTCTGACCAACCTAGACAGCATATTAAAAAGCAGAGACATTACTTTGCCAGTAAAGGTCCATCTAGTCAAGGCTATGGTTTTTGCAGTAGTCATGTATGGATGTGAGAGTTGGACTATAAAGAAAGTTGAGTGCCAAAGAATTGATGCTTTTGAACTGTGGTGTTGGAGAAGACTCTTGAGAGTCCCTTGGACTGCAAGGAGATCCAACCAGTCCATCCTAAAGGAGATCAGTCCTGGGTACTCCTTGGAAGGACTGATGTTGAAGCTGAAACTCCAATACTTTGGCTACCTGATGCAAAGAGCTGACTCATTTGAAAAGACCCTGATGCTGGGAAAGATTGAGGGTGGGAGGAGAAGGGGACAACTGAGGATGAGATGGTTGGATGGCATCACCGACTCGATGGACATGGGTTTGGGTGGACTCCGGGAGTTGGTGATGGACAGGGAGGCCTGGTGTGCTGCAGTTCATGGGGTCGCAAAGAGTCGGACACGACTGAGCGACTGAACTGACCTGAACTGAACTGCTATTAATATTACTTTCTCCAGGAAAGAAATTGCAAGCCAGGGATGCATTCACTTACAACTTTCTTTTGTTTTGGATACTAAATGATATATTGCTCTGTCATTTTTAAAGAAAAACATCAAAAGAAAGCAATCATGAATTTTGTTTTTTTATTTGTTTTTAATTGAAGGATAATTGCTTTACAGTATTGCATTGGTTTCTAGCAAACAGCAACATGAATCAGCCGTAGACTTAACCTATGTCTCCTCCCACATGAATTTTAAATAAAGAACTTAATTAAACAGGAGGTTTGCAGACCTTCTGGGTTCCCCTGCCTTGTCATAGGTACACCCATTTATCTGGGAAGGAACACACAGACTAGGTAATACTTTGCTTAAAGACAATAGATGTAGCTACAGTCTATTGAGATCTACTCTCCACTGGAAGAAATAATGGCTCTATACTGCTATTAGAAAGGTCAAGCCCCATGTAAGGAATTTCCCCATGAGTCTCCCTCTCTGCTCATTAAGTATTTGTTAGGCTTTCCTGGTGGCTCAGCCGGTAATCTGCCTTCAGTGCATGATACCCAGGTTCAATCCCTGGGTCAAGGAGATCCCCTGAAGAAGGGAATGGCAACCCATTCCAGTATTCTTACCTGGTGAGCTGTGGTCCACTGGGTCACAAAAAAATGGACATGACTGAGTGACTTTCACTTTCACTTCATTTTCATGCGAGTTATCCCATGTTGGGCCCTAATGATTACTGTTTATTTTTCTAAGGGTTCAAAAACCATTTTATAATCTGTCCTAGAAATTTTCAGGGGATAAAGATCAACTTTATGGTTATAATATCTTCTTTAAAATTCAGGATATTTGCCTTGAGTCCCTTTACCATTTACCTTTACTTCTCAAATTTTATGAAATATAAAAATTTAGGTTTCTTTGTGGAGAAGAATGCCTAATGCTGATGGTTATTTATCAGCCCTGGAGTTTCTCTAGATTAAAATATACAAAGGCAGCCAGTTAAGAGCCCTTTTGTGTAAGAAAGACACCACTCAGAAGAAGTCTTCATGGCTTCCTTGGGACTGTGCTGTTTGACTTTGCTTTGGTTCCAAGGTACCTTAGATATGGCCCTCAGTGTCCTCTAATGAATTCCAGACATTTAACTTGAACTAGCTACTCTCATTGCTTGACAATAACAAAAATTGCTGGGAGTTGCCTGGTGGCCTAATGGTTAGTATTCTGGGCTTTCACTGCCATGGACCCAGTGGTGTGGCCAAAACAAAACAAAATAAAGCAAAATATAGAAGTGCTAACTAATCACTGATTTATATTTCTGCTATTTATCTATAGAGAATATTAAGAATTTTGTCAAAGCTTGATTTAAAAAAATTTTTTTAGTGGTAGTTGGAGAACTCCCATTATAACTGGATCACTGTCATTTTTTATTAAATATGTGAATGCACAATTGTGTGATATGAACATTCACAAAGCAGTCTAATCTGCTCATTGACTATTTACTATGTCAGAAAACTCCCTTTTAAAGTCTTTGAAACATAGACAGTCTTTTATAGTCGTGAATATATGATTATCACTCCTAGGTGTTGTTGGGCTAAACTTTCTTCAGTATTTAAGTGATTTTTTAAACCAAGTCCTTGATTTTTCTCCCTTCTCTTTGAGTTTATCTTTTTAGCTTCTAGTTTTTATATCTTATTTCTGGGTCTTTGACCTCTGACACTAAAATCTGTATCTAACTCTAATGATTTGTCCAAGATCCTAGAAGTTCTTTATTAAAAAAAGTTGTAACAAGTATAATTGCCAATGAAAACAGGTAGTCTAATTGTAAGTACATGCTGTAAAACTTGGTAGCTTGGTCGGTAAAGAATCCGCCTGCAGTGTGGGAGACCTGCATTTGATCCTTGGGTTGGGAAGATCCCCTGGAGGAGGGCATGGCAACCCACTCCAGTATTCTTGCCTGGAGTATCCCCATGGACAGAGAAGCCTGGTGGTGTGCAGTTCAGGGGGTCTCCAAGAGTGGGACAGGACTGAGTGACTAAGCACAGCACAGCTGTGAAACAGTTGTTTCAAAAGGTCTCCTTGTAAAAAACCCAGCAGTGATTGGTTTTCTTCCTTCTTAGCATTTTGAGAAGAGAGGTGAAAGACAAAATATGTAATGTGTTTGTTATAGAAGATTCTACTTTTGTGAAACAAACATAGAGAAATGTCGAAAGGGAATCGTCCATTATAATTACTGTAACTATGAAGACTTTTCAGTTTATCACATTTAGAATATAAATTTTTATGACACACATATATTTTACATCCTAAGTAAAATACTTAAATGTAAATAATGTATTGGCCTCGCATTTGCAGTCAAGGAGACTAAAACCATTTTATCCACATTTTCTGACTCCTAGGTCTCTCTGAATTAGGGTATGTATGTGCCAGGTATTAGTAGTATTATTCCTTCTTTTGAGACTGAAAAAAAAAGAAAAAAGGTCCAGCCACATTTAAAAAAAATTATATTAGTTGTTACTTTATAATGTAATAGTAGAAGTTTGAGAAATTTTACAATTAGCTTGCTTTTGAATGTTGTTTACATATGTAAGTGCTTCACATATTTGACTTTGTTCCTAAGTTTTATTATGTTTTTATTACATCTTTTCTTACTGGATCAACAGTTAGTTGGTGCCTCAGTTAACACCATTTGGATTGAACTTTTCTGAATAGTAACAGAAGTTACAAGTAATAATGTCTAAAAAGTATCAGTTATTACAGCAAGCAATTATGTAATGACATTTCTAAAGGTCTTTACTTCTAATTTTTATTGATTTTATTTATTAAGTTCCAAGCATTGTACTTCCACAACAAATCCTAAGACAATACTTTAAATTTTTGTGCAGAGCTTTAAACTTTACAAAAGCAAGTGATATATATTCAATTGTTATATATTGGTATAGGCCATAACCACATGAAAATAGATTAGATATATTAGATATGATTAATTCTTAACATTTCTTTAAGTAAACTTAATTGTATGCGTATCAGTTCAATTAAGTTATTTAGATTATTACTAAATACCAAATATTTTAGGTGCTCAAGAAATTGAGTCCACAAAATACTTGTATTTTCAAAGACACATACACTATTATTTCTGTTGAGGGGAAAAACAAGACTCAAACAATAGAGTCCCAGCTTACTTCTACTTGTATAAATCAAGTTATTTAAATGAATGAATTGTGTATGCTGACCTGTTCTACCAATGTGCTACTGGGGATGTATGAAAAAAAGATGTGCATGGTGGTGGAAGTAGAAAGAGGCATAAAGCGTATTGGAAAACTACCAAATGTCCCCTGCAAATGGGCCCTATTCAGAATCAGTAAGCGTATGATGAGTGAAGTGGTTTTGAATATCGCCTTTAGATTCCATGCTGTTACAAGGCCAGCCCTGAACATGGCAACTCTTATTTCCACACACAGTACCTCTTCACTCTCAATTTAACCCCAAAATCTGATGAACCCATTACTCCATACTTGATTTCATGGAACAAGGAGTAGATATAGTTACAAATGATCAATCACAAGCCGTGAACCAAAGCAGCAAGGCATTAACAATTCACACCATTTCGGTCCACTTGCTCAAGCAGAAGATGTGCCAGCATATTTAATGCACAGCTACTTCGTTCAGTTTAAGAAAAGACATGACTCAGGCTGCATTTTCAAAACAGAAGAGACTTCCTAAGATTTCATACTTCCAAGCCCCAATGTCACCGTTCACCCACACATCAGCAATTAAAATAACCAGGTGTTCCGTGAAGGTCACAATGTCTGAATTAAATTTTACCCAGGTAAAACCAATACGACCTATGAAATTCCACTCCCCCCATCCATCCCTGTTCTGTTTGATCCTATCATACAAATCAATGTCTCCTACAGCAGCATTGTAACACTGTAGACCCCACAGGCAATACGCCGTCAGTTTAATAGGATCACTGAAAAACTAAAGCAGCTGTGAAAGATTGCTCTAAGTATAGCAATCGTGCGCTTGTCATTTTGTTCAGTGGAGGAAAAATCCAAATTTGGGTAGGCATTGGTATTTAAGAAAACAACTGCTAAATCTTTTCTCATGAGTACCTTGGGGACAATAAAATTTGACATATAGCATGTAAACAAAAGTACACAGCAGCTGTTAGTTTGGTTTTGTTTGAATAAAAATATACTGATATAAATCATTCAAAGTATGCCCTCCGTCATTCAATCTTCCCAGCAGACCATGCTTTTGAGTGGCGTCTGCTGGTTGTTCTTGGACCGGGAGCTTTCCAGCTATTACATAAAGCTGGATAAAGAGCAGTAAAACACACATGTACCTTGGCACTAGTTCAAACTCCCTCCAGGCCTGCTTCCTGTCAATTCTGAGTACCTTTTAAGAACTCACCTTGTATCATAGAAAAAAGACTTTTTAGATCAACTTTATTAACAAACATTTTCAATTGAACTGATAGAAAATTTCCAGATGATGTGCTGTTAACAATAGTGAGTATTTTTGAGAACTGAGATCTGAAATTTCTTGCCAAGTAGCATATAGTAGTTTTTCCATAGGTAAGTGTGCGTTGGACATTGTATTTTTTTTCATAGTCTCATGTACTCTGACTGAAATGTGAAAATTATGATTCTGGGTACTTAATAGGCATGAATTTTAATTTTTAATTGGAAGCAATCTATTAAAGCACTTATTTCCAATGTTTTTTGAAAATATATTGATTAAAAAATCCTTTTTTTAGCTTTCCACCTAGATTCAAATGGAATGTGCCAAGTGTCTCTTTAAATGTCAGGTGTTGCTTTTGGAGAGAGACATATATTCCCTAGGCATAGAAAATGACAGGACATTCCAGTCTGTATCTTCATAGTAAGTTCTATTAGGTTTATCTTTAGAGGACTTTTTGGCTCCTTGTCAAAAATTCTTGTACTGTGTCCATCATGAATCCAAATAAGCTTAAGCTTCTTATCAGTGATATATAGGTCCTCTTGAAGGTTGAATAGTTTCTTTTCTCATGAATAGCTTATGAACTCATTGTGTTTGGAGTTCTTAGAAGGAATTACCCTTATTATTTAAAATAGCTATTTTGACCTTAATCTAATATTTTATTGCTCTGTTATTTAAGTTTTATTATGTGCCTTTTCCCATAGTAGCATGATTAAGGATTTTCCAGGACTTTTAAAATATCCAGCTATGGTCTTCTCCTGGCTGTGTGTGTGTGTGTGTGTGTGTGTGATATGTGCACTCAGTCATGTCCAAATCTGCGACCCCATGGACTATAGCCTGCCAGTCTCCTCTGTCCATGGAATTTTCCAAGAAAGAATACTGGAGTGGCTTGCCATTTCCTACTTCAAGGGATCTTCCCTACCCAAGGATCGAACCCGTGTCTCTTGCATCTCTTGCATAAGCAGGTGGATTCTTTACCATTGTGCCACCTGGGAAACCCTTTCTCCTGGCTAGTTAATGCTTCATTGCCAAAATTGTATTGTTTTTCTTTTATATTTATATTCTTCTTTAGTGTTCAAGATCATTTTATGAGAGTTTAAAATAAAACTATTGTACATACCTTAATTATGCTTTAAAATTCTGGCATATTTGTATTTATCAAATTTTCATTAAATTTTCATTTGGTCACAGAAAGTTACAGATTTCTCAGTGATTATGTATAGTTTTACTCATGGTCTTAAAAGTTACCTAAAAGACCACCCACAGTATATCCAAACATGCTATTTATTTATCCAGTAGATGGTTATTGGGTGCTGCTTTTATCAAATTGAAAAACACCATGCCTTCAAACTCCAAAGGTTTTTTGATTTACTGGAGGATGACAGTAGTGAGTGGAGAAGATGAGGGCCAATGCAAATCAATAAGGGAAAAATAAAATATAAACAGTGATCTGGGAAAGGTAGAGGACAGACAATTAACAACTTGGGAAATTTTGCCAGAGGAAATGACAATTCCTATGAGCCTTGGAAAACAAGGATATATTAACAGGTGGGGAAAATGGGGGGAAGAAATGCAAGGGAAATAGAACAGCATGTTGATAGCTGTGAAATTAATATAGCTACTACTTTTAATCGTATGACCCATTTACTCATAATACTTAGTACTTGCTCTAAGCAGTGAAGTTACTCCTTTTGACCGCATGATCTATTTACCCAACATCTTCAACTCCAAACCTATTGAAATTATTGGATTAATTTCAGTTTGCCTATAGTCATGACTTGAAAATAAATAAAATGGATAAAAAGCTATCATCCATATAACTTCACCTTTCCAGTGATGGAAATGATCCCAACTGAATGATCACATTTGACTGATAATACTTATTGATAGATTTAAGGAATGATTAATTTCCAAATCATGTATCTAATAAAAATGTTGAGGGCTTGTTTAATAGAATTATTGAAATTACAGGAAAGCAAGATTCTGTAAAGGAGTAAAGAGGTCGAATACTTGTAATAAAGGCCTCAAATGTAAGAAGAAATGCTATATTATTCATTTCTTGCTATGCACACAAATATATATTAAAGAAATACAGGATAATAGGAGCCAGCTATCTTCTTGAATGAGGTCATATTTCTGAGTAGAATTTGAAAGAGTAACTCATGGTTTACATACAGAATAATATCCCAGAGTTCATTCCTGGGAAAGACGTATTTTTTCATTGAGTATCTATAATGGGCTTTGCTAGCTCATAGCAACATGTAGGATTATGCTCTTTCCAATGTTGAAAAGTGTCTATTGTCCTTTCTCTAAATCAGTGCCCTTATTTCCTGCACATCTATATGCAATAGTCCTCTTTAATAGAATAAAGTTTTGCTTCAGAAACAGAGAAAGAAGAACTGAACATAAAAGAGTTAAAACCATTGGTTAAGAACAGATATGAGATTTTGGTGTAGACTAATATGAATAGCCACTAAAATGCTTAAGAAATAATTCTCATATTAAAATCTATGGTTGGGGTTGAAAAGTCAACTTTCTCTTTTTAAAAAAATTAATTATACTATTATATTTCAAAACTATCATCTTAGGCCAAGTCTTGTTTTTTAGGGAGAATTCTTCTATTTGAACTGATTAATAAGTTTTATTTTTCCAATATATTAGGTTTATTTATACTTCCTTTCTAAGTGCTTAGGCATATCATTTTCTTATGTTTTCTGTACCTTCCTAGTTAGTGGAAACATTGTTTGTTCTTGGAGTGTGCTTTGTCTTCCTTTTCAAGAAGATCATCAAAGTTACTAGTTTGCAGCTTCCAAAAAGAAAAAGCCTTCTAATCCCCAGTTCAGAGGCTAACCTTTATTAGCGCTCTTGTGGTTATAATGAGGACCTTGCTTCCAGCAGGGAGATTCTGGAATACTGAACAGATTATTCAACAAGTTCAGAGCAGATTCTGAAGTCCCTTATAAAACCTGCTTGTGAATACTGCTTTCTTTGCTTTGCTATTTCTGGTTTCCATAGTATTCCTAATTACATAAATCATGTGGAGCATGGGAGCTCTTTTCCATCCTGTATCAACTCTGACACTGCTTACATTTTGATATAATTTGTATTTTTTCATAAGCTGTATTTTTTTTTCTTAAATTGTTATGGAAGGTACAAACCCTGAAAAAAAAGTATAGAGTTTTGTGTTAGAAAATATATGAAATTCTTCTTTGGAATCCTTTGGGCTGACATAAAGAATTTGAAAGTTACTTTGTGAAAAGCATGGATGAATAAAGCTATAAAGACTAGAGAATCTGATAAAGTGTTCTTAGATTTAAATTCAAGATTAAATCTTGTATGTAACTCATTCAAGTTTATTATTTGCCTTTTGGATTACTTAAAATTGTTTTTCAATTTAGCAGCTATTTATGTAATGCCTTTCCATGTACAAAAACTATACTAGGTTCAGTGGGTGCATCAATTAAAAGTTTACAAATTAAAATTCAACACATAGTAATATATGAATTTGTAGCTAACTGAAAGCTTTGATGATTCTTAAACTGAATTTCTTTAAGAAAAATTATAAGCCAAATTGAAGAGTTACAATTCTAAAAATAAGTTTACTTCTGTTTTTATTTATTTAGTAATACATATGAACTAATATATTTCTTTTAAATTTGAGATAACTGTTGTGATAAAACTTATAGAGAAGAGCAGTTGCTTCAGGAGGATAAGAATAGTTTTGATATGTGAGTTTTAGGAATTAGTTTCTCAGGCTGGTGAGTGAATTTCATGCACACATCTAAAGATTCTAAATAATCATTGGGTCATGATTTCTTTTTAACTTTATTTATAGTAATTTTAGAAAATCTTAAACTCTATTTACAACATTTTCTTTAGTGATGAATATGTTAGAAAGAATTTAAATTGCACTTTGGTAGAGAGCTGCAGAACTTAGTGCCATAAAAGGCATAACTTTTTTACTAAGAGCAAAAATCAGCAGAATACCAGTAGCAAAGGCCATTTGCATAACTCAGCCACTCTGCAGCCTAGCTGAACCTAATTGTAATTCAATTTCCAGATTGCTACGCTAGGCCTCTCTGCATAAAATATGCAACATATAACATGACCAATGGCATGGACCTATTTTCTTTGCTGGTGATCTATCCAATTTCTTTTCCAGTAGAAGTATGTATTAGAATAAGGTTGCCAAGCCATATAGTTATTTTGTATGTTTATGTAGTGTCACATGTATACACTTAAAGACAAAGTTAAAAAAGTGATATCCTTTCATCTTTCTGGATTCTCAAGTGTGCCTAAGATTTTTAAAGTTTCTTTATTTCTGGCATTTCAGTGGGAAATTAAATCTTGAAAAATGTTAGCTAGCTGCCATGTTATTTGCCTATTTTACACTAGAAAGATTTTATAAGCTAATTGGGTGAAAAAGTGTATAAACATGTCTGTCAAGTCTATATGGATGTTGCAATACAGGCCCACAAGTAAATATCTTCTATCTGTTTACAAGCCATGTACTGGAATAGCATCCCTAAATCTTTGACCAGCTTATGTCCCAGAAGCTTAAAAACAAAAGGTATGTATGATAAAATGCTTGCTTAAGATTCTCCCCCTTATTTTTAAACAGCCTCAGCACTCTGTTTTAGGGGTTATGTAAGCGATGGCAGTGAAAAGACTTGAATAGGATGGTTTATCAAGGTGTAGATTATATTTGTGAATAATTCCCAGATGTGATGTTTTAGTTATAGAGACTCCTCTATGGGAAGCTATACACCGAAACAACATGGATCGTGCAATTTTATCAGGACAATGCAAGTAGATTTCAGCAAGGTTGGTTCCAACTCATCTGTGATAAATGAGAAGATAAGGCAATCAGTGCACACCACGACACTGCAGCTAGTTAGGCACACTTCAGAACTATTCAGGTGTGCTCACACAGCTTAGGAGTCTGGCATGGGGGGGTGTCTCAATATAAATACATCCTTCATGGTGGCCACTAGTGATGCAGGAATTGCCTCTCTAAGACTTAACCCAGGTCAGATATAAATAATAGATGTTAAGAGTTAGCTCTGGTATTGGGGCTGTGTTCCAGGCAGCGTATTTCGTTTGGGTCAAAAGCATTTATTTTCCCTTATTTCCTCGTGTAGTTCCTCTGCTTGAAAAATGCCTGCAAAACTCCATCACACCTTTACGGGGACCAGTTTGGGTCTCTAAGGGAGAAGGTTTCAGCCCCTCAGGAGCTAAGATGTACATCCAAGGAGTTCTTTTGGCCTTATACCAACGATTAAAGTCTGCAAAAAAATATTCTAAACAGGTGAGTCATCCCTCTTTAAGAACTGCTTTATTGTATGTTTTAAAATGTACTTGGTGGTACAGAGGCAATGATTGGCATCATGTCATGAAAGAACTGAGACATGTATTCCGTGAGCTCAGTGCCCGTTAGGGAGCCAAGATGCTTCTTCTGTAATCTCAAAGACAACAATAATGGGGCTAATTGTATCTGTCTTTTGGTGTGGGATGTCATATGTGTCATCCTTCCTTGCTGCACACTGTGCAAAACGAAAGCAATTCCTTATGTGGAAATTCTATAGACGGTTACTTTAAGAAAATGAATAGCTCCTATAGCATTTGAAGTTTTAAATGATCCCCCTTCTGTTTTTTCCAGTATGAAATCATACTTAATGTTTTAGAAGATGGGCTAAAACATAACCAGTCATAATCTGGGAGATGAAATTGTGAATTAACTTCATGTTGAGTAACTTACTTCATTTATACTTATTTCACTTGTATATTTCCAGACCTGAAAGTATAGAAATAATGTATATGAAGTAGTTTATAAACTAGAGTTTGTCCTTTAATTTCTAAATATCTATTTTATAATTGTGAAACAGAAAGACAAAGAGACAGAGAGAGACTGAGAGAGTGAGAGTGAGTGTGTGGATGTGTGTGTATGTGTGATGGGAGAAGAGGTATGTGTATGAAAACTTTGAAATTTTTGCAACTACTTAGAAAGACTGTGATTTATCTTAAAGTAGAATTCCTATTGTAGAGCTGAATGATTTATGCTGTTTATAAAATAAAACTCAAGTTGACATAATTTTTGAATCTTCTTTGTACTTGGTCTTAAAAAATTAGGCATGCATTTTACCACACTAAATAAGGGCTAGGGTTTACATTTCTAACTGGGAGTTTCCAGTTTAGAACTGAGTGTATTATCTCAGACCACAGGCTGCTGAAAAATGAATATTTTCAAGGCATCATGCTATTATTTTCTGTGTGCAGGGGGAGGGGAGGTGGGAATGGTAGTCAGCCTTAGTGTTCACACAGCACCTCCTGCTGTCTGGTTAGGAAGAGAACAGCTTGTATTGACTGGAGGAAATTCTTGAACTAAGGTACCCAGAACTAGCAAGAGACATCTTCCCGTGAGAAACTTGCATTCTCAAAACACGATTGGTTTCCTAGTTAATTAATGTCAGTGTATCCAGATGGGGGATTAATGTTTATCATAGATAAACCTGTTTACAATAAAAAATATGAAAAATAAAAACAGAAACTTATTTTTAATATACTTTATTAAGCTAATATCATATATAAAAACTGATATAAAATATATTTTTTCAGACTAAATTATTTTAACAGAAATATTATTTTGTTTTTAAGGTACAATGATATTATACAATAATCACCAACTTAATTACAATCATGTATTTGTTATTAAACAATTTGCTCCTACTAATTTGACAGTTTAAAATTAATTAATGTTAAGCATGAGACAATTCTCCAGTGCAATAAAAGCACCATTTAAATCAAATCGAAAGAAACTTGAACGTTTTCTAAGTTTTATTAAAAGTGAGGATGTTAGAGATAAGGAAAAGCTCAGAAAGTAGTTGTGGCATATTTATTTTTTCTTCCTTTGTTCTAAACATTGAAAATTTAAATAGATATGAACAGTTGTACTGGATTGAAGAGTTCCTTGTATTGTGAGAAAATAATGCTTTAAGAATTACTGTTTGATTTTGAAAATTTCTTTATGATTCAAGATTGATGAAAAATATTTTATTAAAATAAATATTAAATGTAAATGTGAAAAAATGAACATTTTTAGTGCCTCTAAATGTCTGATCACTTGAAATTGTATCATCAACTTATGACTTTCAGCATTATGCCAAATTTAGGAATATTTTAAAAATCTAGGCTGTTTGCCATTCCTATCTAAACCTTTTTACTTTGCTCAGTTGTAAAAACTTAAAGTTTTTCACTCAAATTTTAATACTTTCACTCAAGTTTTGATATGATACTTGGTTAAGTTTTATTTTATAATATACAATTTATGACTTAATTTAAAATTATCTGTAATGCTCATAAAAGTCAGTATACTGGTATTATTATCATGTCATCAGTAGTTATGTTTTAAGCCTGGCAATAGCTTTATTTTTAAGATTTCTTAGCAAATATCCCTCTTAACATTAAAGAACTTTATCTGAACTGCATTTACTTCATTTGACATTAGGGATAGACCTTTGTATTTAGTTTTATATAAGATTGTGTTTGGTAAAATGGAGATGGATGCTTAATTCCCATTTCCTTAACAAACCGAAGCTTATAAATTATAGAATTATATGACCTCTTGATATCATTTCCATTTATTCCTCTTCTGAGATCATAAATAAAAACAACGGCATTGTTTTGCCAAGATTCTGTCAAAAGATTGTAGATGTTAAATATATGTTTTGGAATTCCCCAAGGAAATTTCTTTTAAATAAGTTGTGATAATAGAGATAGCTTTAAAAGAAAAGTCAGAGCTACTGGTTTTATGTTTACGAACTTATTCACTTTTTAGTTTTTCACTTTAACTTGGGTATTACAAGCATGCAACTGAATTAAGCCCACTACATTAGTATGGTCTTAAAAATATACTGATTCGAGTACATAAACTGAGATATTATAGTTAGGACAGCATAAAGTCACTTGGTCTTACATTTATCACATTTATTTCCTTAAAAGTGGAAACACTTTAGAAATTGCTCAGAGCTAAGCAGAATCTATTTAATTGGTAATCTTTGAAGTAGCCTAAACGCTTTCCTATGAGATGCAGTTAACACTTTCAGCGACAGGGCCCGTTCCATCTCATTAGCATTCTCGTTGTGTAGCGGTGCTGTTGGTGGGGGTGTTGAAGTAGGAATGCCATTGTGTGGAGTTCCAGTGTTTGGGGACAAACACTGCTGTGGGGGGAACGTGTGAAAAGGCCACAGTCCTGTCAGTGAATGAGGAAGGCTGTGCTTTCTGTGCGCTTCAAGCAGGGAAGCTGTCACTCATAGGCCTAACACAGCTAAACAGAGGCCAAAACACAGGCCTGCACTACCTTTTAAAATGATATTAGTGATTTTTAAACATGATCTTCTTTATTTATGATCCTCCATAGAGCTTTTAGTCGCTGTCAGTAAACAAAATATATGTCAGTCTGTTCAGCAGCAGTCGAGGTCTATAAAAGTCCATGGAACTGAGCCAGGAGGCTCTATAAATAATGATTTGGAATGGTTGATCCTAAGTATGAATGTGATTTTTGAGAAATGTATATTTCTGGAAATGTCTTCCCACTTTGATACTCCTTTGATTTATTTTTTCCCCCAAGCAATAAAATTTCTGGAGACTTTTACATCATGGATGCATAGCACTCTTCTTTTAAAATATGGTTTTTAAAGGAACTCATAAACATACAGTTTTAATCACTAAAAGCGGCTCACAGTGTAGTTTAACAGGTGTTATAAGTTGCATAGCCATTTCTGAATTGAGAGAGACACAGAGGAAATGAGTACCTAACTATAATACCTTAACAACCAGCATCTTAATTGTGAAGAAAATCATAGTCCCTGTGGTAGTCAAGACATGAAATTTGAAGGAATGTTTAGTACTACTCATTTTCAGCACTTTGGAAAGAAATGATCAACTTTAAAATTGAGTTTTAGCTTGTTTGATAGTAGCTTCATAAAAATAGATAAACAGAAAAAAAATCCTCAAGTGTTCCTTAAAAATTTGAGATATGTGTAGACTTTGGCAGTATATTGAAAAAAAATGGCAATTTTTATTATTTATATCTGAAATTGCAAGAAAGTGTTTTATTTCTGTAATTTTAATTTGAAGTATGTACTTGGGCTTTTTTAATAGATCATTGCTTAGTGAAGTTTGTTGAAAACTGTAATTTTCTGCCTGAGTGATTTTTTTGTGTGTGTATATATGGTCCTTTTTGTTTATTAATTTAAGCTAAGTACTTTTTTGAATGCTGTTATATTCTAATGTTCCATATTTGATGTGTTAGGTCTAAAAATCTCAGACACTAAATTTCTATTTCAAAAATTTGGTTTTATTTTTTAAACTGGAGCTGTACTATAACTTTATTTTTTGGACATATAATTAGATGAGGAAATGACCATCCAACATCAGCATATATTGGTTTTGTAGTTTAAAACTGAAATGTATTTTATTGTTACATTAAACTAACTTCTACCAGAGCACTTACATTTGTTTAAAAAAAAATTCCCAGGTTAATGTTGGTTCACTTTACCCGTGCATTTCAGTAAGTTTGATACTTAAATATAAAAGCAATAATAATAAGACTGCAATTCTATTCAGAAAAGATTCAGTTCAAAACCTGCTTGAATTGCATTAGTGCTGATTTTGTTTATTGCAAAAAATATCTCTAAGGAATCTAATATTTTAATTTCCTGTAAAATAAGTGTTGAGAGTTTGTCTTTTCAGATCTGTGTTGTAGGTTAATTAAAGTCATTTATTGGTCCTAATGTTATTGAAGGAAAACTATTCCTATTTCATTTTCTATATATACTTTTTTCTTAGTATACCAGCTACTTTTTTTCCCCTAGTTTTATTGAAAGATAATTGAGATCTAACATTGTGTAAGTTTCAGGTGTACAATGTGATGATTTTATACACTTACATGTATAGTGAAATGATCACCACAGTAGGCTTTAGTTAACACCTCTCCCACTTCACATAATTGACATTTTTGTGTGTGTGTGTGGTGAGAACATTTAATATCTACTCTCTTAGCAACATTTCACTATATAGTACAGTATTGTTAACCATAGTACATTAGATCTCCATTTATCTATATATTAAAAATTGAGCTCTTTTCTTGATTTACATTGCCTGGAGCAGTACCCCAGATATTTCAATTTTGAACTTCTTGATGTCCTTTGAAACCGTGGAACAAAGTCTATAATATATGAACAAATTTACTATTAAAAACATTAAAATAATGTTATAAATGTTTCAAAATGAAAATTACTCCTGACGGTTATGATAGATAATTTTTTAAACTACTAGGTTGTTTGTAGATGTGAGTGATTGTTGATTTTTTTTTCCCCCTGAAACCAAGCTGCATTCTAGTTACTTGAAGTATTTTAAGAACCTTAAACTTGTGTCTTTTTCTAAGTGTCATGCTTTGAGCAGGCCTAACATCAGTTAAATGAAGTGAAAATTGCATTCTTGTCTTGATAGAGATGAAAATGGATTTCTGGTCATGAAATAGATGTAGTTGTCACTTTTTAAAAAAGGTGTCAGCAGTTTGCTTCAGCAAGTAAGGTGCCAATTCAGTATGGCAGTAAACTTGTGATCTGAGCAATCAATAAAATGCTTCAATAACTTCTGCTTCATTACACTTATAATAAGAGGCTATAGATCCATGGCACATAAAATGTTGATAAAGAGAGTATGTGGGGACTGACTGTGACAATTTTCTTGAAAGTACAGTAAGTGCAATATTGCCATCTAGAGTTTGTGCATAGGTAATTATTGCAGAGAGGGTGGAAAACTGACAATAGGATAAAACAAGAAATGATATTGAATACTTTTTATTTTCCATCCTTTATCCATGACACATTTATCCTCATGAAACATTTCATTTGATTCTCCCTAAAACTGTTCATTCAGGTCAGGAAAAATTTTTTCAAATCTATATTTTTCTCTAATTGTCTTAGAATTATACTACCAAATGTCAAATATGTATCTGTGGCTCAAAATTGAACTTTTTTTTTTTTTTTTTTAACTGTGAAAACTCTATATTAAATAATTTTCTTTGGAAAAAATTAGAGTTAAAGATTTTTCTTTTTTATAAGAGAATTCAATTATGTGAAGGCAATTTTATTGACATCTCAGTTGAATACCTTTCATTTAAAAATATTATTTTTATTAATAGTAAGCACTCCTTAAAAAATTGAGAGCCAACTTAGTTAAAATTGGAATTTAAAATAACTATATTATAAAACTAAGAAAATAAACTTTCCGACTTATGTTCTTTTGAACATTTTAATTAACTATAAGTTCCATTTGGGGATTGTTTCATCTTTAAATAAACACTTTAAAAAGTATTAGTTATCACTTTATTTTTCTTATTAATTAAAAAGTTATTTAATTTTATAATATTTTTTGAATGAGCTAATTTGAAAAATACGTTTTGAATCCAAGCATTACTGAGATTTTCTCCCTCTAAACTGGTGACTGAGAATGCCTGATTCATAACAGAAACATTTTTTGAGTCTACAGTTGAGTGTTTATGATGCTTAGTATAAACTTAATATAGTATTAAAGGGCTTCCCTGATAGCTCAATTGGTAAAAGATCTGCCTGCAATGCAGGAGACCCTGGGTCAATTCCTGGGTTGGGAAGATCCTCTGGAGACAGGAAAGGCTACCCACTCCAGTATTCTGGCCTGGGTCGCAAAGAATCAGACACGACTGAGCGACTTTCACTTTCATTTTCAGTATAGTATTGATGACTTAATAAGGAAAGTTAATCTGGAAAAATTATTTTTATTCTCCCATTTATCTATTATTTAATTTGTATAGGTAAATTTTATAAGCTTATTGACTTCGACCATCAGATTTCCATGAGGAAAGTAATTTGATGTTAATATATTAGTAGTGCATTTTTCTGATATTATACTATTTAGGCATTTTCTGTTTTCATATATCTATGTATGATTGACCTCTAGAATTGTAAAAAATGAAAGCAATTATAACATTAATTTATCTCCCTTTTATGATGAAAGTTTTATCCTCAAACATCCTAATATTTTATTTTCTCTACTTATATTTAAGTTAAAACCAACTCTTAAGATGATGAACTCTATTTTGAGATTTTACTCATACTGAATAGAAAATGTTGCATCTTAAAACCTCCAAATAAGTATAGAATTGTTCTGGTAAATTAAGTGAGAGGAAACCTGACAAATTTTCTTTAAATTACTCAACCACCTACAGGTATTACTGCCTATGACTCTTTTGAAATGAGAATAAATTTTACAGAGTTACAGCAGCAAAGTGAAAGAGTGTGTTTGATAGATTCCCTGAACAGTTTCAACACCCACAGGTATTATTTGTAAGAAAACAATCATGCCGAGTCTTCAGCTGGTTAGAGAGGGCACAGCATTCTATCTTCACCTGACATCCTATCTGTTCCGTCAGTCAGCATCCTGGGCCGCCTGCCTGCCTCCCCCTCCTCCTGGAACAATAATGCTGAGAGGTTTGTGTGAATGGACAAGAATATGAATTCTTTTTCCTTGAAGAACTAAGGCATTTTCTTAGGGGAGAGGAAAACCAGCTATCTTGAGGATTGACTAGTATTTCCTATTTTCTATTAAACCCATCAATGTTGTGAGTGATGGATAGTTTAAGTCTTTGATTTTTAAGTCTGACTACTGATTGATAAAAGGGAGACTCTTAAGTGTAAGCATGTTGGAAATAGTTGCTTTGCTTCATCTTATTAAGAGATATGTAACGGTTTTCTCTGACCTGATGTTAATAGCATAGCTTGAATAAATCTCATTCCTAACAACATACTACTGATTTTCAAATAATATAATTCATTATCTGTTCATATTTTATACATGTAACAGCAGCTGAAAATGAGCATAACATGAATTTATTATTCTCTTCAGTCAAATTTTCTCATTAACTCTGTCATAAAATCAATTTTACATAATTTCCTAAAAAAAAATTAGTATCCTGTTACATTTAAAAAGGATTTCAAGTTCCTAACAATGCCAATCAGGAATGGAAAAAGAAAAGAGCAAGACTCCATTCATCAACACTTAATATATATCATTAGGAAATAAATGTTGAAAGTGTCAGAGAACAGAGTGATAGCATCAATAAAAGGCACTCGAAGGGTCTTGGTCTTCAGGCCTCCACAAGCCACAAGTGAGTTACATCTTCTAGAGCTGTACGGCCAACTATCCTCATGTGGTTACCATAACCACATCTTCACTGAAAATTCCATTGGACATTTCTGTGCTTGGAGGTAGAAATTCACCCTAGATATCCTAATTATACTTCTGACATTGGTGTCTGTATTTTATGACTAACAAAATAACAAAGGATCTTTTAACATGATCTGGTTTTAATTCAGTATTCAGTAGACAAGGTAATCAAGTTTTCACAAAACAAAATTGTGAAACACACACACACACACACACACACACACACACTCCTAGATCACATTCTATTCACCATCTAACCACCATCTGATCCCCTTTAGGGCTTTCAATGTCTCTTAGGATCCTTATGATACTGGCAGCCACTGAATTAATCCTGTTTGGAGAGAAAAGATTACCTTTCTTCCCCTATGCACCCCTGCCCCTCAAAAACAGAGAGCCAAAGAAGGCAAACTCAAATGATAAAGTATTGAATACTCCTTATGTGCTCAGTCTGTTAGCCAGTGTTGAAGATACAGGAAAACTATTCCAGATCTTGCCCTACAGTTGAGTTCAGTTCAGTTGCTCAGTCATGTCCGACTCTTTGCGACCCCATGAATCACAGCACACCAGGCCTCCCTGTCCATCACCAACTCCTGGAGTCCACCCAAACTCATGTCCATCGAGTCAGTGATGGCATCCAACCATCTCATCCTCTGTCGTCCCCTTCTCCTCCTGCTCTCAATCTTTCCCAGCATCAGGGTCTTTTCCAGTGAGTTGGTTCTTCCCATCAGGTGGCCAAAGTATTGGAGTTTCAGCTTCAGCATCAGTCCTTCCAGTGAATTTTCAGGACTGATTTCCTTTAGGATGGACTGGTTGGATCTCCTTGCAGTCCAAGGGACTCTCAAGAGTCTTCTCCAACATCACAGTTCAAAAGAATCAATTCTTCAGCGCTCAGCTTTCTTCATAGTCCGGCTCTCACATCCATACATGACTACTGGAAAAGCGATAACTTTGACTAGATGGACCTTTACTGGCAAAGTAATGTCCTGCTTTTTAATATGCTGTCTAGGTTGGTCATAGCTTTTCTTCAAAGGAGCAAGCATCTTTTAATTTCATGGCTGCAGTCACCATCTGCAGTGATTTTGGAGCCCCACAAAATAGTCTCTCACTGTTTCCATTGTTTTCCCATCTATTTCCATGAAGTGATGGAACAGATGCCATGATCTTAGTTTTCTGAATGTTGAGCTTTAAGCCAACTTTTTCACTCTCCTCTTTCACTTTCATCAAGAGGCTCTTTAGTTCCTCTTCACTTTCTGCCATAAGGGTGGTGTCATCTGCATACCTGAGGTTATTGATATTTCTCCCAGCAATCTTGCTTCCAGCTTGTGCTTCATCCAGTCCAGCATTTCTCATGATATGCATATAAGTTAAATAAGCAGGGTGATAGTATACAGCCTTGACATACTCCTTTCCCGATTTGGAACCAGTCTGTTGTTCCCTGTTCGGTTCTAACTGTTGCTTCTTGACCTTAATACAGATATCTCAGGAATCAGGTAAGGTGGTCTGGTATTCCCATCTTTTAAAAAATTTTTCACAGTTGCTGTGATCCACACAGTCAAAGGCTTTGGCAGAGTCAATAAAGCAGAAGTAGATGTTTTTCTGGACCTCTCTTGCTTTTTCGATGATCCAACGGATGTTGGCAATTTGATTTCTGGTTCCTCTGCCTTTTCTAAATCCAGCTTGAACATCTGGAAGTTCATGGTTCACGTACTGTTGAAGCCTGGCTTGGAGAATTTTGAGCATTACTTTGCTAGCGTGTGAGATGAGTGCAATTGTGCGGTAGTTTGAGCATTCTTTGGCATTGCCTTTCTTTGGGATTGGAATGGAAACTGACCTTTTCTTGTCCTGCGGTCACTGCTGAGTTTTCCAAATTTGCTGGCATATTGAATGCAACACTTTCACAGCATCACCTTTTAGGATTTGAAATCGCTCAACTGGAATTCCATCACCTCCACTAGCTTTGTTCATAGAGATGCTTCCTAGGGCCCACATGACTTCGCATTCCAGGATGTCTGGCTCTAGGTGAATGATCACACCATCATGATTATCTGGGTCATGAAGATCTTTTTTGTATAGTTTTTCTGTGTATTCTTGGCACCTCTTCTTAATATATTCTGCTTCTGTTAGGTCCATACCATTTCTGTCCTTTATTGTGCCCATCTTTGCATGAAATGTTCCCTTGCTCTTAGGAAGCTTCTTTTCTTGTTTTGGAGCTAAAACATACCCACATGACACCATTAGGAAATATAGTAAATAAGTGTATAATTAAGTGCTCAACATATATGGTATATCCAACTAATAAAAATAAATGGAAAAAAATATGGTACAGATTCTATTAAATGTTATATGGGAACTTAAATAAAAGAAGAGTAAAAAATTGGAATAAAAACATATTAAGGTTGAAATGAACTTTGGAGGTCATATAGTTTAGTCCTCTCATTTTATAGATAATAATTAGTAACATAAATTAGTACTATATTATTGTGTTGTTGTGAAAATTAAATAGTTATTGTATTTAAAACTCTTAACACAGTACCTAAGATATAGTAAGTGGTCAGTAGTTGTTAGCTATCATTATCATCATCATCACCATCTTTATTATGAATTTTTTGTGCTCTCTTGAGGTATGACTGACAAAATTTTAAGATATTTAAAGTGTATATTGTGTTGATTTGATACATGTATTACATTGTGAAAGAATTCTTACCATTAAGTTATCATGTACATCATCATATATATATGTATATATGTGAGAACATTTAAGTTCTACTCTTAGCAAATTTCAGTCATATAATACAGTGTTCTCAACTATTGTCACCATGATGTACATTAGATCCTCGGACCTTATTCATATTATTACTGAAAGTTTGTACCCTCTTACCAACCTCTGCCTATTTTCCCCATCCCTGGCAACCACATTTCCATTCTATGAGTTTGATTTTTTCGTTTTAGATGTTGCATAAAAGTGATGGACGTCCCAGGTGATGCTAGTGGTAAAGAACCCACCTCCCAATGCAGGAGACATTGGAGATGCAGGCTTGATCCGTGGGTGGGGAAGATCCACTGGAGAAAGGAATGGCAACCCACTCCAGTATTCTTGCCTGGTGAACCCCATGAACAGAGCCTGGTGGGCTATAGTCCATGGTGTTGCAAAGAGTCAGACACGACTGAAGTGACTTAGCACACAGGTGTAAGGGATACTTTTATTATTAATGTTATAGATAAGGCAGTTGGGGTAAAGTTGTAATGGGACTAGAACTCCACTTTTACTTTAGAGATAAGTTATGCTTCATTAATTGAAATATAGGAAGGGTTTAAAAAGAGACTCTTTCAGGCAATAGGATGAAGTTGGAAGTAAGGTATTATTTTCACACGTTATAATGGATACAAAAAAGGTTATTGGTGACCTTTGAAAGATGATGAAACCTTGGAAAGAACAGGATTAAAGAAAAAATTGATGTTGAAGAAATAAGGGCAGTGGGTATAGATAAGGCCTCTTCATAGTGGGTATAGATAAGTTGAGAGCGGTCCATATTTTTTTGAGGCCCCACAGGATATTAAAGAATTAAGAAATGTCAAAACAAGATTTAAAATCCACTGAATATATATTTTTGCATAATTACACGTAAAATTAACTCTATCAACAACTTCTCCCTAATAAGATATAGTTGTTCTATTTTTATAATACAAGATTTATAAAAATATTAATTCATAATCCGTATGGCAGCTTGGTCTGGTGATGGGACAGAAGTTTTATAACAGCTGTCTTCTTTGGTTGATTATGTCACTATACCTTTTTGTATGTCTATCTTTCTTTGCAAGTAAGGAAAAAGGTTAAATTTGCGGCCCGTTTTGATTGTAAGACTGAGGTCAAAAGCCTTGCTCGACCTCAGGCTTGAAGCATCTGAGATCCTGGCGTGGTTGAGGACTGTAAGTGGAGAATGAAAGTCACTTAGTTTGAAAACCGTGTGTTAGAGTTTACACATGTTTCAAGAAAGCAAGCTTATACTCACACTAGACAAGGTATGCAAAAGTTTTAAAAATTTTTTGTCTAAATCTGATTTGACCTTTCACACAAGGTACTACTTACTCATGGTGGTCAGAGAAAGCAAAAAACTAAATTAGATTGAGGCCAAATAATTTAACAAATTCTTTTAGGCAATGCCCAGCCTTTTGGATATAGAGGCTCAGATGCTCATATTTCTGCCCTCTGGGTTTACAGACGTGGAGAGAGGTTAAGTAACAACTGGGGTTGTTCCTTTGCAGGTACACATAGACCAAAAGCGGTGGTTTAAGGAATGAATGACTAGATTCTCAACTTTCATATGTACTTTGTAATAAAATGATCCTACCTAAGAGCATGCCTGCAGTGGAGGTACAAACCATTTCTCCTTTCCCATCTTCCATCATTTTTAGGCAAACACACCTTTCCCTTATCCTGAATCTATTGTGGTGCTTCATCCCAGCGTGTAAAAACCTCCAGGCCATCAAACAGAGGGCCATTTTGAAATATTGGTGCCATAAACTTCTTATAGGGTTCTGAACCTTTCCTTGTTATAAATGTGTTTCTGTTAAGGAAGAAATGGGACAGAAATATAAGTTGACGAGAAAAGGGTGCAGGTAACCTTCTGATTGTCAAAGAAGAGCTTTTCCATATAGTTTTAACAATAGAAAATGGTTGACATAAAATTGTTCTGGTATTTAATCTCATTGGACAGATTTAAAAGAAAAATTGAACAGTTTTAATTAGCAATACCAATACTTAAAACATGCCAGAAAATGTATCTTTCATCACTGTTTTTAAGCTAATAATAAAAAAAAATGTTGACATAAAATGTTGGTGCACAGTTTTCTAACTGAGGGGTATATAGTTTTCTAAATTCTTTTAGAGAGTTTGTGAGCAAAATATTAATGTTTTGGAGTCCTGGTCATGCCAGGGAGGGAAAGTGGTGGTTTGAGCCATGTGGTGCCTACTGCTGAGGTATCACTGGTCTTGTCTGTGGCTGAGGTTTGAAGCAGATGTAAGTCCTAAACTATTGGCAGCTCTTTGCTGGGTCAGGAGTACTCCCTAGAAACTATAGCTTTAGTTTGGCTTTCCCTGAGTTTCTACCACATTCTACATCTTTCCTATGGCCTAAGTAGGTCACTTGCTCATAGTCACTGTGGACATTTGACCCTTAGTATTTGTGGCCCTTTTGCTTACAGTTTTGCTACCTTTTGGTTCGTCTGGGGCCATGTGAGAATTTGTAGGTCTTATCTACACCCCTACTGAAAACAGCTCACAAAAGCTAGATTGTGGTCTCTTTTCTGCTTCTTACACACTATTCCACTTCATTTATTCTGTGACTCCATACCCCTCACTTCCACCCAAGGCTGGGGAGGAGGGCAGTCTTTATACAGACCCCTCCCAGAATATCAAATGAGAATCCAGATGGGGCCTTTTGCCCTAGCCTGCTCCTCAATTTATCTAACACACATGCTCCTCTTTGGGCTAAAGCTGGGAGATAGCAGACCATAGTTTAAAAGAGCCATTCTATATTACAATTCAGTGTTATATACATACCCATCCACATATGTATATAAAATAAAAGTTTTTCCAGAATAAGATTTCATTGTACTACTTGCAAGACACTAACTGACTTGGACTAACTTAACTTAATTGAATTCATAGTCCCTGACATATAGTTTCAGGGCTTTATTTCATCCTATATACCATCAGTTCAGTTCAGTCACTCAGTCATGTCTGACTCTTTGCTACACCATAGATTGAGAACACCAGGCTTCGCTGTCCATCACCAGCTCTTGCAGTTTACTCAAACTCATGTCCATTGAGTTGGTGATGCCATCCAACCATCTCATCCTCTGTCATCCCCTTTTCCTCCCACCTTCAATCTTTCCCAGCATCAGGGTCTTTTCAAATGAGTCAGTTCTTCGCATCAGGTGGCCAGCGTATTGGAGTTTCAGCTTCAGTATCAGTCCTTCCAATGAATATTCAGGACTGATTTCCTTTAGGATGGACTGGTTGGATCTCCTTGCAGTCCAAGGGACTCTCAAGAGTCTTGTCTAACGGCACAGTTCAAGAGCATCAATTCCTTGGTGCTCAGTCTTCTTTATGGTCCAACTCTCACATCCATACATGACTACTGGAAAAACCATAGCTTTGACTATATGGACCTTTGTCAGTAAAATAATGTCTCTGCTTTTTAATATACCTTAACACGGCTTTTTACTTAAATTTTTTCTAATTAACGTATAGTTCAATTACAATATTGTGTTAGTTTCAGCTGTACAGTGAAGTGATTCAGTTATATATATTTATTGTTTTTCAGATAATTTTTCACTATAGGATATTGAATATAATTCACTGTGTTATATAGGTAAATCCTCGTTGTCTGTTTTATGTAATTTGTACCTATTAATCACATACTTCTAATTTAACACTTTTTCCCCTCCCTTTCCCTTTTGGTAACCTATTTCTATGTTTGTAGGTCTGTTTATATTTTTAATATGGCTTTTAAAATTTAAACATTTCCCCTACATGAAATCTGGTAGATCCAGCTAAGGCAATTCTTTGAGGGAAATCTGTAGCATTACAGTATTTGTACTAGAATGTCTAAAAACAACAATCTAAGTTTTCACTGTAGAAAAGGAAGACAGTTATGCCCTACAAAAGCAGAAGAAGGGAATTAATAAAGAAAAAAAATTAATGAAGCAAAAAATAGGACCAAAAATAAAAAATCAAGTGAATCAAAAGTTGTTTTTAGAGAAATATCAATGATATTGATATTTTGTCAGTTTAAATGATCACTGTTGTTTCTTGAATTTGTTGCCTTTCTTCTGAGTTCCCTTTTTCTTCCTTCTGAAGTTTAACCCATCTTGAGTCTTCTTGAGTATCATCCTTCACTCTCCAGGAATGCTCCCATCAACTCTGCCTAGCTCACTGATTCTAGTGCAGAACTGTCCTGCAAGGTTGTTTGGTCCTCCTGTCTAGTGCTATTATGCATAGTAAGCATCTGGTCACAGAAGCAGTAAGTGGCTGGCTCAGTTCTGAGAAGTCAAACTCTGAGCCCCCCTTCACTCAGTAGTGCCAGGGGTCTCTATAAATCTATTGCTCCTGTCAGTAGATCTGCAGATTTCTTCAGCCTCCTCTCCTGAGCCACACCAAGCTTCAGGTTGAGATGATTGGGAACTCCATCTTTGTGTTCACACAGTGAATCAGCTCCCAGCCCCTATTTCACATAGAGCCTTTTTAGTCCTCATTATAGGTAAAGGAGCTGCCTGCCAATGCAGGAGACACAAGAGACATGGGTGGGTTCAATCTCTGGGTTTGGAATATCCCCTGGAGAAGGAAATGACAATTCGTTCCAGTATTCTTGCCTGGAAAATTCCATGGACAGAGGAGCTTAGCGGGTTACAGTCCATGGGGTCACAAAGAGTTGGACACAACTGAGCACACACACAATACTTCAGTAGGCACTAAGGATTACTGCTAACTAGGAGCCCAACAGGCCTGTAACTTTAGTTCTGCTCATAGTTTGTACTTCTATTTTACCTCTGGTCCCTAGTGATATTAAAAATATTTAATAACCTAGTACTTCCCAGGATACAATCACAATATATGCCAGCTTGGAAAGAAAGGAAGAAAGGGAGAAGAAGGGAAGGAGGGAGGAAAAAGAATAAATGATGTCTGTATAATTTTAATTCTTTGAAAAATTTTGAAATTTGTTTTATGGCTTAGAATGTGATCTAATGTGCCAGTAGTATGTTCTACTTTGTTGGTTGCAGGTGATCTATAAATGTCATTTGCTCACGTTGCTTGATAGTGTTGTTCAAATCTTCTATTATCTTTACTGTAATTTTGGATTTATTTCTCCTTTCAGTTCTATCAGTGTCTTCTACATATACTTTAAAGCTTTGTTAGTGGAGCATATACATCTAGGATTGTTATAATTTCTTCATGAATTGACTTTTAATCATCATTATGCAGTGTACCTCTTTAGTCCTGTTAATACTTTTTTGTTTTGAAGTCTACTTTGTTTTATATTGGGTTTAATATAGTTACTCCTATATTCTTCTCATTAATGTTATCAGGAGATAGTATTTTCTATCCATTTACTTTTAATGTATCTATGTCTTTATAGGTAAAGTGTTTCTTATGGAAAGAATATGTTTGGGTCTTGCTTTTCCTCCCCACCTTACAGCTTCTTACTTTTTATTTTGAATGTTTAAACCATTTATATTTAATATAATTATTGACATGATTGAGTTTAACTTTTCGTTTGTGTTATATTGTCTCATTTGCTCTTTGTTCCTTTTATCTTTTCTACTAACCTCTTTTAAATTAAAGTATTCTTTGAATAATTTCATTTTGTCTCTACTATGTGTCTATTAGCTGAATATCTTTGTTTAATTTTTGTGTATGAGTGTAGTTGTTGTTCCAGGACTTATAATATACATATTTAGTTTTTCATAGTCTGCCTTTGAATAATATTTACTTTATTACAAGAGAAGAAATATATACTATGTATTTCCATTAATCTCTCCTATTCTTTGTGCTACTATTGTTATATATCTTGCTACATGTGTTAAACTCAGAAAATATTGTTGTTATTTTTTATTTAAACACTTATGTTTTAAAGAGACTAAAGTGAGAATTAGTGACTAAACCACCACCACCAAAGTGAGAATAAATGTCTTTTATTTATCTATGTACTTAATGGATTTTGACACTCTGTGTGTGTGTTAGTTGCTCAGTTGTGTCTGACCCTTTGCAACCCCATGGACTTGTAGCCTGCCAGGCTCCCTCAGTCCATGGGATTATTCTAGGCAAGGATATGGAGTGGGTTGCCATTTCCTTCTCCAGGGGATCTACCCAACCCAGGGATCAGACCCAGGTCTCCCACACTGCAGGCAGACTCTTTACCATCTGAGTCACCAGGGAAATTGATACTTTTTATCCCTTAACAAATCCAAGTGTCCGCTTTGTTTTTCTTTTGCTCTAAGAGCTTCCTTAAATATTCCTTTGGTTAAAGCTTTTTTTTTTTTTGGTTTGAGAAAGTCTTGGTTTTATCCTCCTTGTTGAAAGACATTTTCATTGAGTATGGAATTCTAGGTAGGTTTCTTTGTTGTTGTTGTTGTTTTGCTTAAAAGTGTAGCTCCATTGTATTCTGGCTATACGAGTTTCTGATGCTACATTAGACATTATTCTTATCTGAGTTTTCCTTTCATAATGAGATTTTTTTCTGCTGCTTTTATGATTTTATATTTCTTTTTTTTTTTCTTTACAATTTGATCATGGTATGTCTTTTGTGTTTTTGTTGGATTGGGGGAAGATTTATCTGCTTGAGATTTGTTGAGCTACTTGAATCTGTTGGGTTCTATTATTTATTAAAATTTTGGCCTTTATTTCTTAAAATACTTTTTCTGTTCCTAATTCTTTCTCCTTTTTTTGTAGACTCTAGTTACTCAACTGAAAAACGGATGTGTCTTTTTTCCCTAGTCCTTTTTCTCTCTCTCTCTTTTTAATTTTGAATTATTTCTGGGTAACCATTAAGCTGATCTAGGAAACAAATCACTTCTGATTCTATGAGAAACCATTAGAGAAGAAAGATGAAGCTACAATACTTTGCCTGAAATTTAAGCATTTAGTTTCAGAATTTCAAATATAAGAGGAAATTATATTCCAAATATAAACACCATCTTTCCATTTGTATTCTTCTGTGTGGTTTTGTAAGTCTTCTATTATCAAGACTCTTTGAACAGTTCAAGTTTTTTTCTGTTGATTCCCTAATACTAGAATCTCTTCTTAAGTCGAGTCATTGTCCCCACAGTCCAGCAATCACGCCATAGTCCTTCCTAGCTTTGATTCCCATTCTCTTATATGGGATGGAGATGGCGATCTAATATTTCCTTATTTTAAAACAATGAAATATTTCAGATATAAAAGATTAATATGAACATTTATATAAACCAAACCTTTCTTCATATTTTATTTTTAGGAAATAAAGCATAAATACAGAATTTTCCTTCCCTTTGCCTCCTTTCCAGATATAATTAGTATCCTGAATTTCTAGAGATGTTTTATATGTTTACACATGCATGTAGCCTCTGTATATAAATATACATATATTTATATAGAATTGTATATATATATGTATCTAACCATGTAAAACTTTTACATTTTTTCATTCTTTATATAAATAGTATATTATATATATTACTCTGTACTTGCAACATTTTATTTGTGACTTGTATTCATGCTGATATAGAAAGCTGTTAGGCATCAATTTCTGTTATGCATATTTCATTGTGTAAATACAAAAGTCTACTTATCCAACTTGTTGACACAGTTTGTATCCAGATTGTTACAAAGAATGCTCTTACAAACATTTGTGTATATTACTCATACATGCACATGTATGAAGATTTCTGCAGAGTATATATCTGAAAGCAAAATTGTGAAGAGTATGCACATTTTTGTGTGTTATTGTCTGTTTTTTTTTATGTTACAGAACTATTATGTCACTTTATACTTTAATCAGCAGTTTATACAATCCCTATTTCTCTTTCCCACAGAAGTATACCCTCTGTGGTTTATTTACCTAGTAATAGTTAATGATATTTTTGAACAATGCCAAGGAGGTCTATTATGGTTGTGTTGTAGTGTATATGATGATCAGTTTTATGAGTCAACTTGACTGGGCTAAGGGATGCCTATATAACTGGTAAAATATTGTTTCTGGTTGTGTCTATGAAGATGTTTCCTGAAGAGCTTAGCTTTATGTAGGTACACTGAGTAAAGAAGATGGCCTTCACTTCTGTGGGAGCTTCAACAGAACAAAAAGGGCGAGAAAGGTGAATTTGCTCTCTTTCTTGGACTGGGACATCCATTTTCCCCTGCCTTGGAACATTGATGCTTCTGGGTGAGACCTTAGGACTCAACTTGAGACTTACACCATTGAAAACTTTGTTTCTCAGGCCTTTCAGTTTTGGGAACTATACCACAAGCTTTCACTGGGCCTTCCCAGGTGGCTCAGTGGTAAAGAATCCAGCTGCCAATGCAGGAGACTCGGGAGACTCAGGTTTGATTCCTGGGTCGGGAAGATCCACTAGAGGAGGAAATGGCAACCTACTCCAGGTTTCTTGTCTGGGAAATCCCATGGATAGAGGTGGGCTACAGTCCATGGGGTCACAAAAGTCAGACACGATTGAGCATGCACATGGAGGGCAGAAGCTTTCCTGGGCCTCCATCTTGCTTATTGCAGTTTGAGGGCCTTTTCAGCCTTCATAATTGCACCAGTTAATCCTTCGTTATAAATCTTCTCTGTATGTATCTATATCTATATATGTGTGTGTGTATATATATATATATATATATATATATCCTATTGGTTCTGTTTCTCTGAAGAACACTGGTTAATATACTCTGGTTTATAGCCATTCTTCTATTATACTACAACTACATTTTTTTTTTCTTTTCCTGAAATAAACTTCTTTGTAATTATTTAGGATAATACCCAGGATGAAAATTATTATTATTTGTTTGTAAATACATAAAGCTCTATTAAGTCTTTCAAAAGGGTTGAATCAATGTAATCTTTTTAGGATCTGTCATTAATATTTTGATATTTGATAGTTTAACATATACATATTTAATTGTTTTATTAGCATTTATTATATTACTCTTGAGGCTAAACATTTTCCATATACCTGTTAATTAAATGTCATTGAAATAGTTTTTGCACATTAAAAATAGATTTTTAACATTAATTTAAAAATCATACCTAGGTTAAACCTCTAAAATTTTGTCTTACATATAATTTTAAGACGAAATACAAACTGTACTTACAATATAATGCATCAGATGTTTTAAAAAATCAGAAGTTACAAGCCTGTATATAGTACACAGCATTCAATCTTGTGAGGTTAATTCAACGATATTGCTTTGCTCAAAACCACTTGGGACTTACGTTAATTGTATTTGTATGAATCTCCTCAGTGATAACATTTTTTATCTTTGGATGTTGAATTTTTTTTTTGAAATACAAAAAGCCATTTTTGCCAAATCTGATGAGAAATCTGGTGTTAAGTATCAAATAGTTTCATGAAGAACATAGTGTGAGGCTATGAATTTTCACTAGGAACTAATTTCTAGATAAATATTGCCCATTATGTTGCAAAGAATCTTCCAAATGCTTCAGCAGTTATACATAAGAATCCTTATAGTTTTATTCTATCTGTGGTGTGAGTTTTGTGTGAACAGTGTCATTTATGTCAAGGAAATAAAGTCATTTTTGCACGTGATTTTGACATGGACTCAGAATATAGAAATTTTGTATAAAGTCCCCTCTTTCTAATTACTCAAAATTCATGGCATATCTTCAGGGCAACTTTTTTATTCTTTTGCCAAGCCAATATACTATACTGCTTAAGAACCCAGATGCTAGAGTCAGATTGCCTGGATTCAAGTCCAAGCAACATGATTTAACCAGCTCTGTGGCCTTAGGCAAGCTGGTTAACCCATTTCAATTTCTCACCTGTAAAATGGGGATAATAACAGGGCAGTTGTGAGATAATATTTGAAATGCCTAAAAATGAGAAAGTATCTCATAGTGATAATACCTATACGTGCTAGAACAATGCCTGGCACGTAGAAAACATTCAATAAATGTTAGCTGCTCTTATTATCACTGTTATTGATTATTTTATCTGTTTTTTCTGATATTCAATCAGTTACCTTACAGGCATGGTACCTTGCTCTTAGTTGACCACCTTTCTTTCAATTACCTTATTTGGATACACTAAATGTAGTGGATTGGCCTAAAAGTTTGTTTAAGTTTTTCTGTAACGTCTTATGAAAAGACCTGAACGAATATTTTGACCAACCCAGTGCTTTCGACACTGTCCTGATGTAATGGTTTCCAAGCCCCACAGCATCAGAATCATAGATGTCCCACCTCTGCTCAGTTCATGTTCAGTCAGTCTGGGGCAAGACCAGGAGTCTAGTTCATTAAAAATGCTCCTGAGATGCTGAGTTCTGAAACTCAGTTAAAGTGTCACGAGAGTCTTCTCTACTATCTTAAAAACAGTTTTGAAGTCAATTAAAAAAAAATCTTTTTGACATAACTTTATTTCCTCTAGCTTCTTTTAACAAACTTAATTTCTGTTAATTTAAAATCTTCTTCTGCAGCTTTAATTTCACATACAAATAATGTTTAAATTTATTCTGAAATTTTTACTCTAAAACACTTTTTTTTTTTTTTACTGTAATTTTTGTTATTTACCTAGAATCATGTGTTTCCCATGTGGGCTGCATATGTACAGGTATGTGAGCCTGTGTGTGGGTTTCTTAAGCACCACCTCAGGCATGAGAGTTCCTCGCAGCCTTCGCAGCAGTTGCTCCACGTTAAGGCTTGTTGAAACTTGTCGTGCTATGGTGACATCTTTGCTGGCTTCTTCAAGCCACGCATAAGAATCAGCCTCGTTACTTTAAAGTGGCACCTCACATGCTCAGAAAATTGTGCTGTTGAATTTCAGCAAATATGTGTATCTATTACTGAGAGCTAGAACCTTGCCATAGAATTCCAGGATTGGTGTGTGTGACCAATATACTAATTGATGGGAGCAGAGGAGTGTGGGTGAAGAGGGAAAGCCTTAAGTCAAAATTTAGGTTTGAAATACCTCTATCAACTTTTGTTAATGTTATTCAAAGATAGACTCTGAGTTTTTCATCCTTTCCGTCATCTCTTTGACATTTAGCTGTTACATCTTATAGTGACGCTTTTTTCTTTTTATAAAAGTACATTTATTTTAATATCATAAAAGGTAGAATTTAGTTCTTGAACCCCTCTGCAAATGTCACTGGACACTGGACAGTAAATATAGCCCAGATAACCTGATGTCAAGAAATATAAAAATCAAGGCAGCCTTTTAATGACAAAACTTAAAAAGTGACATCTGTTTAGGGAAAACAATCTTTTGTAACATTTAGGTAGTGACTATAAGTTAGAAACATAGAAATAGAACTTGAAAAGGATGTCACTGCTTTAATCATTTGCCTTCAAGCATTTATTTTCGAGTACTAAGAGAAAAGCATTTGGGAAGAAGAAAACAAAGGTGATGAGGATTATAGTGTTATATATTTTTTATCAATGTGTAAAACAGTTACATTAATTTCCTGGTGTTTTGCCTTTTGTGAGAACTTCAGGGCACATTAGAAATGCTAGCTCTTATTTCTCTTCCCATGTTCTTGTTAATTAAAAAGCAATCTTTCTATAATTACAACTGTATATTTTTTTTGGAAATTTTTGTATGATTGCTTTTTAACAGTAAAAGACTAAAAGACAAAAATGCAGTATGAAATGTTTCTCCATTTAGTGGAAGCATACTTTAGAGAGGAGTTATTTCCGCATCTTGTAATGTTTATATTTCTTTGAAATAACAGCTTTTCAAATAGACGTCAATTAATACATGCATGTTGAACACACAATCTTTGTTAGAAGACATGGATAGATATATACATTATAGAATATACATTATAAATGAAACTATTTAGTTGAATTCCACTTACATATTACCTCTTTAATAATTGTTTTCTACAAAAAAGAAATGGCATTACTTTAGTGACTTTTATTCTTTGAAGAATCCATGTAGCATATTATGTTATCAAATGTTAAATCATTCATAACAGTATGTGTCTTGGTACTTCTTACCTTTAAAGAATCCTGTCTTATAAAAAGTAATTCCCTTTTCAAGTGAGTATATACTTGACTTAAACAGAATAGTCTTAAGATACAATTATTGGAATGAGACATGGAGAAGTGCAGTGCTTTTTCTTTTTCAAATGCACATCCCAATTTGTGTAGTTTCTAGTAACAGCACTTAGATCTTTTCTTATAGTTACTTCTAGTTTTCTCTCATATGTCTAATTACAGATGAATTATAAGGACTACTTTGCACTATTCCTTTGCACACATACCTGTTTTTCCCATTTATGATTTTTATTTACGCTCGCAGGTTTTCAAAAATCTGCTTGAGTTGTTTACAGTCCTCTAGATCAGAAAACCTACAAATTTAGTTTTTTTTTTCATGATTTGACTTACAAGCATTTTGAAGCTCATATATATCAGCTTGCTTTTACAAACAGATCTACCCATTTTCAAATGTACAAATCAGCACAGACCAAAAGTAAGGACAACTCCCCTACTTCTTGCTACGATTTCTCTCTCTTTACAGAAATGTGAACTGATAGCTTTGGGAAGTTCTGTGAAATGTTAACATTTGAGTGTACCTTCCCATCTCCCTTTCCCGTCCTCTTCCTCCCTAGTTGCAGGTTCAGTGTGGTGGAGGGGAGCCAGTTGTCCCAGCAGGGAATATTCTGCCTTTTTGCTGGACTCAACCCAATTAAGGAGCTTCCCAGGTCGTGCACTGGTAAAGAACCCACCTGCCAATGCAGGAGACAAAAGAGACTTGGGTTTGATCCCTGGGTCAGGAAGATCCCCTGGAGGAGGGCATGGCAACCCACTCCAGTATTCTTGCCTGGAGAATCCCCAAAGACAGAGGAGGCTGGTGAGCTATAGTCTATAGGGTCTCAAAGAGTTGGACGTGACTGAAGCGACTTAGCACACATGCACATCCCAACTGAAATGTTGTTTCTGAGGAAAATGTATTTCGAATCTTATGCTAATTATTAAACACACTTGTGGTGGATTGTGTTTGAAAAATGTGTTTAATAATTAGCATAAAGTTAATCCAAAGACTGAGAGAGTACTAAAGTAAGAAGTAAGAAAATAAAGTCCAAAGATTGAGAGAGGAGTAGAATTTACTGCTGGGCATGGCAGAAACTGATTTTTGCTTTAGAAAGACCACTCTGGCCACTCTGAATCCAGAAGCAGGAAACCCAGTTAGCATAGAGTCCAGTCTCGGACATGAGGTTCAGGAAAAGGGTTATGGGGTGGGTCTTTTAGAACCAAAGGCCATACACCATTTCTGTCTCTGTGGGACAGCTAAGTCTTTGGATAGCGCTCTCTGGGCTTATCTGTGAGTCAGGGCTGGACGTGGTTTCTGCTGCAGGAAAAATGCACCTGCCTTGAGGTTATGGCATACAACTGCCTTAGCTGATCTGGTGCGAACAGTTTTATTTTATGACATCTTGTCATTTCAGCAGAAGTGGGATCCACAGCAGACTAAGTAGCCAGGTTAGGGTTCTTAAGTAGTTTGGACTGTGAGGTTGTAGATGGGCCTCTTTTTGCAAATGAATACTGTCTGATAACAGTGAGGTCAAAGTTCTTCTCAAGGATGCAGAGTAGTATTACAACTCATCCATGGGTTCTAAATTCTGAGTTCAAGTGTTACAGACTTTTACAGCATAAATTCACCTCAAGATTTTCTATGTATGTTTTATAAATTAGTAATTTATTTACAATTTTCATGATCATTTATAAGCATTAGGAAATTTATCTTATGTCTAATTATTAATCATCTGTTTATATCATCTATGACTCCTGACACACAGGGAAAATAATATATTATTTCATATTATTCATGTGAATAGTTACAGCCCCTTTCTGCCCAGATTAGTAGAAATTCCAGTGTTTCTTCCGGAATTCTCCCCCTTTGAAGTTTCTTGGTTTCCTTTGCTATTAACACATCTCAGTGGGGACCATCTCATTGCATTAGTGAAGCTATACTAACAGCTGTAATACCTCTAAAGGGAAGAGGTCAAAAACTCTCCATCACATTCTGCCCTAGAAGGTGGGCATAGAAGTAAGGATGGGCAGCTTTATTAAAGCACAGATGAGGTTTTGTGACACTCTTCTTCTGGAGCAGTAACTGCCTATTTGTATTATGTTTATGCAATTAACAAGGGCCACTCCAGAGCTTTTTCTCCAAAACAAAAAAGGCCTGCTCTAAGAAGATGTGCCATCTCCATTTTTAGGCAGAGAAGTGGATAAGTTGAAAATGGCAAATTAAAAAATCAAAACATTTGGCTAACTAGGGATTTTGTGAATACATACATATAACACGCATGCATATATATTATACATATATATCATCAATACGTACACCTAACATATATTTTATCTCTCGGCAACTAATATTGAGCAAAATCTGTATTTTAGTTGTTTGGAGATGCTTGAATTTATTTTAGACAAATTTAATTTTTTAAATGTGCGACTTCTAACCCTATTTGGACATGGATGTGGTGAAAGAACTCACACATATTCATGCATCTACATCAGTTAAAGATATAACTATTAAAATATCTTGCTTAACTTTATATACTTATTAACTTTATATTACTTGTGAATATCTTAAAAATGAAATATATTAATTTGCATCTTTATATTGAATTGTACAAGTTTCTTATATTGCTAAAGGTAAGAAATTACCCTAAATTAGTATATCTTTTAAATTTAGCTGCATTATATAGCAAATAATCTCCTTTTCCTTCACCAGGAAACTTATATTAGTGAACTAAAATGATAAAAACACATTTCCGTTATCTTATTTGTAACCTATAATTTCTGAAGACCAATTTAAGGTATATTGTCTCTTTAAATGACATTAAATTAGACCTCCGTCGTCTGTTTCCTGTCACTTCCTATAATTTTGTACTTGTTCATCAATCCTTGGGGGAAATCAGACCCTGTGTGGCTCTGCCTGATCTGCATAATACTCAGAGGGGGCGTGGTCAGGAGGCACCTCCCCTCCCCCCAGATTGACATTGCTACTCAACCCCACCCCCACCCCCGCCCCATTGTTAGTCCAACTGGGTCAAGGTCTGATGAAGCAGAATGGAAGTTTGACTTTAAAAAGTAACTTAAAAATTGAACTCTCTTATTTTCAATGTTTCAATCTGTTTTCACATTATACATTTTGAAATGTGTTCTTTTTTCTTGCTGTCCACTATTTCATGCCTCAACAACAAAGTTTCTAATGGTTAAAACATTAACCATGGTTCCAAGATTTTCACATCAAAAAATTGATGTGCAAGTGACCTTATTTTGTAATAGTCTAGGGGATTATATATGCACACATTTCTAATTTTGGTAACATATTGTTTGTTGCAATAAAACCAAAAGAATCCATGTGCTTTTGATCACCTTATGATGAAAACAGTTCTGTTTCAGAGTGAATTAAGATTTTTCACCCATTTTATTTTAAACATAGGAACTGTTATAAGTGAATAAATGATCTTTTATAAAATTACATACATTTACAAAGTATAAAATGAAAGTCTACCAAAGAAAATCATTCCCAGAGATAATTGCTGTTAATAACATTTTCTATATATGTATATGTATACTTTCCCTTTTTATGAGTAACATTGTGTAATTTGTTTTATATTTTATTATACCATGGACCTCTTTCCACCTTAGTACATAGAGAGTGACCACTTTTCATGGCTGTATGTATTCCACTGTGTTAGGCTTTGGAATCAAGTAATACTTTTAGATGCTGACAAATATATACTTTGATAAATAGACTGAGGAGCCAGGCAGGAATTAAAATACAGTCCCCACTTTACTACTGATAAGGGTAAATTTGAGAAGATAGTTTTGACATGAGACTAAAATTGCCGCTGAGTTGTACTTATCCACTCTGCTAGGGAACTGCCTGCTTTCCCTGGAGGACAGCAAATAACTGCCCTGGCAGAGAAGAAAAAAGCATGCCAGAGAAAAAATGGAAAGAGGGAGAGAAAGACTGAGAGAGAGGTTGGGAGGGGAGGCCCACACTTCTGCTAGTAATATTGACTATGAATTCCTAGAATTAGAATTATTAGAACAAAGGAGATCTGCATTTAATTTTTCCACAGATATTGCCTAATAGCTCAGTAAGAAGTTTGAACTTATTTACATTGTACTGAGATAAATTAATGTGCCATTTCCATGCATCTTCACTTTTATTCACCTGTGCCAGCTTAATAGGTTAAAATAATCTCATTTAAAAAAAATCTGTTGACTGTTTATTAGTGAATGAAGTATTTTTCTGTATGTTTATTTGTCACTTGTATCTTTTTTGTAATTCATCCATCATAATTTTGATTATGTTCATCTTCTCTTAATGAGCTGTGAACATTCTTTGTGGATTAAGTGTATTTAAATTATCTATCATTTACAAATGGTATACATTTCTAAATCTGTCATTTATCTTTTAAAATTTCTAGTGTCTTTTAAATACAATAGTTAGATTTCTATTTAATTGGCTTTGTAACTTAAAAAAATAGTTTCTTGGTTTTATATTATGCTAAGCAGAATTTTCACATCCTAGGAATATAAGAATATTTTTCCCCTAGTATTTTTTTTTTACTTTTAAGCTTTTAATTTATATGGAATTTATTTTTGTAGTCGCGCTGGAAGTATAAAAGCCCATTCTTTACTATTACAAAACTACAAAACTTAACTCGTTTGTATTATAGGATTTATAAAAGTACTAATTTAAGCTAATAAATGAATTACTATGGAAGTTTAGGTGTTCTATGATACATTTTCTTGAATTTTAATTATGCATATAGACTCTATGACTTAACGGTAGCAGAAATTACAAAAAGGAAAACTGCATCATTGATACCTTGTATGTAGGAGACCTTCAAAATATTGAACATGATTATTCTATTTGAATTTTTTTCTGATTAAAGAACAAAGTATCTAGCCATGCCATAGTAATTGACTCATCTAATCTTAATCTAGGAAGCATGTTAATTCCTCTCACATTGAAATTAACTCTCAAATCCCATAGCCTCACAACTTAAAACAGTGGAGCTGGGATGGGGAGATAGGGAAAGTAATTAAAATTCAATTCAGGTAGTAGCCAATGTGGATCATAGGGAGTAACTTGGGGGATACAGCTGTGTGCGTGCTGCGGCTTCAGTCATGTCTGACTCTGCAACTCCATGGCCCGTGGCCTGCCAGGCTTTTCTGTTCATGGGATTCTGGAGTGGGCTGTCATTTCCTCCTCCAGGTGATTGTCCCAACTCAGGAATCGAACCTGTAGCTCTTATATATCTTGCATTGGCAGTCAGGTTCTTCCACTAACACTACCTGGGATACAATTGGCTGTATATAAATATTTGTTTCTGTTAATATAGATGATCTTAAAAAAAATAGAATGAATAAATCCTTGTCTAGCCATATGTTCATCATAGTAATCATCATTACAGATAGGGAGATTTTTATTGTTGGAATGGTTTGAACAATGTCCTGTGAGAAATGAAAGCTTGAGCATATGAGGACAGTCCAGCTCTGACCCCCAAGCTCAGTCCATTTGATAAAGATTAGTCTTGAATATGCTTCTTGAGTCATGGAGGATGATCATCTATAGATGAGAACAATTACGTTGCCTAAAGTTTAAAACTTACGTGTTCTGAAGTAGTTCATGGACCAACCAAACTAAGTCTCTCAAAAAATAGGCTTCCTGAGAATTTATACAGCTTGCCTGGCTAGGTCAGAGCAGCAGATTCTAGGAGAAATAAAAAAAAAAAAAAAAAACATCATGTTATTCAGTTCCATCACTTTATGGCAAATAGAAGGGGAAAAAGTGGAAGCAGTGACAGATTTTATTTTCTTGGGCTCCAAAATCACTGTGGATGGTAACTACAGCCATGAAATTAAAAGAAACTTTCTCCTTGAAAGGAAAGCTAAGACAATCCTAGACAATGTATTAAAAAGGAAAGCCATCACTTTAGCAACAAAGGTCCATCTAGTCATAGCTGTGGTTTTTCCAGTAGTCATGTATGGACGTAAGAGTTGGACCATAAAGACTCCCCTCTCTTTCTAAGAATGCAGAAGAAGAATTTGCTGAGAACACAGAAGGAGAATTCTCTGCCTTAACTTGCTCACCATCCAATCATTGTTTATCTTCTCAACTAACTTTTGCCACAAACAGACTGTACAGACTCTTGTCTCAATCAGTCCTGGCTGAAATCTACAATACAATACCTGTTCCTCTGAGATATGTCAACCATATGTTGTAGATATTCTGGGACTTTAGACTTCATTTAATTTTATTCTTTAATCTTTTTAATACAGTTATTTAAAAAATATTGAAAAGGATAATAATGCCCCTTATTAAAATCAGCTATTAAAATCACTGGCCTTAACCTCTCTGTAATATTTGCCACTTTTTAATTACTTTGACAAGCCATCTGCTTCCTGGCTTTTGTGAACTCTTCTAGTTTTACTTCTTTTAGACCATTCACCTGTGTTCTCCTTTTTAAAAATCTCTGCCTCACTCTCCACCCCAAGTATGTTTCCTTAGGGAGAACAATATTGTCTACTCTGACTTCTGTGTTGGGGACTGTAAATTTTATGTTTCTACGCTTACAACTTGCTTACATACCAGTTCTAAATTTCCTGATATCCATTGAACATCATGTTCCCCTAACAATTTAAATTCCATATTCAATGACATATATTTATTTGTGTGCCTTGATCTGCCAAGAACTCTAGGAATTATGGAATTTAGAGATACAAAAAACTGAGTTCCTGCCTTAAAGAACTTGAAGAAGAGGAAGGCAGAAAATAAAACATAAACAAATGAATAAACAAGATAATTCCAGGTCTGTTAAATGCTATCAAAAACATTCAGTAGAGTATTGTTTCAGAGAGTGGGCTAGGGGGTTGATTTTTGTTGATAATGCAGTTGCTGAGGAAGAGATTTCAGTAACCCTTTGAATGCTGAGAAGGAGTCATGCAAATCAACAATTTCCTGGATACTTTATCAGCTTCTTAAGCAGATTCTCTGGCTTTACTTTCATTCTGTTATACAGTCCCTCCTCCACATGGGAATTAGCACTGTCTTTCATGTCCATGCTTAAAATTCTCTAATAATCTTTGAAGAGTAAGATACAAACTCCATACCACACTCCACAGACTCTCCATGATCTCCTCCTCAGTCATCACACTCAAGCCATGATGGTCTTACTTCTATCTCAGAAATGTACCACTCTTTCTTACCTCAGGGCCTTTGCATAAACAAACCCCTCTTTCTTACTGTAGGACCTTGGCAATTGCGGTTGTTAAGAGTGGTACGTTTCTGGGATAGAAGTAAGACCATCATGGCTTGAGTGTGATGACTGAGGAGATCATGGAGAGTTCTGTGGAGTGTGGTATGGAGTTTGTATCTTACTCTTCGAAGATTATTAGAGAATTTTAAGCATGGACATGAAAGACAGTGCTGATGCCCATGTGGAGGAGGGACTGTATAAGAGAATGAAAGTAAAGGCAGAGAATCTACTTAAGCTGATAAAGTTATCCAGGAAATTGTTGATTTGCATGGACTCCGTTGTGGAATTGGAACAGTAGAAATTAGGAGAAATGATAAGATTCACGATATATTTTGGAAATCGATCTTACAAAATATACTATTGGATTGGACTTTGGGTGTGAGGGAAAAACAAGAATGGGAGATGTGTCTCATTTAGCACCAGCCCAAAACATTGGTCCTATTTACAGAAATGAGGAAGATTGAGATGAGGGAAGGGGAATGTGCCATCAGATAGTTTAACAGAGGTGTGTAGGCAGTTGGATATACAGAGAAGAGGTCTAGATGAGAGATACAGGTTTGATAACTACTAGTAGATAGATTGTATTTAAAACTGTGGTAATGGTTGAGATTACCAAGGATTAGAGGGTAGATGAAATAAAAGGCAGATGACAGAATTCGGGATTCTTCAATGTCCAGAGGCCTGGTAAAGGAAGGATCAATTAAGGAAGCCAAGAAGGAATAGGTGATTGCTGAGGCACAGAGCTCCAAGAAGAAAATGTTTTAAGAAGGAACAAGTGATGAACATGTCAGATGCCGCTGAAGATTAAAATTGGAAGACAGTGGAGAATTCGCATTTTCCCTGACAAAATGTTGGTCCTTAGTGACCTTGGTAAGAAACTTTTTGGTGGTGTGATGAAGATGAAAATGTGATATGAGTATGTTGAAGGAAGTAGGGAAAAGATAGGAAGTATAGACAACTTTTTCAAATAATGTTGCAGTAGCAGGGTAGAGAAATGGCAGGGACTGAGTGTTCCCAGGGATGGCAGGAGACATTTCTCAAAGTGAATTATATTAAGGCATGTTTGCATGCTAATGGCAATAATCAGATAATGGAGGAGAAATTGATGATGCAAAAGACCAACTGTATAATTTCAGGAGAATGGAGAGTTCATCCAACGTAGTCAGGAAAAGGATAGAATTGTGAGCACAAATGCATGTAGGCTGGTTAGCTAGAAATAGTATAGCTCAACCAATATGTGCTGTGGCCCAATTTCCAGCTGTGGGAAGAAAGAATTTATGAAAGCAGTGGCATGTGGATAAACTTCTGCTTAGTTTTGTTTTATAAGGGCTTCACTGGTGGCTCAGGTGGTAAAGAATCCACTGGCAATGCAAGAGACTGAGATTCAAGCCCTGGGTCAGGAAGATCCCCTGGAGAAGGGAGTGGCAACCCACTCCAGTATTGCCTGGAAAATCCCATGGGCAGAGGAGCTTGGAGGGCTACAGTCCATGGGATCGCAGAGTTGGACACAACTGAGCGACCAACCCTTCCCTTCCCTTAGCTTTGTTTTATACTTTGTATATTTTGATGTCTTTATGATGTTTAGTTTTAGTAGTAATAAACACTTTATACTGCTTTTTATGTGCTAACCCCAGAGCTAAGAGCTTTACGCATGTTGCCTTACTTTATAACAATCCATGTACAGGGTCCTCTTATTATCTCCATTGTGCAGATGAGGAAGGAGGCTCTTCTTATTTGTGACTGTTTTCTCTTGTACAAATTAGCTTGTGGAATTCCCTGAAAGCCTTTGTTGGAATTTTGATTGTAATTGAACTAAATTCATTGATTGTTCTGGGGGGAGAATTTAATCCTAGTATCTGAAAAAATGACTGAGAACTTCCTAAAATGTAAGAAAATTGAAGGACCTCTGCTATAAACATTTATGTGTAAATTTTTGTTTGTACAGAAATTGTCAGCTCCTTTGGGTAAATACCAAGGAATGCAATTACCTGATCATATGGTAAGAATGTGTTCAGTTTGTAAGAAACCATCAAACTGTCTTCCTGGTGGGTACACCATTTTGCATTCCCAGCAGTCACAAATGAGAGTTCCTATTACTCCATATCCTCACCAACATTTGGTGTTCTCAGTATTCTGGGTTTTGTTTTTTCTAATAGGTATGTGTTGGTATTGCATTTTAATTTGTGTTTTCCTCATGAAGTATAATGAGTATCTTTTCAAATGCTTATTTGCTGTCTGTATTTATTTGACAAGATATCTAAGGTCTTTAGCTCCTTTTTTAATCAGGTTGTTAGTATCATAATTAAATATTTTTCTTATTGCTGAGGTTCTTGTTATTGAGTTTTAAGAATTTTTGGTTGTTTTGGAAAACAGTCCTTTATTATATATGTCTTTGCAAATATTCTCTCCTAGGCCTGTCTTTTCTTTCTCTTGAGGCACTACTATTTTTTATTTTCCACTATTTGCATTGATTCTTCTTAGTATCCATTTTTTCTAGTTTCATTTTTGCCTTTTTTTTAAAAAATATTTTTATTCTTTGTAAGTTATTCCTTCCTTTAACTCTTGCAGCATCCTGGAATGCCTCTTTCATCTAGACTAAATTCATGTTTCGTTGTTGGAAAAATCTTGTTTCTCTTTCTTGGCATTTTATTTTTCCATCTGTGTTTACAGTTTGACTTGCAGGCTCATTTGAAGCAGAAGTTTAGGGGCTTTTCTTCTGTTTTTTCCTCTGTGCTCACCTGCCACTACCAGGCAGCTTTATGATTGCCTCCCTGGTCTTGCAGGGAGTCCAGAACTCAGTGTTTTAAGCATGTTGGAATTTCTACCAACACAACCATTTGTTTTTCCTTCTACCACCTCCTACCCATTTCATTGGCTTTCTATACATTCATCCAAGTGGTGGGTTAGCTGCTGTCCGCACCCACCCCCCCCCCCGCCCCCCCGCCTCCCCGCCACACCTCCAGCCTCTTTTCTAGGGAAATGCTCTTACTGAACCCCTGACTCTGTGGACCATTTTTATCCTCATTATTTCTCAGGAGCAAGATTCTCAACAGCCTCTATATATTTCCACTTTGTAGGACTAGTAGGCCAAGAGCTTTGTTCTTTATTATCTCTCTGAAGTTGTTTATTTTGGTTTTGAGTCAAAGTGTGTTGTTTGAATTTTCTTCTTATTATTAAAATTTTATCTGTATTGTTATACATTTTAAGCAGTGCAAAGTTGTTTTGGTGTGAATAGCTTGGATAAAATTGCATAACTTTAAAGTTCAGTCATTTAAGAAAAGTTAAGGGAGAATGGCCAGTATAAGAGAATCAGGGTACACACCAAACCAGACCTGTGACCAAAGTGGAGATTTGTGGACTGGATACCTGGGTGCATAGTCCTGAGGGCCTTGTATTTTTTATGGCTCGTGGTTAAAAAAAAACTTTTGAACACTGTGATGCACTGTGCAGGAAGATTGACAATTCAGTCACTGTATTTCCTCATTTATATCAAGCATGCACACATGTATCAAGCTGAAGCAAACTGGCAATCTAAAAATGATTTATTTATTTAAAGTCAAATACCATTTAATACTTGCAAGGCACACAAAAAGAAAAGGAAAAAAAAAAGCCCTGAGAGGCATATGAAAAAAAGATGACTAGCTATGACACATCCTGTCTGATGATGGTGAGCTACAGTCTTTTAAGGATTTTTAAAATGAATGGCTTGTCCAATCTGTTTTCTTCGTTTTCATTTCTTTCCTCCCAACTGTCTTATTTGTACCCCTCCTGTCATATATCATACTTTTAAACCCTTGTCTTACTTTTGCAAATTTCACAGCCTTATTTTTTTAATGTGTTCAAACCCTTTCTGATTTAATGCTTCATCTTGAATTTCATTATTTTTTTCTCCTCCCCTTTCTCCTGTATTGATTCTTAGTTTGGGCACTACTTCGTAATATATTTTTTTAACGTAATGATTGATTACTTTAGGCAAGATAGGTAGTAAAAAGGGTAGTAGGCAAGACAGGTGGTAAAAAGTGATACATGTCAAGAGACTTTAAGAAACTACTCAGTGTACAAATGATAATTATGGGTATTGTGACACTTTCTTGCTAATGTGAATATCACATTTTCTAAGCTTGATATCTCTTTACATACTCATTACTCTTTTAAAATATTCAAGTTATAGATGGGTGGTTAACATGATAGAATCCAACTTTTATAAAATGATCATATAGAAAAGTGTATAACTGATGCATATTTGCTAATAATATTAATGTATTATTTAGTTTAATAGCATATGTATTAATAGATAGTATTATGTATTTTGTATATGTATCTTATTCAAGAAGTATCTGAGTCAAAGAAACCATTGAAATAAAAAATAAACTAGAAGGAGTCACCTTCATTCATTTATTCATTGGGCATTTACTAAATACCCTTTAAGACAAGGGATTTAGAAAGATGATAGACCTGGTCCTTGCCCTCAAGTAGCCTACAGTATAATGGGGTTGACAGATAAATCATATGATTTTGTGAAATGTGAGAAGTCCTCTAATAGGGAGCTTGATTGGAAATCTGGGGACCAAAATGTCTTTTTCTTAAGAGCAAATAATGCTCAATTTTATGATGGTCCTATAATTTCTAGACTGCTTGGGAGCTTATGTCTTACAAAGTAATATGCAACATTTTAAATAATTAAATATCATTGTAAGATAATAACAGAAACCAACTAATATAAGCTGGATATTAGCAGCCAATTATAGCTTGCTGTCATTTTTATTTGTTGTAATGAATTTGTCACCTTATTTCTTGAAGTAACAGATAAGGTATGAAAATTACTAAAGCAACCTATCTAAACAAAGTGATTGGAAATTCATGACTTTTAAAAACAATGATGGTCTTTTTAATGTTAAAATTAGATATTTGCTTGAATAGATGAATAAAATAACTAACCTTATTAATTTTTACATTAATTATAGCTCTAACAATTAAATTGACTTGTGTTCCTTCTTAACTTGTTGAATTCCTGATCACTATGACATAAAGGAGAATTTCTTCTTTACTCAAAAATTATATTGTTGCCACTATGGTACTTCTCCCTGACTTTTTCGAAAATCCTTTTGCTTTTTCATTTAAAATTACTAAATATGTTCTGTAATGCTTGTCACACATTAATGTCAATGACTCTAAGCTATGTTTAAGTTATCCGCTGGCATCTAGTAATTATCCAGCACCATGGAATGCAAGGCAGTATCTTCTGATGTGTAAAATTTCAAACCTGAAGAGAATTCCTTAATTTAAAACATGTCTTTAGATAATTTTAATTTACATTTTTTACATTTAAAAATTATAGATACTTTCCTTAATTAAAGTTTTTCTTTTGATCAATAGTTTCTAGGGTCCTGTGCTTCTAAATATATTATAAATTATTAGATGGCATCAGTAGTCACAGGGTCATTTTGGGTCATTTTTTTTAAATCTCAGATTTTTTCAGCAAAAGTTTTCATCATATAAAGATACCAGATTCCTTTTATAAAAGGTGACTGACTGTACATGTTAAAAGTAATCATTCGGAGCAAATTATCTCATATGGAATTTGTTTTAATATTTTGCGAAAACATGTATTCATCCTGTGTGATGGAAGAACATTGAAATAACTATTTATTATAACTCTTTAAGCTAAATTTTATTTTTAGTCCTGTTTTGAACTAGCCTTAAAACCCACAAACACCCGAACCTGAGAACTGTGTTGGTATCAGGCAGAGAGTATGTGAATTCTGATACCTTTTCATCACTTGTACACTAGGAATTCTATTTTTTAAATGATATCCTGCCAGCTTTTTCACAATCCATTAATTCCTGGATCAACATCAGAAAGAATGTCAGAGCAGAGTGAAATTCTTGTAAGACACAGATGTCAGGATCAAAAGTCAGAGACATTCTAAGAGCAGCAGGGAAGCAAGCTTGTTAGACTTTAATCGGAACAATTAGTATCTGTCATGTGACAGTCTCGTTGCCCTGCCTTATATTTCTAAGTTCCAGGCATGCTGAAAGACAAGTCCTCTTCCAAGTTTGATGGAAAATTTCATGAGCTTTTGGTCTGATTACTTTTGGCCAGGATACTTAAGTTTTGTTGGTCCTCTGCAAATTTCCTTAAATGGTGAATTATTGATACACTTAAATTAACTAGGATCCAGCTTAGTTTAGAGACAAATTTTCATCTTCTCTGAGTACATGTAATACAAAGTGACTTGCTTTATGGATGTTTGTGATCATTAGTACCCAGGAGACTTTTCCAGCTATTTTATAATATCTCAGAGAGTGAGAGCTTTTATGGTCTGGTCTCAGATAGCTCCAGTGGATGCTCAATAAATGTGAATCATTGATGAAGGAAAAACTAATTAAAATTAGATTTTGAGGTTTTAGTTAAAGAATTCCTTTGAAATCAGCCATTATATTTTGCTTGGGTAACCAAAGTAACATTCCTTGAATAAAAAAAAAAAAATCAATCAACCAGTTGTCTTCACTACATGTTGTCAATAAACTAACTTGATTCACTTATCATTTTCAGTAATAAGTTGCTTTGATTTTTGCAGTCATCTCTTTTGTAAAAAATATGTAACAACTATTTTTTTATTCAGAGGTCAGCTTTTGGGACAATCTCAAACATCAGGAACTGTAAATCAGCATTTCTGGAAATGAGGAATGGTTCTTTGAAGTGTGAACATTAGTGGAAACAGCTGAGAAAACTCAGGCAAAAATTACTTCTGTTGTGATAGGATTCATCAGTTCACTATTGATATAAAAGGGCTACTCTAATTGGTTAGTGATAGCTGTAAAAACAAGCCAAAAGCCATGGGAAAGAGTATGAACTAGAGGAGACAGACTCCCTTGACGGTTCAATGGTTAACACTCTGCCTTTCCACTGCAACGGGTGAGGGTTCGATCCCTGGTTAGGAAACTAATTTTCCACAAACCTCGCAGTGCAGCCTAAAAATAAATAAATAAATAAAACAAAAATACAGGAGAAGAGACAGGAGGCCAAAAGCATTGAAAACGTCAGGAATCTCAAGCAGTGGTGAGAAGTGGTGGGCACTTTATTGAGTCTCTGAGTCTCCCATATAATACTACTTCCATGAGTCCCCCATAATGCTACTTCCATGAGTCCCCCATAAAATGATGGTAAGATATTTTGATATGACCTGCTGATATTTTCTCAATAGTATTAAAAAAAGGCCATCTTTTGAATTCACTTTTTTTATTATTCTATAACATTATCTAAATAAAATATATGTACTGCCAGCCAAAATTTTTCTTCAAACAAATCCCATGATCACCCCTCCCTTCCAACTAAAACTGTTGGCCTTGACATTTTTTATGTAAAATTTGGAACTGCTACTGAGACAGTCTGATAGTTGAGTGAAAGAAATACTAGCTAAAACTAATGGAAGTGTGGATGATGATGAAGTACATGATGGTCCTTACATATATTCTTCAGCAGCTGAGGCAGATTATTGCATAGCTTTGCTATGTGGGGAATAGTAACATAAGCCTCTCAGTAATACTTAAGGGCTTTCAGTTCAGTTTGATTCAGTCGCTTAGTTGTGCCTGGCTCTTTGCGACCCCATGGACTGCAAAATGCCAGCCTTCCCTGTCCATCACCAACTTCTAGAGCTTACTCAAACACCTTGTCCATTGAGTCGGTGATGCCATCCAGCCATCTCATCCTCTGTCATCCCCTGCTCCTCCCACCTTCAATCTTTCCCAGCATCAGGGTCCTTTCAAATGAGTCAGTACTTTGCATCAGGTGGCCAAAGTATTGGAGTTTCAACTTGAGCATCAATCCTTCCAGTGAATAATCAGGACTGATCTCCTTTAGGATGGACTAGTTGGATCTCCTTCCAGTCCAAGGGACTCTCAAGAGTCTTCTCCAACACCACAGTTCAAAAGCATCAATTCTTTGGTGCTCAGCTTTCTTTATAGTCCAATTCTCACATCCATACGTGACCACTGGAAAAACCATAGCCTTGACTAGATGGACCTTTGTTGGCAAAGTAATGTCTCTGCTTTTTAATATATTGCCTAGGTTGGTCATAGCTTTTCTTCCAAGGAGTAAGTGTCTTTTAATTTCATGGCTGGAATCACCATCAGCAGTGATTTTGGAGCCCAAGAAAATAGTCTGTCACCGTTTCCACTGTTTCCCCATCTATTTGCCATGAAGTGATGAGACCGGATGCCATGATCTTAGTTTTCTGAATGTTGAGTTTTAAGCCAACTTTTTCACTCTCCGCTTTCACTCCGCTTTCAACAAAGGTCATCAGGAGGCTCGTTAGTTCTTCGTTTTCTGCCATAAATGTGGTGTCATCTGTATATGTGAGGTTATTGATATTTCTCTGTGCACTCTTGTTTCCAGCTTGTGTTTCATCCAGTCCAGCATTTCTTATGATGCACTCTGTATGTAAGTTAAATATACACCCTTGATGTACTCCTTTCCCGATTTGGGACCACTCTGTTGTTCCATGTCCAGTTCTAAGGGCTTTATTAATGCTTATTTTGATGATGCTGGCAAAAAAGTGTTGTAGAATTCACAACTGTTTACTTAATCAAACACTTGCATATGCGCTTTATCATAGTTCTCATAACAACAGTAAAGTAAACATTTTTCAATGGTAGAGATGGTGACATAGGCTCAAAGCAGTTAAGTATTCAAATTCACTTGGCCAGTAAGTGCTGGGGCCAATACTGGACTCTATCCATATCCATTGCATCATCTCACTTTTTCAAATGGTCCAGGTGTAACAGAAGTAGTAAAATGCCAACTTAAGATTCATATTTTGTTAATAAAGGCAAGATTATAGTACTGCATACAATGGAATTGAACAGGCATTAAAATAACACATATAATTATTTAATGAAACAAGGCACTCACAATATGACATTAACTCAAGAATGAAGTTACAGAACAGAATTAAAAATATGATCTCAGTTATATAAAGGTATGTTTTTATGTGTAAATGAAAACATGTGTATTTTTCCTAAGTTATGAGATAATTGGTAACTTAAAATTTTTTCTTATACTTTTTCATATTTTCTAACTTTTTATTTTATTTATTTGTTTTTATTTATTTATTTATTATATATATTTTTAATTTATTTATTTTACTTTACAATATTGCATTGGTTTTGCCACACATTGACTTGAATCCACCATGGGTGTACACGTGTTCCCCATCCTGAACCCTCCTCCCACCTCCCTCCCCATCCCATCCCTCTGGGTCATCCCAGCTCACCAGCCCCGAACACCCTGTTTTATGCATCAAACCTGGACTGGCGATTCGTTTCACATATGATAATTTACATGTTTCAGTGCCATTCTGCCATATCATCCCGCCCTCACCCTCTCGCACAGAGTCCAAAAGACTGTTCAAATGACCACGTAATCAGAAAAAATTAGTCATAATAATTAAAGAGCCTCTTGATGAAAGTGAAACAGGAGAGTGAAAAAGTTGGCTTGAAGCTCAACATTCAGAAAACTAAGATCATGGCATCCGGTCCCATCACTTCATGGCAAATAGATGGGGAAACAGTGGACACAGTGGCTGACTTTATTTTTTTGGGCTCCAAAATCACTGCAGATGGTGACTGCAGCCATGAAATTAAAACACACTTGCTCCTTGGAAGGAAAGTTATGACCAACCTATATAGCATATTAAAAAGCAGAGACATTACTTTGTCAACAAAGGTCTGTCTAGTCAAGGCTGTGGTTTTTCCATTGGTCATGTATGGATGTGAGAGTTGGACTATAAAGAAAGCTGAGCACCAAAGAATTGATGCTTTTGAACTGTGGTGTTGGAGAAGACTCTTGAGAGTCCCTTGGACTGGAAGGAGATCCAACTAGTCCATCCTAAAGGAGATCAGTCCTGGGTGTTCTTTGGAGGGGCTGATGCTGAAGCTGAAACTCCAATACTTTGGCCACCTGATGAGAAGAGCTGACTCATTTGAAAAGACCCTGATGCTGGGAAAGATTGAGGGCAGGAGGAGTAGGGGAAGACAGAGGATGAGATGGTTGGATGGCATCACTGACTCGATGGACATGGGTTTGGGTGGACTCTGGGAGTTGGTGATGGACAGGGAAGCCTGGCTTGCTGCGGTCATGGAGTTGCAAAGAGTTGGACACGACCGAGCAACTGAACTGAACTGAACTGAACTGATGTGATCAGAAATGCTGGTAGAGAACTTATGAGTAAATGTGGAGTGTATGATTCCCCTATCAATTATATTTCCATTGTATCCATGAGGCACAGCAAGAGACAATCTGATCAAGACTGAATCAAAATCAGGCTTGTGATATCCTGAAAAAAAAAAAAACAACCATAATATAATTGAACTTTAGCTTTTGAAGGCTTTTTGTAGCTAAATAGCTGCAGTGATGCTAGAGCTTAGTATAAGCAATATATTTCTTTTCCTTCTCTTTGCATTGATTCCATAGAGGGTAGATCTCTTAGGTTTTTCCATTAATATCACCATCAAGAGCTGGTCCCAGAGACCTAGATCTGAACTTCTATACAATTCACTTCTACTGCCAGAAGTCATTTTCTTGCTACATTTGTACTGTTAAGAATTGTCATGAAGGTTTTCTCAAAATATTTTTTGTTTGTCCTGGAACCATCAGTTTAGGCAAAAAGTTTTTATCCATAAGACTTTGTTATTGCTGTTGAGTTGCTCAGTTGTGTCTAACTCTTTGTGATCCCATGTACTGCCCTGTCCTTCACTATGTCCTGGAGTTTGCTCAAACTCATGTCCATTGAGTCGATGATGCCATTCAACGACTCATTTTCTGTCACTCCCTTCTCCTCTTTCCCTCAATCTTTCCCAGCATCAAGGTCTTTTCCAATGAGTTGGCTCTTTGCATCAGATGCAAATAATTCTTTCTGTTGAGTCAGCACAGTCAGTTAAGTATTCTTCTGCTTGTTTCCCCGCAAAGGGCTAGTGAATGGCTCTCAGTGTCTGGTGTGACGGCTCTCTCTGCAGGAGTCTAAGCCATTAGAGAGCAATGGGACCTTTACTTGGTGGCCTGTGTGCCATCTGTTATTGTTCCTAGGGGAATGAGTCTGTCACTTTGTTAATCTGTTTACTGGGCACTTGCTATCTGTGAATCCTGCACAAGGATGATTCACAGGAAAAATTTGAAAAATAGAAATCATCGTCTGTGCCCTGGAAAGGCTTAGAATTCAATTAGAGAAGTAAACCACAAACTGATATGAGAACATATATATCACAATGTATTAATAAATACAGATTGATGTAGCACAAGCTGCATTATTGTTGAAAGATCAGCACAAAAGCATCGTTTGCCTTTATCACCCCAACTGTGAAACATCATACTCAACAACATGGGTGAACCTCACAGATATGCTGCACAAAAGAAGCCAGGCAGCAAAGAGTGTATACTGTATGATGTTCAAGAAGGGGCAAAACTAATCCACATGATAAAAGTCACAGCAGTGGTTATCTTAGCAGACTACTAATGATCCAGTGCTCTAACATGTGGCAGGAACTGGACAAGTGTGCGTTTAATGAATAACTTAATGAATAATGTTTTTGCTTTAGTAAAAATTTCATTGTCTTTAAAATTTGTAGATCTACCAGTTCTTCCTTCTCCCTTCCATTTTTTCTCCTTTCAATTTATGTATTGAGTAACCTAGTTCATTTGACTTGTGGAGTTTTCTACATTCTAAATTTTGCCACCTGCATTTTCAAGGTGTAGTTCAGCCTGTTTGTTCTCTATATTTCCTGTGAACTGATTATAGATCCAGAGGCTTTATAAAAGTTAGATTCTAATTTTTTGGTAGAATTAGAGGTGGCGGTGTGTTTCTTCATGAGGAGGCGCATATATCTGGTTGTCTCTCTCTTTGTAATATTAGCAACTGTTGATGTCTAATGCTCACATCCATTAAAGTATTAGGTTTTGCAAAATGGATATAATAATTTATTTTTTAGGTAGTAATTAGTATGAATCCACATAGAGACACTTTTGCTCCTCAATTGTCTGGTTACACAGTGGTGAGAGAAGATAGAGTCTAAATTATTTTTTTATTTAGCAATTTTTAGTGATTTAACTTTCCATCATCTTCTAATGATGACCAATTAGGTTCTTTTTTTTTTTTTTATCATTATAACTACACTTATCTAAATTGACTTAACGTGTTCCAATCCATTGCAGCTATTGACTCAAAAGGCCCAATTTTTGAACAGTAAGATTTATGAATGATATGTGTGAGTTAGGACTATACCAGGGAGTCTGACTTCAGAAGCTTTTGCAACTATACAAGAAAAAAAAAGAGAATATAATCAATTAACATTCAACTTACTACAAAATTTGACAAAAAGTCAAATTATGATCTAATATTAAATGCTCAAAAATATGCTACTATATCACTGCAATGAATACATGTTTTGGGGAGAATCTTCATTTATTACTTAACATTATGTATTTAATTTACATTTTTTCCATTTACATTTTAATTCTTTATTTCCTTCTAAAAATTGAATATAATCTGAATACAGTAAAGGGCATATAGCTTTATGAAATTTGAAAGATGTAATTCATCCCTGTAACCACCATGCAAACTAAGACATAGGACATTTCTAATAGCCCAGAATGTTTCTTCCTGGATCCTCTCATTAATAGTCCCCTGAGATAACCACAGTGGTGTGTGGCCACTCACCCAGAGCCAGACATCCTGGAGTGCAAAGTCAAGTGGACCTTAGGAAGCACTACTATGAACAAAGCTAGTGGAGGTCATGGAATTCCAGCTGAGCTATTTCAAATCCTAAAAGATTGCTGTCAAAGTGCTGCCCTCAATATGCCAGCAAATTTGGAAAACTCAGCAATGGCCACAGGACTGGAAAAGGTCAATTTTCATTCCAGTCCAAAAGAAAGGCAATGCCAAAGACTGTTGAAACAACTGTGTAATTGTGCTCAGTTCACATGCTGGCAAGGTAATGCTCAAAATCCTTCAAGCTTGGCTTCAAAGTACATGAAAAGAGAATATCCAGAGGTAAGGCTGGATTAGAAAAGACAGAGGAACAAGAGATCAAATTGCCAACATCTATTGGATCATAGAAAAAACAAGGGAATTCTAGAAAAACATCTACTGCTTCATTGACTATGCTAAAGTCTTTGACTGTCTGGATGACAACAAACTGTGGAAAATTCCTAAGGAGATGGAAATACCAGACCATCTTACTTGCCTCCTGAGAAACCTGTGTGCAGGTCAAGAGGTAACAGAACTGGATATGGAACAATGGACTGGTTAAAAATTGGGAAAGTAGTACACCAAGGCTGTATATTGTTACCCTGCTTATTTAACATATATGCAGAGTACATCATGCAAAATGCTGGGCTATGATGAATTACAAGCTGGAATCAAGATTACTGGGAGAAATATCAACAACCTCAGATATGCAGATGATACTATTCTAATGGCAGAAAGAGAAGAGTAACTAAAGAACTTCTTGACGAGGGCGAAAGAGGAGAGGGAAAAAGCTGGCTTAAAACTCAATCTTCAAAAAACTAAGATCATGGCAACTGGTACTTTCACTTCACGGCAAATAGATGGAGAAAAAATGGAAACAGTGGCAGATTTTATTTTCTTGAGCTCCAAAATCACTGCAGGTGAAGACTGCTGCCATGAAAGACTCTTAAAGGACTCTTACTCCTTGGAAGAAAAGCAATGACAAAACTAAACAGTGTATTAAAAAGCAGAGATACCACTTTACTAACAAAAGTCTGTATAGTCAAAGCTGTAGTTTTTCAGGTAGTCATGTGCAGATATGAGAGTTGGACCCTAAAGAAAGCTGAGTGCTGAAGGACTGATGCTCTTGAATTTGGGTGCTGGAGAAGACCCTAGAGAGTCCCTTGGACATCAGGGAGATCAAACCAGTCAATCCTAAAGTAAATCTACTCCGAATATTCATTGGAAGGACTGATGCTGAAGCTGAAGTTCCAGTACTTTGGCCACCTGATGCTAAGAGCCAACACATTGGAAAAGACCCTGATCCTGGGAAAGATTGAAGGCAGGAGAAGAGGGTGATGTAGGAGATGGTTGGATGGCATCCCTGACTCAATGGACATGAGTCTGAGCAAACTCCAGGAGATAGTGAAGGATAAAGATGTGGCAGTCCATGGGATTATATAGAGTCAGACATGACTGGGTGACGGAACAACAACAAATAGGTAATCACTATTCAGATTGTTATCACTGTGGATCAGTTTTGCTGGTTGAACTCAATTTAAATGGAGCTTGTATTAATTGCCTGGCTTCTTTTGTGTAGCATGATATCTGTGACTTTCATCTATGTTGTTGAGTGTCTTAATTCTTTTACATTGCTATGTAGCATCTATTATGTGTTCTTGTATATGTCTTTTGGTGGATATATTTACTCATTTCTCTTGGATATATATATATATATATAAGTAGGTTTGCCAAGGGATAGAGTATGCATATGTGTAGCTTTAATAGATATTGACAAGGTATTTTCTAAAGTTGTTGAACCAATTCATACTCCTACCAGCAATGTACAGCATAGGGGTTTTAGTCATCCTTAATCTTCACCAACACTTGGTATCATCAGTTTCTTTAATTTTATCTGTCTTGTTGAGTGTGTGGTGTCATCTCTTTGTGGTTTTCTGGTCATTGTTAATAGCTCCACATTCATGTGCTCCAGTTTCTTCAATTCAGTTCAATTGCTCAGTTGACACCATGAACCGCAGCACGCCAGGCCTCCCTGTCCATCACCAACTCCCAGAGTCCACCCAAACCCATGTCCATCGAGTCGGTGATGCCATCCAACCATCTCATCCTCTGTCGTCCCCTTCTCCTCCTGCCCTCAATCTTTCCCAGCATCAGGGTCTTTTCAAATTAGTCAGGTTTTACTTTATTGTTGTTTTTTGATATTAATATCCTTTAACAAATAGTTATCTAGGGCTTACTATGTGCCAGGGACCATTTAAGGTGCTGGAGTTACAGCAACAAAAAAAAAATGTTAGATTTAATAGGAATATCTTTGCACACTATTTTGTCTTTAGTGAATCTCAATGAATAAAGCTTTATGGCTCTTTGGGCTTTCCAGGTAGTACAGTGGTAAACAATCTGCCTGCCAGTTCAGGAGACACAGGTGAAGTGGATTTGATCCCTGGGTCCGGAAGATCCCCTGGAGAAGGAAATGGCAACCCACTCCAGTATTCTCACCTGGAAAATTCCACCGACAGAGGAACCTGGTGGGTTACAGTCTATGGGGTCACAGAGAATTGGACAAGAACTGAGCATGCACCCATGCTATACATTGTCAGATATTTTTTAAAAGGCTTTGAAGAAGTTTGGAAAATGACAGAAAACAGCTATGTGGGTTTTCCTTCCTGGCATCTGACCAGAGAATTAGAAGACTAGTATCTGCCACTGGGCACTCTTTGAACCTGGGCATGTCTCTTTGCTTCCAGACTGTTTTTCACATCTATAAATAATGAGGCTGAATAGGATGAGCTGAGCTTTTTTTCAGCCAAGAACTTGCCTCACTGATTTGTCAGAATTCAGCAGTGTGGGGTTGGATCCCCTACAGTCACTGCGGGGCCTTAGATTCTAATAAGCTTGGTGCTCAGAATTATTCTCGAGGGCAGCTTTTCAATTTCACTCATCTTTGTAGTGTTTCTCTCATTATGTGTTAATAACCACATATAATTATTTTTGTAATTTAGGTGTGTTGGATAGGAATGTTAAAAAGGTCTATGTTAAAAGAGCATATTAGAAAGATTTAGTGCACAAAAATCTACATCCATTTTAGATAAGATCTAAAACAAATAATGAGCTAATTTTCTAAATTCCTATTAACCTTCATATTTTACTTCTCTTCTTAGGTCTAGTAGGATGTTCAGTGACAGACAAGACCTCACCTTCAAGGGCTTATAGTCAATTTTTACTGATCAGAGGCCTAGAAATCCTATCATTCTGGTCTTACAACCTCAAATTTGAATAGCATTTATAAGCATCACTTTCAAAACATACAGAGTCATGTTGTGCCACTTACCTGTGACCCAAATACTTAAATGGAACATTCTGTCATCTTGTTTAATACTTTAATTTTTCTCTATGGAGCTCAAGCCTCTGATGTGTATCAAGCAACTAGAAAATTTCACACCCCTTGACCTTGTCTAGGCAACACTCAAAATAACTTTCTGTTGTTCATGTTTTCCAGTCGTCATAATTTCCCCACGAACACTTCTAAATCTCTGGCAGGGCTTTAAAACTACTCTTGGAAGGTCAGATATAGCACTTTATTGTCTAGTTTGAGGTGCTTACTGGGGTGGAAATGAATGTGCTGGAATACAACTGAGTTTTGTTGCAAACGGGATTGCTCTCCCTTGTACTCTTTCTCTCATTTCTGTAACTGGCTGTGGAACCTAATAAACTGGCACATAGCAGGAATAGTTCACTTTCAGTATTCTACTTCCATGTAGTAGAAAAGTGGTAGAAAGGTGAGAGGATCCATCAGTTAGCGAATATTCATGCATTCATTCTTTTTTTTTTTTTATTAGTTGGAGGCCAATCACTTCACAACATTTCAGTGGGTTTTGTCATACATTGATATGAATCAGCCATGGATTTACACGTATTCCCCATCCCGATCCCCGCTCCCACCTCCCTCTCCACCCGATTCCCCCGAGTCCTCCCAGTGCACCAGGCTGGAGCACTTGTCTCACATGCATTCATTCTTTCAGTAAACATTTATTGATACCTGAATGTACAGGTATTTATAGTGTTAAGTAACATACGAAAATGGAATTTCAAACCTTGGCTTGAGATGCTTATAGTTGAAGACAGTCCTATAAATAAATACATTCAATATAATGAACAATTGTTATAATATAGATCTGAGCAAGGTGCTATGGTAGTACAAAGTAGGGAGTAAGACATTTTCCATGTATGTGTGAGTGTGTGTGTATGCACATATTATGGAAGGCTTACTAGCAGATATGATTTGTTTAAGCTGAACAATTCAGTTTAAACTGAATTGTGAAACATGATTAGGACTTAGGAAAGATGAGAGGAAATTCGTGCTAGAGGAATGGCTTATGCCAAGAACAGTAGCCTGGTGGAGCAATGGAGCATGTGGGGAACTCTAAGTACATAACTGATATAGTGGGAGATATAGTTGATATCGATGGAACATAGTTCAGTGGAGAAAGATGGTGGGTGGGACACACAAGTGGAAAGTCAAGCGGACACTGGACCATTAGGTACCTGTGTGTCATACTAAGTTTTCTCATGAAGGGTTTAGTTAGGAAGTGAAAGGATTAGAATCATTTTTTTTGGGGGGGGGGGGAATTGTCAATTTGGGAAGGGATAAATGAGACTGGGCTAATTTTGAAAGCAGAAAGAAGAATCAAAAAAGTTATTCCAATAATCCATGTGAGAACTGATGAGGAGCTGAATTAGGATAGTGAGAGTGATGATTAAGAGACAGGGAAGGATTTGAAAGCTTTTAGTGAGTTAGAGTTGGTGGGACTTTGTGAACAAGGAAAAGAAGAATGTGGGTCCCTGATTTCTGGTTTGTGTGATCAGATTGTTCCATTTACCTATGCAGGGAAGCCTGCCTACTTATGAAGGAACTACCATGTGGGCACACCAGGAAATGCAATGAAGTTTAAAATATGGCCCCTACTAATTTATAATATGTGCTTCTTTACAGTAGTATATGTTGGACAGGTAGAATTAAGTGAAAAGGGCATTGTTAGATGAAGGAAAATATCTAGTCAAGCAAAAGGACATCCATGAGAATGAATGTGGTGAATCCTTAACACCCTTTAGAAGACCTACTGGCCTGGGGAAAACCTTCCGTCTCCATCCTTCATGCCTTCACTTCTTTGCTTCAGTTAAAACCTAACTCTCCACAGACATCACTCTCATGACCTCCTCTGTTTTTACAACCTCCTTTTGAGTTTTCTCTTTTCACCTCCTACCCATGCTCACTATGGGAAGAAGACTGATCAACACCAGAAGAGTCTACCTGTTGATCTTGATCTTGTACCATCCTCAAGCAGTTCTCTCTCAGGGTTCACACTCCTCTTCTGTACCCCCGTTTCCATACTTTTGGCATTGTCCATGGCTCCTGGAACTCTTTCCTCTTCCTTGATAATATCTGCTGTGACTAAAAGTAAAAATGTAGTAAAATTTGTCATTAGGAAAAAAATGAAAGATAAGTGATAGACTAGAAGAGAAAATTTGCAACACACATGACAAAGGCCCAATTTCTGAATATACGGAGCTCTTTCAAGTCAATAAAAAATAGATGGTCAGTCACAATATTGATCAAGGGTGTAAATAGTAAATTTATAGAATAAAGAAACACTAATGGCTCTGGAAATATTAATAATGTTAACTGAACTTAGAGATAATTTTAAAAATTAAAATCAAAACATAAGCTTTTACTTAATAATATAATAACAATTAGAAAGTTTGTTCACATCTAGAGTTGGTGAGTGGAGCAGGAAATGGCAAACCACTCCAGTATTCTTGCTTGGAAAATTCCATGGACAGAGGTGCCTGGCAGGCTACAGTCCATGGGGTCGCAAAGAATTAGGCACGACTGAGCGCGCGCACGCACACACACACACACACACACACACACACACACACAGAGTTGGTGAGCGTGTGCGTAAAATAGATATTTCCATACATTCTTTGTGGAAGTATGTGCTTAGTCACTCAGTGGTGTCTGACTCCATGATCTTGGATAATTATTGCTACCACTTTGCTTTTGCTATCAACTTTTATGGATTGAACACATTCAATATTTTGTTCCTGATTATAGTCTGTGCTTGAAATATTGAGTGGTGCTGAAAATCTGACAGATAAGAATGAGACAGAATTACACTTTTGTTTGGTGCCTTTAAAACTCTTTACTAGCATTCCCTTGTGGAGTAAAGGTCTCCAGAATCTCTTTTCTTCCTAGAAGTTCCCACAAACCCACTTACTTAATGAAATCAAACTTCTTTCTCCATGAATAGAACATACAAATTATAATGTAGTTACCAGTATTTCCTGCTGTAAAATAAATGAGAATTCTAGAGTTACTGATCTGTAGATAAGATCTCACACTGGAAATACATAACATGGGAGAAAGCAGAGATCTTCAGTGTCACGTCTGGGTTCACATCCTTGCTCTGCCATTTAATATAATGTTGAAGAGGTTATTTATCTTCTCTGAGCCTCAATTTCCTTATCTATAAGTAGAGATAATGCAGCTAGCATTTCTGGTTGCTTCAAAGATTAGATTATATAATATGTTAATCAACTTGCATGAAAATAGCACGATAACACAGGCCGTCAGGGAATGGTAACTCTGAATGACATTCCTAGCTGACTCATGGGGTAAAGTATGTGCTATCTTCACCAAGGGGGAGATGCATTACCAAACAGGCCACAGATTTGCAACAAATATAGTTGGATTCTTGTTTTGCAGAATGTTTCTAGAAAGGTTGCATGAAATTTCTGCCTTTCAGAACAGCATATAGAAAGGTGGAAGTAAGGCTGAATAATTGATCTGCTGCTTCCTTGCCATCTCCAGTATCTGCTAACACTGCTAATTACCTGGCAAATCCCTTGGTTTGGCAATGCCAGATTCAGTACGTGGATCTTAGTTCCCTGACCAGGGATCAAACCAGCATCCCCTGCATTGGAAGGTGGATTCTTAAGCACTGGACCATCAGGGATGTCCTTGGCTTAAAGTTTTTTTTAATGTAATTATTGAAATGTGTTAATTCTTGTTACTTAAAGCTTCAGATTTGGGGTGTTAACAACCTCAGATTACCTATTAAACATCTCAAGCTCCTCTACAGTAATCCATTTTTGAATCAGCTGATCTTCTGTGTGCCAGCTCTAGTCTTCAGTTCTTAAATCTAGCCGACCTCCTTTCCCTCTGACAACCAACAGAGTTGGTGTGGAACATAACTTGTGATTGGCACCCAAATCTTAACACTAGGCAGATAACCAGGTTTTGACATGTTTTATTTTATTTTCCACACAATTGACTGCCTTGACAATGAATCTAAAACCTTCTTTGAGATTTCTGAGCAGAGTTTTAGAAGCTAGTACTTGGTGGTGAATGATTCTCAACTATAGTTGAGAATCAGTGGGGAAATATTCCCTTTTTTTTTTTTTTTAAATGTTCTGCATCATTCACCACCAAGTACTAGCTCAGTGCTATTGTTTATTTGCTAGAGACTGTATTAATCAGGGTTCTTGATTATAATATAAAAAGTCCAACTAGCTACCTTAAACAAAACAAAACAAAAGCGTTGGAATGATAATCAACAGAAGATGGAGGAAGCTGCTTGAAAATGGGAGGAAACCAAGAGGGCAAAAGAGGCTTATAACTTTTTTTTTTTTTTTTTTGTCTCTGGATCACTCGTTCTAAATGGAAAGTCTAGGAAGCGTCACTGGAGGAGTTGAATCTCACTCATGTCTCTGTACCCTGTGCTCCCAGGAAGGAACCTTCCCCTTGGCTTCCAAGGGGGAGACAGAGCACTACTTCCACCAATACTAGATTCAGTGGGTAATACCAAGTTACACCTAAATTAAAAAGGAGTTTGGATATTGTATAATTTTTAAAAAGAAAAATAAAGAAAAAAATGTTCACTGCAGAGTTCACTGTATTTCCAGCACCTATGTCAGTGCCTGCATCTCGTTGATAACCAACAATATTACATTTAAGAAAATGAATGAATTCTGTTATAACCTCAAAGAGAGAAGCTATTGTGGTGGTCCGCCTGTCTTGATAAAATGGCCTAGTTTCTTTAGCCGCAAAACACAAATTGAAGTACAATTTTCTTCATCGCGTATAATAGCTAAAAAGAGCTATAATCTTTAGCAAAACTTAAATTTTGATAGCTTTAGCCATCAGATAGCTACCTTGGAACTTTTTTCCCACTATTTTCCTCTCCAAGTAATGTTTTGGGAAACACCAGTGGGCAAGAAATTCTTGTGAGTTTTTCCAGTTGTGGAAGTTTTTTTTTATTCCTTGTGTTTTAAAATGCTGTTTCACAGGGAGCTCATGACCTTTATGGCTATATGCTGCTAGTATTTCAGAGCTTTCTAAACTGACATGGCACAGCAAAACACATTTTCAAGAGTAAAATATATCCCAGAACTATTAAAAAATAACATCTGTGAAATTAGGAATAAAATGGTATTCAAATTAAGGTCACGTAGTGCCGTTTCAAAGCATATTCATACAGGCAGCACATTAATGAGACTGGATTCATTGAAGAATATGCACTTCCTAACTTAATGAAAGTCTGGTCAAATTTGCTGTTTCTGGCTGCCACCTTTAGCTATCTAAAAAGTGTGTGTGTGTATAGAAGTATGGCAAAACCTTGTAGAATTGATTGTAGTAATTTCATATTTTGGATGAGGCTGAGTAGTTGAGAAGTTAGCTAGTCAAGTTAGCTAGTCAAGCCTATTCGCCAGTAAGATAAATTTTTATTTTCTGTACATCTTCCTTAATGGCCTACTGTCTGCCAATTGAAACAGTACCTGAAGTCAGATCATGAACCCTCTGAGAGAATAAATTTTAATTCAACAGAATGGAGGGTGTTACAAAAATAAGAGAGAATTTGAATTTCTTTTTGAGTGTTGCATTACAATTAATAATCAGCTTTGATTTTTATATACTCATCTTAAAATTTGAAATTCTTATTTTATCAAATGCAGTATAAATATGTCTAATTATCTGTGTGAATTAGCATCAGATGATATAATGTCATACACTAAGTTAATTATTGGGTTCACTCCAAGTTCTTCCTCACTTTATTATCTTCGTATTTCCCTTAGGAAAGTGTATTTACCTTCTTTAGTTATTTTGTAAAAACAAAAGATTTTTCCAAATTTAAAATTATGTTATAATATCAGTGTGATTTTGAAAGTAAATTAGCAAAGGCAGTAGTATAAAATTTTCATGGTCACTTGTTTTTTCCTTTGAGTACTGAGTGATGTAGAAAATTCGATTGATTAATTCTCAGGGTCTCTTCTATGATTCTGTTTATAGGTACATCATTTTCAAGGGGAATTTTATCACTTGTTATTAGTATGTTCAAATGGGAAGTCCTTTTTGTATAAATACTAGTTTATGGACTTTATGTTGATGTCAGTAAGTAGGCAAAAATGTAGATAGAAAAATCTTATTTTCAACTTAATCTCATTAATTTAACAATAAATGGCATTTCCAGGGAATGTCCCTAGTTCTTTCAAAAATCAGAATATAACTTCTACTGTCTATTCCTATAATTAAAATAATCTTAGAATTCTTAGACTGAAGCTGATAATTATTTCTGTCAAAAGATATTAGGGAAAAACCTGGTTGATAGATATTAGAAGCTATCATCTTGGATCTAAAGTTTAGTTGATAGGGCAAATATATAATTTAAAAAATTATTATTAAGAAGAATAATAAGATCTATAATTATATATGCATATCTAATCTATTTTGCACCTTTTATATGATGGAAATTTGTCAGTCTGACCATCAGATTTTTCATTCAATCACTTGTTTTCTCTTTTATTAGTTACTCTTTCTTAGTATATTATACAAAGTGAAATATGCCAAATGAATTTCTCACAGAAGAATAAATCTTTTGTAAGAACATGAGTCTTTCAACTATATCTATCTAGAATGATTATAAGATCATTTGAAATGTCTATAAGCTTATCTTGATGGGTTACAATTTGTCAGTGCTATACACATTAAACTTGTTTGAATGAAAGAAAACTTTCCTAAAACAATTTGATTGAGTCTAGATTTTGGTAGTCACCAGTGCTCCTTGCCCAATAGTACAAGCTCTGTCTTCCATAGATCATACTGATTACACTAGAAATTCCCAAGTGACTGGATGACCAAGATGACTAGTAATGGCCAGTAAGTTGTAAATGGAAATAATGTATGTCACTTCTATGATGCAACATTTGATTTCCTTATTCAAGACCTTTCTTAATTTTCTTCTCTTCTTCCCTTGTGACTGTTGTGGCTACTCCATCATTTTTGGTTCCTGAAATATAGAGGTATAATAGATCCAGTCAACCTGTGATGGACTTGTAGGTTGAGAGAGAGATAAGTATTAGGTGTTATAAATCAAGGATTAGTGAACTGTAGCCCATGGGTCAAATCTGGCCTGCAATTTGTTCATCTGTTGTCCATGGCTGCTTTTGTGCTACAACACCAGAACTGAGTAGTTGCAACAGAAGCTGTACAACTAGCAAAACTGAAAATGTTTATTATATAGACCTTTGAATAAAATGCTTGCCTTCTCCTATTCCAGTGATGGATTCAGCGGTCTTTTGTCATGGGTCAGAACCTGTAAAGATTTAGGTGTAGAATCATCATATCAGGATGCTGATTTTCCCACCTAGTCTTATCTAAATCCAAGTATAGAGGCTCTTGTGCCCAAACAAAGAATAAGTAGAAGGTAGGTAATAGAAATTGTTGGTCCTGAAGTGCATTATCCTTTAGGGAATGTGGTGATGTTCTGTTGTGGAGGTGGCTAGATGAGATATGAGATTATAGGATATGAAATATGCATGTGCAAATATGTAGATTTGTTACTGTTCTTACCTCCAAGTGGATAGGATTTAAGATGTTTCATTTGAGAAATATAATTTTTCTAAAAAGAAGGTATAGGTTTTGCCAAAAGGGATGGAAAACAGAAGGTCCAGGTGTCCTAACTCTGTCTGAAAGCAATGGTATCTTTGGTTATTATTCCCTACTTCCTTCCCCCACCCCTACTCACACGGCTACCCCACCAGGGTGTTCGGCATCAGCATGACGTGTTCCATGTTTTCCTTCTTTGGGCTTTAGCTCCCCTCTACTTCTGCTCAGGGAAGTAAAAATGCTCCTTAACTCAAATTTTTGTTTCTCCAAGGCACAGTTTGGTTGAAACCCCTTCTCTAAAGTCCTCCCTTATTTCTTTCTCCCATAAACTTCTGCAATTATTTATATATGTATCTCTTATGTCAGGTGCAACTTTCTGCTTTGTGTTTTCTGCTTCATTTATTGCATGCTTTTATCTCCCTAACTATACCACAAACTCATTTTTTATAATTCTACACCTAGCACCGGATCATGCAAGTAATAATAAATACTTGTTGAATGAATGAATAACTCAGCTGCCCTTTTCTGTGTGGGTAATGACAAAGAGGGAAACTGAGACAAAGAGAACATTGAGTCATTCTCTGGCCTGATTCTCTTTCTTCCTTATGGGCCACAGAGTCAGGTAAGGGCCTTGCTCTGAGTAGGTGCTTAATTTTATTTGAGCCGCCACTCTATTATTTTACTTATTAAATTTGTCTCAGTCTATATCCCCAGTCTCCCCACAGTCATCAAAATGCTCATTTTATTCTTTTAATCCTAAATCTTAGTTTTTTCATTGCCTTGCATTTTTGATAATGACTGGATAATTAACATTTATTAAATGCTTAATATGTGCTAGCTACTATGTTTACATATCTGTGTGTGTTTTCTCATTTAATCCTTACAACAACCTTATGAGTAGATGTGCATGCTAAGTCACTTCAGTCATGTCTGACTCTTTGTGACCCTGTATCCTGCCAAGCTCCTCTGTCCATGGGATTCTCCAGAAAAGAATACTGGAGTGCATTTCCATGCCCTGCTCCGGGGGATCTTATGAGTAGGTGCTATTATTAAATTCTTTCTCACAAATGAGAAAACTGAGGACTCGGGATGTTAAGTAACTCCCTCGAGTGATATTACTACGTAGCTGGTGAGTATTGGAGCTGGATGAGTAACCCAGCCAGTCTTTCTCCAGAGCCCATCTAGTTTGTAAAACTTCTTTCTCAAAGGATTTTCCATCACTAATCTCTGTTTTTCATTCTATGTCCAGTCTGATTTTGCATATTGGTCAAGCCACGTTTAAGCATCTAGCGTTGTACTGAGGGTAGGGAGATGTCACAGAGCTATAAAACCATGTTCCTTTAAGGGATCTAGACTTTAGTTGGCAATAACAGATATATAGATATCAAATAATTAGTGGAAAATATCATATGTAATGAGTGCTAAATTGGGCAGTACAAACATATCATAAATTCATAGGCTGTTAGAGTCAAAGGGAGAGACTTTTAAGGTCAACGAGGCCATTGTGCTTGTTTTACAGATGAGCAGCTTGACAGCATGTAGTGAGGTGATAATTGTGTGATACAGAAAAAATAACAACCCAAGTTGCCTCAAGAGGTTGGAGGTGGGTGGGCACATCAAATGGAGTTAGGAAAGGGAGGTTGGTATTGAAGATGTCATCAAAGAATGATTCACAAAGAAAGTGGGACTTGATTTCAAAGGATGGATAAGTTATGTCTGAGGGAAGTTATAGGTATGTGTGCCTGTAGGTAGGTATGTGTATGAGTGCACACATACCCAGGACATTTTTTAAAAATTGCCTTATAGCTGATTTATGATATTAGTTTCAGGTGAATGACATATTGATTCAACATTTTTATAACTTATACTTCATTTAAAGTTCTAATAAAACATTGGCTATATTTTCTGTCCTATATACTATGTCCATGTAGTTTATTTATTTTATATGTGATCATTTGTACCTCTTAATCCACTTGTCAGGGCACTGTTTGAATAAAGCCACAAAGTGCCCAGAGTATGAGATTTATTCTGTCTGCTTGTTCACCATCTTGTCTCCAGCATTAATTCGTGCTTGTGGGTGGGAATTTTAAAAGATGTGAGTGCCTGAGCCTCACTCAGATGAATTGAATTAGAATCTTTAGGGGTTGGCCTGGGAAATCAGTAATTTTTCAAAAGCTCTCTAGATGGTTCTACTGTGAAGACAGGATAGAGAACAATGCAAAAGTATAGACATAGTATCTTCTCACAATGTCACCACTTAGTGTAGAGCTAAGATGTATAAGAGTAAAATGAGTGTGGTTTAGAGTCTTTGGTCAGTGTTCTGTATGCAGAAAATAGCATAATGAAATGAAAGAATTTGAGATGAGATTAGATGAGATCGATAGATGAGATGGGGAGTTGGAAAAGACCATTTAGAAAGCAATTATAGTAATTATGGATTAGAAGGTTGAAGCCTAGCCTAGGGTGTTTTTTCTGGGAATAGAAAGTTGTAATCTGAGAATTTTCACAAAGGCTTGGTGACTGGTAAAATCTAAAGGACAAAGAAGAGAGTCCAAGAAATAAAATGGCAAAAGGCTGACAAAAGCTTGCCTTATTAAACATTTTAAGGCTGATGTTTGGGGTGTGAAAATATTTACTGAAAAACTAACTTTGAACAAATCAACATTTAAGACCAATGATTTTTTTGACAGTTTTTTAAATCTCATATTGACTTGTGGTTAAGAACTACTTTCTGTTATGTTTGCTTGGATATCCAATGACTTTTCTTAGGTTTATACTTCAACAATTTCAATACTTCAAATTTACGGCTCCTTCTCCAACCACTTTCTCACCACTAATGGAGGGAAACATAGTTGCATAATAGTTCCATTTATAGAAATTCATGACATGTGTTTCATGGACTGTAATAATTAGTATTAGATCTCACTGCAGTATCAGAGACAACCTACTTAACTGTGGCTTAAATCTTTAGATGAGAATTCTGGAGGAAGACAGTTGCTGACGTTAGTTCAGGAGCTCAAGGATATCAAAGCTGAAGTCTCTGACATTCTTGGCTTTCCTCTCAACGTCCAAGGACTACTGGGACTCTAGTTATCATGTATATTCCAAGGACCAAGAAGGGGAAAGTGTGGTAGAGCATAAAGAGTTTTCTTGAAAGTCCCAGTATTTGCATTTATATCTCGTCGGCCACTCTTGTTTCCAAAGGAGGCTGGGAAATTTACTGTTTTAAGCAGGCACATTGCTCAAGTCCTCTGTCAGTGAGAGAGGCACATAGGCTAACCATAATTTTGTGCTCCCCCTCTTTCCCTTCCATTCCTCTTTATTTTATAGTTTATTTGGAGAAAAAAAACACATGTATTAGCATCTGCTATGTGTCAAGTCTTTCACAGTAAACAAGATGAACGCAATTCCTATTCTCATGGAGCTTAGAGTCTGGCAGGGGAGACATGAGGCAAACAATACCACACATATTTAGTTAACTGAAGGTGTGATAATGATACAGGGGAAAAGTAAAAAAGTCATTTTACTTACTTCTTATACTCTTCCTTTTAAACTTTTCCTTATTTTATATCAATCTGATATTCATTTTTGTGTATATGGGCCTTAAATTTTGAAACAAAGCAGTTGTATGAGGTATTTAATCTATAAACACAATTAATAGGTTCACTTTTTATTTAATCTGTTTTTATTAATAATACAGTTTCAAAGACCCAACAAGATATTTAAAATATAATCTTAAATTATGTTTCTGGTCTTTTAATTAAGTATCCCAACTCAGTGGACTTTGAGCAATAATAAAAAATCAAAGTCTAGAAACATTTTAAAAGCCAGACAATTATGGAAGGACTTGTGAAGAGTCACAGTGAAGTTTTTCAAGAACTGAAAGGTCTGAGGTTTCTACCCTATTTGCAAGCAAGACAACCACAGCTTCATGAACGTGCAGAACACTTGAGACTCTTGAATTAGAGACAGTGGACTTTGTTACTCACAGCTCAACGAGAGTCATGAGCTTCATGTTCACCTGGGCTCCCCATCACCCCCAGGTCTGATGGGGGCAATGCAGAGTGGCCCAGGTGGATAATGCCCTGAAAGTAAGTTTATATCACAGTTAAGGAACCCCAAAGTTGGAAACCTCTAGTTGAATAAGAAGATAACTAGCAAACCTGCCCAGTCTTTGCCCTAGAGAGAGAAGGAGCTATTTTCTCTATGATTCTATTCAGGAAACGAATCTTTGCTCCAGAGGATGATGCTACTCCTGTCTTTCAAACTGTTCACTATTCAAACTTTCTTGAAAAGATAGTCCAGAACAAAAGCTGCTCAAAATTCTTGGAAGAATACAAAAGAGTGTACTAAAAAAAAGAAACCTCCCTTTCCCCAACTCCTAGAAGCAACTGTGTTATTAGTCCCCCTGGGTATTCTTCCAGGAATGTTCTATTCATGAACAAGCTTATAAGTATATATCACCTCTCTTCTCTTCCTCCTCTTTCTTCTTCTCCTTCTCTTCCTTTTCTTTCTCCACTAATTCCAGCCTATTTATTTACACTGTGTGCTACCTTATGTTCTGTTAACAATGTATATTGAGGATCATTTTGTGCCTTGTATATCTGACTTATAGTTTATGGATTTATCATAATTTATTTAGCTAGGCCTCTATTGATGAACATTTGGTTTTTATTCAGTCTTTGGTTATTATAAACAATGCTGCAGCAACTATTCCTATGTTTGCTTTTTGGGGCTGTGTATGAGTATGTATAGGTAGTATTATTAGAATTATTAACTGAAAAAGTCAAATCATTATCAAAGTGCCTTCCAAGACAGTAGTACATGAGAGTATCTGTTTACCTATGCATTAATGTTTTTAATTTTTGTCAGTCTAATAGGTAAGCAATCTCATTGAGCTCTATTTTGCATTTCTCTTCTTAGAAATTATGTTAAATATTTTTACATGTTTAAAAGCCATTTAATATTTTCATTTTTAAAAATTTTTTCTTCACATCCTTTACTCATTCATTTTTAGTATTTTTCTTGTTGGTTTGTAGAAACTGTGTGTATTAAGGGAATTAGCCCCTTGTTTTAATATGTACCATGTGCATGAATGGAGCTTTCCAAGTGGCACTAGTGGAAAAGAATCCATCTGCCAATGCAGGAGATGCAGGTTCAATCTCTGGATTCTGAAGATCCCCTGGAGGAGGACACCAACCCACTCCAGTATTCTTGCCTGAAGAATCCCATGGACAGAGGAGCCTGGCAGGCTACTGTCCGTAGGGTCGCAAAGAGTTGGACGTGACTGAGGTGACTTAGAACACATGCACGCATATGCACAGGTTTGAATTTCTTTTAAATATGCCATCAATTAATAGTGCTAGAATGACCTTTACAATAATTCAGGCTCTACATGCAAAAAACTATATAGCAAGCTTTATTTTGTAGTATCCTTGTACCTGCTGAGTTCAATGCCAGGGAAGATTCAGCTGAATTTACAAAATAAACATGCTTGTGATGGGCCAAAATTCACTTATTCAGTGCCATATCACATCATGGTAAAATCCTATAAAACAAACAACCTAACTGTATAGTATGATTATAGCAGCAATGAATGCAGGTCCTAAATCTAACCTCTTCATTTCCCATTTTACTAGAGTTAATTTGGTATTTATTCTTTGTGTGTAGCTCTCAGGACATGAGTTCAGTGTCATTGCTTTTTGTAAGTTCTTGGTGGTTTTTGACCTAACTTTAATATTTATTAACTTATCCTCCAACTTTATTATTTGTGATTAGAAAGTCAAGAAATTGTTCCATATTGTTAGTGATATAACTTTGAAACATTTTTGTCTTTTATTCTCTTTCAAGTTTCTGTGTTTGTTTTGTTGAAGAATGTTCTGAAATTTCAAGGAAAGCTATTTAAAATTATTACTGTTTGCAACTATTTTATGTGTGAACCAGACTAATTTCAATGCTGTGAAATGAAGTACAAAAATGAATTGGACGCTAAATTTTATATTTAATTTGTATCTATGAACTTTTATTGCAGAACCCATAGAACTTTGCAGAAAAATGTAATGTATATTAGAACACTGGGGGATTCTAGGATGTAATACAGACTGTGACAAAAGAATCACCTATATTACAAATGTATGAAACAATCCTCACTGGAAGGGATGGGAAGAAAAGATACTGATCTAAGTAACTGGAAAAGAGTAAAGTCGATAAAATTAAATCCAAAAGGAATTGCCCGTAAGCACATATTCTATTGATAAAGTTGTTTTTCACAAGTATCTGGGATTGTAATTCTGGAAACATTGTATGTGTATATTGGAATCAAATAAATACATGACAGACTGAGGCAGGCAGGATTTTTTTTTTTTTAAACTATGAAATGGGAGGTTACAAACAAGCAAGGAAAGAAGGCTGGAATCATCCATGTGTTGGTGGATCAGAGTTGGAGACATTAGTGTGAACTCATGTTTAGAACTCTAAGGTAGATGGTTGCATATAGAAATATTTATAGATGTATGTATATATAGCTTGCTCAGTCGGCTGAAACTGCCTAAATGCAGTAATACTCCTAGTTCCAGATTTTGGTTTCTAATTTTGTTCTTCAGTAAAAGAAACAAAGGATTGTAGGAGAACTGTTAGATTACTAGGACTGGAGCAGGAAATACATGAGTTTCCTGGAGCATCTTATGGTGCTTAAAAGGAAAAACTGCTCAAAAGACATACAACAGTGGGAGTGTGTCATAGAGATGTAGAAACTAACCAGAAGCACGCCCAGTAGTCAAAGCTGTAATCCAACGTGTGAAATAAATACCCGTAGGTCTGTAATGATGTCCTTACGACCATTTTGAGTAGGACCCCAGCTGGGGTTCTGCTGCCCAGTGTCATCGGAGCCAGTGAATGAGTTCAACTGAAAGGTCAACGGAAGTTTCGTTCTTTGATCAAAGGTTGAAAAGGTACACGTTTGTGTTCTAGAATGCTCTCCCCAGTGGGCTGTGGGGTGGGGCTCTTTTTCCCTCAGAGCCGGGGAGAAGGTGAAGTTCTCTCAGGGCTGGTGCAGCTGTGCGGCTCAATCTCCAGATCACAGCGCCCGGTGCAGAGACGCCACACGCAGCCCGCTGCCGCCGTCTTGAGTTGCGCTGTTGGGCGTGGCGCCTCTGCACTAGAAATTCTGGTCTGAGGGACCAGGTTCAAGGTCTCTGCATGCGGCATCTTATGAGCAAGTGAAAATAGCACAGGCACGGAGGAAAAGAGGAAACAAAAGCGTTCGAGTTTATTATCCCTGTTCTTATTTCCTGGGAACTTTCTTGGCCTTTGCTGATGACAGTATGAAAACAAACAAATAAATAAGGGAGAATCAACAGATCTCTGCAAAGAAAAAAAATCCTAAACAATCGACGTAGGCACTGTATCGTCAAGAAGGTGGAGCATAACTCTCCACTGCTTAAGCGTGATCTGTGATAGTGGCTTCCTTTCAAAGATTACTTTATGAAAGGGAAAGGAAAGAGTAACTTTACAATTGTTCAGTCGCTCAGTCGGGTTAAACTCTTTGCAACCCCATGGACTGCAGCATGCCAGGCCTCCCTGTCTGTCACCATCTCTCAAAGTTTGCCCAACTTCATATCCATTGAATCAGTGATGCTATTTAGCCATCTCATCCTCTGACTCTCTGGTCTCCTTCTGCCCTCAATCTTTCCCAGCATCAGGGACTCTTCCAATGAGTGGGCTGTTTGTATCAGATGACCAGAATGCTGGAGCTTCAGCTTTAGCATCAGTCCTCCCAACCAGTATTCAGGGTTGATTTCCCTTAAGATTAACTGGTTTGATTTCCTTGCTGTCCAAGGGACTTTCAGGAGTCTTCTTCAGCACCACAGTTCGAAGGCATCATTTCTTTGGTGTTCTTCCTTCTTTATGGTCCAGCTCTCACAACTTTATGTGGGAAAACCTGATAAACACTTCCTCAGCCAGGTCATAAAGTTGACACAATAGTGATAAGCTATGTTGATAATATGCACCTTTGATGAGATGTGATGAAAATAGCACTTTACCTCTGTGGAATTCCCCAATCTAATCATAAGAACAAATATCAGATAAATTGCAGTTGAGGACCATTCTTTAAAATACCTGACCAGTAATCCCAAGACTTTCAAGTCATCAAAAATGAACAAAAAAAGCCCGAGAAACTGTCACAACCAAGAGGAGTCCTAAGGAGACATGACAACTAAATGTAATGTATCCTGGATGGGTTCTTGGGACCGAAAAAGAACATCAGGTGAAATCTAAGGAAATCTGACTTAAGTATGGACTTAGTTAAAAATATTGTATCAGTGTTGGTTTGTTACTTGTGACGAATGTACCATGCTAATGTAAGATGTAATGTAATATTGATAGTAGAGGAACCTGAGTAGGAGTATACAGGGGAACTGTCTATTCTAGCTTTGTTTGTTTGTTTTTTATTGGAGTATAATTGCTCTACAGTGTTGTGTTAGTCTCTGCTATACAATGAAGTGAATCAACTACATGATTTCTATAAAACTCTATTTTGTTCTGAAGTAAAAAACTTTATTTAAAATAGTAAAAGATTAAAAACCATAATGATAATATTCTTCCATCACAAGATAATTAACACCTATATGGGTGTATACTGCCTGACCACAAGACTTGAATTAATCATATATTTATATTAGTAATCTCTGAAACTTTTAATAGGATGCAAAATTATTTCTTGGAGAAGGAAATGGCAACCGACTCCAGTATTCTTGCCTGGGAAATCCCATGGACAGAGGAGCCTGGCAGGCTATATTCCACTGGGTCACAAAAGAGGCAGATACGATTCAGTGGTTAAACAACAAAAATTATTTCTACCTCTAATAGTACACATTCCCAGGATTTGAGCATTATGTATGTTCTAAATTTTGGGCTAAACCTCAGATAACTATCATATTTACTGGATTTGATGACAAACTATTTACCTTTCCTTAGAAGGTTTTTCTTCCTCTGTTACTTTGGCCAACCATTCCATTCCCACATAACCATAGTGATCTCACTATGTTATTTTACTTTATTCATAGATGGAAGCAAAACTGGATTAAAAGAGCCCTTTAATATTTAAAACACATTTATGGGACTTCCCTGGCAGTCCAGTGGTTAAGATTCCATATCCCAAATGCAGGGGTCACAGGTTTGATCCCTAGTCTGGGAACTAAGATCGCATGCCACATGGAGCAACTGGAAAAAAATATCAAAGGAGATGATGTAGAGCTTGTTTGAAAAGTAAATGATGTAGCTAGACTTTTCACTATCTCAGATTTCACAACTGTGCTAATTTTTATGATTGCCTTTAAACATGTTTGTGTATGCATGCTTAGTCATGTCCAACTCTTTGTGACCCTGTGGACTGTAGCCCACCAGGCTTCTCTGTCCATGGGATTTTCCAGGCAAGAATACTGAAGTGGTTCACTATTTTCTTCTCCAGGGGATCCTCCTGACCCAGGGATCAAAGCCGCACTTTCTGTCTCCTGCATTGCAGGGGGATTCTTTACCACTTGAGCCATCTGGGAAGCCATTAAACATGTATAGATGGATGAAACCCACGTCTCAAATAAAGTAGGGAATATACTTGTAATTGATGGCTCAGATGGTAAAGAATCTGCTTGCAATGTGGGAGACATGGATTCGATCCCTGGTTTGGGAAGATCCCCTGGAGAAGGGAATGGCAACCCACTTCATTTTTCTTGCTTGAAGAATTCCACGGACAGAGGCTACAGTCCATGGCATGGCAGAGTCAGACACAACTGAGTGACTAAGAGTTTCACTTTCACTCTTCATAGTTGTAATTTTGGTCTTAGAGTTATGCAGCAGTTGTTTTGTGGAACTATATTCTTGGAAAGAAAATTGTAATAATAGTTTTAGGTAAAATTCTTGAGTAATTCATTGATGCTTTTGATTTATCAAATTCCTGTTATTATCTTTAAATAATCTCTTATACACAAATGATAGGCTGCATCAATGGTATGATTTTCATGCAGATAGTGATGATTTAGCCAGCAAGATATTTTAAATAAACATGATATAGTTGAATCATATTATTCAAATATATGAGACATTGGAAGTATGATGCAATTTTTAGTAACAAATAAAATAATTGTAGGAAATCTCTTCCCATTTCATGTTACTTGTTCAAGCTAGAAATGTCAGAAAATAGAAACTGAGTTATCTTCTTAGACTATTTATGACAGCAGTTTTGTATGATTATGTGTCCCCAGTTGCAAAATTCTGTATAAGAGTTGCTCAAACTCCAAACAAGTTACAACTTATTCACAACTTCATCAACTTATCACAACTTAAATATAATTACCAAGACACCAAATTCTAAATGCTGGAATTTAAAGAAATTTGAATGCGTATCTTTCATTTAATGCAAATAGAATGTGTGTATTTTCCTTTCCTTGAAGTAACAAAGTGATTAAAAATATTCTCTCCCTATAACACTACTCAGTTTCTCTATTTATTAGAAATCAATTAATCCAAACTCAGCTTTCACCTGTTGTATGTACTAAAACACGAGGTTACTCTTGCATTTTAGAAAACGTACATTTTTTTGTTGTTAAAATGATGAAGTTTTTAGTACTAAACTATCCCATTTAGATTAGCTTATGCTTCCCAATGTTTTTGAGCATTTTCTTTCCGATAGGGTATAATATCTCATAGCCTCTTTTGTTAAAAGTCAGAATTGATGCTTTACTGGATGGATCAGCCACATTGATACGCCATTATGATGCTAAATAAATGTACTGAATTAAAAAAAAACCACCACCACAACCACCACCACTCCTGGTACTAAAGATGTTTGCCAACATAGAATTTGTTCACTCACACAGTGCATTAGGGCAAAGTCCTTTGAAGTCAGAGGCCGCTGATTGTACCTGACTTCTTAAAAAAAAAAAGACGGCTTTTTAGTCAAAGAAGCAATCCAGTGTGGTGTATCGATTCGGCAACATCACAGCTGCTCCTAATAAGTGGGAGGGAAGGGCCGTTTCTCTGGGGCTGGAATTACTTTTCGATTGCTGGGGCCACAGTGTTGGTACTCTCATTTTGCTGTGCCACCTTTTCTGATCAATACCGCATCACCCAGCAGATAGTAATTAGGTTTCAGAGAGCCATTCAACAAAGATCCGTGTTGACTGCGATAGACAGAGCCAAGGAAAAGGTCACACAGAATCAGCAGCCAACTAAAAGGTGATGGGTAAAGAAAAGACCCCTTGCCTGAGAAGTACTTAGCTCTTTTTTAATTACTGTAATTTTCAACAAAAGTCAGAGAGTGAGATGATGAAGTGAAGCACTTTCCTCCCTGCTGTTCCTGATGAGGCTTGATAGGCCTCGAAATTACGCATTGACTCCCCGTTTGATTTCTCCCAGTGTTTAGTGCTAATAACCTGTAGGGCCTCTTTTTTTCTTTGTACCTCTCAGTCCTAGTGTCACTGCAGTAATTACACTGTGTGAAATCTGTACCGCAATCACAGCTGCCAACTTCCAGCTTCACAGGCTGGGTCAGGCCGAGTATGGCAGGAAAAAAAAGGCAGCTAATAGCTAAGAAAGAGGGAAAGCTTTTTTTTTTTTAATTCCTGAAATGCTTTAATGAATTTTAATAAAATTCCATTATTTCTAAACTGTGTACAAGCATAACAAATTCCTAGAAACAGTAAGGATTGGATGGAGGCCGTGCTCTTTATTCATAATCAAACTTTTACAGAAATAAACACACAGTCAGTGCTGGAAATAAATGGAAATGTTATCATTGTTGATCCTTTGTTCATTCAGGGGTGTAAGGAAGTGGATCCAGGACTGGCATTCTTCTAAACAATGCTGGATTCTGTAATAAAAAATTTTTGAAAAATGTTTCACAGCTTTATTTGTTACCTTTCAACAAATGCCCTTCCCTTAAACCATTCTTTCATCATTCTGAGATATGAGTAACCCTGTATATTCAAGTAGTACCCGCTGGCAGAATCAGGTACTAACATCTTCTTAGACATTGCTCTCTTGGGGAGTTTGGAACTCAGGTTCAAGAACAACTGCAGTAGCAACAGCAACAACCCTCTAGAAAATCAAGGGTGATCTTTTAAAAACTGGTTGCTTGTTAAGGCAAAGAGGTAAAATTTTCAATTATAATTGATGTTATTACCCTAGTTTTGTAAACACACCTGTAATCTCCCACAGAACTGTGGTACAATGCCAATAGACAAAGCATATTCCAGCTACATAGTATGAAATTTTTATATGCTAAGATAAAAGGTTATTGATTGTCACAAACCAATTAGTATCATAACTTGGGAAGCTCTGAGGTATGAATTCTCAATCTTATATGTAATAGATATAGTATAAACAAGCATTAAGTAAAAGTAAGTGTTAGTTGCTCAGTCATGTCCGACTCTTTGCGACCCCATGGACTGCAGCCCACCAGGCTCCTCTGTCCATGAGATTTTCCAGGCAAGGATACTGGAGTGGGTTGCCATTTCCTTCTCCAGGGGATTTTCCCAACCCAGGGATCGAACCCGGGTCTCCTGCACTGCAGGCAGATTCTTTACCAACTGAGCTACAAGGGAAGCCCCAAAACAAGTATTAAACAAGCATTAAAAAAGTGTAAATGATAAACATCAATAATGTGTATTGATGAGATTTTTCAGCATAACCAAAAAGATATTAAAGGATGTATATTTAAAAATATATGATTAGTCTTAGGAACTTTATTCATGACACATACATGTTTACTTATATTCATCATATCGAAAGTGAGTCTTACATAATGGTTAAAGTGCTGATAATCATTGATTAATATGTTTTTTATGTTATGAAAACTGCAAATTTTAAGGAAACTAAAGTGACAGTAAAATGAATTGCTGAAGTGTTACTGCATTAAGATCATCAGAAATTAATGAATTAATGGAGATCAAATTCCATTATTATGACCATCAACTCAAGAATTGTTTTGGGGTTATTACCACGGCACATATATTGCATTGAATGATAGGAGACAGGGACACGGGATACAGACCTTTCAGAGATCATGCCACCTATATGGCTAATCCATTGATCTTTTTGGTAAAAGTAGCATCATGAATACTTTGTATTTTAGAATCAATATAAATTTCCCCTCCCCTCACCCCCACAATTCATCATCAATTTGCCTGGTATCTCCTATTAAAGGAGAAGAGGAAATTCCTTCCTGACCTTGCAAATGATCATTTTCTTTGTTGAAGCATGAGATTTGATTGCCCTTGCAATCTGGGCTCACACTTACTGCCTGCATTGTGAATAACAGTTCCTTTCTCAATCATAGTGTTTGACTCTATGACCTACCACAGAAATGAATTCCAGACACAGACGGTGCATTGGAAAATGGAGATGAGAGTTCTTTGATACTAGATGTTCGAAGTATTGAGCTAGGAGCATTCTGCTCTGAATTCTCTATAAATGCAAATCTAGCTGGATCACAGAGGAGGTATCCAATAGTTTCAGGAAGCATTTGCCCTGTGAAATTGTACTTGAAGATCCCAGATTGGATACCAGTGTAGTTTTTTTGTCCCTACCTGGATTAGAGAAAATGGAGACTATTTTGCCTGTAAGTATGGCTGGAGGAGAGCAAGCCATTTTGGTGTATTACTAATTCAGACTTGACTTCAGAATACTTGATACTGATGTAATCAGGGTAAAAATTGACCTTTGCTTCATTAGTTATTTGATAATAAAAATATTCCTATGGTGCTTTGTAGCTTATAATGTGATTTTTCTGGATTAAAGTTATCTCATTTGATTTTCTTAATAGGCCTCAAGGTAGGGAAGGATTATTGTTATTGGTACAAATCCCCAGTAATTATGAGAATAATATTAGGAGGGACTACAAGTAATACTCAGGAAGGCAACAGTTTTGAAGCATTCTCAGATGCTTTTGTGAAGGGCTTATTTGCTTATAAACAGTGTGCTCATTACCAATGAAACTTACCAACTCTTTTAGGCATCCAAAGGAGTTTTACCACAATTTGAAAAAAAAGACATTGTTCAATATTGGCCTTTTGTGCATAGCTTGGGGGCTTCCCAGGTTGCTCAGTGGGTAAAGAATCTGCCTGCCATGCAGGAAACATGAGTTCAATCCCTGGGTTGGGAAGATCCCTTTGAAGAGGGCATGGCAACCCACTCCAGTATCCTTGCCTGGAGAATCCCATGGACAGAGGAGCCTGGTGGGCTAACGCACATGGGTCTCAAATAGTTAGACACAACTAAAGCGACTTAGCACACACGCACACGTGCTTGGCTTATTCCACCTGGCAAAGTGTTTTCAAGTTTTCTCCATATCAACGTATATGTCAGATTTCCCTCCTTTATGGCTGAGTAATATTCTACTACCTGTAATCCCACCTTTTGTTTATTGATTGTTCTGTCAGTGGACATTTAGGTTGCTTCCACCTTTTGGCTATTATGGTTATGGATACTTTTAATTGAAGAATTTTTTAATTTAAAACACCATTGAATACTCCCAGTAGGTAAACTTACTTTTATAAGGTGATTTAAAATGTGGATATGATTGCTTCCATAATTGTTTTTATTATCATCCCTTTGACATACTCAGAGTATTTTGCTGGCAAATATTTATTGCCTTAACTTGAAAGTCCTATACTTTACTGAGCATATTTGAGTACTATACCTTAGATACTGAAAAGACAGACATGGATAGAGGACATACATGTGGAGATGTGTGTGTGCCAAGTCCCTTCAGTGACTCTTTGTGATCCTATGGCCTGTAGTCTGCCAAGCTTCTCTGTCCATGGGACTCTCCAGGCAAGAATACTGGAGTGAGTTTCTATGCCCTCCTCCAGGGTTATCTTCCCAGCTCCCGGTTGGAAGCTGCATCTCCTGCGTTGGCAGGCAGGTTCTTCACTGCTGGTGCCACCTGGGAAGCCCAAATATAGAGATAGTCATGGCCAAATATAGTATGTAGGTTTGAATTGTTTGACCTGCACAGTATGTATGAATTTAAAAAAATAAATAGTTTCAGATATCTGGAAATCAGGAGATTTTTACATTTTAATGTAAAATTAGATTTTGTTTTCTCAGAAAATCTGGAACATCTGACAATATCCTAGACCCCTTTTCCACATGACAACATTTTGTGGGGCTGAGTGGCAGTTGCCACCTTTAGACAGAATTCATATTCTTCAGTTGAACATAAATTCTATATGATCTGCTTTTCTCATTTTTACTTTTCTAGCCCCCAACAGACCTGTTCTCTGAAGCTCTGCTGTATTTAACACATGACTAGTCCAAATTGAGACATGCTGTTTGTATGAAAATCACACTGGATTTCAAATAGTTGGCATGAAATAAGAGGGCAAAATATTTCATTAATAATTTTTGTATTGATTATATGTTTAAATGGTAATATTTTGGCTCAATAAATTAGTAAAGTAAGTTTAACCTATTCTTTTTACCTTTTAAAAAATATGGCTACTAGACAATTTAAGATTGCATATGTGTCTCACATTAGATTTCTGTTAAATATTGCTACTCTTGTTGGTCATGTCCTAGTACAGGGGTTGTTAAGCAATAGCCCATGAGCCAGATCTGACTAGTTGCCTGTTTTGGTATGGTCCACCTGTTAAGAATGATTTTCACAGCTGATTCTTTGCTTTTTTTTTTTTTTTTTTTTGCTTTTTTTTTTTTTTATTATAGGGAACATTTAGCTTTAAACCCCAATTAATTGAAATATTGTTCCTCTCAAAAGAATTTAATTTTTCTCATTAGTCAGTCAACCAGTAGTTCAAAACACTATACTCAATTATTCTTATCACTATTATTATATTTTGAATTTCATCAAAAGCTTATGAAAATTGTTTTTTCTCTTGTTATTCAAGTTCCTATATTTTATCCTTAATGTTCCTTCTTGGTGTGCAAAGCCTAAAATATTTACTATCTGTCTTTTCACAGAAAAAGTTTACTAACCATTGGTCCAATAGGAAGCTGATGCAGGCAGCTTTCTGAGGAAGTTAAAGATAGTGGAAATGCTTTGGATTGTGATAGGCAAGGATTCCAATCTTATTCACTGATCTAATCTCTGAGTCTTAGTTTTTTAGTTTTACAGTTTTATCTGTAAAATGGCAATAATGATTCCTTTCTAAATTATTTCATAATTAATAAGATACTGTTAATGTAGGTAAGATACTGTACAAGATATTTTGTGGGATAGGTAACTCCAGCACTTCCTCTGCCTAGCATTCTCTTCCTTGTCATACCTGACTTGGTGCCTTCTTGCCCATCTTTAGCTCAGATCATTTCTGGTTCAGAGAAGCATTTCTTGCTCTAGCCTTGAGCTTAGGTTAGCTCTCCCCAGAAATCCTGCCTTTTTTTTTTAATGCTTCTCGTATTTACTGCTGTTTGTCCCATATATGTCTGCCATCTAAGATTTTAATATCTAGAAGGGAAGTGTCCTGTTAACCGCTATTTTATAGTACTAACACAAAATAAGTATTCAATAAATTTCTTTGAGTGATGTTGATGCAAAATACTCTACAAATCTCACACACACACACACACACACACACAAACTAGAAGAATTCAGAGGGAGGAGATTTGTTTTTTCCACAGAGATTTCAAGGTTTGTGTCTAGAAATTTGGGTCATGTTTTAGGACATATAGTTTAAATATATTGATACTTTATTCATCCCTTCTGCAGACTTGTATTTTCTCATTCATCTTTCTTAAAGATAAATGAGAAATACAGGCAAAACACTAAACACAATGCCTGGCACACAGTAAGGCCTCGACAAACTCTCTTTTCTCTACTTGTGGATGATGATGGTAAATCAGAATATTGAACATAAAATAACCAAAGTATCTATGTATTAGATAAGATTGAGAGATCAAAAATTTTGGAGAACAGAAGGGAATCCACTTTAAGCAAATTGCAACACCCAAATTCAAACCACTCTCAGCAGCAAAGTCAACTTTATTTTTTTAATGAACAGTATTTGAAGTAAAGGACAGTAAAAACTTAGAATCCAAATCAAGTTATGAAAACCAAAACTAAATTTTGTAATGTCCTGAGTTTATACACTCAGTTCAGTTCAGTCACTCAGTCATGTCTGATTCTTTGTGACCCCATGGAGCGCAGCATGCCAAGCCTCCCTGTCCATCAGCAACTCCTGGAGTTTACTCAAACTCATGTCCATTGAGTCGGTGATGCCATCCAACCATCTCATCCTCTGTCATCCCCTTCTCCTCCCACCTTCAATCTTTCCCAGCATCAGGGTCTTTTCAAATGAGTCAGTTCTTCGCATCAGGTGGCCAGCGTATTGGAGTTTCAGCTTCAGCATCAGTCCTTCCAATGAATATTCAGGACTGATTTCCTTTATGATGGACTAGTTGGATCTCCTTGTAGTCCAAGGGTCTCTCAAGAGTCTTCTTCAACACCACAGTTCAAAAGCATCAATTCTTCGGCACACGCTATTTAAGGTTTATACAATGAGTGTCTGTGTGCCAGAATATTTCTGGTCAGAATGACAACTGGCAGTTGTGACTCCCATCCCTTTAGAACACAAGGCTTAACAGCTGGGAAGAAAAAGCCCACAGTAGGATTCATGTTAAGCTTTCCTAACAGGAGTGGACACTAAGACTCTAGAGATGACAGAGCTGATAATAAAAGGCAGCCTCAGGGTTTCCTCTTCCAACCTTAACTAACCTTGAAATGAAAGTCACCCAATATATAATTTTAAAAGGCCAGATTTGGTTGATGAAGATAGATCCACAAGATGGAGTCATTATCCTCCTTACCAAGCTTTAGGGATTTCTGGAATTTCATTTGAGAATTCTATGTATTCCATTCCCAGGTCTTCAACTCTGTTCAGTTTAACTGGTATTTGTCAAGTATCTACTGTGTGCTAGGCACTAAGGAAATAGAGTTGAATACAGAGTCAGAGTCTATTTTAGAGGAGCTCAGAGTCTGGTGCAAGAGAACAATGTGCAAGAGACTCCAGTTCACTGCATGTGTGCTGTAATAGTGCCCTGCACATTTACTGTACAGCCTCAAAGATGGGCTCCATGCCCAGGACTGAGAACCATTCGGAGCAGTCTTCCTGATGGAGTTGAACCAGAATGTAGTCAGAGTGTGTGAGTGTGTGCATGTGTGTGTATGTAAGGAAGGTAGTGGTGGTACAACCTAGAGTTAAGGCCATCTGTTTTTATCCTTGTATCTTTCTTGCATCCTGGGCTCAATTGTGTCCGACCCTGTGACCCCATGGACTATAACCTGCCTGGCTCCTCTGTCCACGGAATTTTCTAGGCAGGAATACTGGAGTGAGTTACCATTCCTCCTTCAGGGGATCTTCCTGACCCAGGGATAGAACCGACATCTCCTGCATCTCTTGCATTGACAAGTGGATTCTTTACCACTGCTCCACCTGGGAAGCCCAGAGTGGAAAGTTAGTAAATAGCTAATCATACAAATGTATGAGTTGGTGTGCTAGAGTTATGAACAGACCGCTCTGGCAACACAAAAGGAATGACAGATTGCCTCAGGAAAGGCCACCCGAAGAAAGGTTAGAGGAGACTTTATTAAGCAGAGAAGAGAATTTTCCCCAAATGGTCCAAGTTCACTTGCTATCTCAGACTAATTATTATCCTCAAGCATGTCCTGGTTTGAACAGTAAATTACATGGTCACACCATATAGAGCAGCAGTGTAGTGGAGACTTCTTGCCTTCCAGCAGAATCATCTTCTCTTTTTGAAACTTGGTGGCACTATCTCCCAACCTGACTTGATGCTGGAGATGGCCCTGTGACTAAGTTCTCTTCAGTGGAATAGGAGCAAAAGTGATGTGTTCCCAGCAGCAGAAGAACTGAAGAAGAATGAAAATTAAAAGTTAATGTGCTGCTTTCCCTATCACAAACTTCTCCTGTCACAAAACTAACTTGCACTGTAATAAAGGAGAGCTTGAAATCAGGTGTGACACTGAAATTTTGAATAAGGATGAAATTTTAAGAGACACAGATGTAGAGAACAGACTTTTGGACTCTGTGGGAGAAGGCAAGTTTGGGATGATTTGAGAGAATAGCATTGAAACACGTATATTACCATATGTAAAATAGATCACCAGTCCAGGTTCGATGCATCAGATGGCACTCAGGGCCAGTGCATTGGGACCACCCTGAGGGATGGGAGGGGAAGGGAGGTGGGAGGGGGGTTCGAGATGGGGGACAAATGTACACCCATGGCTGATTCATGTCGATGTATGGCAAAACCACTATAATATTGTAAAGTAATTAGCCTCCAATTAAATAAATTAACTTACCCCCCCCAAAAATTTTTTAATACCTGTAAGTACTAGGTGGTGATAGATCTGCTTAAGATGTCTTATAATGGACACTTCATGGCACTGCCATGCAATGAAAAGCAAGTTGCCAGATAATATGGAGGTAATACTATTTCTGTAAACATAAAATCCATATATTTTACATGTACTTATATTTCTATATATGTGCATAGGAAAAGATCCAAACTGTTAAAGACAGTGAACAGTACCTCTGAGTACTCATTAGTTGCACTAATCAACTGTATTAGAATGCATTAATAGAAATTTTCAGAATGAAAAAGTAACATTGAGTGTTAATTTTGATAATCCTAGAGATGAAGGGAATGTTAGGTAAGGAATTAAACACAAGTTAATACGTTTGATGATAGCTGCAATTAGTCAGTGAATCTTAATTTAGTTTTTTTGTACATACCTGAAATAAAAGTCTCCTGAAGTTTCCAAATGTAATTTATTTTCTTATTAATGTCATCTAATGTCAATTTGTATAAATATAATTCTGATTTTTAGCTCTGAGTTTTCATAATTAAATGCTCTAGTATGAAGGACAAGTTTGCCAATCTGTCTGTTACTATCTAGCTGTTTCTTCCATTTTAAAATCATATTTTCTGATATATCCAAGATGTAATTAAAATTCATGGGCAGAGGAGGCAGACATGCCTGGATTTGAATCTCAGTTTTTTAATTTTTTTTTTTAACTTGTGTTATAAGTGAGTTACTTTATCTCTTTAAGCATCAGTTACAGGACTTCCTAGAGCTCTTTTGAGGATTAAACTCTACACTGCATCCCCAGTGCCCAGAATGACAGAGTAGACAATGAGAATCCCACCCTTATCTCTACCCAGTCTTTGCTCTCATCTTAGTTCACTTTTAAGAAGCAGTAAATATGGTTTAATGCAGTTATTAAATAAGATAAACCTTCCATTGCCCTGCATTAATTTACACTACCCAGTCTCTCAAAAAAGTTTTAGCAGGCAGTTGGTAATTTGAAAGTAAAGGTGTTAATAGTATTTTACCTCTTTTGTCTTTTTTGTAAATTTCTTGTTTTCTTCTGAATTATATTTTATCTTGTAAAGATTGAAATAAAATGAGGGAAAAGATAATTATGTTGGGTCAAATGTGGACAGAAGACAGATTTTAAAAATTAGTAGTAACTCATACATATTGGTAGTACAGGAAAATAAAGCAATATTAAAAAGAACCTATTTTTTAATTATAAGATTTATCATGCTTATGTATTAATATTTCAGAAAATTTAGTTTGTAGATATAAGCTGTTATAAATTAAAAAAAAAGAGCTACACTACCCAGAGTTTCACCTTTTGAGTAGCTATTCTTAATATTTTAGTGCATATACTTCTCATATCCTGATACATATTTAAAATCTTATTTACATTTTGAGACCACAGTTTTTCAGTTACTATGTTGTTACCATTTCCCATTATTCAGTATTCCATAACATTATTTTAAAGGGATGATGATATTCTAGCCAAAAGCTTTATTTTACTAATATTCTTAATTTTGAACATTTATGTGTGCAATTTTTTTTACTATTGCAAAACAATGTTTTGTCATCATTTTAGTCAATTTTCTGGTGCATATCCATGATTATTTTTTATTGAAAAATTCCTTGAAGTGGAATGTTTAGATAAAAAGTTGTGTATATTATAAAGATTTGATATACATTGCTAAATTTTCCTCTAGTAAGCTATAATATTTATGCTTTCATTGGCAATACTTGAAAGCACAGTTTCCCTGTATTCATTAATCCTTGAATTCACGAATCCTTATTAGTAGAAATTTTTTTTTTGGACTGGTCAGTCAGTAAGTTAAACACATCATCTCATTGTTTTAGTTTGAATTATTTTATTAATAGTAATATTTAATTTTTTGTGCTTGTTTTATTTGGCCCTTGTATTTCTTTTATGAACCATATATTTGTTTCCTTTGCTTCTATTTTCCTTGGTGTTTATTTTTTTCTTAATTAATTTTTTAGTCAACCTAAAGTGTTCTTTAAAAGGAGAAGGGGGCGGCAGAGGATGAGATGGTTAGATAGCATCGCTGACTCAATGGACATGAGTTTGGGCAAACTCTGGGAGACAGGGAACGATAGGGAAGCCTTGCATGCTGCAGTTAGGGGTCACAAGGAGTCAGATGTGACTTCACAACCGAACAACAACAAAGTGTTCTTTATATATTAAGTATATGAGTCTACTTCATGTTGCAAATATTTTCTCAGTATGTGTTCCTTTTTAATTTTATTAAATTTCCTTTTTAAGATACAGAAGTTTAAGACTTTCATTTAGTTAAATCTATCAATGTTAGAATTTTTCAAACTCTACAAATTCAACTATATTATATCCTAGCATTTTTATGGTTAAATCTTTAAGTCACTAAAAGTGTTAAAAGTAAAAAAAAAAAAAAATAGATCCAACTTATTGTTCTAAAGTATTTGTTAGTTGGTCATTCTAATTCTACCTGCAAAATCCACCGTTTCTTTGTTGAATTGAAATTTGGGCCACAGCCTCTTATCTGAACTTTCTGGGACTAGCAGAATTCAGAATTTGTTATGTTTTGGATTATAGAAAAGTAATGTAGTACGTAGACCATATATTATAGAACAACTGTAGTAGGAACTGAAACAGTTCCCTGAAATAAAGTACTTCAGTATTTTCACAGTAAAACATTCACACTAAGTGAGATAAGTCTATAAATTAGTCCTTACTAGGTTTTATTGCCTGATAAGTTCTAAAACAACATTCAGTTTTCAGAAATTTTTGAATTTTGGAATTGTGCCTAAGATATATTAGACTTGTATCATATCTAACATGTAATAAAGCCCTAAATATATAAGCTTTGTCTATTTTGGCTTGATAATTAGTTCCATTTTCTGTCTTATGCTCCACAATGTGATATACTACTTTAGTGATTTTTGTTTTAATCTATGTTTTATTTTTTTTTAATCTATGTTTTAATATTAGTTTTACGGTCTTCTTTTTTACCCCCAAATTTCTTGATCATATGTTTTAGGAATATTACAGAATTTTTTCCTCAATAAGACAAATTACATGGAGAATTATAGATTAATTTGGGGGAAGCATAGCCGACAGGGTTGAGCTGTGTTGACAGTGGACAGAGCTGTGCTTCCTGTGTCTGGGTACTGAGTCACTTTTGTATTCACTCTGGAATAAATGTTTAGTGGTCCATTTTCAACTTTCAAGACCAACTTGAAAATTGCTGGTCTCGACACATTTTTGAAAGTATATCTGGCTGGACCTCTGAGACACTCTCATGGTTATTAACACCATATACAGTATTAGCATCTTAGAGCCTCCTAGCAGCCATGCTACAAAGAAACCCATTAATTGTGATTTAACCTAGTGTTAAAGAAAATCATTTGACTACAAAATCCCTATATCACAATATCCAGCACATAGTTTAGGAAATAGTTGTCTGGTGCAAAGTAAAAGTACTTAGAATTTGAGGATTTTCATCCATCACTAATCTATCACAGGTGTTTATTGAATGTTCTGTTATGGTTTTGTTTACTGGAGGATATAAAAGAATTGTAAGACATGGTACCTTACCTCAGGAACACACGCAATGAAAACAACCAGGGAAATGCTGACTGTGGAGCTGCACTTCTCAATGGACTGTTAGCCCTCTGAAGGTACAGAGGCATCTAACTGATATTTGTATTACTGGAACCAGTACAGTGCATTGTTTATAGTAGCACTGCCTTCAGTAAATACATTAGATGGAAGAATGAAAGAAGGGAGAGAGGAGCGGCACTGTCTTCGGGACATGGCAGTCTATTTTGGCTCATACATGCATATGAGATGAGGACAAAGCCAGAGTGAGCCTTACCAATGAGATTGAACCAAAGCTGGGTGACGAAGGATTAATGGGGACATTTCCCTCATCACTGTGGGAAGTAATGATTGAAAATAGGCTTATTGCGCATGTAAGGCATATCACAGAGGATGATACGGCTGAAGACGAGATGGTTAGATAGCATCACTGACTCAGTGTACATAAACTTGAGCAAACTCGGGGAGATAGAGGAGGACATGGAAGCCTGGCAGGCTGCAGTCCATATAGTCGCAGAGTCAGATACGACTTAGCTACTGAATAACAACAAGGCATATCATCCCCAGCCTAACCCATGTTCAGACACTGTTTCATACTGATAGAGGCCCATCTGGCTTACCCTGTTTGGGCCCCAGAGCCTAACTATGGTTCTCAAGGAGTTCTCTGATTAGATAGCTACTTTAGCGGGTGAGAGAAAATGTGGCTCATTACTTTGTGTAAAAACTGAAAAACATTCTAGTGTGGGAAATGACACAGGGCTGCTCTAATTAAGCAGCCTGCCACACATGCCTCTCAGCTGAACTCTGTTCCTTAGCTCAGTTGATAGACTGACTCTCTTACACGTGTGTACACACTTTGTGTGCAAAATAACTAAATGACTGAGGTATTTTCTGACACATATTTTCTGAGGTATTTTCTGATCGCTTTCTTCCTGAGCTCTTGCCCACCGAATCTGGGGGGAAAATAACTGTCCAATTCAGTTCAAAGCTTAGTCTGAACAGATCGTTTAAATAGTTATTTTAGATCATTATTTCTCTCAAATAGACTCTCCTGTGTTCTCTTGGTTTCCTTTAGGTAGTATATGGAAGAAGAGGTGTGGCTTTCATATCCTTAAGGCACCGGGAGAAGGGGCCCCTGGCCTCATGCTGGCCCATTGGAATCACTGGTTAGCACGGCAGCTGCCTGCCATGGTCTTGTCCCTCTTCTGCCTCCAGTGTGTGGACTTAGTCTCTTCTCTTGGCTTTCTCTGGTGGTGCTTCCTGGCTGATACAGTCTGAACCTGACTTCTGTGATGTTAGAGATGGCCCCCAAAGGTCTGACTGAGACGCCCACCTGGCTCTGGCTCGGCTGGTTTGTGGGGCCGCTCTCACTACAGCCACTCTCCTCACCGCGCTGATGGCCTGTGGCGGACGTCACTGAGCCAATTCCCTGTCACGCGACGCAGAAACCGAAGGTGGTTCCGGGAAGCTAAACCCAAGCCACACCCTAAAAAAGGAGAACTTGGGACCTAATCCTTCTGGCTACTTTCCTGCTTCTCTCTCTGAGACTTCTTCCAGTTTTCCCCCTAGGACAGAAGGAAGTAGGCTTCTGTTTTGTTCTTGCATTACGTCTTACTTATTTCTGATTCCAGCAAAGGCTTAATAATAGTCAGTCATTACTCCTAATCTACAAGAGAATTTATAGGCTGAATCATTAAATTTAGCTGCTTATATGGTTAATTGGGGGTGAAAGGTAAAGAGTTTTCTTGAGAGGCACATCTTTCAGGGCAACAGTGTTTTTTTTTTTTTTTTTTAAGTCAACAGTCGTATATGTAAGAGTATTGTTTCGTTGCACATTTCTGTTGTACATGACAAAAGCAATGTTATTGTGACAAATCCTAGGGATGCCTGGAATAGTTTGGACAGTCACATTCTTGGAAAGGCAAAAATGAAAAGGATAATTTTTAAACCATTACTCTAGTTACATTACCCATTATAATACCTGAAGGACACATTATTAAGACTTTTGAGTGGGATAATTTTAGTTACTAGTAATAGAGGCTCATTCAGATGGTCTAAAGTAATGGGACATTTATTGTGAGGACATATATGACATATCTGTTAGAGTTTATTGGTTATAGTCAGTGGGGTCTGGCTTAGGCTAACCTAGGTGAAAGAAGAATTTAATGGGGGTGGCAGGTGATAGCAAGTGGGATTCAAGGAAAGACCAAAAAAAGGGGCTGTAGAAAGAACTGAAACAACTCCGGACATCTGGATTTAAGGGACAAACTCTTGAGTGTGCTATTAATGGGACAGATTCTCTCCAGCTGTTTACCTCTCTGTGTGGTTTCCCTCATGACTCTGTGTCTCTGAAGAAAGAGGATGATTAGTCTGGGAGAGTTAGGGATCTACCCCTTGGCCAAAGTAGTACAGTTCCTCCAAAACTTCACACGATAGTGGAAAAAATGGAGAATCAGGGCAAGCTGAGTTGAATTTAGGCAAGTGGCTTTCCTGAGGGTTTCTGTGATAGCTCAGTTGGTAAAGAATCTGCCTGCAATGCAGGGAGACCCTGGTTCAATTCCTGGGTTTTCTAATTAGTCTTTCCAAATTGTGACAGAATGTCTAGCAGAAAGTTTATAATCTGGCTACTAAGTCAGCACTAACTCAGCATCACTTTCCCCACAGAATGTAGAAGAGCTAAAATTGTTTTATGATTACTTAAAACAAAACAAAAAACAGGGAAGGAAGGAGATTTTTAAAGAGGATTGTTTCTTCAATTAAATATTGAATATTTTGAAGGTAAGCACAGAGAATTCTCTTTTATATCCCTTTAGACAAACTATAAATTTTTAAAATGTTTGTAAAGTATTTGCTGTTTTTTAAATATTATGAAAATTTCTTTCGTAAATTATCTTTTAAACTGACTTCAAGAAGCTGCAGACTCTGGTAAAGGTAGCTTTTTTTTTTTCTCAAACAATTGGCAAGGATGGGAGTGGAATCCCTGGCTTTAGAAGGCCTGGACTGTATAAACCATCTTGATTGCCAAATGTCTCAGAACTAATAATATATGGCAGAGCCAGAATTCACAGCCAGTTTTAAATTAGAAGTTCTGCTCCTTCCCCAAGTCTAAAAGTGGCACTCTTGAATTTTTTTGTAGAAGGAATTTAAGTGGGATAACTGGGTTAGAAGTGGGAGCTAGGTCAGGACTTTCTTAAGGGAATCCCTTAAGACCGGAACTAAGTATATATATAGCTTGTGAGGATGGGGCTGAACCAAGGCAAAGCTAAGCACTAAGTCCTTAATTATGCCCTCAGTATAGGACCAGCACCTACTTTATAGTTAAATTCAAAAATAGATTAGGTATGGGTTGCACTAGCCATCTAGTCCTTGATGTCGTCATTCCTTCCAGTCAGACCATTGCCAAAGCCAACTCACTTGGATCAGCTCTACCCTTCCTCTCTGCTTATGCTTTAAGGCTCAGGATTCTCCCTTTCCCCTTCCAAAGTCATGTGAAACCAATCAGTAATCATATTTAGAACAAATTTCATCATGTAATTAATTACTAGTTAGTAATTAATTAATATGAATTAATAATATTGCCCTATATTATCACTTCTTTACCTAGTTAGACACTACCCATCATTTGTGACTTTCTGTCTTCTCCAACCACTCCATCCTCCAATAATATTTTTGTCTTTTGTATTTATAGGTTTATTGTTTGTACCTTCCACTGTATACTGTTTCTCACTTTCTATTTTTTATCTCAACCATGTTGCACTTTGCTTATTTGTACCTAGATAAATGTCTAGTACAGCATGTGAGAGCATGTTATATGACTTAATGTTGTGATTTTCTAAATTGGTGAAGTGATTTGGAATCAACTGGATTCAGTTCTAGGTTCCACCTATCTCCTTGCCTACAACCCCAACTTTATTTAATTAAGAGCTAAGCTTTTATTTAAAGATTTCAGAGACCACCCCTCCTTGCCCCACCATGAAGATCATTTATTAAACAGACCAGGTGTATTTTTCATTTGCCTGGCCTAATTATAAGCCTTCAATCCTGGTTCTGGTGCTTCTTCACAGTCCCTAGCTTGATTTTGAATAAATAGTAGATTTTTAATAAACATTAAGATGAAATAAATAGTATAATATTTATATCTTATGAATTTTTAGATTTACTTCAACTCTAAAGGATATTTAAATTCATTTTAAGTCAAAAATAATACAGATTTCTCTAGCATTGTAAGTGTTAAGTACATAGAATCATTTCTTAAAGAAATTAACACAAAAACAGGAACTTAAAAAAACCCCATGAGTGTTCCATGAATTACCTTTAATATTTATGGCAGGAACAGATAGTATTTATTTGATATATTGACCTGTTTACCAATTTCATTTTGTACATCTGAACTTTTCAAAACATTGCTTATATTGTGGTTTCATCTTTATTGGCAGGTAGTGAACCAAAAATAGCAGCCTGATCCAATTTAAAATGATACAGGCTCATTATTGTTCAATTATTTTACCAATTTTTTTGTGTGTGGCCACTCTTTATCAATTACATTAATGCATTTCTAGACACAAATTATTTAGGTTGACAGAATTCAGAGTTTTTCCTGGACATACATGGTACCAAATAGTGGCTTCCCCCACCCTCCTAGCCGCCACCTTCTGTTCCCATACATAAATGGCAGCCAGCAATGGCTGGAAACAAAGAACTCTCTCCCAGTCTCTGAATACAGTGACATTCATTCTGAGAGAAGCAGGGGCAGCTTTTTGAAAGCCGACTTCTTCAGCTCAACAATAACACACAATGAGTTATTGACTTGTTTATATACGGAGCTCTTTTCAGTAACTAACTCTGACTCCCACAGTCTGGACAAATGATTGATTTCGTGGTTAGAAAGAGAGAAAGCTCTCGCGCTAAACTCTGTAGTGCAAACTACTTCTTCCCCATTTGTTCCCTAACTGAATAGGACCTTATTAAAATGCACTTTCCAAAAAAATACCTGCAGCTGGTCTTTATAACCATGTTTTGTATATATAAATAAGTAATTTGTCCCAGTCTTTTGTATATTAACAGACCATTGGAAAACTTGTCAATATATATGAAGGCTGATTGTCCTGTTTTTTATGCTAAACTGTATTGCCTATTGATCTGCATGTAAAATATGGGTCAAGTAATTTATTAATATATCAGTATTTACTGATCAAAAATAGATTTTTGATAGAAAGATAGATTTGATTGTCTTTTTGGGTTATGTTGCTTTATTAAGAGCATTATACTCAACATGTATCACATGTTTCACATTTAAATCATTAGCTGTTCTTCTGGAGAACATTGAGAAAACTGCATCAGAACTACAGTCCAAGCACTGATAGGTTGGCTGGATAAATAGGCTCTTCTCTTTTTGACAAGTACCTATCTGGAATGTCAATATAAATTACATAGAACATACCAGGTTGTTTGATTACCGTATCATTTATAAAGACATTAATAATTGGACTGTGGAATTTACTTTAGAGTTATTTTTTCCTATAAAATAGATTTTATTTTATCTATCATGTTAAATTGTTACACAGTCTTATGATTTTCATAAATACACCTTAAAATATTTTGCTTGTGTGTGTGTGCTGAATCATGTCCGACTCTATGTGACCCAAGGATTGTAGCCCCCAGGCTCCTCTGTCCATGGAGTTTTCCAGAGAAGAATACTGGAGTGGGTTGCCATTTCTTCCTCCAGGGGATCTTCCCGACCCAGGGATGGAACCCAGGTCTCTTGTATTTCCTGCATTGGCAGACAGATTCTTTACCACTGAGCCACCTGGATGGAGGAAGTTAAAAGTAAATAGCACATGGTTTACGGTAAAGTTATCCACAGCAAAAAAAGAAAATAGGAAAGAATAGCCATATAATGTTAATGATATACATAAAATGAGATAGCTGCTTTTCTATCTGTATTTCTCCAGCAGGAGGTCTTCAGCCTGTTTTCCTTTCTAGGATGTCCATAGCACAGCTTTTCTGAGCCAGCACATGTTTGAAGAATTCCTCAAAATTAAGAGTACTTTCTATTATGTTCACAATGTGCCATATGTTTTCTATAAAACTATTCATTACTCATCTATGAGCTTTTAAGGCTTTAGAGAAAGTAGAATATCTGCTACCTTAGCATTAATACAGTCCATGGAATTCTCTAGGCCAGAATACTGGAGTGGGTAGCCTTTCCCTTCTCCAGGAGATCTTCGCAACCCAAGGACTGAACCCGGGTCTCCTGCATTGCAGGCGGATTCTTTACCAACTGAGCTATCAGGGGAGCCCTAGCATTAATAGTTTTATGTAAAATATAGTTTAAAAGGTAACCACCACTAGAAATCATTTCATTGGGATCTGTTGTTTCAGGTGTAGTTTTGGATTTCTTTTCTTAATTCATAGACATTGTTTGAGGGGAATTTCCTCCTTTTTAATCTTGTTTCTCTAATCAGATCGTTGTCTTTAATCATTTTGTTCACTTCTCTTTGACAGAGCCATCATGTTCCTTGTTTCTTCCACATCTGCTACTGTCTTTGACTAGTCCCTTGACTGTTCTTTTCTGGTTGCCATTAATATTGAATGAGCCCACTTTAACATAGTTTTGGAAGGCCAGTGTTTGTTACTTACACCCTTTTAAAATCTTAGTGGCAAACTCTAATGAAAATGGTGAATTAAACCTTCACACTTAACTTGTTGATATTTGAGTATAAGTACCCAAATATTTGTGGGTATTTTCTCACTTTAAAAAAAGGCCATTAAAAAAAGAAAAAAAAGGCCATGATATAATTAGAAAATGGTGACTTGATCTTCCACTCCTCTGTTTGGTGGAGATTTGACTTTTCATAGTTTTATACAAATTGGAGCCATCTTTCCTGTTTTTTTTAATTGAGAGATATATTGAAAACTGATTGCCACAATGTCTAGTTAACCCTCCTCACAGTTAACCTTTCTCATAGTTACAGATTTTTTCCTGTGATAAGAACTTTTGAGATCTATTCTCTTAGCAACTTTCATATATGTAATATGCTGTTATTAATTATAGTCACTATGCTGTACATTACATCCTCACTACTTATTTTTAACTCAAAGTTTGTACCTTTTGACTTCCTTCATCCATTTTGCCCACCCTTCAACCCCTTTCCCACCTATGGCAACCACCAATGTTCTCTGTATCTATGAGCTTTTTTTTTTTTCTAAGATTCCATATGTAAATGAGATCATTCATTTGCTATTTATCTTTCTCCATCTGACTTATTTCACTTAGGGTAATGCCCTCAAGGTTCATCCTTCCTGTTTGTTTTTTATTTTCAATTGGAAGTTTCTACCTCTTTATACATGAAAACTAGCTTCAGAAATTTCAAGTCCATTGACAGAAAATTATTTCATGTATGTTAGATAAGAACAGCAAACCAAAAGCATCTAATTTTGTCTTAATGAAGAAACAGAATGTCCTCCTCCGGAGTGACAGAAGAATCTTACTATTGTTATTGTGTCTGAAATTTGAGGAAGAGATTGAGGAATGTTAGAAACTGCATTCTCTTAATTTGACTTTTTACTTTCAGTAATTTTCTCTAGACTATTATGTTAAGATATTTCTCTTTTAGAATGTCTGGTCTCTTTTCAGAAAAAGCCCCATGTATGTATCCTTGTGTTTTGTTGACAGTTTATTTCTCACTATCATACCGGGTTCTCTGTTTGGTACTGTTTGTGATACTTTTCAATAATATTAATAAGATTTTTCCCTCAGCTTATGTAGATTAAGATAGTGCTATAAATTAAATGTAAGAATGAGGTGATTTTTTCCAACTGTAGTAATTTTAGAGGTAAAGAATTCCTACTTTTTAAAGAGTTACTTGAAAGCAGCTCTAAATGTCATGGCCCTAGGAGGCCTCATTAGAATTGGACTTACTGCTGTGGCATCAGGGAGTTTCCTAATTCTGTTTTTGTTTCGTTTTGCTTCCCTTCAAAAAAGATTTGTTCTGAATGTTTTTACATTTGGAAATTAATTTTTTAAAGAAAAGATGATCTTGGTGACAGTTTACACATAGGCTTTCATATGTGGAAGTTGAGTTTGATATTTGACTTTTTATAATATTATGTTTTCTGTATTACTTTAGCACAGGAGAATATATATTCCTTTGGGAGATTAATTCTAAGAACAGTCTCACATGATGGTATTTTCCCATTTTTATTGAGATATAATTAACGTATGACCCCTGTGTAAGTTTACGGTAAATAGCATGATGACTTGAACTTCATACATTATGAAATGATTATCACAATAAGTTTAAACATCCATCATTTCATATAGTCTAAATTTTTTTCCTTGTGAACTCTTAGGACGTACTGTCAACTAACTTTCAAATATATCATGTTGTATCATAACTGTAGTTACCATGTATGTCACATGATTTTTGTTTGTTTGTTTGTTTGTTTTCAGTGTTTCTCAATCTAGGAAAGGGAATGGCAAACATTGCCTGCTGTCCAAATTCAGTCTGCCACTTGTTGTCTTTTTTAAGTTTTATTGGGACATAGCCACACTCATTTATTTATTTATTATGTATTTCGTGCTACATTCCCTGGTGCTCAGACAGTAAATAATTTGCCTGCAATGTGAGAGACCCAAGTTTGATCCCTGGGTCGGGAAGATCCCCTGGAAAAGGAAATGGCAACCCACTCCAGTATTCTTGCCTGAAGAATTCCATGGACAGAGGAGCCTGGTGGGCTACAGTCCATGGGGTCGCGAAGAGTCAGCATGACTGAGCAACTTTCACTCTCTCACTCATTTCATGCCACCTAGGCAGAGTTGAGTAATTGCAAAAGAGACTTATCTGTTTCCCTTTCCCCAGAACCTAAATATTTCTTATGGAAATATTTGTCAACTCCTTATCTAGGGTGATCCTCAGGATCACCTAAGGATTCCTTAGGTTTTTCCCTTCTACCAAAACAGAATCTCTGATATGCTGAGCTGTGTCACATATCAGTAGAAGAAAAGTTTACAGATTTGATACTATTCTTATAGCATTGACCCCTGCCCCCATTTTGTCCCAAGTAGAGGAGTGGGTCTTCAGGCAGGGTATAGATTTAAGATTCATGTTAACTCAAACATGATTTGCTAGGCATACTATTGAGAAAGCCTATTTAAAACAACAACAGCATTAACAAAACAAAACAAAAAGCATGATCATTATTTATTCTTAATATTCACTAAGAAAATACTCTATGGCATGTCCGTTGTTTAAGAACTGTTAAATATTTCAGTTTAGAAGTTTTTGTATTAGGCTGTTAACTTTCTTTCTTCCTGTTATTACCAGTCTATTAATTGAATATTATTATATGAGTCTAGCTTTTTCCTTTTTTTTTTTGGAAATAGCATTTTGTTTTGATGGGGATTGTTTATAAAGAATGGATCACATTCACTTTTTTGTAACATAAGTTTATAGAATACCGTAGAAAATCTTTATCGGGCTCTGTTCATGGAGCAGGTTGGAAGTAACTGTTAGGTATTTTAAGATACAGCATACTCTGCCATGAAGTACTGTAAATCATTCTGAACTGTTCTAGAGTGAATTGACATTTGGTTTTGGTTTATATCCTTGAATTCTTATCCTGACATAACAGCAATCAATTTATTCCCCACTGGCAATGAAACATTTTACAAGAAATATCAGTCTAATTTTAAAAATGTTGCAGTTAATTTTGAAAAATGCTTTTAAAAAGTATTCACCAGTGTCAAATATTTGCTATTTGGAACCCCCCTCCCAAATTATATTTTAGTGAACTTAAAAACAGTAAAAGTGGAAGTGAAAAATTCAGTGCGAAATGTTTTAAGTATAAAAACATTTTGACTTCTTTAATCTAAGTGGGATTAATTTTCACATACATATAGGCCAAATTAATTTGAAATCACCTTCCATGATAATGCTGAATTAGTTGTTTAAATAAATGTTGCTATTAGGTGTCAATATGTGCCTATTTTCATGTCATTTGCTTTTTTTTTTTTTTTCTAGTTGAAACTGGCTGTGAATGAACAGAAAGGGAAAGTTACTGAAAAAGTCATTCTTTCAATGACAGTGAAAGAACACCGTCAGGCACAAGCAGAAGTAAGGAACTTAATTTTTAAACTGTACTGTAAAACTGTAATAAGTACTAATTATAAAATTAAGACAAATTTTACATGGGTTTGGTAGTGAACCAACTATAGTTATCTGATAACAACAATCAATGAAAAAACTGGTCAAAACTGGAAATTATTTTATTGATATAGGCACCTTGAAAATTATCTTCTTGAAGGAATTAATCATATTATAATTTTCTGAAACTACTTATAAATATTTTCTCATAAATGTCCTAAATTAGGAAATTATTACATGCAGCCAGAATCTAGGCATTACAGAATGTGCTAACATAGGAAAAAGATTACAATTTTATTGAACTTCAAATAAATAATAAAATCTTATTTTTATTTTCTGACTTGCTATGAATAGAGTTATCTTTCTGTATTTGATGAATGTTAGCAATGTTATCTCTTATCTCGAAAAAAACTGTAGTTTATAAATGTCAAGGCTAAGTGAGCTAATCATAAGATTCTGTAGGCAATATTGTAATGAAGAACTATTAAAGCAAGGCTTCTTCTCTCCAAAGCTCATGCTGTGAGGTTGACAGCATATTCCATAAATGAAATAATAATACAAAATTGGTGTTAGACAAAAGGGGAAAATGATTTTCATGTAGTTTCCTGGAATGCAAAAGCATTTAATCTTTGTGAGGAAAGATCATGAATTTGCTAATTTCCATGTACTACTGTCAGTAAATAAAATCTATAAGCAACTTAAAGAATAAGAGAGCGTGAATATTTAAAAATTAAACTTTCATGTAATTTTCTTTTGACATTTTGGCAGAGAAATCTATCCAAGCTTTAGGGTTTTAATATTTTTTTTATCACTGTAATTGCATTTCCTTTGCTAGCTGTGTATTTTAGAATAGATGAACAGGTGCAATGCATCAAATTTTCCTGAGTGAATTCAATTCTTTAAGTTAGAGACTATATTAATATTTGAGACTTATATATGTGCAGTATTAAAGATTATATTGTAAACATTGATTGGAAATCTCAGTAGAAAATATTTCAGAAAACAAAAACAATTTTATAGATTTAAGTTATAGTTCTGATTCCTTTCACTTAATATTACAAGTGATTACACTTAATAAGTTAAAAACTAGGTTGTTAGTTATAAATTAAAGATATTGTCCTCTGTGTGATTTTTATCACAGAAGAAGAGTTTTTATTAAATTTTCACAGTAAGTTTAAAATAAATCTATCATATATGTTGATATGGTCAACTTTAGGAAGTGCAAATAAAAACCTCTAGTTGAATTAGTATAATTAAAATTATATCTATAGTAACAAGTTATTGGAGAATAAATAGAAAACAATCCAAAAGAATGAACAGATTAACTATTTTCTACATTTTAAATATTATAGTTGTTTTGCTCTTCAATATTTTATGTAAAACTACAATTTCAATGGAACTGAAAATTTGAAGTGGTGCAAGAAAATGATTATGCTAAAAATATCATCTTTAATGCCACCTTGTTAGCAAAACTGGAAATGAAAATTATTTTTTTGTAAAATTCAACATTATTAATGCTTATTTGACATTCCTACTTTATTACTATCTTAATGTTTATTTGGTACTTACATCTATCACTATTCTTCCTTCAAAGGGACTTATTTAGTCACACATTTGCTTAATCAGTTATGTCTCCAAATGCCTTTTGTTTGCTTCAAAAATTAACCATGTGTGTGTGTGTGTGTGTGTGTGTGTGTGTGTGTAATAATTTCTAAATACATTCCATACACTATGAGAATACTTTTTATGTCATTAATTTGATGGTGATTATATTTTGATGTGTAAGTCAGTGACATCAAGTTTTGTCCCTAATTCATATACAGAGATGTTAAATCATCATGATGAAGAGACATGAAAAAATGTGGGGGATGAGGAGATTGTTTCAACATTTTTTTTTGCCCATAGTTTAAAAATTTTACAAAAATATTATATATCGAGATGTATTTCAAAACCTAAAGTAAACATCATAAAATCTGAATTTAGATTTCTGCTACCTGTAGTTTTATCTTAAAATCTTAATTTATTTTATGTAATTTTTCTGCATGAAAACTGGGAATAATAATAATATATTTCTGGGCTCAAAAATCACTGCAGATGGTGATTGCAACCATGAAATTAAAAGACTCTTATTCCTTGCAAGGAAAGTTATGACCAACCTAGACAGCATATTAAAAAGCAGACACATTACTTTGCCAACAAAGGTCTGTCTAGTCAAGGCTGTGGTTTTTCCAGTGGTCATGTATGGATGTGAGAGCTGGACTATAAAGAAAGCTGAGCACTGAAGAATTGATGCTTTTGAACTGTGGTGTTGGAGAAGACTCTTGAGAGTCCCCTGGACTGCAAGAAGATCCAACCAGTCCATCCTAAAGGAGATCAGTCCTGGGTAGGACTGATTTTGAAGCTGAAACTCCAATACTTTGGCCACCTGATGCAAAGAACTGACTCATTTGAAAAGACCCTGATGGTGGGAAAGATTGAAGGTGGGAGGAAAAGGGGACGACAGAGGATAAGATGGTTGGATGGCATCACTGACTCAATGGACATGGGTTTGGGTGGACTCTGGGAGTTGGTGATGGACAGGGAGGCCTGGCGTGCTGCGGTTCCTGGGGTTGCAGAGTCAGACACAACTGAGCGACTGAACTGAACTGATGTATCATAAGACTTCTTTGAGGTGATGATATATGTTGATAGAGCAAGCCTTTTGAAATGGTCTGCTGGATATCTGAATGTAATTTTTTATTGTCAGTTTCAAAGTGTGTTATTCCAGATTCTCTGAAAAGTTGACACCAAGATGGAACTTAAAATGTGTATGGGCTTTAATTGAGGGCAGAAGTAGAAGAGGGCAACAGAGGATGGTTGGGTGGCATCACTGACTCAATGGACATGAGTTTGAGCAAAGTCTGGGAGATAGTGAAGGACAGGAAAGCCTGGCATGCTGCAGTTCATGGGGTCACAAAGAGTCGGACACGACTTAGCGACTGAACAACAGCAATCCTCTCACAGGCATTTCATCTATTAAAATCCATACTGGGGAGAGCTCTTAAGTAATACTGGAAGACCTGTCAGACTGAAATGCAGGCTTGAACATGAGTGAAGGAGAGAGGAAGGGAAGACTGAGTGGAAGTCTATTTGGCAAGCTGAGGAGAATGTGGCAAAGCTGGTGACACATGCTTGAGTCAAGGTTGTCCATCAGAGGAGTGTTCTGACTCCCTGGATTGGACTTGTTATAGTGTCTTTGGCCATTGGTGCCTACCTGGTGATAGATGTAAAAGCATAATAGCTTGGACCCTTGGTCAGTTATGCTCCTGTAGTTAGAGGCTTATGAAACGCATCCTTGGTGCTTCCTCAAAAGGTAAAGTTGACATCATCCTTATTGCCTTCATCATAGCCTTCTTGCTAAGTTATAAAAATATTTTAAATGTCTTTATTTTCAATCATCCCTTTCCCCATGAGTTGATGGGAATGTTGGACTCTTAAATAGGCCTAAAGGCAGTGCATAAATGACCTCTGGCTGGAAACAAGATAAAACTCCTTCCAAAATAATTTCCCATTAAAAAGTTGAGAGTAGTGACAGTAATTGGAATAAGAGATGGTACACACTTCAGTTTTCTTGGTAGTTACACTGTAGCTCATCCTTAATTTTAAGACTAAGAGATACTTAATTTTGCCCAGAGGTTCCCATGTCTTTTCTAGTCTTCGTTCATCAAGTCTGGTTATATTCACTTCTCAGCCTAAAAACACACTGTACTCTGTACCTGAAACAAATAAGAGATTTTAGGGAGTTTAAAACACCTGTTTTTATCTCCCAGCCCCACTTCTGGTTCTTTTTAATTATGCTATAAATTAGAAAGTATCTTGGTCTTAAGTTTAAGCACTGACCTGCCTTTGAGACTATCCCATATGTTGTAAGTCCAGATGGTGTTTCCTAGCATGGAGGCTGCTGCCCTTTTGTGCTGATTCCAAGTGACAATTTAGTACACAGTGCTCTGGAGTCTCCTCACTAGCATATATGGACTCTAAGCCACACAGCACTCAGACCAAGAGCTAAACTCAACATCTAGTGAGAAGCTAGATGCTCACTCAAATAGTGAGGAGTGAGGAACTTTCCTCACTCAAAAACCAGGAGCTCCTCAAAGAGTCATTCGTAATAGTTAAAATACAGTATTCACAATGTATGGTTTAGAATGTACACCTTTCATAGGTATACATTTAAGAATGTTTATAAATCAAATAATATTTTGTGCTTACTCTAAATCATCTTCAGACTTTAATTAAATTCAAGAGTTGCATCAATGTATCACAGAAACACAACCAAACTGCCCTACGTGTATGTTTATTGACAGGTGTGCATTTGCATTCTTTCAGAAGTTTGGTTTGTTTCATCAGAATATTCAATTTTTTTTTTTTTTTTTTTGCTACCTTCTGCTCTTTTGTCACTCTCCCAAATTCTGTACAAGTGTCACTTCCGTGCTGCATTTCCACAGAGAATGAAGAGTAGAATGTGTAGGCTTTCTACTGCACAATGAGATGGTGCATTTTTTTCAACATATGCATACGTAAGCCTTCTTTTGTGAATGGGACTGATAGGGTCAGATAATGTTTAAAGGGAAAGGCTTTATGTCTCTCAGGCCTCTATGTTTCCACATGGATGCTCCCACACACACATAGATTGAATTATGAACAGACCCATTAATGCTGGGATCACAAAAGGTCAAGTTTTGTCTTTTTTTTACCCCCATTCACATTGCCTTTGTAGAGAGGGAGGAAAAAAAGGGATTTGCACGAAAAAAAGATTCATGATGAGGAATTTTAAACATATTCCCCCTTTTAGCAACATCTGTGATTTGAAAAAAAAAAACATGATATGTAAAATGATTCAGAAATATTGTTTTACCTACCCAGTTTTGGTATATGAATTATTTCATGCATAGTGTTATCTTTAAGGGTAACATGACACGTTATCATAATAACTGAGAAAAAATGTAGCACTTTCAGAATAAAAGGCCTTATGAATATGTAAAGTAACAAAGTTTGAATAAAATTGGATGGAAACTTTATCAAAACATCAGTGGCAGAATTCTTGATATATGTTCTCCTATGTTTAAGATGTAAGTTAATCTTTGCTATGGCATCTTATTTGATAATTTTAAGTTATTAAAAATAGGTCATAATTAGTATAATTTTGCTTCACATACATTAACAGATAATCATACAGCCAAGGAAAATAGCAAAAATGATAGAGAAAATTTTTGAAGCAACAAAGAATTTATAGAAAATGAAACTTCAAGGCTCTAACCAATAGCCCTTTAGAATGCAAATGACATCATCGATTGTATGGTTGGTTGATTTCTGATGTCACATGAAATCCCCTATCAGTGAAAGGCTATGAATTGTGACAGTAAAGCCAGTCATGTATAAAAATGCTCTCAAATCAAAGCCTGAAATTCCTCCTTTTTTTTCTTTTGATGGCGTGCTATAGCATTAGGTACAGTATATAAAATTATAGAGAGAAGTATTTTTGACTAGCAAAATATATTGCATGTTGCTTAGTATATTTTGAAGACTACATAAAATTGTTTCTTTTTGAATTATATGGTACCGGGTATAGGTTCAGAGAGGATCGGTGCTTTTCAGAAGTAGTGTGGGTGCATGCTCAGTCATGTCCACTCTTTGTGACTCCATGGACTATAGCCCCTCAGGCTCCTCTGTCCATGGAATTTTCCAGGCAAGAATACTGGAGTAGGTTGCCGTTTCCTTCTCCAGGGGATCTTCTTGACCCAAGGATCAAACCTGCAACTCCTGTGTCTCCTGTATTGGCAGGCAGATTCTTTGCCTTTACTCTACTGGGAAGCCCAAGTAGAATCTATTTAAGGTGTTTGAATATTAGATTTAATTTTTGTCAGATAACTGTAAGAGCAAGTCACCTGGTCTGCTTTGGTCTCTAGCTTTGGTATGATAGATACTATTATCCATCATCTTTGAGGATCATACTGCTAGAAGGGAGTATGGTAAAGATAAAGATGAAAACATTGACTAAAATTGACTCAGTTATCACTGCCATATCTTAAGTTTTGCAACTTTCTTATAGAGTTAACTGTATTTGGGAGGCATAGAAATTTGTTTCAGAAAGTAAGAAAAAGTCTTGAATCTTGAAGAGCAAGATGAAGAAGGCAGTAGGGTTGGTGAAGGGTAGGAGGGGAGGCAGGAGCTACTTGGAAGGTTCGTTATACTATTGGAGGTAGATTAATTAGGTGGAGATGGCAGGATGGCTTAGAGAGGGAGAGTTTAGGACAGGGACCACTCAGTATTTATTTTGATAATGCCAGTAATGGGAGGGCATGAGGAGATGAAGACTTGGGCCAGAGTATTACTTATAAGAAAAGCAAGGAAGGAGAGGAAATATATGTGTTTACAAGAAGGGTTGATAAACTACAGCCCAGGGGCCAAATCCAGCCCATTGCTTGTTTTTCTAAATAAAGTTTTATTGGAACATAGCCTTGTCAATTTGTTTACATATTGTCTGTGGCTGCTTACAAAGTAGAACTGCAGGGTCAAATGGTTGTTTGTTTGTTTAATATTTATTTATTTATTTGGTGCTTTGGGTCTTAGCTATGGCATGAGGGATTTTCTATCTTTGTTGCAACATATGGAATATTTAGAAGTGTCATGTAGGATCTAGTTACCTGATCAGGAATTGAACCTGGGGCCCCTGCATTTGGAGTACAGAGTCTTTGCCAATGGACCACCAGGGAAATCCTCAGGGTTGAGTAGTTTTGATGGAGACATTTTAACACAAAACTGAAACTATTTATTATCTGGCTCTTACAAAGTTTGCCAACACTTTATTTAGAAGAAAGCATTGCTTAAAGAAAGCAAGTGGTTGGTCACATAGGGACAAATAAGAAAAACACCAAAAAAAAAAAGGAATAATTTAAATTAGTTTTCTTATATGCATATGTTTCTAAAGTTCTTCAGTCTGTTCAGTTCAGTCGCTCAGTCATGTCCAGCTCTTTGCAACACCATGGATTGCAGCACGTCAGGCTTCCCTGTCCATCACCAGCTCCGGTAGCTTGCTCAAACTCATATCCATCTAGTCGGTGATGCCATCCAGCCATCTTATCCTCTGCTATCCCCTTTTCCTCCTGCCTTCAATATTTCCCAGTATCAGGGTCTTTTCCAGTGAGTTGGCTCTTCTCATCAGGTAGCAAAAGTACTGGAGTTTCAGCTTCAGCATCAGTCCTTCCAATGAATATTCAGGGTTGATTTCCTTTAGGATGGACTGGTTTGATCTCCTTGCAGTCCAAGGGACTCTCAAGAGTCTTCTCCAACATCACAGTTCAAAAGAATCAATTCTTCGGTGCTCAGTTTTCTTTATGGCCCAACTGTCACATCCATATATGACTACTGGAAAAACTGTAGCTTTGACTAGATGGACCTTTGTTATCAAGGTAATATCTCTGCTTTTTAATATGCTGCTGAGGTTTGTCATAGCTTTTCTTCAAAGGAGTAAGCAGTCACCATCTGCAGTGATTTGGGCCCAAGAAAATAAAGTCTGTTACTATTTCCATTGTTTCCCCCTCTATCTGCCAGGAAGGGATGGGGCCAGATGCTATGATCCTAGTTTTCTGAATGTTGAGCTTTAAGCCAGCTTTTTCACTCTCCTCTTTCACTTTCATCAAGAGGCTGTTTAGTTCCTCTTTGCTTTCTGCCATAAGGGTGATATCATCTGCATATCTGAGGTTATTGATATTTCTCCTGGCAATCTTGATTCCAGCTTTTGCTTCATCCAGCCTGGCATTTTGCATGATGTACTCTGCATGTAAGTTAAATAAGCATAGTGACAATATGTAGCCTTGACGTACTCCTTTCCTAATTTGGAACCAGTCTGTTGTTCCATGTCTGGTTCTGACTGTTGCTTCTTGACTGGCACACAGATTTTTCAGTAGCAGATAAGGTGGTCTGGTATTTCCACCTCTAAGAATTTTCCAGTTTGTTGTGATCCACACAGTCAAGGGCTTTACCATAATCAGTGAAGCAGAAGTAGATGTTTTTCTGGAATTCTCTTGCTTTGTCTATGATCCAATGGATGTTGGCAATTTGATCTATGGTTCCCCTGCCTTTTCTAAATCCAGTTTGAACATCTGGAAGTTCTCGGTTCACATACTGTTGAAGCCTAGCTTGGAGAATTTTGAGCATTGCTTTGCTAGCACATGAGATGAGTGCAGTAGTGTGCTAGTTTGAACATTCTTTGACTTTGCCTTTCTTTGGGATTGGGATGAAAACTGACCTTTTCCAGTCCTGTGGCCACTGCTGAATTTTCCAAATTTGCTGGCATATTGAGTTCAGCACTTTAACATCATTCTTGGGAAAAGTTAAATATAATTGAGTATTATATATGTATATATACATAATATCATTATCATATGTATAGGTTTCAAACTAACTAAGCAAAATAGAAAAGTAAGTGTTCAGATCATATGGATAACAGTACAAACTTGCTTTCATTTACTTTCCTGAAATTCTTGTGGGAGGGATAGAAATCATTGGCAGTTAGAGTTGGTTGGGACAAATGCCATATTTTTAGCTGAGACAGAAAGAGAATGAACTGTCAGTACATGAGAGACTGTTGAAGAACGATTTCTTCTTTTACCTGTGGACGCTGAAGTAGGGCTGAGAATCTATGTGATACTTTCAAGACCAAGAAAGACAGTTAAAACTTACTATGCAGAAAACCACTCTGTTTAAAAACGTAAACACTGTAATAATATAACATGTACATGAGACTTTATAGATTAGCCATTGTGTTGTCCATCCTTTAGTCTCATCTAATTCTTAGTATGGTAAGGTCAGTATTAGTCCTCACTTGTGGATGAATGTCTTATTACCTATTCAAAATCTCTCAGCCAGCAAATGAAAGAGCCAGGATTTTAACTCGAGATTTCAAAAAGTCCATGCCCTATTCAGAGTCATTCACAACTCTAAACAGGTCCAATTTGATCACTTTAAAGAGTCATGGATAAACTGAACTTCTGCTTTTCGTCTCTTTTGGTCACTACCCTATATCGATCAATGTTTATGTAAGAATCCAGTCTATTAGAATATAAGGTTATATAGCATAATGAAAAGTCAAAGAATTGTAATGATTTTAATTTTCTAACTATATGGATTAAAATATTAACTTACTATTTTTGAGTCCTCTGCATATCTTTCTAGGAATCCATAAGTCAAGTTCATGTCTCTTAAGTATGTTAATTAGAAATCCAGAAATTTAAATACAAAGGGTAAATGTCTCTAAGCCTTTGCTGTTTCTGAAAAAATTCTATGCATCATTCTGAAATATATATATATATATTCAAAATATTGTCTAGAATATTCAGAATATTGTCTTTGAAGTATGGATATTTTGAAAAATTATATTTCTGAAATTTGGAAAATGGTATTTTGAAGCATTTGGAAGGAAGAAAATAAATTGTTTCATTTAAAAGGCCCACACAATGTTAATAAAGTTAACATATGTATTAAAAATTTAAAGGTAACTTACAGATGGCAAAATAAAATATTCTAGAAAGTAAGGTATATAAAATAGAATTAAATATTGTCATTGATACATATATTTGATTATTTAAAGTCTTAGAGAGGTCTTATTCTGTTAAGCAGCTTGAAAGTCCTTGTAAGATGTATATGTTTCTTTCTGTATCTAGAAAGCAATTGTAAATAAGTACCTGTTCCATATTATTAAAATGCAAAATTAGAAATCTTCCCATAAATAAAATTTGTTAATGAAGGAATGTATGTATCATCTATTCACTTTACTTGAACATAGACCTATGCTCAAATTCTTATATTGAAGTCTTTTCCCCCACATCAAACTAGGCACTCAAAAATCTAATAGGTGTGACATCAACAATTACTACTTGCTAACAACGCTTGTAATTTAACCCCTTCAGGTGAACAGGCTGATTGATGAATTGCAGACAGCTATCAAAAGCAACAGAGGTCATCTCTCTAAACTTGGCCCCCAATTACAGGCTGAGCAGGAGCAATTCTCCTCTTACGTCTACCAACACATTAAAAGCCTTCCAGCAAACACTCTTATCCCAGGAGGACTGCAGCTCAAGGTGGGTGTCATTCTGTGACTATCAATGGGTTCAGCCAGAGACAAAACACTCTGCTCCATTTGGAGACCCTTGTAACAATGCCACTCAGCTTGAATTTCTTTTTGTGTTGTCTTCCTCAAACTGGAGTTTGGATTACAAGTGCTAATATTACCACTGAGGAACTATGTTTTAAAAGAAACATAGAGGTCTTTGAATTATGGATTTATAAACTTTAGTTTTCAACCCAGAGAAGTAATTTTAATGAAGAAATTTAATCATTGAACATTTGTGTGCTTTTCTAAGAAACATATATTTTTCACAGGAGTCACTATGTATTTCAGTTTTTAAGAATAACTTATTTGGAGAAATGGACAAGCTTTAATAATTGACAGACAGTGGCAATAGGAATTAGAGGTGAAAGGCCAGGTGACTGATTGATGTTCAAACTACATTTCCAAGGAAAAAGATCTGTATTGGATAAGTGTGACACATGTCTGAGTTCACTTGGGAAAATCAATACTTCAGAATATACTGGGAAAAAAGGTGAATTGGTTATCTGTCAGGACAAGATGGCTAAATGTCCTAGACTACTGTTTGCTATTGCATCTTTGGAAGAGAAAAAAATAATTCATATTCAGCTGAAGTGGTTTATGTACTGGAAGTTTATATAAATACTTTTATCATAATAGTGTATCCATATTAAGTATTTCAGGTTAAGATTGTTCTATAATCTCATATTTTGAAAGACTATAATTAGTAAAATTAATCTGAGCATGGAACTTTCCCTCTAAAGAACCATTACTACAACTTTCATTTCCTTTTGATTATGTTTATATTTGAATGTTATTAATATTCAAAGTAATTGTATTTTGATCAGCCTTTATCTCTACAGTTCCCCTTAATATCCAGTCTTATTCTGCAAGTAACATGGTAAACATTATATTTTCTGTCTATAACTTATCTCTTTAACGGAATTCCTTGTTTGGAATTTGAATGAGAATATTACCATATAAAAATTGACCTTTGGGGAAGTGTAATTCCAAGATAAACAAATGATAATTTATCTCTTATAGTCTGTGCTAGTCAGCTAAAGGTTGAGGAAGTGACGTTCAAGACATCAAGGTCAAGTGTTGCTGTAGTCCAGTAGTTCTTTTGCTGATTTCTGACTTGGTTACAGATCCAGGCTTCCATTTTGCACCTAATTGTAAGTTCTGAAGCCATAAAACTCCTAGAACTATGCTTCCTGTGTGCTGCCTTAGTCTTAGCAGTATATATTTTTGGAGATCTTCAGGCAAGGGTGCCAAAAGCAAATATAAACAGATGGGACTACACCAAACAAAAGATCTTTTGTACATCAAAGGAAACCATCAACAAAATGAAAAAAAAAACATACTGAATGGGAGAAGATGTTTGCAAAAGATGTGTCCAAGAAGGGATGAATATCCAAACTATATAAAGAACTCACACAATGTCGAGAAACACAAGCAATTCAATTAAAAAAATGGGCAAAGAACCTGAATAGTTATTTTTCCAAGGAAGACATACAGATGGCTAATAGACACATGAAAAGATGCTCAACATCACTAATCATCAGGGACATGCAAATCAAAACGACAATGAGATATCACCTCATACTTGTCATAAATTGCTGTTATCGAAAAGATAACAAAAAACAAGTGTCGATGAGGATGATGGAGAAAAGAAATTCTCGAACATTGTTGGTGGAATTGTAAATTGGTGCAGCTACTACGGAAAACAGTATGGAAGTTCCTCAAAAAGTTAAAAATAGAACTGCCATACAGTTCAGCACTTCCACTTCTGGGCATTTATCTTAAGGAAGAAAAAAAATACTTATTTGAAAGGATAAATGCACTGCTATGTTCATTGCAGCATTATTTACAATAGCCAAGAAATGGAAGCAACCTAAGTATCTATTGACAGACAAATGGATAAAGATGTTTTATATATATTATATGTACATACACACACATAGACACAGACACACGCACACACAATGGAATGTTACTCAACCATAAAAAGAATGAGATCTTGTCATTTGCAGCAACATGGACAGACCCACAGGGTATTTTGCTAAATGAAATGACAAGTAGACAAATACTATGTGATTTCACTTATATGTGGAATCTTTTCCTACTGTTCATGAGGTTCTCAAGGCAAGAACACTGAAGTGGTTTGCCGTTCCCTTCTCCAGTGGACCACATTTTGTCAGAACTCTCCACCATGACCCGTCCATCTTGGGTGGCCCTGCACAGCATGGCTCATAGTTTCATGGCCCCCTGATGTGAAGAACTGACTCATTGGAAAAGACCCTGATGCTGGGAAAGATTGAAGGCAGGAGGAGAAGAGGACAACAGAGGATATGATGGTTGGATGGCATCACCAACTTGATGGACATGAGTTTGAGAAAGCTCTGGGAGCTGGTGATGGACAGGGAAACCTGGAGGGCTACAGTCCATGGGGTTGCAAAGAGTCAGACACGACTGAGTGACTGAACTGAGCTGAACTGATATGTGGAATCTATAAAACAAAACAAAAACAGACTTAGATATAGAGAACAAACTTGTGGTTACCACAGGGTGGGGGTTGTGGGGGATTGGGCAGATTAGATAAAGGGCATTAAGTGCAAACTTCCAGTTATTAAATAAATAGGCCAGGGGGAGGTAATCTGTAGCACAGAGAATATAATCAATGTGTGTGTGTGTTAGTCACTCAGTCGTGTCCCACTGTTTCAAACCCTGTGCACTATAGCCTTCCAAGTTCCTCTGTCCATGGAATTCTCCAAGCAAGAGTACTGGAGTGGGTTGCCATTCCCTTCTCCAGGGGATCTTCCCAACCCAGAGACAGAACGTGGGTATCCTGCATTGCAGGTAGATTCTTTACTGTCCAAGCCACTAGGGAAGTCCATGGTCAATGGTATTGCAATACCTTTTTTATGTGATGACATATGGGTACTACACTTAATCATGGTGATCAGCTCATAATGCATATGTATCAGATCACCATGTTGTACACCTGAAACTAAAGTTGTATGTCAACTGTGTGTGTATGTGTGTGTTTAATCACTCAGTTGTGTCCGACTCTTTGGGACCCACGGACTATAGCCGGCCAGGCTCCTCTGTCCAGGGGATTCTCCAGACAAGAATACTGGAGTGGGTACTGGAAAAGGAAATGGCAACCCACTTCAGTGTTCTTGCCCGGAGAATGACTGAGCGACTAAGCACTCAGCAACCATTCCCTGCTACTGGGGATCTTCCCGACCCAGGGATTGAACTTGGTCTCCTGCATTGCTGGTGGATTCTTTACCATCTGAGCTACTATACTTCAATTAAAAAAGGAAAAAAATTAATGAAAAAACAAAATGAAACAACACAAAAACAAAGATTCCTGAAAACAGTACTTCTTTGTTTCAGAGCTCAACATTTGCCTTTCCCTGTCAGAGCTGTGCCAGGACGGGTATAGGGAACTTTCATTTTATTTCTCCCCTCTTTTGAGCTTCCTCTTTTCCCATCAGCTCTATGACAGAAATCTTGTGTTTACAGGAAAACAATTACCTGCAACACAGACCCTCTCAAACTATTTCAAATAAAAGGAGGGTTTGTTGAAAACATGTAAAGAAATCTCACAAAATTGAAAATCAGGAAATACAGCTGATTCTGACAAGAAAGTCACTTATTTTCCATACCTCTTTCTCCTGAAGCCCTATGATCTTCCCTCTCCTTATCTTTCTGAGCTTTGAAATTCCTTTTTTCTTTCTGCAAGCTGGCTTTCTCTTTTTACTCCTTTGTTAGTATATGAGGAAAATTGTGGCCCCTTGTTGTTGTTCTGGCCCTAACTTTTTAATTTAAATGGTTATCATCATTTGAATAGAGTGTTTGTGTCTCCTAGTTCAAATCATTTATATCGAGAATCTGTTTGCATCAGTCCAGCCTTATCTAGGTCCCTGACATTAACTCAACCACCTGTAACTACTGAGTGGGGAGAGGCAGGGTCGTGTGCAGTACAGGGCATAGCGGAGTTTCCAGTAATTAGTTTAGAAAGGGAAGTTGGTCATGGATGACCTGAGTGATTGACACATTTCTCATATATAATTAAATGGAACATTATAAATAAATTATTGTGTATTATTTGTGGTAATGTATTCTCTCCTTTCCCTCCAACCCCTATATTTTTGGGAGTAGATGTTTGGACTGCTGGAAAAGAAGTTGAGATCTGTAGTTCTCTAAACTAGTTCTTACATCTGAAATAACCAGGTAGTAGAGACAAAACTGGATTAGCAAAGTATATCCTAAGTATTCAGCATTGCAAATCTCTTAGAATTGAGGAGTTTTTCATACTCTCTAGGTGAGGTGAAAGTCACTCAGTCATGTCCAACTCTTTGTGACCCCATGGACTATATAGTGCATGGAATTCTCCAGGCCAGAATACTGGAGTTAGGTAGCCTTTCTCTTCTCCAGGGGATCTTCCCAACCCAGTGATCGGACCCAGGTCTCCCTCTTTGCAGGCGGATTCTTTACCAGCTGAGCCACAAGGGAAGACCTCTCTAGGTGAAGAGAATTTGCTATTTCCAATTGGAGAGATATTGAGCACAGGTCCTAGCAGCAAACTGTGCTCTGTTAATTCCAGAATCAGTTCATATCATAGCCTGGCCAAACTGTTTCCATGGAGTGTGAATGAGCTGCCCTTTTTTGGAGCACTGTCTCCAGCCCAGTTACCTCTGAGTCACTTTGTGCAAAGGCCAGGACTTTTGTTGTTATGAACAACTTTATCCTGTCTATAGCATGAGCTTTGCAGACTGTTAGATGATACATCAATCAATCAGTCAGTGCATTTTCCATTTATAACTGTAAGCCATGGCTCTAGTAAAACTTATTTTCCCCTTTTCTCTTCATCGTGATGAAAGAATGAATTGGAATGATTATCTTTCTACTATTTTCTGTTTGATGATTTGCATTACTGTTGAATGTAGATGTGAGCCCAGGACTCAACTTCAAGAACCAAACATAATATATTTGAGTCATCATCATCTTCTAGAGCTTCGAGGTGTTCAACTAGGAGCTGTATGCAAGGAGTGATTAAAAAATCCCCTGGTGCATTTTTTTTTATTATTGTGTGTGGTTGCCTTCACTTCTTCACTGAGCTTCTTCTCCTCATCATATCTCTCATTAGTAATTTAAAAGCAGCAGCTTTTGGTTAGGTCTTAATATTAGACGATCATTTTTTCAAAGGACACACTCATTGTTCCACATTGCCTCAGTTCCATTTTTGCATAATACAGTACCAAGTTCAAATAGATGTATAAGACAGAAGACTGAGAACAGTCTAGGTTTCAAAGTCCACCCCTGCCATGGGAAAGTTCCTTGTTAAAAAAAAAGAATTGAAAACATATTAGAAGAATTTTAGAAAAAAGTTATATCACCTATATTCACATTATTCCTTATATGACCCTTGCATATCATTTCCATATGCATTCACATGTAGTCACAACCACCGTGTGCACTTTTTTTGTATTCTGGTACATTTTCCTTCCATCACATCTTAAGACCTTTTAGGGTGATGAGATTTCTTACTGTTTTTACCTTAAGTGGTCACACTCAGTATGTGGCATAATTTATGAAGCCCTTCAGGTAACAAGCTTTTGGAGCAATTGCTTACTATTCCAAACCTTCTCTTACCCCACATACCCTGTCACTGGCATCACCTTCAGCCCCTGTGAGACCATCTGCTACAACCATGGCTCACTGGCTTCTGCCTTCCCAGTTCTGTTCTTTCGCCGCAACTCCTCCTCCTCTTCATCCCCATGGAGATGCTGTCAGAAATGTTAGCATTTCCCTGGGAGAGCAGCAAAGAAAGAATTGATAGGAAAAGGTATTAGCAAATCTGTAGGGGATGGTGGGTGGAAAAGCTAGTAGAAAGGTGGATGATCTAACTAGGAATTGATGAGCAGAGTGTGGGATGTGTGAGTAGGTGGGAGAAAACACAGGGAGTGAGTGAAAGATGGGAACAGGGACGTCCTTTCACGGAAATTAGTGCTTTTCACACACAGCTGGTCAATGATGATCTGTGGTTTGTGTTCCATTTACTGCCAGTAGAGGTAGATCCAGTTTCTGTAAAATTTGGGGAAGAGGAGCTTCTTTAAAATTAGGCCTGAAAGTGGGTAGTTGTTTAGGTTGAGAAAATAAATCCCAACAGTTATTACAGACTTGGAGATTCAGATCCTTTTTTTCTGAAATGTTTTAAGGCAGCTTATCAGACATTCTCACATTGAAATATTCCCTGATTACTCTCTGGCTTCTCCACCCTATATTGACGCTCTGTAGCTCCCAGCACTCAGAGCTGGAGCAAGATACGGGTCCTGAAGCTTAATCTTCACTAATTTCACATGAATCCACTCTGGCTGTGAGCAAGCAAAATATGGTGGAATTTAGTAACCTGGATAAAAACAAGAATCATAGGTCTGTGATTTGGAGATTTTTTTTTTAGCATTTATATTTTTATATTGCTTGGTTATCATATTCTTCCCTAGCATAAAAATTTAGGTTTTTGAAAAGAGATAATTCAGATATTTACTTTTAAAAAATGAGTTTGTCCAGCACCTTGTTCATCTTCTAGGTGAAAGTGAAAGTATTAGTCGCTCAGTTGTGTCCTCTTCTTTGTGACCTCATGGACTGCAGCCCACCAGGCTTCTCTGTCCATGGGATTCTCAAGGCAAGAATACTGGAGTGGGTTGCCATTTCCTTCTCCAGGACATCTTCCCAACCCAGGGATCAAACTCAGGTCACCTGCATCGCAGGTAGATTATTGTCTGAGCCACCACGGAAGCCTCCTCTAGGTAGTATGTATCTAACCATTTTTATTCTTCCAATTACAGAATAAAAGAAAATTTAAAATGAATCGTCCAGTAAGTCCATACATTATTATGTACATGTGTCCACAAGACATTGTGCTAGGTACAGTGGGAAGAGGCAGAGAGACCTGAAACACCTTCTGAGTTCAAGTCTGTGATTGTTTAATTGAAACAGTATGACACCTTTCAAAGATGGTAAAGTTAATGTGTAGGTCTGCTCAGCTTTTTACTCTAGTTTCATTTTAACTTACAGGTTTGTTTATATTTAGAAAATGGGTTGCTTTAACTGATAATGAAAAAGATGCTAAATTGATCCTTTAATACCTTCCTGGCCATTCTTATGTTTTGGAGACTTGATTTTGCTCTATCAAAGGCACAATGGCACCCGGAAACATTTGAGATTTGTACTCTGTTTTGTGGGCTTCCCAGGTGGTACTCGAGGTAAAGAACCTGCCTGCCAATGCAGGAGACAAAAGTGATGCGGTTCAGTCCCTGGGTGGGGAAGATGGAGGAGGAAATGGCAACCGATTCCAATACTCTTGCCTGGAGAATCCCATGGACAGAGGAGCCTACAGTCCATAGGGTCACAAAGAGTTGAACATGACTGAAGTGACTTAGCACACACAACACACTCTGTTTTGTGATCATTTAAATAAGAGTATTTAAGTTTTATAACTGTATATATCCATATACAATCATATATAAAGCTTAATAGAAAGTTTATTTAAATATGTAAGAATCTGTGGAACAATTAAATGAGTAAAAGGAGATAACTGAAGTCAAGTGATGAGGTTTTTTTTTGGTATGGTGTCATCACTGTTCTGTATCCATGTTATGTCCTTATTCCTTGATCCTTGTCTTTCTGTTAAACCACTTATCCAACATATGTTTTTGAATTTCTGAGCTGCTCTGTTATTTCACCTACATTATTTGAGTAAACAGGGGGACAACAAATTTAGAATATGCTCTAAGTAGTAAAACATACCAACTTAAAAACTTCATTTTCAAAGGAATTGTGTCTAGAGTAGTATAATTGGAATATTCAATGTTATTGTTGTGACTTCAAGAACATTTATAAAATGTTGGACAAGATGTGATGGAGATAATCAGTTTTCATATGTAGATTTCACCAAGAAGGCAAATATCAGACTGCCCATTTTGAAGGCAAATAAACTTGAGACTCATGAATACCTACCAACATCTCATGAATAGCCATTTGCAGTAGGCACTGAAATATCTCACCTTCTTTTCTTTCACTGCTTTTTTCCATCTTGCCTTATTTTCTCTCTCTTTTTTTTTTTTTTTTTTTTTGTGGCCTATTGCGGGAGGGCTGATACCACTATATTCACCCTAACCTATTTCCTGAAAGGCATCTGCAGCCAGGTTAAATCTCTGTGTGCAGGAAGATCTAATCTTCCCTTCCTAGACCCAATGAAGAGAAAAACTGCAAAACTGCATCTGTATCAAAATCTGGGAAGAGCAATTGGTTGGGCGGTACCTACGCTCACATGCAGAGCTGTTGTAATGAGACAGGCTTTCCCTGTGCAGTTCTGACAGCCTTGAAGGTGCCCAGAGAATTGCCAGGTGGGCAGTCAGCAGGCAAAGTCCACAGGCCAGAGCTGGATTACTGTCCCAGCAGTTACACAGACTAAATGCAACCACTGAACCTTACTGCTGCAGGCACACTGCCTCTCTCGGGGAGATTGTCCTTCTCCATAGCAGTTAATTTGTTTTTACCTCTCAATTAGCTTTTTCACAGAGTGTTTGAGATGCTCAAGTCACTGAGATTCACTTCCTACATATGCTCCCGTCCTCTAGATTACCCACTGACATCTATGTTAGCCCGACACCATGAATATTATCAAGCATCATCTGAAGGTAGAAATGAATGCAGCTTTTCTAATAAGTGCAAATGAAATGATACATCTCTTCCTACTTAAGATTTTACCTACAGTTTTGATAATGTTTTATGGTAAAAATGAATTAAAAAAAATAAAAATGGATTGCTCTAGACAAATGACTTCTGCATAGTTTTAGTTACTCAGAGTATCTATTCCCATCAGGGAGGAAATTAGCTTTACAGGCATATCAAATATGTAAAAAAGAAACCAAATAGCATTAAAAAACATACACTCAACTAAAAGATGAGAATATGATGTCTGAGGCTGAGAATTTGTAAGTCTGATGATGTGGCTCATATTTAATTGCATAATATTCATTTTCTTAGTAGAATAGAATTTGGGGGGTTGTGACTATGCTTTTCTCATCAAAAAAGCCCCCAATTTCCTTGAGAAGAAATATATTGAGCCCAGGAACTTTTTTTTTTTCCCATTTATTTTTATTAGTTGGAGGCTAATTACTTTACAGTATTGTAGTGGTTTTTGTCATACATTGACATGAATCAGCCATGGATTTACATGTATTCCCTGTCCCGATCCCCCCTCCCACCTCCCTCTCCACCCGATTCCTCTGGGTCTTCCCAGTGCACCAGGCCCGAGCACTTGTCTCATGCATCCAGCCTGGGCTGGTGATCTGTTTCACCCTAGATAACATACATGTTTTGATGCTGTTCTCTCGAAACATCCCACCCTCGCCTTCTCCCACAGAGTCCAAAATTCTGTTCTGTACATCTGTGCCTCTTTTTCTGTTTTGCATATAGGGTTATCATTACCATCTTTCTAAATTCCATATATATGTGTTAGTATACTGTATTGGTCTTTATCTTTCTGGCTTACTTCACTCTGTATAATGGGCTCCAGTTTCATCCTTCTCATTAGAACTGATCCAAATGAATTCTTTTTAATGGCTGAGTAATATTCCATGGTGTCTATGTACTACAGCTTCCTTATCCATTCATCTGCTGATGGGCATCTAGGTTGCTTCCATGTACTGGCTATTATAAACAGTGCTGTGATGAACATTGGGGTGCACGTGTCTCTTTCAGATCTGGTTTCCTCGGTGTGTATGCCCAGAAGTGAGATTGCTGGGTCATATGGCAGTTCTAATTCCAGTTTTTTAAGAAATCTCCACACTGTTCTCCGTAGCAGCTGTACTAGTTTGCATTCCCACCAACAGTGTAAGAGGGTTCCCTTTTCTCCACACCCTCTCCAGCATTTATTGCTTGTAGACTTTTGGATAGCAGCCATCCTGACTGGCGTGTAATGGTACCTCATTGTGGTTTTGATTTGCATTTCTCTGATAATGAGTGATGTTGAGCATCTTTTCATGTGTTTGTTAGCCATCTGTATGTCTTCTCTGGAGAGATGTCTGTTTAGTTCTTTGGCCCATTTTTTTATTGGGTCATTTATTTTTCTGTAATTGAGCTGCATGAGTTGCTTGTATATTTTTGAGATTAACCCTTTGTCTGTTGCTTCGTTTGCTATTATTTTCTCCCAATCTGAGGGTTGTCTTTTCACCTTGCTTATAGTTTCCTTTGTTGTGCAAAAGCTTTTCAGTTTAATTAGGTCCCATTTGTTTATTTTTGCTTTTATTTCCAATATTCTGGGAGGTGGATCATAGAGGATCCTGCTGTGATTTATGTCGGAGAGTGTTTTGCCTATGTTCTCCTCTAGGAGTTTTATAGTTTCTGGTCTTACATTTAGATCTTTAATCCATTTTGAGTTTACTTTTGTGTATGGTGTTAGAAAGTGTTCTAGTTTCATTCTTTTATAAGTGGTTGACCAGTTTTCCCAGCACTACTTGTTAAAGAGGTTGTCTTTTTTCCATTGTATAGTCTTGCCTCCTTTGTCAAAGATAAGGTGTCCATAGGTTCGTGGATTTATCTCTGGGCTTTCTATTCTGTTCCATTGATCTATATTTCTGTCTTTGTGCTGTACTGTCTTGATGACTGTGGCTTTGTGGTATAGTCTGAAGTCAGGCAGGTTGATTCTTCCAGTTCCATTCTTCTTTCTCAAGATTACTTTGGCTATTCGAGGTTTTTTGTATTTCCATACAAATTGTGAAATTATTTGTTCTAGTTCTGTGAAAAATACTGTTGGTAGCTTGATAGGGATTGCATTGAATCTATGAGCCCAGGAACTTTTAAACAATCTTTACTTTCCAAAGTCTGGTGTATAATATGTCCTATTATACTCAGTTACTGACAAAACCCACAACCTGATATTTTAATCCAAATTAAATATAATTTTAGGCACTAATTTAAACAAAGTGAAATCTTTGTTCCATTTCACCATGAAATACTCTCATTTATAAAGGTCTTATTGAAATTACTTGGCCTAAAACATGACAGACAAACACTTTTACCTTGTTTTAAATAATCTTGAACATTTACATAGATTGAATTTAGTAAGAATTGTAATGGATACAAAGAGACAATATTTTGCACCTTGTTTTAGAAATTTTACCTTGTCAAAAATGGGGTTGGGGGAAAGTCCTTTAAAAGCAAATTATTATAAGACAGTGAAATGTGACTCTAAATGGCTAAAGGAAAAGAACGCAGACCCGCTGGCCACCTTGCCTGCCTTCTCATCCTTGGTCCCTCATCCTAGGTCCCATGCCTACTGCCAACCCCCAGTTCAGGCTATCAGGTACTACTCTTTCTTCAGGAAAAAGGCATACCACACTTTCTTCCAAGCTAAGATAGTTTTCAAACCATTTTCCCCCCTCTTAAATCAAAGTTCTTTCTTGGAATGTGCTACATAAAGCAGATGAAAGTAGGATCTATTTCTTTTGAAGCCAGGATGGTGGCTGCCCCCCACAGACTCACTCATCAGGTTTGATCTCCCACTTGGGACCACAATTCCCCGCACTCACTCCCCTCTCCACCAGCCCTACCCCAGGCATGCTGAGGAATTCCAGAAAGCCAAGGCTGAAAATCATAGCCTCAAAGGTCAATAACCAATAAGGCTGAACATTATTTTCTCTCATAGAGCTGTGATATTTTATTTATTTATTTTTTTACTTTTTTCCCATTTATTTTTATTAGTTGGAGGCTAATTACTTTACAATATTGTAGTGGTTTTTGTCATACATTGACATGAATCAGCCATGGAGTTACATGTATTCCCTGTCCCGATCCCCCCTCCCACCTCCCTCTCCACCTGATTCCTCTGGGTCTTCCCAGTGCACCAGGCCCGAGCACTTGTCTCATGCATCCAGCCTGGGCTGGTGATCTGTTTCACCCTAGATAACATACATGTTTTGATGCTGTTCTCTCGAAACATCCCACCCTCGCCTTCTCCCACAGAGTCCAAAATTCTGTTCTGTACATCTGTGCCTCTTTTTCTGTTTTGCATATAGGGTTATCATTACCATCTTTCTAAATTCCATATATATGCGTTAGTATACTGTATTGGTCTTTATCTTTCTGGCTTACTTCACTCTGTATAATGGGCTCCAGTTTCATCCTTCTCATTAGAACTGATTCAAATGAATTCTTTTTAATGGCTGAGTAATATTCCATGGTGTATATGTACCACGAGCTGTGGTATTTTAATTGTGACAAAGAGCAACTCTCTACTTGGAATTGCAGGTAGTAATGGCAAATTGGTACAAGTGGTATTTTGGTATTTTGGGGTCAGTCGTCTTTTGGCCCACCGGCAAAGCCCTACACTATAGGTAGTCACCCACTTTATATCTTCTCAATGGTGAGCTATGCTGTAACTTACAAAGGAAATCTAAAATAAGTTATTTATAAAGTATAAATACATTAAAATAAGTTATAATTTAAAGTATATATTTTCTGGGCTTAAAAAATGCTATTTGATTTTTGATACAGGTACCATTTAGACTGATGAAGTTTAACAATTATATAACTTATTTTCACACAAGTGCATTTTCATTTCTTGGGACAAATGTACTTTGGTACATTACAAATGTACAAATATTACATTAAATACTACTTAATGATATCTCTGTTAGGCATTAAAACACATTTTCCTATATGCAGTATAAACATACTAATTCATTATTAATTTTTCATCACCTGAATCTCATAATTTCAGTATTTGTTTTGTGACCATCTCCTTATCTGAATATTAAAATTAAACATGTTTACAGTTGATTGATAATGTGCATTTGAGAAAATGTAGAAAATGTGGATATCCTAGAAACTATTATATAAATCTATAAAAATAAAAAAGGTAACAGCACATTTATTTGATTTAATGTCATATAATGTTAATTCAGTTAGAGTTAATTTCCTGTCTCTAAAGATGACTTTGAATTCTGATTGGATAAAGATTTTTTCATGGCTAATTAGCTTCTCACATAAGAAAAATATTTCATTTTAATTTTCATGTTCTTTGATTTAGGTTAAAAACTTCTACTATAAAATGTTGTTGTGTTTAGTTGCTAAATCAGTTGGGTCTGAGACTTTGTGATACCATGGACTGTAACCTTGCCAGGCTCCTCTGTCTTCCACTAACTCCTGGTGTTTGCTCAGATTCATGACGATTGAGTTAGTGATACTACAAAATACATTTAAATTTTTTAATATTAAGTTTCATATTATTAGATCTCTAATCTTAGATATAATAGCAAATGTTGATGTTTGTAGTTTAAAACAACATAGGGCATTATGGTATGTGAAATAAGTCATACAGAGAAGGACAAACACTGTGTATCACTTATATGTGGAGTCTAAGAAAGTCAAACTTGTAGGAGCAGAGACTATACTGGTGGATACTAGGGGCTGAAGTGGGGGGTTGGGGGATGCGGAGATATTGATCAAAGGGTATGAACTTTCAGTCAGAGGATGAATAATTTCTGGGGATCTAATGTTGAGCCTTGTGGTCTAGTTACTAATATGTATTATTTGTGTGTGTGTGTGTGTGTGTGTGTGTGTGTGTTAGTCATTCAGTCCGACTCTGTGACTCCATGGACTGTAGCCTGCCAGGATCCTTTGTCCATGGAGTTCTCCAGGCAAGCACAGTAGAGTAGATTGTCATTCCCTTCTCCAGGGGATCTTCCCGACCCAGGAATCGAACCCTGGTCTCCTGCATTGCAGGCAGATTCTTTACCCTCTGAGTCACCAGGGAAGCCCCTATATGTTATTTACCTGACAGTTTTAAAGTGAGTAGATCTTGAATGTACTCACCACACACACAAACACACACAATGGTAATTATGTGATGTGCTGGAGGTGTCAGCTATCCCTTGTATTCATTCAGCAGTATATAAGTATATCAAATCAACATGTTATGCACAAACTTAAACATGTTATATGATAATTGTCTCTCAGTAAAGCTGGGAAGAAATAAACTTGAGAGAGATCTAAAGATCTCCTTGCCCCTTGTGAGTAGATTTGCCCAAGGCATGTCACTTAAGGTCTCTGAGACTCACCAGTAAAATCCGGTTGCTTTCAGTATTGAGCTGTTTAAAAGTGTGTGTACTCTACACTCTGGATTTTTGTGTTTGTGTGTAGTGGATGTCATGCCAGGCTACCTGGGTTCCCTCTTCACATCTAAGAGACACATCCTTCACCTCCAGTTGCCACACCTACATTCTTCTTGGACAGTTGCCCTCCCTGTAAGGCTGCTGTTTCTCTGAAGATTAGGCATCCTAATCTAATCCCCTGCGGGCAGTCTGCATCCAATATTTGACTGATAGGCAGTGCAAAGCCTTACTCCCTGGCCTCAATTCTGAATAACTCCGAAGGGCCATCCCAGCTCTAGAGCTCCCACCAGAGGCCTCTGTTGCAACTGCATCACAGTTTGCCTTCCCCTACCTACTCGGGAGAAGGAAATGGCAACCCACTTCAGTACTCTTGCCTGGAGAATCCCATGGACAGAGCAGCCTGGTGGGCTACAGTCCATGGGATTTCAGAGACAGACACGACTGAGCGACTGACACATCTACCTACTCCTGTTCCCTGGAAACTTCATGCAGGTAAAGCTTGGTCTCAGAGTCTGTTTCCAGGGGACCCCAACCCAAGACAACATGTAAATTAATATTTTTCCCATCTATTTAATTATTTCACCTGAAATATGCCAAATAGTGTTATGGGGCTATTTTATATTCCTTTGCTTTTCACCAGACCACACAAGTAGTAGATTGTGTTACTGTACAGCCTCTGAACTTTAGGCACTACATGGCAGTGATATTTCCTATAATCGCCTCTTGACAGCATTACATCCTGAGGCATTTTAAAGCTTAGGTGTTTGGCCTTCCACTCAAGCACAGAAGAGCTCCTTAGGTGGTCTGCCCAGCAGTTATGGAGAGTTTGGGAACCTTCTGTTCCCTCCATAGCTAACTCTTAACCAGACAATAGCACTAAAGGTCAATAAAGGCACTGAAATAGGCCTTATACAAGTCCTTAAATAGATGTCATAAATGATTCCAGGTAAAGTGGTCAAAGAACCATGTCAGCTTAAACTTCCTATTCAAGTCATCTTCCCCCCACATAGTTTGCAGTTTGGTCATGCCTCTGTAAAATCTTCAGAATAAATATTGCTCTTTTGATAGTCTGTTTTGTGCCTTCACAAATATTGCATATGACGTTACACTCAAGTTAATTTATGTACATCCATAAATATAGACATCGTACTTTAGAAATATTAGCCTAGCTACACATTTTATTTCCCAACCCCACTAATAAACAAATTACTCTGGAATGAACAACAGAAACGGACCATTTATAGCCATGTCCATTATTAACACTCTGGTTTGAGCTGCTTTCATTCACCCTTTGGATTATCTTTACTCTGTACTGTCTGCTCTCCACCCAGCAGCCACAATACTCCTTTTAAGTCAGATCCTATTACCACTCTGTTCCGATCCCTCCAAAGATCCCCTGCTTTGCTGCCCACAGGCCTCCTTTTGCTTCCTGGAACTCTGGGCGGGTTCCTGCCTTAGTTTCTTTGCTCTAGCCTCTCCTTCTGCCTCCATTGCTCTTCTCCCAGCTGTCTGCTTGGACAGTTGCCTCACCTCCAAGTCTTTACTCAGGTCTTTCCTATCTTGAAGGCTGGTTCTGGTTGCCTGCTTCTTATGGTGACCACACCTTCTCCTTGATCCTAGGCATTGTATCCCTTCCCTGCTACCTTTTCTTCTTCTTTACATAGCACTTACCACCTTCTGGGCTTCCCCGGTGGCTCAGATGGTAAAGAACCTGCCTGCAATGCAGGAGACCCAGGTTCGATCCCTGGGTTGGGAAGATCCCCTGGAGAAGGGAATGGCCACCCACTCCAGTATTCTTGCCTAGAGAATCTTATGGACAGAGGGACCTGGTGGACTACAGTCCATGTGGTCTGAGAGAGTTGGACATGACTGAGTGACTAACACTTTCTCTTTTCACTATCACCTTCTAAACCCCTCCTGGGATACATTTATCATGATGCCAATGAAACCTTAGCTTCAAGGCCCCTTTCCTAGGCCCCTTCCAAAACCCTGGGAAAAGCCCTAGCAATGGACACATGTTCCTCTGCAATTTGCAAATATATGTTAACTACAATTGACTGAGACTATTATCTGTTTCCACCCTGACTTCATCTCTGTCACATTTTCCCTTGTACCAGGTAGAGTTGAAGTGGCTGCAGGCATTTTTGAGATCTGGCTAAGGGGAAACTGAATTGAGGAAACATTTAGTGTGAGCATGTGCTGTGCTTAGCCAATCAGTTGTGTACAACTTTTTGTGACCTCATGGACTGTAGCCCGCCAGGCTCCTCTGTCCATGGGGATTCTCCAGGAAAGAATACTGGAGTGGGTTGCCATGCCCTCTTCCAGGAGATCTTCCCAGCCCAGGGATCAAACCCAGGTCTTCAGCATTGTAGGCAGATTCTGTACCATCCGAGCCACCAGGGCATAGTGAGATGTAATTAGTGGTTTGCAGTCACTTCCCTGTATTGTTCAGGTAGTGCTAAGCCACCTGGTACTAGAAGAGATTCTAGGAAGATGGCTACTGTCTGCTGGCCATAGACTCTATTGCTTTTTGACTGTGAACTAGAGTGCCTGTCAGCAGAATTATATGGGTGGTGGAGGAAAAACATGGTGTGAAATTAGCAAAGTCAAGTAATTTGCAAAAAAAGCCTTTCTCATTTTACAGTTCATATTGTAAAGCAAGCTAATCAAGTTTTTCCCAATTTGACATCAATCCTAAAAATTTTTATGAAATGATCAACCAAGCTGTGACATTGACAGACATTTTTCTAATCAATAATGAATTTTTTTTTTGATTAACCATGCAAGAGGGAAGATGGAATTATCTTCCTATTCTCCTCACAGAGAATGTTAGAAGATTATCATATGAAGAGGTGATCGAAGACAATGCAGCCAAAAAACATGCATTGGATAGTAAATTAATGAAAATACTTTGTAACTTTTTCTGGATTTTGTCTTTTTTTTTGCTATGCATGAGCTTTTTAATATGTGTAAATTGTGATTTCTCATTTGAAATGAATATTTTATATCTAGGTTTGCATTTGTAATTTTGCATTCATTTGTTAAAGAAACCCCACCAAGATGTGGCCTCACAAGACCTGATGTTTTCTGACCATGCTGAATGATTTACTAACTTGTTCTGTCAGGAATCTTAGTTCACTGGTGTATCTTCACTCGAGCAGTGATTGGCACATAGTAGTCACTCAATAAATACTTTCTGAATGAATGAATGAACAACATTACAGTGAAACATTAACATTAACCTAATTTAATTCTGCTGAAGAAAAGTTCATGTTGACATGAAAGAAAGTCATTCATGGAACACTCCTCCTTGAAACTCTGTGCAACTAAGGGCCTAGAAGTAAATTCCTATTTGTGGATTTTTTTTTCAATAGTTGTTAGCTGCCATGTTTTTTGAAAAGATGTGGATCACTTATTTTTTAGGTTCTATTGCCTTATCCCATGGGACCCAAGATTAGCCTCAGCTAGCTTTTTGCTTCACCTACTTTAAGGGTGAGAACTTATTTTTAGAATAGTAAGGAGGTGATGGCGTGCAGAGTACTGGTAGGGTGCTAGTACAGCGGTTGGTTTTTCTTAAGCCCAGGATTAGGCAGTGGGAAAATAAAGATAGACTATTTTTAATTTTTCTATATAAACTCTGCTTAGAGAGCTACCTTTGTTTAGACATTGGGCAATGGAAATAAAAATACTTTTCTTGCAGAAGAAGAAAACCAATAAATAGAATACTTAGATTTTTTTTAAAAGGCTTGGTGATATAGACCTTAAAAACAAGACCTTAAAAATAAGGACCTTAAGAAAAGCAGAATCTCATAGAGTTTCAGCTTGGGGAATTTTTACTTTTATAGAAATTCAGGAAAAAACCAAGACATTATATGAATGACTAGTGGAGGACAGATTTCTTTCACTTAAGCAACTAAACTTTTGCTTAAACAGTAAAGCACCTCTTTTTTCTTTATGCCATCATAGGAATTTTAGAGGCCAGAGCTTTTTTATTTGAGAACACTTTTTTTCCGGATGTAGAAGGAAAGGCTCATTAGCATTAGTGAAGGAAACAATAAGCTAATGAAGGTCTTAGGTGTCATCCAGGTCCTATTTGCTTTCTCGGTTTGAAGGTTAGCCCCCACACAGCTATTTTCTAGAATATAATTTGCTGCACTCTGAGACCACGTGGGGCAAGTCTTAACAAAGAAACATCAAAAAGTTTTCCAAACTGAGTTGTTACCAACACTGACCTTGCAGAACGCGTGCCACCTAGAATTGTGAGCGTCACTGCTAAACGGCTCTGTTGTCTTAAGAGTTTTGTTCGATTAGGACCTTGAAGAGATTGTTGGGACAGTAAGATTCTCCTCCCACATTATTTCCCATCGGTTTGAAGGCAACAGTTGGGTTTTGCATAGTTACTGGCTAAAGTAGAGAGATTTCTTGCTCAGAACTGTATCTTTTCTCAGAAAAGAGGTTTAAAAAATCCCCTTTAGCAAAAGCTGCTGTCGAGTGCGGAGTGTCAGCGCGCTGAGGCTGACAGCTGCACCGTCTCCTAGACTGTCAGCGCAATGAAAGGCATGGGGTGGAGAAAACCCCTCCATTCTTGAACATTATTTCTATTTTTCTAAATAGTTTTTTTTTTTTTTGCCTAAAGCCTGAGGAAATGTTATTGAAGCACATTATTTCCTAGATCAGGTTAGGAGTAATTAATTAACTCTAAAACTGTCTCAAAAGTGAAGTAGATGGTTTTTCTTTCTTTTTTAAATAGGGTATTCTCCCAAATTATCTTCTCTGTAGATAACCCTAGAAATGAATAAAATGGCTACTCTGATGTGATAAATCTATCAGAAAGAGAAGAAAAGAACTTCTGAGGAAAAAATACAGTAAAAAGCAAGGGTTTAAATTATTCATCAAGCCTCTCCCGCCCACTTCCTTTCTTGCCTGGTGAATGGCACACCCCACGTGGGTCCTCAGAGTGGTCAGAAGATGGTGTTCACTCTAATGGAGCCTTCCTTTGGGACTGGTTTATTTGGATACTTTTGACCAAAATGTTAGCTAGCATTTTCTTTTTCCAGCTGAGTGTTGCATAATGCAATGTTCTGAATTTTATCTCCGTTCTCAGCAACTTGTTGCTTATATGCACTTAAAATGGATGACTTTCACTGTACCTTTATGCAATAAATTTGTCAAGTTGGATTTCCTTTCAGTGAGTCAAAAGATGAGCTAAACACTGATATATTTTAAATATAAATTAAGCATTCCTCATGCAATTTGTGGCTTTATGTTTTTTCAAAAGAATAAAATGAGCTAGTTAACTGGTTGCCAGCTGACCTTTCCCTGACTTGCCCCATGGAAGTATTCAGTGTAGTCAGTGATTCCTCCATTAATGTCAGTGTTTCCTTCTATTTTAAGATAGTGGGAAATGCCAGTCAGGTTAAGGACACTGAAGCCAAAAGGAGAAACAAGGGGCTTCCTTTATACTGTTCTAGTCCTGTTGATTTTTATTGCTAGTTACTTGCATGTGGTCATACGGGCCGTCCTTGCTTTACACAGTTCCCATATGCATGACTTTCAGTCAGCAGCGTACTATGCAAAGTCAGGACTGCTTGTGTTTATATATGTATTCATATGTATGTTTATGTGTGCATATGTTTCTTTTTGATTTTGAATGTTCTTATTTTTCAGATATTTGAAAATGGTAAAGATACAGGAGAGATCTCTGTTTGTATCAGTAAAAAAGATCTGGAGCCTAATAGCCCAACTCAAGCTGGCTGCATGATGGAAAGAGTAAGTTTACTGACTTTCCATTTATGACTATGAGCGTCCTCTAAGTTACTTGTAGTTAATTAAGGCAATTACATCTTTATCGTTGCTTAGAAAAGATCAATCATTTGCTGGTCTGTAAAGATTCATAATTTCAAACTTGACTTGTGGATTCCAGAGGTTCTTGGCTTTAGTATAGTATGAACTCCTGGCCTCTTAATAGCATCTCAATCTTCATTATGCTTTTATTTGAAAATCTGTCTATTCTGGACTCTGGAATTGCCCTCTTGTCCACACACTGAAAAGAAGTGACATGATACCCAGTGGAGGGTGTGTTCTGGGTAGAGGGTATTTCCAAGCCCTAGACACTGAGCAGGTAACACATTGCCCTGGTCTTTGCCTGTGTTCATTGTGAGCAAGTCCAGATGGTTTATCTTAGGCATTCTTACCTTTGCCTGTTTTTTAGACAATTGGGATGTTCCTCAGGCAGAACCGACATGTGCAGGGTCCTTAGTTTGTGTCTTTGTCTTGCATGAAAGGACACCGAATACCCTGTTGTTTACAAATTGGGGTTATTCGCCCGAGCGCACACCAGCGCTCTGGGCTCCTTTGCTTGACCTTTGCTCAGAGACTTGCTCCTTTTCCTCCCCTTCAGTTCAACACTCTCAGTCTTACCTCTCCCTGGTGGTATCCATCACCTGCACCTCATAGTTAGTCACAAAAGTTGATCATCCGATCATTAGCTGAGCTCAGAAGAGATGGGAAGTGCTACCTTGATTGTTTAGAGAGAGAGAAGGATAAAGAGTCTTGTCTTTTTTTTTTTTAACCATCACATCCCTGACTATAGAAATCACCATGATACAAAAGCCTTCCCAGAATTCTCTACTTGTAATCCCTTTTTTTCAACATTAGAACAGTTCCCATTTTGATTTGTATAAAAAATTGAAGATGACATTTATGTTAGATTACATAGGAAGATAATCTGTAGATAGCTTTTGTTGGCTAATGGCAGACTGAAATTGATCTGTAATTTGCTTCTATATGCAAAATAACTTGGGGGAAAAACCTTTATCTAGGGGCGTAATAAAGTGCTCTGTGTGGGAGAGCCTTTGTGATACCCAAGGACGACTGTTCCCTTCATGCACACTTGCCTCAATCACTAGCCTAAGATGTTTCACACTCCTCTCAGGTCCCTGAACAAATTCTCATCCTATAAAGGCCTGGTGATGATAGCTTTAAAGATAAACGGGTGAAGATTATTACAAATTTTGGTCACTATAGCCCAGCCCTCACCAGTGACCTCGAGATGAAAGGCATTGAGGCCTTACCTCCTGTAGGCTGTTGAATGCTCATCTTTGAACACCTAAAATGCAGTGTGTTGCCAAGTTGAGAAAATAGAGATCGCAATGCAACTCCTGTGGAAGTGCATTTGGTTAAGTGGTCAGGTGTTCACATTCCTTCTCTACCGCACACTGTTTCTCTCCTGAATCAGGCCTTAAATCTTTCATATCTTGCCCCATTCACAAAAAAAGATGATGTCTATAAAGCAGAATCACTGCTGATTTAAAAAATCATCCACATAACATGTTTTCTGAAATAATAGCAAAGCCACAAAAACTAAGCTCAAGGGCTGAGACCACACAGAAATAAATGTAAGGCTTTATAAGTATAATCCATGGTTTCCAAAACTTGTTTGTGGTTCCAGTGTAAAAAAGCAAAACAAAGATTTTTACTATTCTAACACCTTTACTTATTATACTCTTGAAGAGAATCAGTTCAGTTAAGTGGCTCAGTTGTGTCTGACTCTTTGTGACCCCGTGGACTGCAGTATGCCAGGCTTCCCTGTCTATCACCAACTTCTGGAGCTTGCTCAAACTCATGTCCATTGAGTCAGTGATCATCACTATCTAACCATCTCATCCTCTGCCACCCTCTTCTTCTTTTGCCTTCGATCTCTCCCGGCATCAGGGTGTTTTCCAATGAGTGGAGATGGTGGTGGTGGTGGTGGTGGTTTAGTCGCTCAGTCGTGTCCAACTCTTGTGACCCCATGGACTGCAGCCCACCAGGCACGAATACTAGTTGGTTGCCATTTCCTTTTTCAGGGGGAGATAAGATTATTTATCCCTAATTCACTCAAAATCTAGGGGCTTTCTATAGATATAGTTGCAGGTCAAAGAAAATATTTTATTTGGTTAACAGTTTATAGCCAATAGGTGAGGAAACAGGGATATATGACAGGCTTGCAACTTTCTCTCCTTTTCTCTGGGCCTCTGCGTTTAGCACATCCAAATATACCTTCAGTTCAATGGGAATTAATAGAAGGAGCAAAAAAGGCACCCTGAATAGCAGCCAGGCAAGAAAAGGCTACAACTATATCCGCATCCCTGCCGAGATTACAGAGTAACAAGAAATTGAGAGACACCAGAACTGACAAGGGAGAGAAGAAAAGGAAGCCTGTGACAGAAGGCTGGGGGGAGACCAGAGTGATGGATAGTGTGGGACGCAGCACGGAAAAGAGCAGAGGCCTAAACACTCAAACAAAGGTGACGGGTAATTTTGAAAAATGTCTTTTAAAATTCCATGCCCAACGCAGTTCAGCTGGATCTACTTTGATTTGAAATATGCCCTCAGTTAGAAATATCTTAATAATCAAGAGATCTCAAATGTAAGACAGATGCAAACACAGACAGTGCTGTTATTTAAAATATAACGATAGCATTTCATATTTCACACTTCAATTACATCATATTTACAACTTGAAAGCACTCATTATTGAAGCCACTGGCAAGCTTCTGCGGAGTGCTTAATTGATACATCCAGGATGAGGTCTTCCAAATGAAGCAAGGTAGGCTAGAAAGTTGTGTTTGTTTTTGCCAGGCTGTCAGTGGTGGATGGTTCCGCCGTTGGTTACCTGAGGTTAGCCGGGGACGGGAAACTGCTGACTGTAAACCTTGACCATCTTCTGGAAGGACAGAACAGAGGGTGTAGCTCAGACAAGGAAAGCATAACCTTCATCAAACAGGCCCGTTTCTGCGTACAGAAGCTAAATGCTCTTTCTGTAGGACGGTCACATCTGCTTTCAGTCCCCGTGCCAAAGGGTCAGAGCTCAATCACAAGCCTGTGGCACCCCCTGCTGGTTAAAAGCCCGTGCTCATTTTGTTACTTTACACTGAGCTAAACATCGCTGTGATTTCACACTTCTTTTAACATTCTATATGAATTTAATTACCATTTGTTTGGACTTCCTTTGTTACAGAGGAGAGACGGTTTGTTACAGGTGTTCATGGTTTACCTTATCTCTTTTCCTTCTTCATCCCTCCCCACCCCCACCCCCCACCCAACCAGTTACTTCTTAAGATTCATCAAAGACTTCAAGGTTCTTCCATCCACCCACCAGGCCTCAATTTTTCTTCAATCCGGCTTTTTGATGAGCACGGTCAAGAAATTAAGAATCCGCTTTCACTGAAGAATGAGCAAAAAATTTGGGTCTCTTATGGTAAAGCATACAGGTAGGAGCAAGGTGTTTGTTCTCTGTCTGTCCTCAATTTTTCTGTGGCAACCTAATGGAAAAGCAAGTTGAGAAGCCAGGTAGCACCTTTTATGGAAAAAAAATATTTTAAATTCCAATAAAATTCCAGGGCTTTTTTTTTTTTTTTTTTTATATGAGGCAGTATTGTTTGTGGGATATGACATCTCTCTCTCTCTGTCTCTGACTTTCTGTCTTAATGCCTTGTCATAGTTCTTGAAGTCTGCCTGTCAGCACAGCAAGTGGGATTTGTTCATGTCTGAGTAGTCACCTTAATGATAGCAGATGGAAACGCCACAGGGGGCCCAAGCCCATCACACTGTCATTGTCGCACGCTGCCCTGACCTGCTTCCACTCCTTTATTTTTTTGTCCCTTTTTAAAGGAGAAATGGATGGTAATTGAAAAGGATCTTAAGCAAGATTTATGAAGCTGTAGACAACATGATTCCCCACTATCTCTCTCTGTTTTCACAAATAAAGTCTTAACCTTTTAAGCACCAATGACAGGACAGCTAAAGATAAATTGGTAAAGCTTGTAAGCCCTATCCTATCAAAGTTATATTCCTCAAAAGTGCCTTGCATTATTCCACAATAATTACTGGTTATTACTGAGCATTGTGTAAATGTTTGTAGATTGGTAAATTCCTGCATAAAATTATCAGCGTTTCTGAGAAAAGAAAAGGGCTGCAGTCTGTTGTGTGGAATATCTTGGAAATTTATGCATATTTTGACAGGACACATCCAGATGAACTCTGAATCTGCTTGTCAAGAAACTTAAACACAGTTTTCTGCCTACTTTTAATCTTTTGTTTTGTGTTCAGCTCTTTATCTGTAGTACAAAATAGGAGAAATAGAAATAATTTTGCTTGTAGAATAGAATTGAGTATATATTATAAAATAGCATAGACAAAATTGGGAGCTGATTGGATTTACTATATATTCTAATAATCAAAGTCAAATCTGCTCAGAAATCCATGAGGGTTTTGGGAAACCTTGGTAGAATTAGTTATGGGTAGCATATTGCAAAATCTATTTCATCTGTCCCAGTGGAGTAAAATTAAAATACTTAATAGTATCTATACTGTGTAATTTATAAAACTGAAAAATATCTGTAAGGAATGGTGCTTTTCCTATGTAGGCAGATTTCAAAATATAATTGTATTGTGAGAATTATTTTTACAATGATAAAAATAGGGATGAATTTTAAAATGGCAAGAATTCTTATATAATTTAGGAAGCTCTTCAAATTACAAGGAAAAGCTTTAATAAAATGTTTCTCATAATTTCTACTCAAATATTATTAAAGTGAAAGTGAATAATTTTGATGTTTTTAATGATGTTTGCTATAATACAATATTTTAATATGATCATACACTTGTTCTTGGTTAACTAGATTATACTTGTGGAGTAACAAAAAATGCTAAGTATCTGAAATATTCTAAAATCAACTGAGGATCATAGCTGGCAGAATTTATAAATGTGTAACTTGTTTGTATATCATTTCTATTTTAATAGCATAATATATATGCATATATATTTGATTTTGAATCTGGTGTAAAGCACTAGGGAACCATTATAGCATTTTGCTACTACTGAAACTTCTCAATTAATATCAGTAAAGTTATTTCCATCTAGTTTAAAATATTTTGAGAAAATGCACAATAGGTACTAAGAAAACGATATTCATTTTCAGGAAGTAATTCTAATGTGTCTAATAAATGTCGATATGCGAGGTCTGATTACTCATTTGCAAAAGATTTTGCCAATATCTGCTTTTATTTTGAGTCCTTTAATTGTTTTTCTCTCAATTTTTATTTTGAAAAATGTCCAATCTACAGAACACTTGATACAGTGAAGGTTTATATATATCCTTTACTTAAGTTCATCAATTAAGGACTTTGCCACATTTCTTTTACCTCTCTTATATCTCCTTTCTCTCTCTTTTGAACAGTTTGGGATTAACTCCACACAATCACTAAAGTTTTACTCCTAACTGCTAAGGGCATATACTAAAGAAAAGGAATTCTTCTCTATCCCTCCGTTATAATATCTAACACAGTCAACAATAATATAATATCATCCAAATGTAATCAAACTACCCAAAATATGCTTTAGAGCTTTTTTGTAATCCAGTATCCAAATAAGCCTCATCTGTTGCATTTAGTTATTTTCTTTAGTTCTCTTTAATCTAAAATATTCTCCCATCTTTTGTTTTATTTTTCATGATATTGGTTTTGTTTTTGAAGAGTTCAGACACTTTTCCTGTAGAGTGTCTCACATTCTAGATTTGTCTGAGTGTTTTCTCATGATTACATTCAGTTTAAATATTTTTAGCAAAACTAGACAGGTGAGGTGAGAGAGCCCTATGATTCTAAAGTTAAATAGCAGTGTTTGTCACTAATTTCAAAAACAAGATGGCTCGCAATTGACATAGTTGCCATTCTTTTTACTTAAGATCTTTTCCCATGATTTTAATATTTTACATAATTAAATTAACCTAAAGCAATATACCTAACAGTATGTAATATGAAAAATCAAGTCAGCATAACATTTACTGAGCTTACAAAACAGCTGTTTGTAGCCAAATGTGAAAGATTAATTTAATTAGAAGCTCCAAAGATTATTATGGGTATATTGCATTATAGTTATACATGAAAAATGAACATTACAAGGCTGACAGTTGATTCTTTTTCTCAACTAAATGCTTTGTTTTATTATTACAATCATTTTTTTAAATGTGCAACATTTGAAACATTTATGTGTTGCAACTATCCTAGGCATATTATAAATCAAACAAACTAAAATGTGCACGTCAGGTATCAGTATAGAATATCAACCATAGGGCTGTACAGTAGGAAATTCACTTATTTCTGGATGTTATTTGACATGGGATTATATGTTTTATTGATTATTTATACTCAAAGTTTAGAGTTTGTATAATTTTGCAGATAAATTTGATTTTTGTTTTTCCATTTTCCAGATCTCCACTGAACCCTGTTTTGGGTTTGACCTTTGACCAGGTGACTGCATTCACCAGAGGTGGCATTACAGTTGTGTATAAAACCTTCTTGGACCCTAATGCCCTTCTGCTACCTGGATGTGACAAGTAAATTAACAAGTTCTTGGTTAAGCAATCTGAATCGCCTAATTCAGTTTTCTAGAGTGAGAGATTTAAACACTAAAAGATGTTCCTTAAATCATCTTAAATAAACAATCATTTATTTTATTGACTTATTTCATGATATAATAAGCTGGTGCTTAAAAGATTTGTCATTAAGTTCCCTGGAGTTTTAGAAAACACGTGGGACAATGAGCAGAGTATAGTCTTCTGCTTTGCGAAGTTAACAATTTTATTTGAAATGTAAAAACTGTTTGTAGGGGATTTTTTTAGACTTAACAATGTTAAATGGAATTATTAAAATATTAAATAATTAGTTCTCTTATATGAGTGTTCTTATTTAAGCATCTCATTTGATGATGGTAAATTGGAGAGGAAAACACTATCCTGGAGGCATAGTGTGCAGAAGAGCAGGAGTTAGAAGATCCAGACACTGAACCTGTAGCTACTCATGACTGCTCATGAGCAGATAGGTATCAATTTCCTACGGGTTAATGATAAAACTCAGCAGTTACTGATTGTTGACTAAAGGCCAGGCACAGTTCTATTAATAAATGAATTGGATGAGAGCATATTTAATCTGCAAAATAATTATTATAATCCTATCATTGCTTATTAGGCTATTATTACTCCACTTTTATAGAGGCAGAAACTGAGGCACAGAAGGGCATTTTGCCAGTCACACGACTTGTACATGATAGTGCAAGCATTCTAACCCAGGTTGTCTTTCTTAAGAACCGAGGACTTCCTGAAGAACTGAGATAGATAACCACTATCCAGTAGTGTCTAGTAGTACTTTCTATGATGATGGAATCAGAATTTGTGGCCAATGAGTACTTGAAATATGACTAGTGTGACTGAGAAACTGAATTTTAAATTTTGTTTAAATTAAACCATTTTTAATTTAAGTAGGAATATGTGGCTTGTGGCTGCCATATTGGATACTGCAGGCACGATGCTGACACTATGTTGGATTAGGTGACCTATCTGTAAAGTCCCATCTAACTTTTATATTTTGTAATTTAACCAGTTACAACTTTCTTTAATATAGTGGTGAAAAGGCTGAAATAGAGGACAGATCTAGAGAACCAAAAGCAGTCTGATGAGGTCAGTCAGTCTAGCTCATGTCAACCTATTGCTAAGTATGTCTAAAAAGACAGACTCTTTGATCTTCTCTACCCCCCAATGGCTGCCTGCAGTTTCTAGATAAGATTATAATGTTCTGTCTTGTTTTCTTTTTCTTTATGGATAGAAAATAACTCAGCACTCTTTATTAAAAGCATTTTCATTTATGAGAAGGTTTATTTCATGTGTGATAATCTTTACTAAGCTGTTAAATTTGCCTTTCCCTTTGGTCTTTAGCTATGAGTTTAATTTTTAATTTATGTATCGCTTCTTAATTTTACTTCTCCAGATGCAATGAATACTGATTTAATGAACGGATTTAAATTAAATCTGTTTCCCTAAATATAACAATGTGAAACTGCCTTTATTGAACATGAACTAGCTTGAAGATAATTTGCTTAAATTTTGGATTCCATTTGAACTTTTTTCCTATACTCTGAAATGGATCACTTGAGATCTTAGTCATCATGCCCTTACTTATATTTCTCAGGCTATTGAAAGAAAACTACCGTCACCATTTCTAGAACTGGTTTTTGTTGAATAGCATGCTGTATGGTATATCTTAACATATCAGTGTTGAGCTGCAACTTTCTTTAGGGTAAGGATGGACTCACTGTTAAAATAAGTAATTTGGCTGAGTTAAGAATGAAGCCAGCCCCTCTAGTTTGTGATTCATCCATGTAATCTCTAGACTGTTCTGCCTTTTAAAAGACTCTCTTAAAAATACCAAGCTAATATTCTGGATACAAACATTATAAATTTAAAAGCATGCTTTATTATTATAGATTAATATATTTACATGATAACTTTAACAATGAAGATGATCTCCACTGTGAGTAATTCTGTAAGATTAAAAATTGTTTTTTGTTTCCTTGTTATATTAATAATTAACTAGGCATTGGGTCCCCCCAGTATCATAAATAATAGCAAGGAAAAAATTTAAAGCCTTCCTTTCCCAATTATAGATACCAAGATACTTTATAAATTTCTGTTTAAAAAGATTATAGACTATACATTGGTTTTTCTCTCACTAGAAGAGTAAGATGTATAAATTATCATACTAATAGGTTAAAGAGTACTAAAACTCATTTTATTCTAATAAGAACAATTAAATATTTTATTTCTTAGTTGGGATGTTTGTGAGGGATTTCCAGTTAACTTCAAGGGCACCAGTCAACAGGTACCTGATCAATTTGAAAAGGTGGACATGGAGAACAGTTTCCTACAGAACAAGGTCAGAATTATTTATTGTTCTTGATAAGAATATTTTATGTATTGGACATTCAGTCAATACACGGTGACTGGGTAGATATTTGTGAAAGTTTTGGAAAACTGTAAATTATTTTACAAATGTTAGGGGCAAGTATTATGCTTTGTGTGCATGCATGCAAAGTCGCTTCAGTCCTGTCTGAATCTTTGAGACCCAATGGACTGTAGCCCACCAGGCTCCTCTGTCCATGGGATTCTCCAGCCAAGAATACTGGAGTGGGAGGCCATGCCCTCCTCCAGGGGATCTTCCCAACCCAGGGATTGAACCTGTGTCTCTTATGTTCTCCTGCACTGGCAGGCAGGTTCTTTATTTATCATTAGTGCCACCCCGTTAATTAAGCACTTTGAAACTGAACCAGTATTGAGAAGGGTTAGAGGAAGGGATAAGGTGGGAGTTTGACATTGACATGTATACACTGCTATATTTAAAATAAATGACCAACAAAGACATACTGTATAGTACAGGGAACTCTGCTCAATGTTCTATAATAACCTAAATGGGAAAATAATTTGAAAAAGACTAGGAAGAAAAAAAACTGTACCAATATATATCATTTCTACCTAAGAAATATTCTACTTGTATTACATCATTTAAGTATAGTTGTTTAGCATATTTTCTTTATACCAACTACATTAATAAGTTACATTTGTTTAAGAAATTCTTTAAGATGGCTGTTATATCTTTATACTCTAGAATCTGATCTATTTCTTCTATGGGTCTATGTATCTAAGTAGCATGTGTTCTTCAGAAAACTGTACTTATAACACAATCCAGAAGGTCTCTTTATTAATTTACTTTAGAAATTTATCTTCCAGTAAAGAATTTTTTTCTGCCTCTGAGCTATGAAACACATTTTAAACTTGTCTCTAAAGAAGGAGTAATTATTTTCTTTTTCTCAGCTGGTAAGTTATGTGGGGTTGTTGTTCATTTCAGCTGCATAAGCTTTAGTTTTTGAATTCATGAAATCAAAACCAAAAACTACCCACAGAGACAGAGATGCTCAGAGAAAGCGGGGCTTCCTGTTAACTAGTCTGGGCCCTTTCTTTGTAAGAGATAATGCAAAAGACACATTGTCCCAACCTGCTGTTTTTCAATTTCTCCATGTTGCCCATTCAGTCTTTTAGGTCAAAATTTATACCAAAAACATTAGTTGTTTCAAGGTATATGTGAAGATAAATTGTATAATTGTAAAGCTAGAGTAAAATAAACAATTATTTCTAGTCCTGTTTCTGAGCAAATTTAGAAAATAAATGTAAGTTGAATGGTGCATTAAGGATTAATGCATTTTGTATTTTGTATTCATTGACATTAAGGTTTATTTGCCATAGTTCTCTCATCCTGTTGGCATTCTTTTTAGTTTTTTTTGTGTGTGTGTGTGCTGTAGCTTTATTTTCATGCTCAAAAACTTATATGCCTAACCATTGCCTATTATTCATATCATCATCTGGCCTTCATTGATCTCCATGATTCATCTCCAGTCTTCCCCCACTCTCAACTTGTCTTTCCAATCCTCTCCATTTCCTGATCTTTGTGTACCCTGACCCTACAGTCGGAGCGAATAAATGGAGTCCCACACATGATTTACACTTCGGTTTACTCGTGCCAGTCCATGTGTTGTTCTTTGCTAGGATACAGTCCCGCCATTACCATTCCTTACTTTTCAAGGCTTTCTTCAGTTTCTTCTTTGTCCATGAAGCCTTCTCAGATGCTCCAGAGATATTTAACCTCAAGTTATTTTGCGACCCCAGAACTCCTTTTCACACTTTGAAAATTGTTCTTAGTTTGTGTTTTGGTAAAGGCATTTGCTTTTGTGTCTTCGTCTTCCACTAAACTGATAATTCTTTGGACACAGATTTTATGTCTTACTCATCTTTGTGTTCATGAGTGCTGGAACAAAGTCTTGGATATAGGGCAGGTGCACAATACGTTTTCATGAATGATTTTTTAAATTTAGCCATAGTCTCTTTCAAGGCTCGCTATTCTCTAATTTGTTCTTTGTGTGTTAGCCAAGCTAAATTGTTCATTTGTTGTTTTCTGAGTCCATGATTTCTGTTATTATGCCCGCATGAATCCCTCTGCCTGGAATTCAACCTTTCTTTCTTTGTTACCACCCCCACCTTCTCTGTCACCCTTATGCCATATCCTAGCATGGTACTGGCATAGAGTTGGCATTCAATAAATGTTTATTGAAACCCTGCCCATCATTCTAGCCTTATCTGATTTGTGCCTGCTTCATAAAATCTTTCTTTACCGCAACTCCACCCCCAAACCAGATATGATGTTTCTGACCTTGATGCCCCTGTTGCATCCTTTCTGTACCCTTTATAATGGCATTGACTCTGTTCTGTTCCTCTTGCAACATTTTTTGATGATTTAAAGTCAATCATTGTTCCAAGTTTGGGCATATTTTAGCTCACATTAGAGTAGAAGAGAATGGTAGATTCCACTGAGATTGTTGGTGTCATATCATAAAGGATCTTAATTCAAATGTTTGTCCTTCTGTAGAAAACAAGAGCCACTGGAAACATTCAAGCAGAGACAGATCTGATTTGATCCTGTGTTAGGAAGATGTCTTGGGAGATATTTATCTTATCCTTCTATCCCTGCCTTGCAGATTAGAAATTCTGAGAAGGAAAGAGCATTCTGATCATTCTTGTCTCTACTATAGTATCTAGGTGCTCAGAGTTAGCTGAATGGAACTGAATTCTCTAGTTAATTAACTCATTCAATAGAAACCAGGTCAACCCTGGGTGGGGGGTGGGGGGGAAGGATAGTGAAGGATTGTCAGAGGAAAAGAACTAGAAAGGTCTCTCTCTTTTATTTTAAGCCCAAGTAGAACTTTGAAAGAAAGATATATTTTGTAATATTGAAAAATGAGGAAATAAAAACCCACAGTTATTTTATCACTATTAATTTGTTCTAATGATTTAGTGAAAGTGAGAAAACACCTCATCTTACAAGTTTGTACACTACTGTATTTTTAGAAAGAAATTGGTTTTGGATAAAATTTCAGCTTAGTCAAAATAGTGATAAACTGGATAGTAAAGCGACACTTTAAAGAAAGTTTCTCTTAGCTGTGAAACCTTTGAAATCCTTCCAGAAAAATGTCTCTAATTATATACAGAGGTGATCAGTGCATTGGAAATAGCAATTTAATAACCTGAAAAGGAGCACTTTTAAGAGAGATTCAGGCAGAGGTCATGGGTATCTAGAGGGCATTTTATTGTGGAATCTTGATGCTCCTTGCAATAAAGGAAGACACTAAGAGGATTACAACAGGGATAGAGAGGAGGCAGGCAAAAGCCGATATTCTTGCTGCATACGTTTTCAAATTGGCTTGAGATAGAGGTATCAGTGCCCAACCCCGACTGTTCTTTTAAATCTCGTATTGACAAGTAAAACCTTTCCTACAGAGAAAAATTTGGAACATGTAATCCCTATTAGTAATGTGGAAGGCAGATATAACCCTGACAATTACAACCTGTTGCTCTTTTATCTATTTCAAAAAAAGATTTGGAATCTACTACACATGGAGAATTTGGGTGAAAACATCTTTCAACAGTTCTATTGTTACTTAAGTTGGCAACACTTATTTGGCAATACACTTATATGTTTCCATGAAATGGGTGAGATACAAACTTCATGGTAGTTAATAAAAAAATATTCATGAGAAGAATAGCTTATTTATGGGAAAACATAGCAAAAATGCACGCCAGCGTTTGGCAGGTCATATATTCTGTCAAAAAGACAAGGAAACTGATTTTGATCCTAGCCTTTTGGTATGATCAGACAGCAGCAGAACATTAGAAACAACTACTAGTATAGAAACAGTAAGCAAAACACCAAGTTATGATTTTAGAATTATGGCACATTTGTTATAAGTTTACTTGTAAATTCAACAATTATGGACGCTAGAAGAATATATTATTCTTTATGTCGAGAAAGAAGCTAGGAAAAGGCAGATAATTCTTTACTGTCCTATTTCTTTGGAGAGCAAGTCATCAAGAAATAATATTTTCTCAGATAATTTATACTGGAGAAAGTGCAATTTTTAATCTCAATTTTGAATTTATTGCCCTTAGAATGGGATACTGGGCTTTAAATGAAATTCCAAATCCCTTCCTTAATTTTAGACCTATAGCTGGAATCTATTGAGGACTGCACACCTAAACACTAGATATTTTGATTGTTCAGTTGCATAATTATGGTATTGTTGTTCAATTGCTCAGTCATGTCCAGCTCTTTACAACCCCATGTACTGCAGCAAGCCAGATTTTCCTGTCTTTTACTATCTCCTGGAGTTTACTCAAACTCATGTTCATTGAGTCGATGATGCCATCCAACCATCTCATCCTCTGTCAACCCCTTCTCCTCCTGCCCTCAATCTTTCCTAGCAGCAGGGTCTTTTCAAATGAGTCGGCTCTTCACATCAGGTGGCCAAAGTACTGGAGCTTCAGCTTCAGCATCAGTCCTTCCAGTGTATATTCAAGAGTGATTTCCTTTAAGATTGACTGGTTTAATCTCTTTGCAGTCCAAGGGACTCTCAAGAGTCTTCTCCAACACCATAGCATAATTATGTGCTCACTAATATTTTCTGCTTTTCAGTTTTTCTAGTTCTTGGTCTTAGAGGTAGGTGGATTGATCAGCTTATAGATTTAGAGAATGAAATCAATAAGCATGAATATCAAGGGCACAAGGAAAGAGATTTTAGAACATTTCTTGTGGGTGTGATTTTAATTTGTATAATAAATTATTTAGTGTTAAAGTGTTAGTCACTCAGTCATGTCCAACTCTTTGCAACTCCTTGGACTGTAGCCTGCTAGGATTCTCTGTTCCTGCGATTGTCCTGACAAGAATACTGGAGTGGGTTGCCGATTCCTGCTCCAGGGGATCTTCCCAACCCAGGGATCAAACCCAGGTCTCCTGCATTGCAGGCAGATTCTTTACCATCTGAGCCCCCAACTTGGTCCTAAAATTACTATCAAAAGGAAAAATCTTATAAAATTCTATCTAAAATAAAAATATTTTTAGAATGAAGGTTGTGGCCCATGAGCTCCTTTTTTCACAAAAAATTTCATGGTCTTACATTTGTTCCTCAGTAGATTTGCAGGAAGAGACCTTATTACTTTGAAATTGCACAGGAATTTTGAAGTCTACTCCACTTTCATTGGTAGTTTGGGGAAAGACGATTAAACAAGAAATTTTAACTGGCCCAGTACATATATGCCTCATTTTTAATCACTGGCATCATCTGTATCAGCACAGTTTATTCAGATAAGTAAAATCATAATGGTCACTTAAAGGAAGCTATGTATGTAGGTATGCAAAAGAATAAAAGAAAATTTCTTTTTTTTAATTCTCAAAAGACTTTAAAAGGTTTTCTAATTACACATGTTATGGTATATATTTGGAGACCTGTGTCAACATAAATGCTATCATACACATGCTCATGCATGCACGTGTGCACATGTACACACTCCCACACAAGCACTCACATATAGAGACACATATGGCATATTATGTTGTAGGTTGTCAGAGCACTTTTCAAAATTTATCTCCCCCACCTTCCTAAACATTTCATCTAAAGCTAAGCTATCAAATTAAATTAAAAAGAAAAAAGTAGGTGATGTCATAAAGAGAATTTAATGGCCATTGTCAATTTTAAGTGTATTAGAACCCTGACTTGACAGGACTTTTTTTTTTTTTAATAACATTAAATGAAGCTGAGTTAGTGGGCCTGGCTCTGTCTGGTCTATGTAGAATCACTTGGGAACCGTCCAGCAAAATATCTCTTAGAGAACAGCATGGTGTTAATACTGGGTGCCAACCCAAGACAGAAACAAAGGACCCCTTCGCTCTTCACCAATAAGCCAACTGTTAAAAGATTAAGCCGTGTTGTGCAGATAACAAGAATTTAGGCACTGGCAGCAGGTGCTGTACAAAGAAGCAGTTGGCAGTACGGGTCTTCTGTCTGACTAATCCAGTCAAAACAATCTTCTTCCCAGTTGCAGAGGAGAGTTCTGAGTGTGATGGCAACTTGGAGTTAGGAGGTTGACTAAGAGTGCTACTTTAAATGCTGAGTCCTGTGGGGAATGGATTAGTAGAATATAGTTTATCATTGTTCAGAAACTGTGAGAAATTCCCATCTAGGGTCCAGTCACTACTGGCTAACTGGGGAATAAATCATCAAAGAACTCTAAGTCAAGTCTGCTTATGTGGTGGGGTTACTGTATTTTTAAAATTTTATTTTCATGCATGTAAGTCATATGACATTTTTGTCCATAATAGAATAATTATCAAATGTATTAGTCATACCCTTTTGTTATTGCCTGTTCACACTTGTAAAACATCACCTTTTAAATTATTGTTTAACTTTTGTTTTTTAAAAAATCATTTGCTACTCAAAATCTAGTGTTAGCAAAGAATTTGAATAGACATTTCAATATTAGAAAATTATTTAAATTGCTACTGAAGCAATATTATTTACTAAGTTTAAAGCATAAGTTGATATATTCTTATAATCCTATACAAATAAATATTAGTACTTAAAGTTAGCATGCTTTTTCAGGGAAAGTGATTATATAAGGTAGGAGGTAAAGTTTATTAAATATGAAGGAGAATGAGAAAAAGCAAAGAAGGAAAGGAAAGCTATACCCATCTGAATGCAGAATTCCAAAGAACAGAAAGAAGAGATAAGAAAGCCTTCCTAAGTGAACAGTGCAAAGAAATAGAGGAAAACAATACAATGGGAAAGACTAGAGATCTCTTCCAGAAAATAGAGATACCAACAGAACATTTCATACAAAGATGGGAACAATAAAGGACAGAAATGTCATGGACCTAACAGAAGCAGAAAATATTAAGAAGAGGTGGCAAGAATACACAGAACTATACAAAAAAGATCTTCATGACCCAGATAACCACGATGGTGTGATCACTCACCTAGAGCCAGACATCCTGGAGTCCGAAGTCAAGTGGGCCTTAGGAAGCATCACTACAAACAAAGCTAGTGGAGGTGATGGAATTCCAGTTGAGCTATTCCAAATCCTAAAAGATGATGCTGTGAAAGTACTGCACTCAATACGCCAGAAATTTTGGAAAACTCAGCTGTGGTCACAGGACTGGAAAAGGTCAGTTTTCATTCCAATCCCAAAGAAAGGCAATGCCAAAGAATATTCGAACTACCACACAGTTGCACTCATCTCACACACTAGCAAAGTAATGCTCAATATTCTCTAAGCTATGCTTCAACAGTTCATGAACCAAGAACTTCCAGATGTTCAAGCTGGTTTTAGAAAAGGCAGAGGAACCAGAAATCAAATTGCCAACATCCACTGGATCATAGAAAAAGTAAGAGAATGCCAGAAAAACATCTACTTCTGCTTTATTGACTACACTGAAGCCTTTGACTGTGTGGATCACAACAAATTGCAGAAAATTCTTAGAGTTGGGAATACCAGATCACCTTATCTGCCTCTTGAGAAATCTGCATGCAGGTCAAGAAGCAACAGTTAGAACAAGATATGGAACATGAAACAGACTGGTTCAAAATTGGTAAAAGAGTACTTCAAGGCTGTGTATTGTCACCCTGCTTATCTAACTTATATGCAGGGTACGTCATGTGAAATGCTGGACTGGATGAAGCACAAACTGAAATCAAGATTGCTAGGAAAAACATCGATAAGCTCAGATATGCAGATGACACCACCCTTATGGCAGAAAGTAAAGAGGAAATAAAGAGCCTCTAACTGAAAGTGAAAGAGGAGAATGAAAAAGCTGATTTAAAACTCAACATTCAAAAAACTAAGATCATGGCCTCTGGTCCCATCACTTCATGGCAAATAGATGGGGAAACAATGGTCCCGTCACTTCATGGCAAATAGATGGGGAAACAGACTATTTTCTTGGGCTCCAAAATCACTGCAGATAGTGACTGCAGCCATGAAATTTAAAGATGCTTGCTCCTTGGAAGAAAAGCTATGACTAACCTAGACAGCATATTAAAAAGCAGAGACATTACTTTGCTGACAAAGGTCCATATAATCAAAGCTATGGTTTTTCCAGTAGTCATGTATGGATGTGAAGAGTTGGACCATAAAGAAGACTGAGCACGAAAGAATTGATGCTTTTGAACTGTGGCATTGGAGAGGACTCCTGAGAGTTTTTTGGACTGCAAGGAGATCAGACCAGTCAATCCTAAAGAAAATCAGTCCTGAATATTCATTGAATGGGCTAATGCTGAAGCTGAAGCTCCAGTACTTTGGCCACCTGATGCCATGAACTGACTCATTGGAAAAGACCCTGGTGCTAGGAAAGATTGAAGGCAGGAGGAGAAGGTGATGACAGAGGATGAGATGGTTGCATGGCATCACTGACTCAATGGACATGAGTTTGAGCAAGCTCTGGGAGATGGTGAAGGACAGGAAAACCTGGCGTGCTGCAGTCTGTGGGGTTGCACAGAGACGAACAGGACTGAGTGACTGAACAACAGCAGCAACAAACATGAAGAAGTAGAATTCTGACAGATGACATGAATGACTGTTAATTTAAGTTGATCATCAAGTCTAAGTGAGAAATGTTAGAAGGTGCACAATACTTTTGGCGTTTGTCATCTTATAAACACATGGGACACAGAGGCAGGATCTCCCCAGTTGACCCTCTCCCATCCATTCCCGCAACAATCACTGAAATCTCAACATGCTAATTGCTTCCATCATGTTTGTCTCTTTTCGACCCCATGGACTGTAGCCCACCAGGCTTCTATGTCCATGGGATTCTCTAGGCAAAAATACTGGAGTGGGTTGCCATTTCCTTCTGCAGGGATCTTCTGAAGCCAGGGATATAATCCACATTTCTTATGTCTCCTGCATTGGCAGGCAGGTTCTTTATCACTAACCCTGCTCCTACCCCTTAATTCTTATGAAGTTGTACAAGCTCTCAACCATTCTCCCTGCCTTTGATCTCCCCTTATTGCAATCCATTATGTTTGCATTTGCCAGATCAACCTTTGTAAAATCTTGTTATACAGACACTCCTCCGAGAACACCCCACTGACACCTACTTCCATAGCATTACACTTGACCCCTTCTAAGTCTGGCCAAATTTAACTTTTGAGTCTTCCGTTAAATCCTAAGATATACTGATTATACTAATTGCTTTTGCTTGGAATGCCTTTTTTTCCTTCATTATTCTTGTCAAACTGCTTCCATCCTTCAAGACCTGGTCCAGATGTTACCTCTTTCAAGATGTTTCACTTTTTGTTGCTCCTGTAAATAAGACTACCATTCTTTGCATCTTATAGCAGTATTTAATCATCCAAATGGAGCTTAACACAAAATCGTGCATGTGTGCCCGTGTGTGCATGTTACTGCCTCGATGCATAAATCTATTTAAGGCAGGAAAACACTTTATAATATTCCATATCACACAGTCCAGGGCCTTCTGTACCAGAGCTGGTGTTCAACAAATATTAATTTAATTGAGTTAGTGGGATTGGGCACTACTGTTTCAAAAGAGACCGTCTCAATGAGAAACATGTTCAAGATTAATCTATTTTGGGTAACTATGCTGAGGAAGTTTGACTTTCAGACTATAAGTTAATAGCTTGTTTCTTTTCATGGTATAGGTGGACTCCAATATTGTCCTTCATGCCTCTGTTTCCGTCAGAAAGCAGAGTTTCTCGAGCAGTAAAGAGAGCAGTGGGAGCCAGATAGCGCCATCGACCCTGTGGCCTGCAGCCAGTGTGTGGCTGATCACAAAGGTATCCACGAAGGTCTGCTCTCTCTGAGTCACTTCGGGGGCTCACTGGCTCACTTTGCTGCTCCGTTTCCTGACATTCTCCCTCATATAAGCTTGCAACTGAAAGCACTGCAGTTGTTGACTGTTGTGAATCTGTGATCTCCTCTTTGTTTGTCTAGTGCAGAGGACGCTGACATGAATATTCAACTCACTTTTAGATGGGCTGATTAGTTAGTACTCCAGAATGTTATTTAAACTAGCATAGAGCTTTGCTATAGCCTGCAGACTCACCATTTTCACGAGATTTTCCTGAATATCATTTGCTTCCACTCCTTAGTCTTTATTGTTGAGGTTCACAGAGCCTGGTGAATCAGTACGATATAGTGATAGAGTAAGACCATACTCTAGTCTTAGTCTTAGTTTTAAAACTCTTAGTTTTAAAAGAAATCCCTGAGTATAAAATGTGAACAATGCCTAACACAAAACCTATGTCTTGGCATTATTTTTTAAACTTTATTCTTACATTATTGAATCAGATTTAAGTTGAGAATATATAATTGCTCTCCCCTTCCCTTTTACTATTGAAATACATTTTATGATTGCCACCAAATATTTATGACTGGAAAGAGATGATGCAGCTTGTTTCTCCCCTTCTCCTGCCTCCCCTTGTCTCCTCCGTGTAGACTATTTTTGCTTCTTCCAAGCACTTCCATAAGTGCAGAGTCACTCAGGCAAGTATGTTGCTACTTAGTTTAGGGGGTAGGAGAGATTGAAATTATTTTTTCAAATGAAATTTTGAATTACTCTTAACTATTAATTTTGCTTTTCAGAGAGCTAAAACCAAAAATTAGAGTAATTGAGACACAAAGATACTAAAAAATATTATCCACTTCATTGACAAAGGCAGAATGAGATTAGATATTTCTTAAATCTGCTTCCAACCTCGAGACTCTCTTAACTACTAGTCCTTTTTATTAATATGTTGTATTTTATTTCTGATTTAGAGATAATATTGCCATTTTGTTAAACATATGTTAAACATTGTATACACATTTATTATCTCGTTTAAGCTCACAAAAATTATGCAAATTTTCACTATACAGCTGAAAAACTGAGGCCAGTAGGTGATAGAGGAAAGATTCTTGGTCTGTCTAACTTCAAAACTTATGCCATTTTACTGCATTTCAATATAAAACACTTCTCTATATCTGACCAATTTATGAGCATTGATGGAAATATTTTAGTTTTAGCACTACCACTGAATACCAGTGTGACCTCAAGTAAGTCACATACCATATCTGGGCCTTAGTCTTGTAACGGAGTTGGACCAGTTGATATGGAAGATTATTTTTCCAAATCTCATATTCTCTAATTCTGTGGCATCTGTTTCTAGAATTTCATGATATCAAAAATCTTGTACTTACCTTAAAATTTTCCCGAAAGAATTTAAATGCTTCCTGCAAACAGTATGAGTTTTGGAGTTAGACAGGTCAGACTTAAAATCATTTCTGTGATCTTGGGAAAGTTACTTAGCTGCACTGAACCAGAATTTTCTTATATATATAAAATGAAGTTAGTCCCTTTTGCCTTGCATAGTGGCTATAGTGATTGAGAAAATATATTTGAAGTTCAAGCATACTATCTGGTATACAGAAAGTGCTTAATAAGTGATGATTCTTTTTCCTCACCCAAAGGAGTTCCCTTTCTCTGTAGACAAGCATGTTCAAATGAGGATTCCATTCAATGCTAATTAGAACAAAAATTTACAAAACTACTTTCTTTCCCTAAGTCATTGTGTAGTTCTTTCTCACACAACAAAACCATGAGAAATAAAAGTCACACGTTAAAAAGAAAACAATTTTGAAAATCTTCTAAAATTTAAAGTTCTATCATTTTTTTCCCAAAATAAATTAGTTTACCTATTAAAAAAATAGAAGTTTCCATGCCATAAATCCTCAATATGTGTAAATAAATTCCTCAGTGGTTGTCACTTATTTAAAATGTTGTGTCAATTTACTAAGTAAGAAAATTGTTAAATGCCTATTCAAGTAATATTCTCAATCAGCTTCCTTATCAGAGAATCGTAACATTTAAAATGAAAGTAGTTCATAAACCACCTTAAAATGTTTAACCCATGATATTGAGACCTAAAATAAAACTTTAAATTGGTACCAGAGGTCAAGGATTTGTTTCAATCTTTTCAGTTCACTGCCTTTATTTATTTTTTTTCTGTGCATACATATTTCAAGTAAGCTCTGTAGTTATAACTATAACAAGTGACACGAATGGACCCCAAACCACTACACTGTGAAATATGCACAGAAAAAAAGGACAAATGAAGATATCAAGGTCTGTTTTATTTTCACTGAACTGTAAAATGCCACCCTTGTCCAACAGAAGATCACTGATTCTGAGCAGGGCTCACTGACTGCTAAGTTGTGGGTAGTGTTTCACTTTCGGCAACTGTTAATATCCGAGTTTATCCAGGCATAATGACCTCACTATTTGTGACACATTGTTGAATTTTCTGGTTCTTTTAACTTATTTAGACCTTTCTCCCCCCTCTCTATTCATTGGAAGACTGGAATGATCCTGAGCCAAGCAATAACTCAGAGCTGTCTAGCTGTTGGTCATCCAATCAGAGTCAAGGCTACTGACGGAACATCACTACAAGGATACAAATTAATCCTACAGAAAAGGTAATGTTTATGAGCTATGGACCTGAAAACAAAAAATGTTAATTTCAAGATTCCTGAGCAGTCAGATCATCATGCTTCCTATCTTAGATGGAATATTCATTATGCTTTAAATTTGTGTTCAAATATCAATATTAATTCTTCTAAAATAAGCTTGAAAACATATGCCACTTAATTAGATAGTGTGTCTTAGATATTTTTAAAACTGAAAAGCTGCCTTCAGTATATATCTGTTGTAGACAAGCTGCTGCTTTACTCTGTAATTATTGGAACTCATTTCTTTGTATCCATTTTGGTTATTAATTTAAGAATTTAATGTGTTATGTGTATTCCTAATCTTTTCTCCATCTTCTGAATATGAAATATTGAACAATGAAGGAAAAATCAAGGAGACAAAAAAATTATGGCTAGTAAGGCACCAAAAGTGTCATTCTTGTTTGTTTTTTCTGACTTGGAGGATAAAATTAAAAATAGATTTAGAAGAAAAAATTAGCAGTAAGGAAGAAAGGTGACTTATCTCCAACTCCTTGGGAATATTGCTTCCTAAATCTGTTTTCTATTTCATTTGTCTTTTGATTTTACCTAGTGTTGACAAAAACAAGTCCTATTGTATTTCAAGACTTAGAAAGCTATTAGCCAACTACTCTGGCTGGATAGACAATTAGGATGTGCTTAGGGCTAAAGCCAGAACTAGGGCATTTAGGCACCAGAGGAAGTTTGGCTCAGCCACAGATACAGAAGGGAAATTTTCTGTAACATGCAAAGCATACTGTCCAACAGGTATTAGAAGATTACATAGTGGTTTAAGAACATGATCTACAGAGTCAGATTTCGAGGTATAAATCCTAGCTGCAACACTTACTGTAACAGCAACAACAACAACAAAACAAATTCTGAGCCAGACACTATTTTAATTCATTTACACTGTATTTTTACATTTAAACTTTTTTAACAACACTTGATAATGTAGGTAGCATTACTATCCTTACAGGTGGGAGATTGAAATACAGAGTTTAATCACTTACTCAAGATCATATCTAAGTGATTGAGGAGGAATGCAAAGTCAAGCAACTGTAATCTATAACTCACTCTTAGCCACAAAACTATATAGTCTGTAGGTCAAAATCCAATCATACAATTGCCAGTGAGTGCCAAGTGTGGTAGTAGATACCTCAGAGAATCAGTAAGGTACATGAATTGAAACACCCAAGCAGAAGGAAGAGAGGGACAGTAGCTTGCTATCACACAAACTGGCCAGTGTGAGTAGAGTCCTAAACACATAGTTCTCAAGGAGGAGCAAATAAACCCAAAGCAAATCCTAGGTTGATATGGTGCTATACATGGAGTAGCTAACAAGTTTTCTGGGGCAGAATCAATCCTGTAAACTGGAAACACACAAAGCGTCAAGTTGCAAGAATAACAAGTGCAAATCATGGGACATGGAGCCAGAGATGCTTCAGCTCACTTAGTCCAGGGTTATAATAAAGAGAAGAATCAGTCAATTGTAACTAACCTAGAAATGATACAGATTATAGAATTAATACACAGATCATTAAAACAGTTGTTATCATTGTATTTCATATATTCAGGTAGCTAGAGGAAAGATTGAACACGTTAAATAGAGACACAGAACATATAAAAAGACTCAAATCAAATTTCTAGATATGAAAACTTCAATGTATTACTTGAAAAATATGCTGACTGGGTCTAATAGCAGATTAGATATTATGGAAGAAAATTTTAGTATATTTAGATACCAAAAGAAACTATTCACAGTGAAAACCAAAGAGGAAAAAATATGGATCGAAGAAAAATGAACAGAGCACTGTTGGTTGTGAAAAGCTTCAGATGGCCTAATCTCAGAATAATTAGAGTCTCTAAAGGAAAGAAGCAGGGAACAGAAAAATATTGGAAAAAAATGATGTCTTCTAAAAATATAGGACAAAAAATTTCAAAATTTTGTGAAAACTACAACCCACACATCCAAGAAGTTCAACAGATTTTAAGAATAAGAAACACTAAGAAAAGAAACCAAGAAAAATCATAATCAAATTCCTTAAAATTAGTGATAAAGAGAAAAATCTTATGAGTACACAGAAAAGGCATATTTACTACATACAAAAGGAATAAAGATAAGAATGACAGCAGATTTCTTGTTGGTAACAATAAGAGTGAGAAGAAAGTGGAAGAATATCTTTAAAAACTCAAAGAACCAAAAAACCAACTTATCAATATAGAAATCATTTCCCAATGAAAATATTAATATCTTGTAAATATTAAGGCAAAATAAAAAATTCAGATATTAGTCAGAAACTGAAAGAGTTTATCACCAGCAAACCTAGAGAACAAACACTGTTTAAAGAATTCCTTCAAGCAGAATATTGGTATCAGATGAAAATGAAGAGCACTGGGAATAATAACCACATAGACAATATAAAGATCTCATTTCTTATTTAAGTCTCTTTAAAATATAATTTTTTGTTTAAAGCAAAAAATAGCAATATATTATGGAGAGAAAAATGTGTAGATGCAAAATATATGAAGTTAACAGTACAAATACCAATAGGAGAAATGGAATAAAGACTCTCATACTGTACTTGCCAAGTGGTATGATATCCAGTGGCTCAGCAGTAAGAATCCACCTGCAATACAGGAGATGCAGGTTCAATCTCTGGGTCAGAAAGATCCTCTGGGAAAAAAAAAGGCAACCCACTCCAATATTCTTGCCTGGGAAATCCCATGGATAGAGGAGCCTGGCTGGCTACAGTCCATCACAAAGGAGTCAGACACGACTTAACAACTAAGTAACAACAATGATATCAACTGAAAGTATGTTCTTCTATAAATACTTAAGTTAAGGATGTCCTATAGGTTAAACAATATCCTATTTCTTTCTCAAGATTACTCTGGCTATTCGAGGTTTTTTGTATTTCCATACAAATTGTGAAATTCTTTGGTCTAGTTCTGTGAAAAATACCGTTGGTAGCTTGATAGGGATTGCATTGAATCTATAGACTGCTTTGGGTAGAATAGCCATTTTGACAATATTAATTCTTCCAATCCATGAACACGGTATGTTTCTCCATCTGTTTGTGTCCTCTTTGATTTCTTTCATCAGTGTTTTATAGTTTTCTATGTATAGGTCCTTTGTTTCTTTAGGTAGATATACTCCTAAGTATTTTATTCTTTTTGTTGCAATGGTGAATGGTATTGTTTCCTTAATTTCTCTGTCTGTTTTTTCATTGTTAGTATATAGGAATGCAAGGGATTTCTGTGTGTTAATTTTATATCCTGCAACTTTACTATATTCATTGATTAGCTCTAGTAATTTTCTGGTAGAGTCTTTAGGGTTTTCTATGTAGAGGATCATGTCATCTGCAAACAGTGAGAGTTTTACTTCTTCTTTTCCTATCTGGATTCCTTTTACTTCTTTTTCTGCTCTGATTGCTGTGGCCAGAACTTCCAACACTATGTTGAATAGTAGTGGTGAGAGTGGGCACCCTTGTCTTGTTCCTGATTTCAGGGGAAATGCCTTCAATTTTTCACCATTGAGGGTGATGCTTGCTGTGGGTTTGTCATATATAGCTTTTATTATGTTGAGGTATGTTCCTTCTATTCCTGCTTTTTGGAGAGTTTTAATCATAAATGAGTGTTGAATTTTGTCAAAGGCTTTCTCTGCATCTATTGAGATAATCATATGGTTTTTATCTTTCAATTTGTTAATGTGGTGTATTACATTGATTGATTTGCAGATATTAAAGAATCCTTGCATTCCTGGGATAAAGCCCACTTGGTCATGGTGTATGATTTTTTTAATATGTTGTTGGATTCTGTTTGCTAGAATTTTGTTAAGGATTTTTGCATCTATGTTCATCAGTGATATTGGCCTGTAGTTTTCTTTTTTTGTGGCATCTTTGTCTGGTTTTGGAATTAGGGTGATGGTGGCCTCATAGAATGAGTTTGGAAGCTTACCTTCTTCTGCAATTTTCTGGAAGAGTTTGAGTAAGATAGGTGTTAGCTCTGAGCTGGAGGAATCAACCTGCCTGACTTCAGACTCTACTACAAAGCCACAGTCATCAAGACAGTATGGTACTGGCACAAAGACAGAAATATAGATCACTGGAACAGAATAGAAAGCCCAGAGATAAATCCACGAACCTATGGACACCTTATCTTTGACAAAGGAGGCAAGGATATACAATGGAAAAAAGACAACCTCTTTAACAAGTGGTGCTGGGAAAACTGGTCAACCACTTGTAAAAGAATGAAACTAGAACACTTTCTAACACCATACACAAAAATAAACTCAAAATGGATTAAAGATCTAAATGTAAGACCAGAAACTATAAAACTCCTAGAGGAGAACATAGGCAAAACACTCTCCGACATAAATCACAGCAAGATCCTCTATGACCCACCTCCCAGAATATTGGAAATAAAAGCAAAACTAAACAAATGGGACCTAATGAAACTTAAAAGCTTTTGCACTACAAAGGAAACTATAAGTAAGGTGAAAAGACAGCCCTCAGATTGGGAGAAAATAATAGCAAATGAAGAAACAGACAAAGGATTAATCTCAAAAATATACAAGCAACTCCTGCAGCTCAATTCCAGAAAAATAAATGACCCAATCAAAAAATGGGCCAAAGAACTAAACAGACATTTCTCCAAAGAAGACATACAGATGGCTAACAAACACATGAAAAGATGCTCAACATCACTCATTATTAGAGAAATGCAAATCAAAACCACAATGAGGTACCATTACACGCCAGTCAGGATGGCTGCTATCCAAAAGTCTACAAGCAATAAATGCTGGAGAGGGTGTGGAGAAAAGGGAACCCTCTTACACTGTTGGTGGGAATGCAAACTAGTACAGCCGCTATGGAGAACAGTGTGGAGATTCCTTAAAAAACTGGAAATAGAACTGCCATATGACCCAGCAATCCCACTTCTGGGCATAGACACTGAGGAAACCAGATCTGAAAGGGACACGTGCACCCCAATGTTCATCGCAGCACTGTTTATAATAGCCAGGACATGGAAGCAACCTAGATGCCCATCAGCAGATGAATGGATAAGGAAGCTGTGGTACATATACACCATGGAATATTACTCAGCCATTAAAAAGAATTCATTTGAACCAGTCCTAATGAGATGGATGAAGCTGGAGCCCATTATACAGAGTGAAGTAAGCCAGAAAGATAAAGAACATTACAGCATACTGACACATGTATATGGAATTTAGAAAGGTGATAACGATAACCCTATATGCAGAACAGAAAAAGAGACACAGATGTACAGAACAGACTTTTGAACTTTGTGGGAGAATGTGAGGGTGGGATATTTCAAAAGAACAGCATGTATACTATCTATGGTGAAACAGATCACCAGCCCAGGTGGGATGCACGAGACAAGTGCTCCGGCCTGGTGCACTGGGAAGACCCAGAGGAATCGGGTGGAGAGGGAGGTGGGAGGGGGGATCGGGATTGGGAATACATGTAAATCCATGGCTGATTCATATCAATGTATGACAAAACCCACTGGAAAAAAAAAAAAAAAAACAATATCCTATTTCAATAATGAACATGTGAGGAGGAAACTGTGAGGGTACAGAAGACTAGAACAACACTGTCAATCAACTTGACCTAATTGATATTTATAGAAGAACATACCCAAGAAAAGCAGAAGACATATTCATTTAAAGGAACAGTATATTAAATCAAATGGAGTATATTCTAGCTATAAAACAAGTCTCAACACATTTAACAAAATTTAAATATTATAAAAAAGATTCTCTGGCCATAATAGAATTACACTAGAAATCAGATAGATTTCACAACAAGGTCCTACTGTATAGCACAGGGAACTTTATTTACTATCCTGTGATAAGCCATAATAGAAAAGAACATAAAAAAGAAAGTATATGTGTATGTATAACTGAATCACTTTGCTCTACATCAGAAGTTAACGTAACACTGTAAATCAACCATACTTAAATTAAAAAAAATAGCAGATAACTTTCTGAAAAACCCTCAAGTATCTGGACATAAGTAACACATTTCTAAATGAGCCAAGAATCAAAGAAGAAATCAAAATGGAAATTAGCAAGTATTTTTGAACTGAATGAAAATGAAAATACACATATTAAAAATTGTGGGATGCTGCCCAAGAAGTTCTTAGATAGAAATTTATGTAAATACCTATATAAGGAAAGAAGTGAAAGTGAAAGTTGCTCAGTTGTGTCCAACTCTTTGTGACCCATGGATAGTCCATGGAATTCTCCAGGCCAGAATACTGGAGTGGGTAGCCTTTCCCTTCTCCAGGAGATCTTCCCAACCCAGAAATCGAACTGGGGTCTCCTGCATTGCAGGCGGATTCTTTACTAACTGAGCTAAGAAGAAAGATAACAAGTCAGTGACCTCAGCTTCCATTTTGAGAAACTAGAGTAAGAAGAGCAAATCAAACTCAAAGTAATCAGAAGACAGAAAATAATAAAAGTTAGAGTGGCAATCAATGAAATAGAAAATAGGAAAAAAAGAAAAATCAACGAAATCAAAAGATTTTTTTTTCAACGATCAAAGAACTGATAAATCTCTAGCCAGACTGCTCAGGAAATAGAGGAATAGGGCACAAATTACCATTATCAGAAATGAGAGAGGTGATATCACACAGTTATTAAAGGGATAATGGAATAATTTGAACAAAGATATGCCAATAAAATTGCCAAACTGAGATGATTAAAAACCAGTTTCTTCAAGGGCACAAATTGCCAATGTCTACTCAAGAAGAAACAGGTAGGCTGAATAGTCCTGGATCTCTTAAAGAAATTAAATTTTTAGTTAAAAACTTTCCCACAAAGAGAACCTCAGATTCAGATGATTTCACTAGCTTCACTGGGGAATTCTGCCAAATAATGCCAAGTCTCCATTTTCTTACATAGAAAATAGAAGAGGGAATACTTCCTAGATAATTCTATGAGGCCAGTATTATTCTGAAAGCAGAAATCAGACAGATATTACAGGAAAAGAAAATCATAGACCAATATCCCTTGTGACCATAAATGCAAAAAATTCTTAACCTTTTAACAAGTTGAATACAATAAAAAAGACAATATACCATGACCAAGCAGTGTTTATCCCAGGAGAATGAAGTTGAAAATCAATCAATGTAAATCACTCAACTGGCAGACGGAAAAGGAAAAAAATCACAAACATCAAATTGATATAGGAAAAGCTTTTAACAAAGGTCAGAATCCCTTCCTAATAGAAAGTTTTCTATTCAGAAAACTGATTAGAAGGGAACTTTGTCAATATGACAAAGGACATCTGTAAAAAAACATACAGCTGACATATTCAAACATGAAAGACTAGTGCTTCCTCCTAAAGTCCAAAACAAGGCAAGGTTGTCCACTTTCACCTATTCAACTGCATAGAAAACTATAGCCAGTATAATAAGAAAGGAAAAAGAAATAAAAGACATCTAGATATGAATTGAAGAAGTAAAACTGACTTTAATTTCAAATGGTATGATTATCTATGTAGAAAATCCTATGAAAACTGCAAACAAGTTCTACAACTAATAAATGAGTTTAGCAAGTTTGAGGGCTTGAGATCAATATATATATATATGTTATATACATATATAAACAATATATATATGTGTATATATATATATGTATATACATATACATTGTTTGTATTCCTGTACACTAACAACAAGCAACTTTAGAAGTTAATATTTTTAAATGCCAATTGTAATAACATGACATGCTTTAATATGAATCAGATAAAATATGTAAAAGACTTGTGTACTGAAAACTACAAAACATTGCTGAGTAAGAGTAAAGAAGGCCCAAATAGATGCAGGAATATACTGTATCCGTGGATTGAAAGACTCTGTGTAATTATGATGTCCATTCTCTTCAGATTGACCTATAGATTTAACACAATCTCAATAGAAATCCCAGAAAGCTTCTTTTATAAAAGCTATCAAGGTAATTTTAAAATCCATATAGAATTGCAAAAGATCTAGAATAGGCAAAACAACTTTAAAAAGAACAAAATTACCTGATCTCAAGACTTACTGTAAAATAAAAGTAATAAAAAATAAATAAATAAAATAGCAGTAATGAAAAATGGTGTGTTATTGGCACCGAAGTATACAATTGGATCAATAGAACAGGATAGAACATCCAGAAATAGATGCACACATATATGGTCAGTTGACTTTTGATGAAATTGCAGGAGAAATTCAGTGGAAAAAGAATTTTCTTTTTTTTTTTACTAATGGTGATGGAACAATTGGATATCAATATATAAAAAAAACTTTGATCCATATGTAATACAATAAACAGTAGTTAACTCAAAATGGATTAGAGACTTAAATGTAAAAACTGAATATCTTTTGTGTAAAATTTAATATTTTAGACAAAAGCATAGGAGAAAATATTTATGATCTTGTATTAGCCAAACTTTCTTATATATGATATCAAAAGCATCATCCACAAAAATATAAATTGATAAATTGGACTTCATTAAAACTAAGACTTTCTGCTCTTTGAAAGGCATTGTTAGAATGATAAGACAAGTGACACACAAGGAGAAGTATCTTCAAATAATAGATATTTGCAAAATGCACACAACTCAAGAAAAAGTGGGCAGGTAAATGATTTGGACACATACTGTAACAAGGAAGATATACAGTTGGCATATGAAAAGATGCTAATCACTCAGTCAGTTCAGTTCAGTCGCTCAGTTACGTCTGACTCTTTGCAACCCCATGGACTGCAGCACGCCAGGTCTCCCTGTCCATCGCCAACTCCTGGAGTTTACTCAAACTCATGTCCATTGAGTCGGTGATGCCATCCAACCATCTCATCCTCTGTCATCCCCTTCTCCTCCTGCCTTCAATCTTTCCCAGCATCAGGGTCTTTTCAAATGAGTCAGTTCTTTGCATCAGGTGGCCAAAGTTTTTGAGTTTCAGCTTCAGCATCAGTCCTTCCAATGAATATTCAGGACTGATTTCCTTTAGGATGGATTGGTTGGATCTCCTTGCAGTCCAAGTTTCTCTCAAGAGTCTCCTCCAACACCACAGTTCAAAAGCATCAATCCTTCAGCGCTCAGCTTTCTTTATAGTCCAACTCTCACATCCCTACATGACTACTGGAAAAACCATAGCTTTTACTAGATGGATCTTTGTTGGCAAATAATGTCTCTGCTTTTTAATATGCTGTTTAGTTGATCATAATTTTTCTTCCAAGGAGAAAACATCTTTTAATTTCATGGCTGCAGTCACCATCTGCAGTGATTTTGGAGCCCCCCAAAATAAAGTCTGTCACTCTTTCCACTGTCTATTTGCCATGAATTGATGGGACCAGATGCCATGATCTTAGTTTTCTGAATGTTGAGCTTTCAGCCAATTTTTTCACTCTCTTCTTTCACGTTCATCAAGAGGCTCTTTAGTTCTTCTTCGCTTTCTGTCATAAGGGTGGTGTCATCTGCATATCTGAGGTTATTGATATTTCTCCCGGCAGTCTTGATTCCAGTTTGTGCTTCATCCAGCCCAGTGTTCCTCATGATGTACTCTCCATATAAGTTAAATAAGCAGGGTGACAATATACAGCCTTGATGCTAAATATTAGGGGAATGAAAAATACAACTAAAATGAAGTAACACCACATATGTAGTAGAAGGTCCAGTGTTTAAAATGTAACCATATTGAATGCTGATGAGAATGTGGAACAACTGGAACCCTCATAGTTGGTACATGGTTTCTACAGAGTTGGTAGAAATGCTTCAAAACTTTGGAAAACAATTGATCCTGTCCTAAAATATACACATATATGTATATTTACAAAATCACTGTGGACGGTGACTGCAGCCATAAAATTAGAAGACATTGCTTCTTGGAAGAAAAGCTATGACAAACCTAGACAGCGTATTAAAAAAACAGGGACATCACTTTGCTGACCAAGGTCTGTATATTCAAAGCTATGGTCTTTCCAGCAGTCATGTATGGATGTGAGAATTGGACCATAAAGAAGGCTGAGCACCAAAGAAATGATGCTTTTGAACTGTGGTGCTAGAGGAAACTCTTGAGAGTCCCTAGGACAGCAAGGAGATCAAACCAGTCAATCCTAAAGGAAATCAACCCTGAATACTCACTGAAAGGACTGATGCTAAAGCTGAAGTTCCAATACTGAGCTGAGCATTGGAAAAGACCCTGATGCTGGGAAAGATTGAAGGCAAGAGAAGAGGGCAGCAGAGGATGAGATGGTTGGATGGCATCACCAATTCAATGAACGTGAACTTGGGCAAACTCCAGGAGATGGTGAGGGACAGGGAGGCCCGGTATGCTGCAGTCCAGGGGGTCACAAAGAGTCAGACATGACTTTGCAACTGAGCAACAACAAATACATACATATATGGACACATAAGCACTCACATATGTGTGTGTATTTATATTTATATACAGGTAGGTATATACATACCTGTAGTTTATTGCCCAGCCTCTCCTCGATTATTCAAGGAATATGAAAGTCCTTATGAAGACTTGTACATAAATGTTTATAGCAGCTTTATTTCTAAAGCCAGAGTAAAAACTGGAAACAACCAAAATGTCCATCCATCGGTGAACAGATAACTAAATTATAGTGTATCTACATAGAAAATACTACCTAACAATAAAAAAGAACTAACTCTGAGTCACACAATGATATGGATGAATCTCAAAACAGTTATATCTAGGAAAAGAAACAAACCCATTAAGGGTATATATTGTTTGATTCTATTTGCATAAAATTTTAGAGTCCTAACTAATCTAGATGCAGATGGTGACTGCAGCCATGAAATTAAAAGGCACTTGTTCCTCAGAAGAAAAGCTATGACAAACCTAGACAGCATATTAAAAAACAGAGACATTACTTTTCCAACAAAGGTCCCTATAGTCAAAGCTATGGTTTTTCCAGTAGTCGTGTATGGATGTGAGAGTTGGACCATAAAGAAGATGGAGGCCGAAGAACTGATGCTTTTGAACTGTGGTGTTGGAGAAGACTCCTGGGAGTCCCTTGGACTGCAAAGAGATAAAACCAGTCAATCCTAAAGGAAATCAGTCCTGAATATTCATTGAAAGGATTGATGCTGAAGCTGAAGCTCCAATAATTTGGCCACCTGATGTGAAGAGCCGACTCATTAGAAAAGACCCTGATGCTGGGAAAGATTGAAGGCAGGAGGAGAAGGGGATGACGGAGGACAAGATGGTTGCATGACATCACTGACTCAATGAACATGAGTTTGAGCAAGCTCCAGGAGTTGGTGAAGGACGGGGAAGTCTGACATGCTGCAGTCCATGGGGTTGCAGAGTCGGACACAACTGAGAGACGGAATGACAACTAATCTAGGAAGATCAGTGTTTGCCTGGAGATAGGAAGGTAGGAAGGTACAGAAGGGCATGATTACAAAAAAGCGCACAGAAACTTTGGGGGTGGTTTTCTGGGGGTGAGAGATCTGGATATATGTTCATTATCTTGGTGGTTGTGATGCTTTAAAATGTGTACACATGTTTCAAAACTTAGCAAATTTTACGCTTTAAATATGTGCCTGTCAGTTGTATAATGTTTTATAATATTTTCAGTTATTTCCCATTAAAGTTGTTTTTAGAAATTACAAAAAGAGAAAAAAAAGAACCTAAGGAAAAACCCAAAAGTTAAAATGATGAGTAGGGAATAACTAGGTGGTTATTTTAGAAGGAAACGGTGAGGGAAGACCACTCAGTGTGATCCATGGTCTAGGTAAAAATGGCAGGTGTGTGGAAAGGTTATATGCAGCTTGATGAGCATGCTCTTCATGCTCAGGGCTCTCCCTGGGCTCACTGCATACTGAGGCTGGTGCTGATCTGGTTTTAGGGCCCTGAGATTACTTCCTACTCTGGCCAGGATTATTGTGGAATTGGGTGGGATTAAAGTTTAAACTCAATGTCCTTATTGCCTACAGAGAAGAGAACTTGGGAAAAGAAAAAGATGATAATTAAAAAAAAAAAAAACTGTTGCAAGTTTAATTTGAAACATCTGTATTTACAAGAAAAGATTTGGTTTAATTTAGAAAGGAAGGAAAGAGATCCAGGAAGAGAAGGAGGAATTTAGGATGGGCAGGAAAAAAGGAGGCTCTCCATATAGATGAGGATTTTTGCCTTTGTACTGATGAAGCTTGCCTTTAAGAAACAAAATCTATTGTGAGGCTATATTTTGTAAGGACCAGGATTTTTAGAACTCACTCACCTCTGGATAAGTTTATCCTTTCCAGAGCATCTGAAATGCCTGTCTTTTATTTCTTTAAAAATACAACCATATTTCACTATATAACATTAAATATCCTCATGTGGCACCAACTTTTTGTGATAAAAATTTTCCCTCTTAAGTAGTATTAATATCATGTGATTTTAGCAAAGCTATGAATTAAGACATTGCCTTTTATATGCTAAAAATTATAGAACTAGCATTTAAGATAGCAACCTGACAACTCACAAAGAATATTATAAACATATCATGCCTCATTAGTTCAGTTATGTCTCATTTGGTGCCATTCATCTTATTCAATATAGTAAGTGCTTGCACTTGTTTGTCTTTTAATAATTGTCTGTGGTGTGTATAAGACCATGAGGGGATGAAAGACAAACCAACAATGTCATTATCAATTGATCTCAAAACCATAAAAACATAAAAATCATAAACCAAAAAGTCAAAAATGCTTTTTTTCTAAAAGATATTTGGGGCATCAATTAGACAAACCAATTGAATCAAAGATTTTTTTTTAACACCATCATTTAATCTGGATTTCGCTTCAGTTTTTAAAGAATGTGGATTATAGGATCTGACCTGTACTGTTAAATTCGTAAACTATTTAAAGCATTACGCACACATAGATACAGACACATACACACATCCATTTACACACAGAGGTTAGACTATGGACAGTAAAAACTAGGGACCTATAGATTTTGTTTGATTTGCACATTATTATAATATTTGTAATTAGTTATGAGCTTATAGAAATAGGGAGATTTCATGCAAAAACTTACTGACCTTTAGTGAAAAACTCAGAATGGGCAACACTGAACTTTTATCCTCTCATGACACCATTATTCCCGCTCTGGGTGGAACATATACCCTCCAGTTTGCTGTATTCTTCACAATTCCCAATGGCAGCCCTCACATTCGTTCTAGCCAGCTTCATTTATTTCTGTTACCAGTCTTTAATTACCAGAACCCTTCATATTTCCTCACATCTCTGCTTTCCTCTCATATTCTAATTTCATTTTCTTTTAATACTGTCTTGTTCTTCTTTACCCAAATTTGACATTTAAGGCTTAACCTTGCCTACTCTTTCTAACCCATACCCCATTTATTTAATCATCAAATCAGTTCTTCTTTTATAATGCTTCAAGTACGTAGTCCTTTCTTTCCGTGGCTCTCATCACTCTAGCTCAATGTTTTCCAAAGTCTGGTCCATAAACCACACACATCCAAATTCCCCAGAGTGAGTTCTTGTGATTGGAATCATTTTTGAGACCTACTAGTGTATATTTCTGGGAGTCCAGACTTAAAGAATCAAAATCTCTGAGGATATGGGCCTGGAGACCTACGTTATTAATAAGCACCTATCCCAACATGCCCAGAAATTTTTCACGTTTTCTTATATAACGTGGGTGTAGGTGAAAGGCTATTGTGCACTGAACCATTATGTACCTTTATGTGCTCTGCCTAGATCATATAGTTCCTTGCTTTAGAATAGAGCATTACCTGACACCTCTTATTCTCAACCATTGATGCTTCTGTCAAAACTCTGAGGCAGTAGGAAAAGTCTTGTTTAACATCCCATTACACTTAATTTAATTCATTTGTCCTACCTCTGTAAGGTTTCTAAATATTAATGAATACATGATGAGTTAATTTAGGCATGATTAGCTTCATCACATTTTAGTTTTTCTTTCCTACTCAGACTTAGCTCAGAAAACCTGATGTTCCTTAATAAAATTTCCTAATTGTTTGAGAAATAGGTGCCTGAGGTTCCTAATTTTCCACAGTATCTTTTTCTTTTCTCATCCTCTGATTCCTTTTATTTAATTTAGCCCCCTTCTTTCTTTCTCACAGAGGATCATTTTTGGGGATGGAAATTTCTATAACATTCTTATTGACTCTATTTGTTCTCTAGACCCTTAATCACTGTTGTCATTGGTTATACACATATGTGCACACATACACACTCATTCACACACCCCCACAGAATTTTGGGTACTAAAGCAATTAGGTGTCTTAGGAAAGGCTTTAGCTGCTGAGGTAGTGATGGTAGTAGCGTGGTAGAATCGTTCAAATGTGTGCAGTCCTCCTGCCAGACTGTGGAAAATGATATTTCTACTTTAAACCTACAAACGTGTTAATGTGGAGAAAAGTTGTCAATCTCTAAATTACATTTTCATTACAGACACAAAGGAGATGATTCTCAGAAGTGGGTGTTTGGAACTGATGGTTGTATTTATTCTAAGGTAAGAACTATAAACCACAACTTTATTTCAAATTTTTTTCTTTTTTTATATTCTTATAAAATGCACTGTCAGTTATTGAGAGCAAGAAATGCTTTTTCTGAACAAATGATTTCACTCTTTTTCTAGAAATTTAGAATTTAACTCAGTTTGACTTGACAGTTTCCTCTGAAGTTTTGCTTGACGTAAAACAAGTTTTCCAAAGTCAAATATAATTTTCTTCAATTCATGGCTGTGATACAACCTAGAATTTTGGGGCATCAATTTCCTTCTATTTTTAAAATAAATGTATTACTTAAAAAAATTGATCTATAATTGATGTATAACATTGTCTAAGTTCAAGGTGTACAATGCATTAATTTGTTCCATATATATTGAAATAAGATTACCCCATAGCTAACTCCAGACATACAGCACTGTGTAAGTTTAAGGTATAGAGCATACTGATTTGACTTATGTACATCATGAAATGATTACTGCAATAAGTTTAGTAAACATCCATCATCTCATACAGATACAGAAAAAAAGAACTTTTCCTTGTGATGAGAAATTTTAGGATCCATACTGTTAGCAAGTGTTATATATAGCAAGCAGTAGCATTAATTATATTCATCATGAAGTGAAAGTGAGGGTTGCTCAGTCATGTCTGACTCTTTGTGACCCCATGGACTAAAGTCCATGGAATTCCCCAGGCCAGAATACTGAAGAGGGTAGTCATTCCCTTCTCCAGGGGATCTTCCCAACCCAGGGATTGAACCCAGGTCTCCCTCATTGCAGTCAGATTCTTTATCAGCTAAGCCACCAGGGAAGCCCAAGAATACTGGTGTGGGTAGCCTATTCCTTCTCCAGAGAATCTTCCTGACCCAGGAATTGAACCAGGTTCTCCTGAGTTGCAGGTGGATTCTTTACCAGCTGAGCTACCAGGGAAGCCCTTATTTTGTGCATTAAATCCCTAGTACTTATTTATCTTATAACTGAAAGTTTATACCTTTGACCACTGAAAGTTTGTACCTCTCCCTACTCCTCGCTTCTGGTAACTGCAAGTCTGATCTTTTATTCTATGAGTTGTTTGTTTTTGAAGTGTAATTAACTATAACACTATGTTAGTTCCAGATGCACAACATAGTAATTTGATATTTCTATATATTACAAAATGATCACCACAATAAATCTAGTTACCATCCGTCGCTATACAAAGATATCATATTATTATTGATTGCATACCTCACACTGTACATTTCATTCCCATAACTTATTTTGTAATTGGAAATTTGTATCTCTTACTCTCCCTCACTTTACTTCACTCATCCTCCCCAACCCTCACTTCTGGCAATCACCTACTCTCTGTATCTGTGACTCTGTTTATGCTTTGTTATGCTGCTTTGGGCTTTCCTGGTGGCTCAGATGGTAAAGAATCCACCTGCAATGAGGGAGACCTGGGTTGAGAAGATCCCCTGGAGGAGGGCATGGAAACCCATTCCAGTGTTCTTGCCTGGAGAATCCCCATGGACAGAGGAGCCTGGTGGGCTACAGTCCATGGGGTCGAGAAGAGTCAGACATGACTGAACAAATAAGCACATACACACACACCCACACCCACACACATGCTTGTTCACTGGTTTTGTTTTATAGATAACACATATTAGTGATAATATGTGATATTTGTCTTTCTTTGTCTAAACTTTTTCACTTAGCATAATACCCTCAAGATTCATCCATGTTGTCACAAATGGCAGAATTTCCTTCTTTTTAATGGCTGAGTAATATTCCATTATATACATATACATATATATGTGTATAAATATATATATGCCTGGCAAAATAAAATACTGTTTTAGAAGTCAGGAGAGTGGATATAGCTGAAGAATGTTAGGTGCTGAAAGGGGCTATTAGAACGCTTAGGTGTGTTGCTGTCCCCTTTCTTGACCTGGTTGTTTGGTTAAATAGGTATTCACTATGTGCAAATGGATTGAATGTACACTTATGTACTATGTATCCTTCTGTATATGTACTGTATTTATAATTACAATGCTGTTCACCTGAAATTAATGTAATATTGTAAGTCAACTATGTTTCAATTTTTAAAAGTTTGCTTTAGTAAAATAAGATTCTCCTTGACTACTCAAGATTTCCTTCCTGGTACTGTGATTCCAAGTCTAGGTAGAATGTTAATCATCAAGATTTAAGAGAGGCAAAAATTAAACTAATCACATGGTATCTGTTAGTGTTTGCCTGAGAATTCCACCATCATGATTTCAGAAATGCCAAGAATCAAAACTGAAAATATATGGTATATTATTTTTACAATAGTACTATAAAAAGTACCATAAACTGGGTGGCTTAAAATAGCATAAAATTTTTTTTCTCATAGTTCTGGAGGCTAGAAGTCTGAAATCAAGCTGTTTGGCAACCCAGGTTGTCAAAAGATCCCTAGATCTTTTCTCTAGGGAAAGATCCTTCCTTGTCTCTTCCATCTTCGGGTAGTTCCAGACATTTCTTTATTTGTGGCAGCTTAACTTCAATCTCTGCCTCCATCTGTACATGGCCGTCTCCCTCCACGTCTGAGTCTTCACATGGTATTGAATTCTGTGTGTGTCCATGTTCAAATTTCTCTCTTCTAATAAAGACACGAGTCATTTTAGATTAGCACCCATACCAATGACCTAATATTAATTTGATTTCATCTGTCACAGTTAGAGGTGCCAAGGGTTAGGACTTCAACATACTTCCATACTTTTTGCAAGAGACATAATTCAACCTATAACTCATGGCTTGGTAGTTATCACTTTATTTCCTCACAGTGCCAAATCCACAGTTCATTGCCTGGCACCTGCCTTGGGCAGCTTCACAGCAGAGTATTACCAGTGGGCCCCTTCTTGTGAGTGGTTTCCTTGAGCATATTCCTTGTGAGTGGCTTTGTAGTGCGGTGTTAGCAGTTAGGTACCTCCCTGTAGAGATGGCTTCCTCTGGTGCTCCAAAGGCGTATTAACAGTGAATCCTGCTATGCGCTGCCTCAGCGACCACTTCATCATCTAGTGAGCTACAGCTGTGCCCTCAGTGGGGTCTGGATCTCAGCCTTGGGTCAGGTATCTTCCTTGGGCATTCTGTCTAAGGCCTAGGAGTACTGGGCTCTCTATTTCTGCTATTCATATATTCTTTAGTGTTCTCTTGAACTTCTCAGCTCTCATCACTTCATGGCAAATAGAAGCGGAAAAAGTGGAACAGTGACAGATTTTATTTTCTTGGGCTCCAAAATCACTGCAAACAGTGACTGCAGCCATGCAATTCAAAGGCGCTTGCTCCTGGGAAGAAAAGCTATAACAAACCTAGACAGTGTATTAAAAAGCAGAGATGAAAACTGGTCAACCACTTGTAAAAGAATGAAACTAGAACACTTTCTAACACCATACACAAAAATAAACTCAAAATGGATTAACGATCTAAATGTAAGACCAGAAACTATAAAACTCCTAGAGGAGAACATAGGCAAAACACTCTCTGACATAAATCACAGCAAGATCCTCTATGACCCACCTCCCAGAATATTGGAAATAAAAGCAAAAATAAACAAATGGGACCTAATGAAACTGAAAAGCTTTTGCACAACAAAGGAAACTATAAGCAAGGTGAAAAGACAGCCCTCAGATTGGGAGAAAATAATACCAAACGAAGAAACAGACAAAGGATTAATCTCAAAAATATACAAGCAACTCCTGCAGCTCAATTCCAGAAAAATAAATGACCCAATCAAAAAATGGCCAAAGAACTAAACAGACATTTCTCCAGAGAAGACATACAGATGGCTACCAAACACATGAAAAGATGCTCAATATCACTCATTATCAGAGAAATGCAAATCAAAACCACAATGAGGTACCATTACACGCCAGTCAGGATGGCTGCTATCCAAAAGTCTACAAGCAATAAATGCTGGAGAGGGTGTGGAGAAAAGGGAACCCTCTTACACTGTTGGTGGGAATGCAAACTAGTACAGCTGCTATGGAGAACAGTGTGGAGATTTCTTAAAAAACTAGAAACAGAACTGCCATATGACCCAGCAATCCCACTTCTGGGCATACACACTGAGGAAACCAGATCTGAAAGAGACACGTGCACCCCAATGTTCATCACAGCACTGTTTATAATAGCCAGGACATGGAAGCAACCTAGATGCCCATCAGCAGATGAATGGATAAGGAAGCTGTGGGACATATACACAATGGAATATTACTCAGCCATTAAAAAGAATTCATTTGAATCAGTTCTAATGAGATGGATGAAACTGGAGCCCATTATACAGAGTGAAGTAAGCCAGAAAGATAAAGACCAATACAGTATACTGACGCATATATATGGAATTTAGAAAGATGGTAATGATAACCCTATATGCAAAACAGAAAAAGAGACACAGATGTACAGAACAGACTTTTGGACTCTGCGGGAGAAGGCGAGGGTGGGATGTTTTGAGAGAACAGCATCGAAACATGTATACTATCACGGGTGAAACAGATCACCAGCCCAGGTTGGATGCATGAGACAAGTGCTCGGGGCTGGTGCACTGGGAAGACCCAGAGGAATCGGGTGGAGAGGGAGGTGGGAGGGGGGATCAGGATGGGGAACACATGTAAATCCATGGCTGATTCATGTCAATGTATGGCAAAAACCACTACAATATTGTAAAGTAATTAGCCTCCAACTAATAAAAATAAATGGGAAAAAAAAAAGCAGAGACATCACTTTGCCAACAAAGGTCCGTATAGTCAAAGCTATGGTTTTTCCAGTAGTCATGTACAAGTGTGAGAGTTTGACAATAAAGAAGGCTGAATGCTGAAAAATTGATGCCTTTGAACTGTGGTGCTGGGGAAGACTCTTGAGAGTCCCTTGGATTGCAAAAAGATCAAACCAATCAATCCTAAAGGAAATCAACCCTGAATAGGCATTGGAAGGAGTGATGATGAAGCTGAAGCTCAAATACTTTGGCCACCTGATACGAAGAGCTGACTTGTTGGAGAAGACCCTAATGCTGGGAAAGACTGAGGGCAGGAGGAGAAGGGGATGGCGGAGGATGAGATGCTTAGATAGCATCACCAACTTAATAGACATGAATTTGAGCAAACTCTGGGAGATAGTAGGACAGGGCAGCCTGACATGCTGCACTCCACGGGGTCTCAAAGAGTCAGAGAGGACTTAGTGACTGAACAACAAAACAAATTTCCTGCCACTCTAGTCCTCTGTCACTAATAGCTTATATTAAATGTTCCTGTTCAAAATACTGTGTGCTTTCTGTCTCTGTGTTGGACCCTGACTAATAAATATAGTACCTTTCTTTCTCTAGTGTTCTAGAAATTGAGCTGTTATTCTTTTTTTTTTTTTTTTCCAGTGGGTTTTGTCATACATTGATATGAATCAGCCATGGATTTACATGTATTCCCAATCCCGATCCCCCCTCCCACCTCCCTCTCCACCCGATTCCTCTGGGTCTTCCCAGTGCACCAGGCCGGAGCACTTGTCTCGTGCATCCCACCTGGGCTGGTGATCTGTTTCACCATAGATAGTATACATGCTGTTCTTTTGAAATATCCCACCCTCACATTCTCCCACAAAGTTCAAAAGTCTGTTCTGTACATCTGTGTCTCTTTTTCTGTTCTGCATATAGGGTTATCGTTATCACCTTTCTAAATTCCATATACATGTGTCAGTATGCTGTAATGTTCTTTATCTTTCTGGCTTACTTCACTCTGTATAAGGGGCTCCAGCTTCATCCATCTCATTAGGACTGGTTCAAATGAATTCTTTTTAATGGCTGAGTAATATTCCATGGTGTATATGTACCACAGCTTCCTTATCCATTCATCTGCTGATGGGCATCTAGGTTGCTTCCATGTCCTGGCTATTATAAACAGTGCTGCGATGAACATTGGGGTGCACGTGTCTCTTTCAGATCTGGTTTCCTCAGTGTGTATGCCCAGAAGTGGGATTGCTGGGTCATATGGCAGTTCTATTTCCAGTTTTTTAAGAAATCTCCACACTGTTTTCCATAGCGGCTGTACTAGTTTGCATTCCCACCAACAGTGTAAGAGGGTTCCCTTTTCTCCACACCCTCTCCAGCATTTATTGCTTGTAGACTTTTGGATAGCAGCCATCCTGACTGGCGTGTAATGGTACCTCATTGTGGTTTTGGTTTGCATTTCTCTAATAATGAGTGATGTTGAGCATCTTTTCATGTGTTTGTTAGCCATCTGTATGTCTTCTCTGGAGAAATGTCTGTTTAGTTCTTTGGCCCATTTTTTGATTGGGTCATTTATTTTTCTGGAATTGAGCTGCAGGAGTTGCTTGTATATTTTTGAGATTAATCCTTTGTCTGTTTCTTCATTTGCTATTATTTTCTCCCAATCTGAGGGCTGTCTTTTCACCTTACTTATAGTTTCCTTTGTAGTGCAAAAGCTTTTAAGTTTCATTAGGTCCCATTTGTTTAGTTTTGCTTTTATTTCCAATATTCTGGGAGGTGGGTCATAGAGGATCTTGCTGTGATTTATGTCGGAGAGTGTTTTGCCTATGTTCTCCTCTAGGAGTTTTATAGTTTCTGGTCTTACATTTAGATCTTTAATCCATTTTGAGTTTATTTTTGTGTATGGTGTTAGAAAGTGTTCTAGTTTCATTCTTTTACAAGTGGTTGACCAGTTTTCCCAGCACCACTTGTTAAAGAGGTTGTCTTTTTTCCATTGTATATCCTTGCCTCCTTTGTCAAAGATAAGGTGTCCATAGGTTCGTGGATTTATCTCTGGGCTTTCTATTCTGTTCCATTGATCTATATTTCTGTCTTTGTGCCAGTACCATACTGTCTTGATGACTGTGGCTTTGTAGTAGAGTCTGAAGTCAGGCAGGTTGATTCCTCCAGCTCAGAGCTAACACCTATCTTACTCAAACTCTTCCAGAAAATTGCAGAAGAAGGTAAGCTTCCAAACTCATTCTATGAGGCCACCATCACCCTAATTCCAAAACCAGACAAAGATGCCACAAAAAAAGAAAACTACAGGCCAATATCACTGATGAACATAGATGCAAAAATCCTTAACAAAATTCTAGCAAACAGAATCCAACAACATATTAAAAAAATCATACACCATGACCAAGTGGGCTTTATCCCAGGAATGCAAGGATTCTTTAATATCTGCAAATCAATCAATGTAATACACCACATTAACAAATTGAAAGATAAAAACCATATGATTATCTCAATAGATGCAGAGAAAGCCTTTGACAAAATTCAACACTCATTTATGATTAAAACTCTCCAAAAAGCAGGAATAGAAGGAACATACCTCAACATAATAAAAGCTATATATGACAAACCCACAGCAAGCATCACCCTCAATGGTGAAAAATTGAAGGCATTTCCCCTGAAATCAGGAACAAGACAAGGGTGCCCACTCTCACCACTACTATTCAACATAGTGTTGGAAGTTCTGGCCACAGCAATCAGAGCAGAAAAAGAAGTAAAAGGAATCCAGATAGGAAAAGAAGAAGTAAAACTCTCACTGTTTGCAGATGACATGATCCTCTACATAGAAAACCCTAAAGACTCTACCAGAAAATTACTAGAGCTAATCAATGAATATAGTAAAGTTGCAGGATATAAAATTAACACACAGAAATCCCTTGCATTCCTATATACTAACAATGAAAAAACAGACAGAGAAATTAAGGAAACAATACCATTCACCATTGCAACAAAAAGAATAAAATACTTAGGAGTATATCTACCTAAAGAAACAAAGGACCTATACATAGAAAACTATAAAACACTGATGAAAGAAATCAAAGAGGACACAAACAGACGGAGAAACATACCGTGTTCATGGATTGGAAGAATTAATATTGTCAAAATGGCTATTCTACCCAAAGCAGTCTATAGATTCAATGCAATCCCTATCAAGCTACCAACGGTATTTTTCACAGAACTAGACCAAAGAATTTCACAATTTGTATGGAAATACAAAAAACCTTGAGCTGTTATTCTGTGGCAACTTATATCACTTTTGTAGTTTGAAGTGTTTTATAGAATTTAGGTTGAAAAATTACCATAACAGCATTTCCCTGACTGCCTATTTGTTGTTGGCACACTGGGTAAAATCTCAACCACATTCTCTAATTCAGCCAGGACTATAGAGTTTTAGTTTTGTTCCTAAGCAGGAATTTTGATGTAGTCATCAAATGTCAAAGCATTTTAGTAATTACTACCTTTAACTTCATTCTCAGATTCATCCCAGCTGTCTTCTTATCTTGTTTCTGACTGCATTATATTACTCACTCAGAAAGAGGTTCTAGATTGTTGGAAAGGAAGTCACATAAAGACCAGAGCTTGTATGTCTTTGTTTAAAAAAAAAAGTGGAATTTTGAGACTTTGCCAAAATATCCCTCCAGCTCCTTGGCCTGTACATGCATATGAGGACCTTGTTCTGATGCACATCTGAATAGAGCTGACTCCTATTGCCTAGGAACATAGTTCTATCCCATATAAGTATTGCCCTTCCCACCAACAGATGGAAAAGTAAGACCAAGGTTTAAATGTGTGCTTTTCTCTCACAATTCAGGTACCGAAAACACCCACTTCTACTCTGCTGTCCTTTTTACCCCTCCTTTTCTTGCAACTTATTATTTTCTGACTTTTCACAACACTTCTATTGATAGCTAGCAAATAACTCATACTTTTGTGTTTGAAACAAATTATTTTAAAGCGAATTTTGATTCTAAAATTTTAATGTGCCATTCACAAAACTAATTGCTTATTTTTAAAAATTATAGTTATTCTAGATTCATAGAGCAAAGCTGTTTATTAATGAGGCATTTCATTCTTTTAGAGTTTTAGAAATTTTGATTGGATCTAAATTTAGTCATATCTAAAACTATATCCATCTAGTTAATCTGGAATGGAGGATAATTTGATAATTATCTGCAGCTGGATCACAAATGGAACTCATGCCATTCATTAAGGCAGAATTACTGCATTAGGCTATTAATAACTAATCTTGGCTCCAGTACTTCTTTGCAGTGTGGCCTTAGGCAAGTCATTTAACCTTTCCAAGCTTCAGAGTATTTGTCTGCAAAATACAGCTATTAATACTAGTATTTTGAGTATATGGCATAGATTCTGGTCTATCGATAGATACTGGCTTATCAATTCTGGCTAAATGATCATTTGTAACTATTAGTGATAGTAATAATGAACAAATTTAAATACAGTATTGCATTTTATTATGTTGTGCTTACCTGGATAATTTTTTCTTTTCATTATTTTTAAAGTTAACCATCTCTCTATTCATTTGCAAAAAGATAAATTACTTTTTTATACAAGTCACCAGTTTCAGCTAAATTAAAGATTTCAACTTAAACATGGAGCCATAAAACATCTAGAAGAAAGCTTGCATTAAAATATCTAACCCAGAGTAGTGGTGCATAGACATCTTTATGTACATGCAAAAAAGGATAGAATCCATAAAAGAAAAGACTAACAGCTTTGAATACATAAAAAATTTAAAACCTCCTAAATCTAAAGTGCATTAGCAAAAGTGAACAGGAAAATATGACAAGTAGGGAAAAATCTTCACAATATAAATATTAGAGAATGAGATAATACATTTAATATATAATAAACTTGATACAGCACTGTTCAGTCTCTAAGTCATGTCTGACACTTTCTGACCCCATGGACTGCAGCACATCAGGCTTCTCTGTCCTTCACCATCTCCGAGAGTTTGCCGAAATTCATGTCCATTGAATTAGTGATGCCATCTGACCATCTCATCACTCCCTTCTATTGCCTCAATCTTTCCCAGAATTGGAGTCTTTTCCCATGAGTCAGCTCTTCATAACAGGGGGCCAAAGTATTTGGAGCTTCAGCTTCAACATCAGTTCTTCCAAAGAATATTTAGGGTTGGTTTCTTTTAGGATTGACTGGTTTGATCTCCTTGTAGTCCAAAGAAATCTCGAGTCTTCTCTAGCACCATAATTTGAAAGCATCAATTTTTTGGTGCTCAGCCTTCTTTCAGGTCCAACTCTCACATAAGTACATGACTACTGGAAAAACCATAGCTTTCACTATATGGGCCTTTACAGGCAATGTGGTATCTCTGCTTTTTTAATATGATGTCTAGGTTTGTCATAGCCTTCCTTCTAAGAACCAGAATCTTTTAATCTCATGTCTATAGTCACTGTCTGCAGTGATTTTGGAACCCAAGAAAACAATATCTGTCACTATTTCCACTTTTTCCACTTCTATTTGCCATGAGGTGATATTACAATAGAAAAGGATAAGTACTTCAATAGAAAAATAAGCAAAGGACATGAAAAGGAAGTATATGACAAAAGAAAAATTAAAAGAGTCAAGCCAAATAAAGTAGATCAGCTTCACTAGAAATTAAATGTAACCAATGAGATAGTCTTTTTTCCCTGTTAATTAATGAGGAGACATAAAGCTAGTAATAGCCTATTTTGATAAAGATGTGAGAAGACAAGCATATTCATTCCTTTTTTTGTATTTGGGTTTTTAAAAATTTTATTTTATTGGTATTATCTATTGCTGTGTAACAAATTACCCCCAAACATAGTAATTTAAAACAACAAACATTTATTACCTCCCAGTTTCTGTGGGGTAATCTGGGAATTGTTTAATTGGGTAGTTCTAACTCAGAGTCTGTCTCATGAAGCTTAAGTCAAGGTGTCAATGGAGGTTGCAATCATTTGACAGTTGACTAGGCTGGAAAATCTGCCTCTTAGCATGCTTACATTTGTCCAGAGGCTTCAGTTCCTTGGCACATGGGTTTTACTGTAGTCCTGTACAAGCATTAGCTAGTGATCCAAGAGAGGAAGAGAGCAAAATGGAAGCTCTGCTGTTTGCCATAATCTAGTCTCAGACATAACCTAACACCACTTCTGCCATCTTCTTTGGTCACATAGACTTATTCTTATATAATGTGGGAGGGGACTACACAAGGGTCTGAATATTAGAAGGCAGGGAACATGGGGGGCCATGTAGGAGACCAGTACATTATTTATAAGGAGCTATTTGGCAATATTTATCAAAATCTGTAAAAGAATACATGTTCTTTGGACTTAGTAATTCTACACTTACAGCAGAGTTTGTACAACTCCACACAGACAGAGTTTGTAATGTTTTCGTGTTAGCTTAGTGATTCAAAGGACTTTCCAGGTGGCACTAGTGGTAAAAGAAGCTGCCTGTCAGTGCAGGAGACCTAAGCGAATCCAGTTCGATCCCTGGGTCTGGAAGATCCCCTGGAGAAGTGCATGGCAACCCACTTCAGTATTCTTGCCTGGAGAATGCTATGGTCAGAGGATCCTTGGCAGGCTATGGTCCATGGGGTCACAAAGAGTCGGACATGACTGAAGTGAATTTAGCACAGTGATTCAAAATCTTTTTCCAAGATTTTATCTGATTAGTATACACCACAAAGACACTATTTTAAATTGGGCCTTTAAAAATGTATTTTGTAATAAAAGCACAAATGCACATGATAACAAATTAATATTTGAAAAAAATATGCTAATGAGAAATAGTCTCTTCCTCTCAAATGCATATTTAAAATTTTGATAGTCACTTATTGATTAATAAAAATTTCTATTTACTCTATTTTTAATTCATATTGTTTTTACCTTTCTTCCTGACTTTTTCTGAACCCCTCCCTCTTTTTTATCTGCTTATTCTTGAGATATACTCTGTATTTCTATTTTTAATTGAATCTCTTACATTAAAAATAGCTTTATTGAAATATAATTAACATACCACAGAATTGAACTGTGCTGTTCAATATTTTTCAGTATATACATAGGGTTTTGGTTTCATTACCACAGCCTAATTTAGAGCATTCATATTTAGTTATAGATTTTGTAACAAAGTGCAAAGTTATTTAATATCTCTTTTTCTAGAATAATATAAGGACCTTAGTGCTCTTTAATTATCTAGTGAATGCTTCCTCGTATTTTTTGTTAAAACTTGAGTGCCACAGTTTAAAAAAGAAGTTTATATAATACTTTAGGCAGTGTATCTAAGCTTTATGAAGTAGTAAACAAGCTGGAGGAACAAGTTGCTTTACCCTCCCTATTTTGGCTTCCTCATCTTTATAATTTGAGCAGTAGTCACACCTTTCAAAGGGTTGTTTCAAGGATTAAAATGTAAATATGTTATTATGTGGTAAATTACTTTGGTATACTGGTAGACTTCAAGTATGTGCCTTGATAGGCTATCCTTGACTTCATGGAACAGAAAATGTGCAGATTACAGTCTATTTAATCCATTTAAAACACCAGGTACAATGTATGGAAAAAGAGATGGGCTAGGTTAACATACATAAAGTACAGGTGGGTTGAAGGGCCACATTACCTGAATCTCTGATATAGATGCATCCTCTCTCAGTATGGCATCACCCTTCCTTGCTGTTGATGTGGTTAGCGGGACCAGAGTTGAAACTGGGCCTAACAGATGAAATATACGTGAGACACTGACGCACACTTGATCCAGGAGACAGCTGGTGGCAGGTACACTTGGCCAATAGCTGTGCTCCCCAGGTGGCCTGTGGGCAGCTGTGGATTTTATCCAGCAGAGGATCCAAAATGAGAGTCAGCAATGGGTGGCCAGTTAAAGATGTCACGATTGTGTGTCTCATGCTTAATTTACATCTAGTATACAGTAAATATATGTTGTTTTGCTTGTTATTTAGTAAATCATGACTATTTCTATTTTGTCTTTCTACCCTTTTCTATCTATGTTCATAGACATGCTCTAATTACTTTCTGTCTGACACGTCTCAGGTTACTAACTTACTTATCTAGGCTTCCTGTGGCTAATGAAGCTCATTCATCCTATTTGTTTTATTGTCTTCCAGAGCAGAATTGAATAGTCCCCCCAAATAGAGCTACTGAAAATTACATGTACATAGTATGTTTACCTTTTATGTAGAAATAACTCAGTAAATGTTAGCCATTATTATCAGTATATAGGATGGCTTTAGTGTTTAGCAGCCGAGTTAAACTTGATCAGATCTAACGACAAATTAGAAATCTTCGTATGAAAGTTATTTGTCTTGATTTTGATCTGAAATTGACCATAAAGTACAAAACTTATTAGCCAGATTTTTTTCCTATTAATCTAATTTATCCTCTCATCATTCCAGTTGTATAGATTTTTGGCTGTTGCTTACAAGGCTGGTAGTACTGTTTTGTTTTGTTTTTTCCCTTCCCCACAGGCTTATCCTCAGTTTGTTCTGACCTACCTAGAGGAGCTAAATGTACAAGTAGATGTGACCCAGACAGAGTATCACCTTCACCACGGTGCCTGGACCACAGCTCATCAGGAGCATGGCAGCAGCTTTGCAGAAGAGGTCAGTGTAGTGAGCCAGAGGCAAGACAGAGCCAGATCTCTGAAAGATATTTTGAAAAGAGGAAAAATGTTTGGGTTGTTTTCAGGAGGAAAGAATGAATTCCTGAATTAGTGTTATTGATATTGAAAATCATATCCATTACATAAACATCTATTGATATACTTATATTCATGTAAACATCTATGTGTATATTTATATAAGCATTCTTTTTGTTAAATAAATGGTGACACACTAGCTTTTCTTAGGACTGCCTTCTTTTGTTCTGGCCACATACCGAAGGTTTATGTGCTGGACGAAGACGGCTGAAGGAAGCATGAAATGTGCACTGTTAAATTTTTTGGCGTATATAGTTTAGACATTTCCACTCAGTGAAAATTAGCTGCATAATTCCTATATTTCATTTATTAGGTTCTACAAAAAAGTGCCACTATCCCTGATTTGAAGCAGCTGCCAGAGCCTTCAGACACCCACTTAATGCCAGAAGGTTCTCTTGGGGAGACAGGGCAGCTGACAGTGGCCCTGGTAAAGAAACTGGAAGAGAAACATCCTAAGGCTTCTGCTCAGAGGTAGGGCACTGACAGAATGGAGCTTTATTGCTCAATGACATTCGATGTTTTCCTTCAGTTTCATGTAAGATTGATTTCTTGAAGATTATTGAAATATCTCAAAAGCCCTTTGGCTCTCAAGCACGTTGTTTTCGGGTCACATTTGATGAGGAGAGGTGACATTTATGTGTATTTCATTGAAGACTGATGTATGGTATTGTCTATTAATATAAGTATACTTAGAAGGGTTACTGTCCTGGGATATCACCGAAATATTCTGAAATAACATAATTAGTATAAGGCAGTGCAGAGCATATATATCCAATTGTGAAAATATCGAAAGGTCTTAAAGAAGAGCACACTCATAGACCATCCTTTCTGTGTTCCACAAGAAGATGATTGGGTTAGACCTAGGGCTAAGTGCATGACAGATGGTCTTAAGTAGTGATAATTTAACAAATTGATATAATTCTATCACTAGAATCAAACTAACATCAATTATTTTGCTAACTGATTGAAAAGCATCCTTGATTGGAAAATGGATACTATTTCTTTGGTCTGCTTCATTTAATTGGAAAACTAAAATTTATTATTATTATTTTTCTAGGGCTTGGTGTTGTCAAGCACAAAATGACTTTATAAACTGCAATTTCAATAGACACTTGTTTGAAATTAACTATTGATTGAAGTACTCTTAAAGGAGTAATACAGTTCTTATACTCAGTAAAGTTCAAGATAATGCCTAAGTTTAAATATTCTAATAGTACATAGAAATGTCAATTGTATAAAAAAGATTTTAATTTCTTTGTTACAAAGTTTTTTCATTTTTATTGAGACATAGTTGGCACATATTAATAACACTGTGGAAGTTTAAAGTGTGCAATGTAGCTTTATTTCAATTAAAAGCTATCTTATATTCTTAAATTATGTATTCCTGCCTCAGTGTTCAATAGGAGGGAAATATTTTTTTCTTGATAAAAATTGCCCCTTCACTTTATTTTCTCTAAAGTATTTATCCCTCAAATCCTTTGATTTTGTTGTTTCAAGTAAGAGAGGGTGCAAACAAAACAACAAGCTTAGTATCTTGCTGTTTTATAGTATGGGGTGTCCTGAGTCTATATGAAAACCTGTGTTCCAGGACCTCCTCCCCCGGTGTTTGCTTTCCAGTTGTACATAAAGTTCTCAACTCTCTGATGCTCCCTGACACAATCACAAGGCTTCAGCTACATATCCGGGCCACTTTCTATCTGGGTCACCAGGATATAAGTCCCTTGGGAATAGTCTTTGAAGTTTTCATGTAAAACACCGGAGACCTGAGGAATTAAAATACTGTTCCATGAGGTCGTTATTGGTCTGTCTCTGTAGGTTCACTCAGCAGCCATTTTTACTCTCCTCTTCTTGAGGTAGTGCTGGGGGTTCATCATTATCCCGGGTTCTATCCAAGGAGGCACAGTTTCCTCCTGCCCTCAGATTTCCAAAACCTGTATGCGTTTTTTGTGTTTGTCTCATGCTGGCCCTCATGGGTCACTGTGCAGGAACCAAAGTGCTAATTCACCTACTTCCCTATAGCTTCCCCAACCTGGATTTTTCTTTTTTTTTTTTTTTTTTGAGGGCTTGGGGCTTTGGGTAGTTTGGGGGTTTTTCTAATGTTTTCTGTTGTGTCTTCCCTGAAGCAGTGTAGTCTGATTATGAAACTTAGGAGAAAAGTATACAGTACTGTATTAGGTAATGTGAGACAAATAAACAACAAAGCTGTTAATCACAGTTAATTTACCACAGCACTTGTTTGAGCTGTTAGAATAAAATGAGATGACTTTAAATTTCAGGAATGTAGTAAGTACTCAATAGGTAGAGTTGTGAAAATGTTCTGAAAACAAATAGGGATAGAAAAGAATTTTTAATGAAATTTGTACTTAGATGTGTGATTTTTTAGTCAATAGAAATTGACTGGTAAATATATTTTGGATTTTATTTAATAAGAAATTTCCTAGGGCCATTTTCTTAGTGAGGGTTCCTCAGGGTTTGTGTCTCAGGATACAGCGACTTTTCCAGCCTTTTTTTTTTTTTTTTTTTTTTAAAGCCACAAGGATTTATGTGTATTCTTTTCTCCACCCCCACAGTCTACCACAATAGGTGTAATTTCTGTTTCTCTCCTCTTTCTGTTCCTTAACAAAGTTATTTTGAATAAAGAGTTAATACTTAAAGCAATTACTTTCCTCCCATTTTGGAAGGAGTTGTTGGGCAAAATTAGAACATGGTATTGAACTTGGCCTATTGACTGCTTTGAATCTTAGGTTGTCTTGTTAGGTTTGCATATTTTCCAAATATAAGAGAATCAGTGCATTATATTATCACAGCTTTAAAAAAGGCATCACATTGTTTTGTTCTTTTTAATGATGATTTTATGAAATAACATCACTGCAAAAAATAAAGAAATAATGTGAAATGATACGAGTTGTGGAAATTGGGAAAAAATAGAATACTAGGGAAAACATTAATGAGAAAATAGTCTGAAAGAAGTATATATAATTGAAAAGAATAAAATGATGTAAATGTGTGAACTTCCTTAGAAGTAGCCAAGGAAGGAGAGAATCAGAAGTAGCCAAATTTAGGGAAAGACAGAGAAGTAGGTAGTTACTAGCAGGTAATATATGAAAAGGGAAGATAGCATTTGATAGTTAATAACATATACTGATTTTGCTTAAGTGCTTTGTGTGCCATATTTTCCAGTAACCTATGAGGAATTATTACCAAACCAAACTTGGGTTCACTTGCCTGGATGCAGTAAAGCCCACCTGCTGACAGTGGGTCGTGGCAAAGCAAAAAGAAAGAAAAGAAAGAAAGTGAAGTCACTCAGTCATGTCTGACTCTCTGTGACCCTATGGACTGTAGCCTACCAGGCTCCTTCATCTATGGGATTTTCCAGGCAAGAATACTTGAATGGGTTGCCATTTCCTTCTCCAGGAGATCTTCCCAACCCAGGGACTGAACCCGGGTCTCCCACATTGTAGGTAGACGCTTTACCGTCTGAGCCACCAGGGAAGTTGTGGCAAAGCAAAGTGCAGTATTAATGCAGGGCACCGAGCAGGGAGTCCAAGACAGCTAATGCTCAAACCCTCTGATAGGTTTCAGGAAAGCATAGTTAAAGGCCAGGTGAGGGAGAGGAATTGCAAATATGTGATCAGTTTGCACACAGTTCTTTGATTTGGTTGATAGTGAAGTAACAGGGTGGTGTCATATTTTGGATTCTCTGGCTCCGGTAGGTCTGGGAACTACCTCCTCGTGGTCATCAGGAAATTAATACCTTCCGCTTGGTGGGGGTTTAATATCTACAAAATAAGTAAGGAAATGTGTTCCAGATACTATTATCTAGGTACTTCAGAGAACTGAAACAGAGGATATGGAGGGGAAGAGTCTATCACAGGAAGACCCCATAGGGTCCAGCTCCATTACAGTATGTAAAACAGAGGTATTAATCTCTGTTTTACTGATAAGGAAATTTAGGTGTAGAGAGAATAAGTTATTTGGCTGAGGCTTCCAGCTGTTAATGGCAATTTAAGGCAGGTCTATTCACACCTTAAGTGTTCCTCTTAGCCTCTGTGCTGTTCTGCCTGACCATTCATGTTCTTATCTTAATGATTATTCCACATTTTTAGCCTTTCAAGTGGGGCCTATTATTTTGACTGGATATCTTAGAAAGGAATCTTTAAATAAGGTGGAATAGTTAATGCAATGATAAAAGATATATCAATGTATACCGCTCTCAGTGAAGACTAAATAAAAGGTAGAAAATATTAAGGGAGACTGTAAACCCCTGATTTCATAGATTTACTGATTTAGAGGCTTGAACTTGAATGGATTTGAGATTTTAAAAATCCTCTTCCTATTAATATAACTATAACTTGTCATGATTAACCAAGGTATTTCACACCTTGAGTGGTGGTTCAGTTCAGTTTTGTATATACTAAATTTGGTGACATGTAAGAGCTGTCATTTGTTGAATACTTAGCATATGCCAAATTCTATTCTAAGTACTTGTTTATTCTTGTAACAATGTGATAGACTGATCTACTTATTGTCATAATAACCTGATGGTGGAGGCACTCTTATTATCCATAAAGATGTAGCCACTATGGCTCAGAGAGGTTTCAGGATATGTCCAGTCATACAGCTAGTTAATGGGAGAGATGGGATTTGAACCCATATCCACTTGGATCTATAGACAGTGTTCTTAGCCACTGTTTTATTCCTCATTCCTAGTAACTTTTATTGTATTAATTTCATAACAGAATAGAATGTCTTCATATGAGTAGCCATATTGTCATTGCTAAAATTTTATGTGTATTACATCATAAAAGATTTAATTAAACTATTGCCGTTTTGATTGGTATATTATTTTGAATTATAATATTAAAAAATCTACAACAATCATTACAAACCAGGTCATCTACAGAATCATTTTATTTAATTTACATTTTAAACACTTATAGAAAGCAACTAATTTTTTATCTTTTTTTTGAATGTGAAAAAATTATTTTTTCCATTGAAGAGAAAGGAAAATCTTCTACTGTGTTATGCCTTTCATGTAAGATTCTTAGTACATAATAGGTTATATTTTTTTGTTTGCTTGAAAACATTTTGCTTTCTCTGTTAGTGAGATACAGAAATGTGGCTCTCTTCTTGGGTAAAGTAAGTTGTGTGTACATTTAAGTCTAAGTTTAATCCAAAGTAAAAATAAATGCCATATTCTGGCATCTTTGAGTGTGTGGAATGTGTTTGTTTACCTTAGTTTATCCAGTGGAGCCCGTTCCCCTTATTTAAATTGAATAGGGGGTGGGGAAGGACTGGGACAGCCGACAAAGCACACTGACCCAGCTTGTCACCCAGTGACCTGTGAGAAGGAAATAATGAACTGTGAGTAGCTGTCATCTTAACTGCTTCTGACAGTTTGCCTTTGGGCACATCTGTGTTAGTTGCATTGGAAAGGCCTTTGTTCTTTTCCCACTAGTGACTTTGTGGAGCGCTGAGGGGTTTGCTAGCTACTGTACTCCTAACCAGCCCCTGCCTTCCCAGGGAAGCAAGCAGCTGCCACAGATCACACTGACATTTCTCTTCATGACTCAACTTGGCATGTACTTCATTCTTTCCAAAGAGAACAGATATTTAAAAGTTCTTTTTTTTTTAATTTAAAATGTACTTTAATGTCTCATGAGTTTTCCTTCTACTAAAAAAGCAAGTAATAAAATACATTTATTGTTTTCATAGTTTTCTGTAGAAAAAGTAAAGAAAATAGATAACCTACCAGATGGGCAGGTGACCTGAAGGAAAGATATCAAAACATTAACAGTTGTTAATTATTGGGTTTAAAATTTTTGTATATTGTTTATTTTTTAAATTTTAATGATTGAATATTATATTTGCAAAAGGACAAAAATCAGCATATGTTATGAAAAGCATTTTTCATATAAGTGCTTTATTAGTAGGAGGATTTAGACGAGAATAGGTAAGGATATGCTATATTTGGTGCAGATATTCCACTTCTACTTTCAAGATATTTCTATCTAATAATGTAAACTTTAAAATATTGTAATATTTACATTTTAAATTAGTCTACTGCATAAAATTATTATAATCATTAGGAGAGGTAATTCGATAAGAAACATGTGCTTCTGTCCCAGGGTTTCCTCAAGTTATCACTACTATTTCAATCATAACGAAGGCAGAACATCCTGAATAATGTGTATTATACCCTAAGAGCATTGTTTAAATTAAAATCAAAGCTTCATTTATAAAATGTAATTCCTGAATCAGTTTTAAAGTCTTATTTACATTTTTACAATTGCTATAAAATCCATCCTTCTACTGTAATTAAGTCTGTCTGCAATCAGCATGGAAGAAACCCTGAGCATTTATACTTACTCTTCCAATAGAATATAAATCCAAAATATACTGCATTGGTCAACTTTTGTAAGGTTTTTTATCCCTTGATATTTATAGAGTAGAAGAAATGAAGCTTGAAAGTACTGACTTGCTTGTTCCCACATTCAAGTTTTTTCTCTCTTGGTAACAGGTTACAGATGCACTAGCTAGCAGAACTATTATAGTCTTCTGATTTTTAGAGAAAGGTAAATTAGTAGTAATGAGAAATTCTTTAAGCAAAAAAATAATGATCATGTCTATATAATTATAATTTGTAGAAAAATTAGAAATTGAAAGACATTGATTTTCTTGAGTAGTCAGTAGCATATGATTTATTACTTTATTAAATCATTTATGTAGTTTTGCATATAGTTGATGGTAATCTATAACCATCTTATTTGATTAGAACATTCTCATTTTGTTTACCACACATCAACACAATTTTTGTAGAGACAGTGAATACGCCGATCAGTTTTGATAATAACAAACTCTGTCTTTTTAAGGAACGGGGACTGTTTAAATTGCTACACTCAAATTCTTATTTCTAGAATGCTTACCAATAAAAGCAAATGTAAATATAGTAATTGGCTGTGATATTCACTAAATCCAATTAAGCTTCCCAGGAAATAAATCTCATCTTAGGTTATATTACAGTTGCTCACTGTTGAAATGATCGATTTTAAGCATTAGCTTTTAACTCTTTTATACTATATAAGAGCATGCATTTAAGAACCTGAAATTATTGTGTTCCAGAGATGCAGAGATATGCTTATAAATTTTTTTTAATTAGATGAGTTAATATCCTGATTTTGGCTGATATTATTACCAGTTTGCATTTTGGTATATTTAAAAATTAAGTCCCACATGTTCTCTGTGAACTAAAATAAAATGAACACATAATCTAATTGCACCTGCTTTTTTGAAACAAAGTCAAAATCAAGCATTCCAAAGGATTAGGTTTATATCCATAAATGTGTATTAATTCAGAAATTATAAAGGCTTCCAAATAAGCATTTTATGATTAATTTTTGTTCAACTTACTGCAATGAGGTACCCAAACCTTCAATTATGCTGCTTAATTTACATTTTAAAAACTGTTCTACTTATCTTTCTGTTTTATTCAATAATGTCCATAAAGCTATTCAAGGTATGAGTGGGAAACCCTACCCGTACAATCTTCAAACTTGTATCCCCAAAACTAGAATGTCTATCTTGCATTATCATAGTGAAAGTAGTAGGTAACGAAGTTCTAAAATTGGGTAATGTGGGGAGAAGACCAATGGTAGATGTATTATTAGGTTATAATATATGGAATTGTATGAGAACAGAATTCAAGCCATCAAAGTAACCCACAGGTTATCTTCCTGACTTGTCTGTCTCCTTCTCCCCTGTCCCCTTACAATCCATTCTCCACATAACGACCAGCAGGGTACAGTCATGTTAATAAGTCAGATCATGGGCGGCGTCCTCAGCTCCAAATATGCCAATGGTTTTTTATTTCCTTTAGAGTGAGAGCAAAGTCTTTTCTAGACTCTAAAAGGTCTTACTTACAAGGCCCATGGCATCTCCCTGACACCTTTCTCCCCTCCCTTCCTCCATTCTAGCCAGGCTGGTTCCTTTCACATTTGCCAAGTGTGAAGGAGGAGGAGTGCATGGAAACCCACTCCAGTATTCTTGCCTGGAGAATCCCATGGACAGAGGAGCCTGGAGGGCTACAGTCCACAGGGTTGCAAAGAGTTGGACACGACTGAAGCGACTTACCACACATATACACACATGCAGACCTATAAGAACTTCTAGAACAAACACCAAAAAAAGATGTCCTTTTCATCATAGAGGATTGGAATGCAAAAGTAGGAAAAAAGAGATACTTGGAGTCACAGGCAAGTTTGGCTTTAGAGTAAAAGATAAAGCAGGGCAAAGGCTAAGAGAGTTTTGCCAAGAGAACACACTCATCATAGCAAATACCCTCTTCCAACAACACAAGGGATGACTCTACACATGGACATCACCAAATGGTCAGTACAGAAATCAGACTGATATATTCTTTGCAGCTGAAGATGGAGAAGCTCTATACAGTCAGCAAAACAAGACCTGCAGCTGACTGTTGCTCATATCATGTGCTCCTTATTGCAAAATTCAGGCTTAAATTGAAGAAAGTAGGAAAAACCACTAGGCCATTCAGGTATGACCTAAATCAAATCCCTTATGATGATATGGTGGAAGTGACAGATAAACTCAAGGGATTAGATCTGGTAGAGTGCCTGAAGAACTATGGACAGAGGTTAGTAACAACGTACAAGAGGTGGTGACCAAAACCATCCCAAAGAAAAAGAAAGTGATTGTTTAACAAGAAGGCAAAGTGATTGGAAGAAGCCTTCCAAGTAGCTGAGAAAAGAGTGGCAAAAGGCAAAGGAGAAAGGGAAAGATATACCCAACTGAATGCAGAGTTCCAGAGAATAGCAATGAGAGATAAGAAAGCCTTCTTAAGTGAAAAATGCAAAGAAATAAAGGAAAACAATAGAATGGGAAAGACTAGAGATCTCTTCAAGAAAATTCGAGATACCAAGGGGATATTTTATGCAAACATAGGCACAATAAAGGACAGAAATGGCAAGGGCCTATCAGAAGTGGAAGAGATTAAGATGAGGTGGCAAAAATACACAGAATTATACAAAAAAGGTTTTAATGACCCAGACAACCATGATAATGTGGTCATTCACCTAGAGCCAGACATTCTGGAGTGTGAAGTCAAGTGAGCCTTAGGAAGCATTACTACAAACAAAGCCAGTGGAGGTGATGGAATTCCAGCTGAGCTATTTCAAATCCTAGAAGATGATGCTGATGCTGTGAAAATGCTGCACTCAATATGCCAGCAAATTTGGAAAACTCAGCAGTGGCCACAGCACTGGGAAAGGTCAGTTTTCATCCCAATCCCAAAGAAGGGCAATGCCAAAAAATGTTCATACTACTCTACAATTGTGCTCCTTTCACATGCTAGCAAGGTAATGCTCAAAATCCTTCAAACCAGGCTTCAACAGTATGTGAACCGAGAACTTCCAGATGTTCAAGCTGGATTTAGAAAAGGCAGAGGAACCAGAGATCAAATTGCTAACATTCACTGGATCACATAAAAAGAAAGGCAGTTCCAGAGAAACATCTACTTCTGCTTCATTGATTACGGTAAAGTCATTGACTGTGTGGATCACAACAAACTGGAAAATCCTTAAAGAGATGGGAGTACCAGATCACCTTACCTGTTTCCTGAGAAGCCAGTATGCAGGTCAAGAAGCAACAGTTAGAATCTTACGTGGTACAACAAATTGGTTCAAAATTGGGAAGCCTGTAAATTGTCATCCTGCTTATTTGACTTATATGCAGACATCATGCAAAATGCCAGGCTGGATGAATCACAGCCTGGAATTAAGATTGCTGGGAGAAATATAAAAAACCTCAGATATGTAGATGATACCACTCTAATGGCAGAAAGGGAAGAGTCCATTTTCCCATAAGAGTAAAAGATAGGATCAAATTCAATACAGTTGTAGGAGATGGGAGGACTTTGCCTGTTTATATAATTTATAAGAAGTGGGTCAGACAAGCAGAAACTTCTCTGAATAGGAAGAGTGAGAACTAAATTCCTAAATTTGAGATTATCTTACCTGTTTTACTCATAGGAAATACATTTAGAAAAATGTGTGTGTGTGTGTTGTGTGTGTTTGTGAGACGTAAGTCTCATGATTATACTTACAAGTCGTAAAATACTTATGTGATTTACTGGGATGCCATATTTCATTATTCCAAGGTTAAATGTTTATATATATATATATATATATACACACACACACACATACATACATATACACACACGGCCTTCTGCATTGCAAGAGGTTCTTTACCTTCTGAGCCACTGCTCAGTGGCTCAGATGATGAATCTGCCTGCCAATGCAGGAAATGAAGCTTCAATCCCTGGGTCAGGAAGATCCCCAGGAGGAGGAAATGGCAACCCACTCCAGTATTCTTGCCTGGGAAATCACCTGGACAGAGGAGTCTGGTGGGCTATAGTTCATGGGATCACAAAAGAGTTGGACATGACTGAGCAACTAAACAACAACCCTATATCATAGAAGTCCAAATAATTGAGTAATCGTTGTCCTAACACATCAGTGTCACATGCTACTGTAGTGATAACTGCCTGTATTAGTTATCTATTGTTGAGTAACAATATACCAGAAGCTTAGCATCTTAAATATTGAAGTGTGGTTAATTAACAGAGTCATATTAGTTTCAAGTATACAGCAAAGTGATTCAGTTATGCATATATGTTTTATATATATGTATGTATGTATGTATGTATGTATTGGGGGCTTCCCTCTTAGCTCAGTCAGTAAAGAATCCGCAACCCACTCCAGTATTCTTGCCTAGGAAATCCCATGGACAGAGGAGGCTGGTGGGCCACAGTCCGTGGGGTCACAAGAGTCAGACATGACTTAGTGACTAAGCCACAGAAGCCACACACCCACACACACATATATTTATATATATATTCTCTTTCAGATTCTTTTCCATTATAGGTTAGTACAAGATACTGAGTATAGTTCCCTATGCTATAAATTAGGTCCTTGTTTACCTATGTTATATATAGTAATGTGTATATGTTAATCCCAATCTCCTAATTTGTCCTTCCCACTCCTCCCCACTATCCACTTTGGTAACCATAGTGATAATCCCATTCTCTTGAGGCTGGTTCTTGGAATTGTGCTAGCCATAGATTCAGTACTGTTCAAGATGGACAGGCTTCTGTCATGGCTACGGTCTGGTCATCGTGCAGTTAGCACGAAAAATCCTTTGTTGGCAATTATAGTATTTGTGAAACAACTCAGATATTTGCATCAAATGCAGCAAGATTGTGTGACTCTCTTGTCCTAGTGAATAGCAGCTTGAACCTGCTCTTTTGTGATTCAGGGGAGTGCTGGGAGACTTTAACTTCTCTGCAAACAAGAAGCAGGGGACATGAGGGGGCCTTTGTACCTGGGAAGGCTCCACAGAGTTCTACTTGGTTTCATATTCAATACTTAAACATATAAGCTGCATGAGGAGAAGGAGTGTCCCATCTTTTCACCCAGGTATACTCAGAACCTGGAATATCGCTCAACATAGACAGGACAAACTCAAAAAATACTGTTAAATGAATTAATGATTAAAGCTAATGACATAAGCCTAAGTTCCCCAAGCACTTTAAATGCAATATTGCTATATGGTAATGCTGCAAGGAGATCAAACTGGTCAATTGTAAAGGAAATCAACCCTAAATATTCATTGGAAGGACTGATGCTGAAGCTGAAACTCCAACACTTTGGCCCCCTGATGCGAAGAGCTGAGTATTGGAAAAGACCCTGATGCTGGGAAAGTTAGAAGGCAGGAGGAGAAGGGGACAACAGAGGACAAGATGGTTGGATGGCATTGTCGACTCAATGGACATGAGTTTGAGCCAACTCTGGGAGATGGTGAAGGACAGGGAAGCCTGGAGTGCTGCAGTCAATTGGGTCACAAAGAGTGGGACAAGATTGGGCAACTGAACAACAATGCTGAATGAAAAGTCTTATTTTCTCAATCCTCAAGTATATTTTGAAATGAAATGCATACATATTTTCTTGATTATGTTAATTTGGCATTTATGACATGCATCAGAATCTATAGTTTCATTTAGGATCTTTAACATACTATAAATACTTTGAGCAAAGAATAATTAGATATTTTCTCCTATTCACATGAATGTGTACAGTGCCTTAGTGTTTTACCCCATGAACTCCAAAGGAGTTGCAATTTCTTGATGCTATTGACCTATATGTTTTAGTTCACAGCTGTTTCCTGGTATAGTGTCTGAGCTCTGGAATAAAACAGGGATCAGGATGCCTTCTCATTTGTGCCATATTTTTGTTTATTTTTCTCCTGAAGTATGGTTAACTGATAAAGTCAACCGTGAGGTTACCTTGTACTTTAAGACCAAGATCTTTCAGTTCTAGGCCTTAAAGGGCTAGTCAGTTCAGTTCAGTCTCTCAGTCATGTCTGACTCTTTGCGACCCCATGGACCGCAACATGCCAGGCCTTCCTGTCCATCACCAACTCCCGGAGTTTACCCAAACTCATGTCCTTTGAGTTGGTGATGCCAAACAACCATCTCATCCTCTGTCATCCCCTTCTCCTCCTGCCCTCAATCTTTCCCCCCATTAGGGTCTTTTCAAATGAGTCAGCTCTTTGCATCAGGTGACCAATGTATCGGAGTTTCAGCTTCAACATCAGTCCTTCTAATGAACACTCAGGACTGATCTCCAACCCCCTAGTTACTGATGATTTCCCAATTAAGTGCTAAGTGGTAAAGAATCTGCCTGCAGTGCAGGAGATGCTAGAGACATGAGTACGATCCTTGAGTCAGGAAGATCCCCTGGAGCAGGAAATGCAACTCACTCCAGTATTCTTGCCTGGAGAATCCCATGGACAGAGGAGCCTGGCAGGTTACAGTCCATAAGGTCACAGAGTTGGATGCAACTGAAGTGACTTAGCATGCATTAGTACAAACTCCTTTTTGTCTTTGAGTGGAAAATATATGGACTTTTAACTGTTACTAGTTAAAATTGGGTTTGAAATTAGTGTGTGTGTGTGTGTGCTCAGTCATTCAGTCATGTCCAACTCTTTGCAACTCCATGAATTGTAGCCCTTGGGGCTCCTCTGTTCAAGGAATTCTCAAGGTAAGAATACTGGAGTGGGTTGCCATTTCCTAATCTACGGTCTTCCTGACCCAGGGATAAACCCTATGTCTCTTGTGTCTCCTGTAGCTCATAAAAATTCATCAAATTTATGAGTTCGTTCTGTGTGCCAGTTCAGTGCTAGGCACTTTCTGTATATTTTTTTTATAATCTCATAAAAGTTCTTTGAGTAATTATAGTTTCTACTACTTTTTTTCCTGTGAGAAAAATTATGCCCAGAGAATCTGATTGTTGTTTTAGGATCAAACACTGACAGAGCTGTGATTTGAACTTTAGGCTTTGAAAGTTAAATCTATTCTTTCCACCATAGCAGTGATTCTGAGACCAGTAGTATAAGCATTGCCTGGAACCTTTCTAGAAATGAGTTCTTAGGTCTGGCCCCAGATCTAGGTTGTGACTAGCACAGCAATCTTCGTGTATCCTCCAGATAGTGCAAACTAAAGTCTGAGAACTATTGCATGAACACAAAAATGTGCACAATTTGTTCTAGCTAGGTGGATGACTGCTTGAGTTAAATGACTTTCATTTTAGGGAAATATGTAATGTTTATCAACTTTTCAGTTGCAGTTTTTTCTCAAAACATAAAACTCTATTGTGTCTATTTTTAGAGTCCTTTATTTTAATTTTTAAATCAAATTTAATTTTGACTATCTTATAACCATATCCCCTTTTTCAAGCAGCCAACATTATTTCAATCTATTTCTGAAATTTATTTATTGCTATGGCTTTACTCATCTTTATTTGAGATCTGATAATGTTAAAATTTTCTCTTTATTAGTTTGTTATTAGTCTTCATGCTTTGGGGTTGGGTTTTAATGACTGTAACCTTGTTCAAAATGCAGCTAATTGTATTCTTTCTGCCACCTTGGTAAACACAAATAAGTGCCTCACTTTGTTCTTATCCCTCAGGAATCATGGGGCTAAATCATCTTGTTTTATTAATTTAACAGATATTTATAAAACAAATAACATGAACCAGGAAGCATTAAGTGCTTATCATTAATAATAATTTGTTGGTTATTTTTTAAGAAGACTGTAAATAGTCAGCATCTATAAATAATCTGTAGCAGAATACTTATTATCTTTGTGACTATTGTATCATTTCTTATAATTTCTGTATTTTGTGTTGTTCTATAGAGATCTTAGTTAATTTTCAAAGGCTATTCACCTAGAATTCCTGACTCATTTTCCGTATCTCTTTAAAAGCAACACCAAGATTTATTAAATGCTTACCATATCCTGGCCCGAGATATGGTAGCTGCTGCTGCTGCAGCTACCATATCTCAGGCCAAATCAGCAGCAGGCCAGGACTCTACTTTCCATTTATTACCATGTGAATTTAGGTATTAAGATTATCCGCAATTTAAAAATCAGGTGACTGAGACAGAGGGTGGAACAAGATCAAAGAACTAGTAAGAGGGAGAGTCAGGATCTGAAACAGACTAATAGTGCATCACCTTTTAACACATCCATAACTTCTGTTACATCTTAAAGCCCTGCTTAAATCATTCTTTTTTATATGTTCCATTAAAGCAAAGTTTTCACACATTTTCCTTTGACTGTTGTTCTTTGTCATTTCAAATCAAAAATTAAAAAAAATCCTCTGATATGTAAAGTTCTATAAACCAAGCACTAGAGCCTATAGCCTTATAGTGCACATTGCTGGTCATAGAGTAGAGGTTTAATGAGTGATGAATAAATTAAAAGAATAATTTTGGCCAAAACTTTTTATTTTGCATTTTATCATGTTTGTATTAATGACTGCATAACTGAATATCCACAGTAAGTACTTACTGTAATGTTGAGGATGTCAACATTTGACAGTGTGTGTCTGTGTTTGTGCACATGTGTGCACACGTGTGTGTGTGAGTGCACATGTGCTCAGTTGTGTTAGACTCTGCGACCCCATGGGATGATGCCCACTAAGCTTCTCTGTCCCTGGAATTTTCCAGGCAAGAATACTGGGGTGGGTTGCCATTTCCTTCTCCAGGGATCTTCGCATCCCAGGGATTGAACCTAGGTCCCTTGAGTCTCCTGCATTGGCAGGCAGATTCTTTACCACTGAGCCTTCTGGGAAGTCCAACATTTGACAGTAATTTTTTCAAATTATGAAACTTAAGGGAAAACTGACATTATGACATATGAAAAATATTTATTTTATTGTCTTACTTTTTTCAGTTTCAGCTTCTAAACTTGCCTTTCCTTCATTTGTTCCTTCCTTCTTTCTGTTCTTTTATTCTTTCTATCAAAAGAGAGACCTCTGTTTAGATATATCCAAAGGAAATCACTTCCCACAATAGAATTGTTCCCTGGGAGAACTGCCCTGTGGTTAGGACATAGGATTTGAGTCAAATTTACTATCTGGGTCTTCAACTACGCTCCACTCCTAGAGTGCTATTAACCACAGAGACACATTGACATAAAAGGTGGTAAGCCTGCTGAGAGGCCAGAAGTGAAACAGGTCAAACAAAATAATTTTTGGATACTTTCCTCTTCCAAAAATCTGTTAGGAAATTCAGAATTGACCTTCAGTGCATTTTACTTTTCAGTTGACCCAGAGAACCAGGGTTTCAACTTCATGACATTCATATCCCAAACAAATCATAATCCCAGACTCCTCTCCTTGAGTCTTGTTCTGTTTTTTTAAGAATTTGGCAGGCACTTCCAAACATGGAATCATGAATGAAAAGTTGAAATTACACTAAGGAATCATATATTTTAGTTGATATTAAATATGTAGTAATTAAGAAAATAAAATGTGTGGTGCTTAAAAAGTGAAAAAAAAGTATATTCTATACCACAGCAGACAGCCAAATGTTTAATTCTGTGTGCATTTACATTCATTAACTGGATCAAATTTTTATTTCTGCTTTCTATTGTTCTAAGAAAACACTAAATAAATGACTAATGCTTGCCTGAATCATCTTTAAACCATGATGAACAATGAGAAAGGATTAGCATCTAGGAAGATAAATTTTTAAATTAAAGATAATCCTGATAAGGGGAAGAAATATTCAGATGCAAGCTAATTTCATTCATTATGAAGATGTGGCAGTTTACTGAGGGAAAACAAACAAGTGTTAAGTTTATAATGAGCTCACTTGGTAAGGTAAATTCTGGGTCATCAAAGGGACAAAAGACTTTATGCTCTTGGAAAGGCCTAATTTTAGAACCCAAGTTGCTCCTGTTCCCTTCAGCATACTCCCACATGTGCATAGTTATAGAACTATCCAGTTCTATATAACTATCCAGTTAGTCTATCCAGCTGCCTTAACACTGGTTCCATTCTGAGTAGAATCCAACTTTGAACTCAGAATGTCAAAACCTGAGGACTAATGTGAACTGGCTTAGAGCTTAGGTTTTCAAACTTTGTTGCTTAGAGCCTCTGGATTCAGGGACGCTGGATATGAGCCTGGAGGGGAGACTAAACAAGCATTTCTACTCCTCTACTTTATCAAGAGTAGCTACACTTTATATGTTGAGCTCATGTAAAGGGAGTGCAGTGTAATGCCTAAGAATGCTTAACAAGGTAGATACTATGGTCAGGTGCTTCAGTCTAAATGCTTGCTAAATGTTATTTACATGATCTTCGACAAGTAACTTACCTCTGTCTCTCAGTTTCTCCGGTCTGTTTAATGATCATAATAGTTGATATTAAATATGAATTTACCCGTATGGTTAGGTTAGTACTGGGAGCATAATAGACACTTAGTAAATAGCTAACTGAACAAAGAGTTCTGCTAAAATGAAACAAACAAGAAAGTAAACACTTGGAGCCATTATTTTAAGATAGTTATAAAAACTAAGGGTTAAGGAGTACAAGGGCACCTCTCCTACCTCTGTTATTTCTTTTTTTAAAGCTATCTACACCATACTCTTTAATATCATATTAAGGAAACCCCTAAAATAATCCAACCAGTCCATCCTAAAGGAGATCAGTCCTGGGTGTTATTGGAAGGACTGATGCTGAAACTCCAATACTTTGGCCACCTGATGCGAAGAGCTGACTCATTGGAAAAGACCCTGATGCTGGGAAA